>NW_026776165.1:12829760-13537201 GCF_947086385.1 Phlebotomus argentipes
GCTGGATAGAAGATGTCACAGGGATGGATTTCCGTGGTCACCACCTCGGGCAGTCGACTCTCCTTCTCACTCAGCAAACTCTCCTCGGCGATCCTCTTCTGCTCATCCGTGTGATAGATGATCAGGCTCGCGTACTGACGCTTGATTCTCGTGCACAAGCCATACTCGTGATTGTTCCAGAACAACTCCAGCAATTGAGCGTAGGAAATCCTCTTGGGATCATAGTGGATCTCAATCACCTCTGTATGATCACCCCTGGAGGATTAACAAATAAATCATTCATTCTTGTTTTCTAATCGCAAAAGTAATCTGTGGCATTCCCAAAATAAGCTCGTTTTTTTATGTGCACGATAATACTGAATGACTTGCTGGTGATCTTTTCACCTCAAGTGTGAGAAAAATTAGAATACAACACAGACGAGTGAATGAGTGGGAAAAGTTCTTATCTGAAGCACTTTTGAGCGTGCAGCTTCTTGGGATTTTTCGGCAAAGGAAAGTGTGCGTGTGAAAGTGGGCGAAAAGTTGCATCATCTTCGCGAAAGAATTATTGGCAAAAGTGTCTTCCGCTCGCACCGTGTGAATTCATATCAATCCACTTCAATTTTGTCCACTTTACGCTCGCGATAAATCACAGAAACATGATTTGCTCGAGTACTTACATATCTTTGTACACGGGATTGCTGGTGGTGCCCGCAGTGTAGCCCACGCGAGTCCTCAGGACACCTTGCGTGGCCCCGAACAGGCTGTCGATGCCCCAAAAGCAGCCCATGCCGAATGTGGCCCTCTCGAACGGCGTGTCGATGTAGTGAAGTGGCTTGTAGTACGCCTCCTCCTCAATGATCAGGTTATTCTGCAGAGACAAAGTGGCAAAAGTCCACGATTAGCAAAGAGCAAGGATACGAGGGAGGGTCAAAGACTCACCGTCTCAATCATTTTGAGTGCTTTCACAGGGATTTCCTCCTTAGCGTGAGAGAGAACTTTTCAGTCTAGAGTCAGGATGAAAACTAAATTTTTGAGCCCAGCCGCCAGTGGATTTAAATACAGCGCGCGATGGGCAAAGATGCGGCGCGGAGAGAAGAAACGTGACGGTGTGGTGGGGAAAGATCAGAGCGATGCATGAGGCGCTCTTATCAGCTTCGGCAAATTGGTAATCAATTGGCGGGAAGTTCATGATTAATGGGCCACACACTTTTGCCTGCCATCAGGCGATATTCTGCACACAGTTGAATATTTACGCTCACATGGTGAGGTGGCGCTGATGATCAGCAAAGGGGAAAATTCAAATGATCAAAACACAGTAAGAAATGCTAAGCATAAAAATGAATGTCTACCATTGAGATGGAAAGTAAATAAAACAATGGGAGAATGAAATTGTTGTTGGCTTATCTCTGCTGCCAAAAAAACATAATTGTGAGATTATTCTACTGAAGGAGTTTCAGTAATTCAATTAATTTTTCAATCCAACGCTTTTCATTCTCCCTTGAAGGCATTTTCTACCTTCATAACTGATGTATCAAAATTTATTTTTCTGATAAGATTATTATATATGAAAAGAGAGTAAAAGAAACTACTGGTTTTAGTTTTCGTTATTTATAATAAGATATTCTACAAGTGTTATTATTATTTCATTTCATCCTGAAGTTAATAATAATGATTTAAAGTCCACAAATGAGCGACAAATCATTGTACGATGGATTTCGGAATAGATTCACTTTTCGCCTGAATACTGAATATTTGGCACTTCTTTCGCCAGATGATCATTGATAGCATCGCCATAAATTCTCCGCAAATGCCCTAAAACAGCACCAAATTCCCGCAATCTCACTGTGCGATGAGAAAGCACCAGAGCGATTTCTCTGTATTTTATCAGCAGGAACACACACACACACCATCGCCCAGCAGGGGCAGAAGCGGCTTACGTAACGGAGGCAATTTGGGCATTAGAAGTGAATATAAAGCTGCGCCCGAGCATCGCGACAAGCATTCATTCACTTGATCCCACAGTGTGATCATCAGATGGACATTTCGCTGCACAGCGCCCAAGGAAGTTGCCAGGACAAAGACACAGTGTTACTCAGTGTGGTCAGAAGGACGTTTCTGTGATCTTCAGCGCATCTCTGCAAGTGGAAAGTGAGAGTTTTTTTTATTATTCTGTGCGTGTGCGGATTCTGTGGCATTTCCTGACGGCATTTTGCACCCATCAGCATGCTATCGAAAGTCTTCCTGTTCACAACAAAGCGGTGAGTTTATCAGATACCACTTTCCCCACAGTGTGCACTTTTTGCCCGCGGGTCAAATGCGACCTTGACATTGACTGGGGGGCGATTTTCCCTCGCGCGCGCGAGATTCACGTCAGCGACAGAGGAGTGAAAGTGATGCCCGATGGCGACGAGCCAGACACCCATCAATCAGATGAAAAATAACCACCCACTCCGGAACACCTGCTGACGTCTGAGGAAATTCTCTCTGGGCACTGTAAACAGGGCAATTTAAGGCGATTCCGCATCTGCAATTGTCTTTTATGGGATGCAATTGGCGCGCTCTTCAACCTCAGTTGGAATGTTCACGGGGAACGCAACGGGCGAACAACTCCCACGAATGTGTTCCAATTGGTACGCAATTGATGCTCTCGACTGAGCACAATTAAAAATAACGCGGAGAGTGTAAAGTGCGTCACATGCCATTGTCACCGAAGTTGTTTTGCTGGGGGAATTTTCCTCAGGATCGCTAAGCGATTTCCTGGATTTGTCTCAAGTCAGCAAAAGCCGTGGCTGCAAAATATTATTCTAGAGAGAGAGTAGATGATTTGTGATAACGATTGATACATCTCTTGTGTGTATGTTTGTGATGCAATATAAACACTGCGTGGCAAATATTTGCTTATCGCTGCCTCATCGAAGTGTGATCAAAGGGAGGGTGTCCTTATCGCGGAAGATCACTTTCCGGCCACTAAAGTGGCAATATAATGTCGAATAACAGCAGAATTTCTTTTGTCACACCACGCGATAAGGCCAAGGTGATATTTTCGCGCTATCATTTTTACGAGTGTGCCACGAAAATCTGCCAAAACAACTCTGGGGGCACGTCTGCCACTCAAAAATAAACGCTGGCTGATGGCTAAAGTGTTTTTCGCCATGCCAATGATAACGGAGAGCCTCTGTTTTTCGCTGCTTGTTTGTCACACAGAGAATATTGCTCGGGAGGAAAATGACCCTGTGACCTGATAAGCTGCGCTCAGAGGCGATCCAGATCGATCTGGAGGAGCAGAGAGAGAGAGAGAGAGTTTGTCACCAAGAAGACCACAAATCTTCCTGGAGTGACGCGCGAGCGCGCCAAGAGACAGTAGATCACCTTGATCGATCCACATGAGGAAGTGATTGCTCTTTGCGCTCTTTGCTTGCGCTCCATATTCGGGCCATAATCCAGTTTTCCGAGATCCAGTCTCTCGAAAGTTCAGCCGAAAGATCACTCTCTCGCGGAGACAAAGGAACAATTTGATTAGAGAGTTCGAAGTCACGACCCGAGCTGAAGATGTCTTTGCGCTGTCCTTTGGCCATTTTCGCTGGTCAGAAGTGCGCACACGCAAGTGATTGTTGCTCTGCGGACGAGCCTCCAGACATTTGCCAATCAAGCCGCGAGATTAAGTCGCGATTGATGCGAAATAAGACGAGTGACGTTGTTGATTTTCCGCCAAGAAGCGACCAGAGCTTCTCAATCTCTTGATAAGACTTTTTTTTCAAGCCAATGTTGAGTGCATGAAATGCTATACATTTTGGGTGAAATTAAGCACGCTAAACGATTGCGTTTATCGAGTTTATCATGAAACACGCTATAGTTTTATCACACGCGTTTTATGCTTTTTCTGACCTTATTTTCTTTGAACTCATATAGGAAATTATCAGTATATTCAGCAGAAGATCGCTGATTTTAGCCTCGATTATTGTTTTACTCAAATAAAGATCTATTCTGAGATGTTTTAGAAATATAAGGCATCATCGACGTGATTAAGCAGGGATGTCTGAATAATAATTGCAAAGCGAGATGAAATCTGAAATTGTTATGGCATTCTTATCAATGTTCTGCGAACTGCAAATTGTAATTTTTGTGTAAGAACAAATCAACTGAATCAAGTGTACTGATAAAAATTCTCACTTGCAGCTTCCCGCGCCAGATTGCTCAGCATGTGAAGCGCATGGCAACAGCTTCCGAGGCTGGCCTGAAGTATAGCCACCTCTTGAGCGGCGACGCGGCGCGATTGTCACCCAAGGTGAGGGCGTTCGTGGAGGAATCCGCCGCCCTGTGCCAGCCCGACAAGATCCACATCTGTGACGGATCGGAGGCGGAGAATCGCGAGTTGCTCGCGGTGCAGCAGCGCCAGGGAACAATTGTGCCGCTGCCGAAGTACGACAATTGTTGGTTGGCGCGCACGAATCCCGCCGATGTGGCCAGAGTGGAGTCCAAGACGTTCATCTGCACGGAGAGACGCGAGGAGACGGTGCCGACGCCCAAAGCTGGCGTCACAGGGGCGCTGGGGAATTGGATGCCTCCGCAGGAGTACGAGAAGGCCATCGCACAGCGCTTTCCGGGCTGCATGAAGGGCAGGACGATGTACGTGGTACCCTTCTCAATGGGTCCTGTGGGATCGCCTCTGTCGAAGATCGGAGTGGAGATCACGGACTCGCCGTACGTCGTGGCGTCCATGAGGATCATGACTCGCATGGGGGGCAGAGTGATGGAGCAGCTGCACGATGAGGAGTTTGTGAGATGCCTGCACTCTGTGGGAACGCCGGCGAATGGAGTGATCGATATGCCTTCCTGGCCATGTGATCCCGAGCGCACGATCATCCTCCACAAGCCAGCGATCAATGAGATCGTCTCTTATGGATCGGGATACGGAGGGAACTCTCTATTGGGTAAATTCCAGAGTTCCAGAGCATGATTATATCGGTTGCTAATGTATTTGAATTTTGCAGGAAAGAAGTGCTTCGCTCTGAGGATCGGCAGCACGATTGCGCACAGAGAGGGCTGGCTGGCTGAACACATGCTGATCTTGGGCATCACGAATCCTCGCGGTGAGAAACGCTACATCGCAGCCGCCTTCCCATCGGCCTGCGGAAAGACTAATCTGGCCATGCTGACGCCGACTCTGCCTGGTTACAAGGTCGAGTGCGTGGGTGATGACATTGCTTGGATGAAGTTCGACTCACAGGGACAATTGCGTGCCATCAATCCTGAGAATGGCTTCTTCGGCGTGGCTCCTGGCACGTCAATGGCTACGAATCCCAATGCCATGAAGACAGCATTCAGTAACACGGTGTTCACGAATGTGGCCTCAACGTCCGACGGTGGCGTTTACTGGGAGGGCATGGATAGTGTGCCGGAAGGAGTGGAGATCACAGATTGGCAGGGACGCGCCTGGAAGAAGGGCGAGAGCAAGACTCCAGCTGCTCATCCCAACTCACGCTTCTGCTCGCCGGCGGCTCAGTGTCCCATCATCGACAAGGCGTGGGAAGATCACGAGGGAGTGCCAATCAGCGCCATCCTGTTCGGCGGAAGACGTCCGGCTGGAGTGCCTCTGGTGTACGAGGCTAATTCTTGGGCACATGGAGTCTTTCTGGGCGCTGCCATGAGGAGTGAAGCCACGGCTGCTGCTGAACACAAGGGCAAAGTCATCATGCACGATCCCTTCGCGATGCGTCCCTTCTTCGCCTACAACTTCGGTCACTATCTGGATCACTGGCTCAGCATGGAGAAGCGATCGAGCGTTCTGCCCAAGATCTTCCACGTGAATTGGTTCCGCAAGGACAACAATGGGAACTTCATGTGGCCAGGATTCGGGGAGAACTCCAGAGTTTTGGACTGGGTCATCAGGCGCATCGACAACGAGCCATGCTTCGAAGACTCGCCAATTGGAAGGATCCCGAGCCGAGGAGCGTTGAATGTGGATGGTCTGCAGCAGCCCGTTGATCTGGACTCTCTGTTCTCCATTCCCAAGGCCTTCTGGACGCAGGAAGTGGAGGATATCGCCAAGTACTTCGACAACCAGGTGGGCAAGGACCTGCCCGATGGCATCGCCAAGGAGCTGAACGAGCTCAGGACACGTGTTCAGGATATCAAGGAATAAGAATCTCGCCATACATTTAGGGTTTTAAAACAGTCACAAAATATAGCAAAAGACACTAACGGACCTCCTCTGCAGATATTCAATGCAGAGGAATTATGAGAGATGCTAAACACTTTTGTACATTGTTAAAGTCTTGTGATAAAACACATTGTTTTATAGATTAGGCTTATTAGGCTGAAAAAAAAAGAGTAACATTTGTAAGAATAGGAGTTTTAATTAGTCTTGCGATTCCTTCTTCGCATTCTCTTGGGTTTTTCTCTGGGAACGACAATGTTCAGTCTCAGATCTGCCCACTTATCATACAATTCAGTGGAAATGGCCAGGGAGTCGCCTTCAGAAGTCACAGGATAAATTTTCGTGTCCAGAGTAAAAGGCACTTCGATGGTTTTGAAGATCTTCTCCTGCACTTGATTGTTATTAATCGTGGAGTTTCGCTTCATTGCAGTGATCATTTCGTCGAAGAACACTTTCCAGCGCGGGATGAAGTAGTCCTCAATGATTCCACTCCATTGCTTTGTGGCATAATCCACAATCTCACCACTAGAACCCCACAGAGTCACTTGATTCCGGGCGTTCATCTCGTAGAGATGCCGCTCGGCGTCTGTTCTGCCCATCGCTTTGAAGCTCTCTATCCAGCGTCCCAAGAGAAAGTGCTCGTCACTCCTCAGGATTCTCTCGATGTCTGCCAAGAGGTCCAGGAACTGAGCAGACATTCTCTCAACAGCGATAGTTTGCTGGTGATTGTAGGCTTGTATGATGACTAGGTAAATCTCATCTGCGCGATTTTGTAGAGCTTGTCTGGTTACATCCACGAGATCCCGTAGAAAGAGTTTTGAAGTCTTCAGAGCTTCGGAGGCGTTGATGAAGTTCTCCCAAGCACGCTCAATCATAGCTCTTTCATACCAAATCTAGGGGAAAGAATGTCATCAAATTTAGACTCTATTGTTTAATTCAGAGATAGAAAAGTTGAATAAGCAGATGCAACTCACCCATGGAGACAGTTTAAGACTGGGTCTTCGACAGTAAGTGTACTTTCCATTGATTTTATCCAGGCCTTTGTATGCATAGACACTGTTCCTGAGTTCTTCCCATCCATCAACGGCTTGTCCATCGACGATTCCGTAGCGAGAAGTTGAGTATCTGAAGAACCAGGCCTCTTCATCCACAGAGTCATAGTTCCAGGCCATCTCCAGTGCGAATTCATACATCACGTGGTTCTGCCAGATGCCTTCAGGTGCCACACCAACGCCCACCATTGTGCTATTGACTCTCTCGCGAGCTGAGGGCACGAGGACGTTGACATTGTTGACTGATCCATGCATTCCCAGTGTTCCGCCGAAGTTGTGAAGCATGCACCATATAAAAGGTTGGCCGTAGTACGAGTTTGTGCGTTCATACTGAGGATATTGCTCAGACATGAGATCCAGAACCAGGAAGCGACCACGTGGAATGGCTGTGAGAAAGGATTCCAAGAGTTCATCGCTCCAGAAGGGATTCTTCACGAACATCCAACCCTGAAGCAGCCACACGGCTTTGTCATCCACTGTCTTCATGGCTGAAAAGATTCCCTGCGCAGATTTCCTGCAAAGGACAAAATATCGATTTTACTTTTGAAATATTGATTGTCTGACAAACATGTTCTCACTTCAGGTAATCGCCATTCGCTTCAGCGGGTTGAATCTCATTGAAGGGATCAGCGAAGTAAATATGATCCGATCCATATTGCTCAGTCACTTTGCTAAGGAAGTTTTCACCAATTGTCTGGAAGAGAGCATCAGAAGGTTCAAGGAATAGTGGACAGCACTCTTCATCGCTGAACCTATTCCATCTCTCAACTGGCGTGAAGGAAGCCTGTGGAAAGAGTCTCTTTAGAGCAACAGGAACGTGACCAGCAAAAGCTGGGAGGGCTACAATCCCGCCTAGGCGTCGTATTTCACAGACGACTTGCTTCTGAAGCAAATCCAGGCGATCCTTGAAGGTGTCTGGCAATGGTCCTCCAACTCCTCTAATGTTTCCCATCCTTTGCCACGCCAGAAACGCCGGTCCGGCAATGTGTTCATCAATCTCTTTCTGCGTAAGTCCCAGTTCTCGATAGATTTCTGTCCAGATGCTCTCCTGAACTGGCGCCAGGGACAGAGTGATTCCATTGAGCGCCATCCAGTCAATGTGGCGACGCCACTCGAACCACGTCCAGGAGGCGAAGGAATATGACCACGTGCAGACATTCTGGTAGTACACGAAGCGACTAGGGGAAGTTCTGGACAGCTGCACAAGAGGAAGGATTTCAGGCAGTGCCAGCTGATCCTCATTCCAAGATACATGACAGCCACAGTAGTATTTCAAATAATGGTAGAATCCCTTGCAAGCTGTGATCCCTGAGGACGCTGTGATGCTGACTTTATCATCTTCGCTCCTTTTCGATATCTAAGTGTTGAGAAATAGATTAGTTTGATTTTTCAAAACACTATCACTTTGCCATCTACCTTGAAACTGATCGGGAGGCTGGTATTAATCTCGACGGTGAACTCATGAGCTCTCTCAGGAATCAGTCGATTTATCACTTCCAGTGCAGCTACTTTCTGCTCCTCAGCCGGAGTGTTGCTCTTGACATTATCCAGGAATCTGGCAAAATCCGCACTAGATTGCACTACAATTAACACAGAATTGACCAGAAAGAGCAGTGAAGAAGCTCTCATTTTGCGTGAACGTTATCAACTGACCTTTTAGACGAGAGGAAAATCTCCAACTGAACGAACAGAAGATTGTTTTCAATACAGAGATGCTGTGCAATTGATAGGTCGACTCTGTGTATTCACTCCTCATTCCTTATCATTGTGAGGAAATTGCTTCTCATTGATGTGTAAATTGAATCAGAGAAATGTGAAGCGAGTTATGGTTGCGAGTGGCTTTTTCGGGAGATTTCATTGTGTTATATTTCATTTTGTCAATAAATGCGAGCAGAATAGTGATTAATGAGTGAAAAATCATGTCTCATATATATATATTCAATAAAAAAAACGCGAGCAGCATGATTCACGCTCCTTCCCGCGTATTTAATTATTTTGCCGCTCAGTGTAAGCAAACGTGGGGAATTCCCGAAAAGCCGTATTTTTGCAGTGTTGTTTGCCATCACGGCTTTGCAGTGTAGCAACGGCTGGAGTTAAAGTGACAGCCGGCCAGCGGGCAGCGGAAGATGTTTCTTCCGCACTGTCTCTCCCGCTTCCTGAACTGCGTCCGCGTGAAGCACATCCTGATCGGGATTGTGATCCTGCTCCTTTTGAACTTCTTCGGCGCTTTCACGCACATCTTCGAGCAGGACTTCTACACAGAGTTCCATTATCCTCTCGAGGGTGACATTCCGCGGCTGGCGGATCAGGTGCGCCGCGGCCAGAAGCCCGACCAAGCGCCTATCACGGCCTACAACCACACCCTCTTGCACAATCCGAGCCACAAGTGTCGTGACAAGGAGTTTCCCGTGGCGCCACGCCTTGTCTTCCTGGTGAAGAGTGCGCTGAGCAACTTCAAGCGTCGGAACGCCATCCGGATGACATGGGGCTTCGAGAGGCGCTTCTCCGACGTCACCGTGAGGACGGTGTTCCTCCTGGGCACGTCTCCTGACCAGGAGACGCAGAAGCTGGTGGATATTGAGTCTGGGAGCTTCCACGATGTGCTGCAGGCGGACTTTCTGGACACGTACTTCAACAACACCATCAAGACCATGACGGGACTGCGCTGGGCAGTAGATTTCTGTCCCCGGTCGCGCTATTACATGCTGGTGGACGACGATTTCTACATCAGCACGAAGAACGTGTTGAGGTTCGTAAGGAATCCCGTCCACTATCCCGAGTACCTTGAGGAGGCGGACGAGACGATCCGCCAGCTTGCCAGGAAGCTCACTCTGTCCGTGGGCAACATCACGGGTGTGGTAGACAAGAAGGAGGTGCAGAAGGTGCTGGAGGATCACCCGATTCCACACTCTGTAGACAGCAGAAAGCACTTGTGGCAGCTGAGGCAGCATCTCATTGCACCAGAAGTGCCGGCCAAGGTGGAATCGGAGCCTGTGAAGGCAACAGAGCGCCGTCTCCTCGACATGATGGACCTTCCGGCGGATGTTCGCCTGTACGCAGGCTTCGTGTTCAACTCTTCTCCGCATCGCCATCGGTCCAGCAAGTGGTACGTGGATCTGGAGGAGTACAAGTGGCACATGTGGCCACCTTACGTCTCCGCCGGGGCATGCATCCTCTCGCGAGAGGCGCTTTTCCAGCTCTACTTCGCTAGCTTCTTCACGAAACATTTTCGGTGAGTCTTCGGCAACTTCTTCGCGCACCACTTACTGAATCTAATGCCTTTTTTGTGTGCAGATTTGATGATATTTACCTGGGAATTGTCGCCTTGAAAGCCAACATCGAGCCTCTGCACTCGGAGGAGTTCTACTTCCAGAAGCTGACCTACAGTGGGCCGCACAGCTACAGGTACACCATAGCTTCGCATGGCTATGACAATCCCGATGAGCTGGCCAAAGTGTGGGCGGAAATCAAGGCGGCGGGACACGCGTAATCTCAACCAGAATCTCATCCGGACTCTCAACAATGAATCTCATTTACACGATATTTGTGATCTGATTTGCCCTTTTCAACCCCAATGCTCAGAGCGAGGATATTTGCCAAAAAAAAGAACGAAATTATAATAAAGCCAGACGAGGGGAGTTTAGTTAGCGAAATTATGCAAAACGGTGCCTTTTTGCCTTATAAATCCTTGATTCGCTAATTGTGCTTTTGTCTGTTTTACGGACAAAAACGGTTGCGTGAGATTTCACATTTGCTCAAGAACTTCTGCAAAGACCTACAAGCTCCAGTCCCAGGCACTGGAGGCGCTGTGGTGCGTGAGAGAGAGAGAGAGGAAGAGAGTGAGCGGCGATGGTGGGAAGGTGGTGAGTTCGCAGAGGCACAGCAGTCTTACACGGAATGCGGAATGACGCGGAAGTGCGTTCGGTTGGCCGCCTAAGCGTACAGTATTGGTGTTCCAGTGACATCCTCGCGTGGAAAAGGTGCATTTTCGCGAGTGTTGCAGTGCCGGACAATTGCTGGCGGTGCGGTTTCCCGGGGGAAAGCCAGGCAGTGGGTCTCGTGAGTGGAACAAGGGAAGGAAGTTGTTCCGTGCTTGGCGAGTGTGAGTGAGAGCGACGGCCCGGTGTAGTGGTGTGAGTGAGAGGGCCTGCGAGTGATTATTTTGTGCAGCGAGCGAGAGGGCGAGAGAGTGTTTGAGTGGCGTGGATTGTCTCGAGATTTCCCGAAGGTGATAGGAATTTGCTGATATTGAGAAGAGTGTACAATATTTTGTGCGAGCGAAGGAAAAAAAAAAGGTATTTATTGTCTCACTTGTGCATGGAGAATAAAATGCCTCTTCTGTGTTAATATTTCGAGTGGAGAAGGAGCGGAGTTATTGCGAGAGAGCGCCGAATTGTGGGGTGAGTGCCACCAGTAGGCGCTGCTGATGTTTCATATGTATTCACCTCCCCCTCTAACTCACACCACACACCCGGTGCGCCCTCTCGCTCGCGCGTTGGGGTGTGAGAACTTCCCGGCGCGCTCTCTCTTTTTGGCTTAAATTTGAAAATGCGGTGTCTCATAACCGCTTTCACCCCTTTTTCTTCCGCCTCGTGAGAGTGGGAATTTACACGGGGAGCCGAGCGCAGTGACGTAGAAGACTTTGAAGGTGTTCTACGCCACTGACGACGGCTCAGGGATGATTTTCGCTCTCTGAATTTCGCCATCTCACACCACAAGTGATGTATCATGAGCGGAGATGGGAGACAATGCGACACAATTTCATCCTAATTCCAGCATTGCGACTCCCCCGTTTCGGCAATTAAAATGACAATTACAATAAAACAAGCCCAACATCCGGAAGTGGGTCGGGAAATCGAATGTTGAGGGGAAAAAGGGGTTCACTGTCAACGACCGTGACGAAGAGAGAATGTCTTTTCCTGATTATTCATAAATCCTTCATCCTCATGCAGCATTCACGCATACGTCCTTCGTGGGCCAAGGAAGACAGGAATTTGCGCATGAGTTCGCTATATCCTCATTAGATATGTGCAGGAGTCCCTAATTGAATTAATCAATTAGCAGTCGCGTGATAATTTATTGATTCCCCGCACGAATATTCGGTCGAGGGTTTTGAGCAGGTGCGAAATTCTTTGCAGCCCCCAGTTTGTTGGCGGCGGGGGCTTTTTGCAGACCCGGCCAACAGGTTCCCATTGCTCGAGTGCCGAGTGTATCGATTTTTGCACACTCAATTCAAATTGTTTCAAATATGAGCGAGCGCGCAAACATTGACACACAGTGTGCAAATGTAATTAGAATCATGATGCAAGCTTTGGGGAATTTGATAAATTCCCTTATCTACACATTGGCGCATTCCTGGACGCCACTTTCTTATCACTTTGCACTGGTAAACAATCCGAGCAATTTTGATGACACACACACATAGTGAAAGTTGAGATGTTTCCAGCGTATCGGATTGACTCTGGCTAATTAGCTTGAAGAGACAGCAATAAGCTCTTTTGGTGTTTAGTTTAGCATAAAGCAATATTGGACGCAATCTTGGGGCAATGAATTTCACAACGTGAAGCAACAAGACCACACAGATATGCTCTCCCCAGACTTGTCTCTGTTCGCCTGAATATCACTTCGTGAGCAGCAATACATTTGGGAGTTCCGTGTAACCTGAAAATCGCCTGAAGGGTTTCCTGCAAAAGTTTTGCGCCGTTTCAGTTCTTTGAAATAGGGACAGATAGAAAGATTAAGTACATAGAAGTATCATAGATTGAGGCTAGTGTTTTATTTGTTCGATAATGACTATATATTTGTCAAAATAACTTTTCTAACATGAGGAAAATATCAAATTATGCGATAGTAATTGGAATTTCTTGGGAATAACGGTGGGAAAGTGTTCGATTTCCAGTAGAACAGTTGTAATATAGAGATCTGCATTTTCTAATGGTCATTGTGATTGCTAAATTATGCGTTCCAAGCCTAATGAATCTCAAAAATATCACTCAATGAGTTTGAAAAAGAAAGGCTTTTGAAAATTCGCCAAGAATGAGGATATTTGAAAAATTCAACAGCAAAATTGATATCCTTGAAAAAGTTCTTCTCATGAAATCTTTCTTGAGAATTCAGATTGGTTGCTTGCTCGAAGTGAACAAGACTGCAATAGAGAAAGAGAAAAAAATGAAGGATCTTTTCCATTAAAGCTTCTCTAATATTTTGCGTAAATTTACCTTTGTATCGCAAGTTGTTGTTGATCAATATTAGTAAAATCTCCATGAGATATCTCTGTGCGATGAAGCAGACGTAGCAATTGTGCTCTCAATGCATGTTGCAACACGAAAACAGGATGATTGGGTTGATTTGTCTCCATGTTGTGGACATTTCTCACCAAGTGAGACACAGACTAAAGTTCCCTTATGAGATTCACTCTGGCAATTCAATAAAATTTGTCCTGAAGCTTGTGCAGCAGGAGGGACACAAAATGCGATAGTTTTCCTCCACGCCAACTCTCGTGTTCACTGTGATATTGTGAGCTGAGAGAGAGAGGGATAAAGTGTCCCTCTCAAATATTGAACATTATCTTTCCCAGGACGTAATAGCAATTTTATTAAAATTCTACGTGACAGAAATTGAGATACCCGACTTTCGTGAGCGAATAGCGAATATATCTCATTTTGATGCATATTTATCCAAATTTTTTGTCAGCACCATTTGGGTTTGTGAGATGTGGGATAAAATGCTAAAATGATTTCAGCTCATACTTGAAATTTACAACACCTGCAGAGCAAAGTGGGTGGAAGGGAGAGGAAAAAGAGGGGGGGGGGGAATTTTCTGGATGGGCGGAAGGAGAGAGAAAGCTTTTGTCGGGCACTTTCCTTGCTCACGATGACAACATTCATTGACGGACAAAACGAACGGTCAGCCTGAATTCTGTGGAAAGCCACAGAGTGGAATTTATTCTTCGTGCCGCACGCTGAAAATTCTATCTCACTATTTCATTGGATTCGCTGGCGAGATCACTGGGGGGAAAAAATGGACGGCACGTCATTTCTCCCGATTCAGCAGGAATGGCTGAGTTTCTCCGCAACGTCCCAGCGCCAACGATCCAGGCAGTGGTGAGTGCACGCTGGGTCCAGTCGCTCTGACCACAAATCTCTCTCTCTCTCGGCCCAGCATCTTTGCGCCGTGGCGGCCGGGAGGGGCGCAGAGGCACTAAATGCAAGCAGCTGCAACTTGAGCCTTTCGGCAGAATTGAGCCACACCAACACACAGTCGAGGCTGTGCAGCTCAGAAGCAATTCCCAGTGTGTTAAATTGCTTCGGCATCAGCTTCAGTGTCGCCAACTCAACACGAGAAGGGGATTTCGCTTAAGCACTTTATGTGCGACTCTCATTTCGGGTGAAAGTCTTAAAAACACTCCCCGGGATCGATTAGTGTCCAATGACGAGGTGGGGGATTGACAGTGCTCAGATGGAGGGAAGATTAATTGTCTGACACTCGAGGGGTGACTTTTATCGGTTGTTTTGAGAAATTTCCGAAATTAGAATATGAGATCCAATACAAATTTAACACTTCTCTCTGATTTCACTGGTTCTTTGTGTTCCTCCTTGACAGATTGAGCTTCTTTTCATAGCGCTGTGAGCGAAGCAATCAATCTGAATTCATAGGAAATATTTCCCAATACTCTTTTATGGTTTAAATTCTTAACGAATAACGCAAGATTATGTATAAATTTTGATTATAATTGATTAATTTAAGTATTTTAATCAGTTTCTAAAATTTGAACTTTAATGTAAGCAAAGCGTGTAACGATTCTGCTTTATAAAGGAGCAAAACATCAAATTAAATTTTCCAATAGCTGTTAAATTGTATAATATCTATAGGTGACTTTAATGCATTGCAAAGCCGTAATTCGATCCCATACATTCTGAGAATTTGCCTATGTGCAAACCACAAGATAGCGGTGGAATTAATTAATTTGAAAAATACACCCTTGTATAAATTACTTCGTAATCCGCTTTAATTGGTATGAAAGCACACAATATTAATAATATTCACTTAAAAACCCAAACAGTTGAGCTTCCCACGGATGGAGTCGAAGTAAAAGTTTCTGGTTCGTTGGTAGAATTTTACTCTGGGGGCATTTTCTCCTCTTTATTATGAAAGGCCAAAAATATAAATAACCTAATCTCACCACTATCCTATTACATTTTAGTCAAATAATCCCCCATTCGCCTCACTCACACATTCCCTCTACTCTTCGTTGCAGCGCTTTGGCTTGTGAATATCTATTCATGAGTCTTTTGGAGCATTTTCGCAGCAGCTTTTCTTATTGCCTTTCTTTTTGCCCGTCGAAAAATGAAAATTGCTGCCACACAATTTTTCCCCATTCTTGTACTCAGCATCGCACAAGGAGTATCTTCTCATCTCGCTCGACAATTGACTTACCAGGAGCATGATTTGGGGGGGAGTGCAAGAAAATGAAGTTGAGGCGAAATATTGCAATGCATTTATGTGAACATCGTTACTGGAGAACTTTTGTCACAACAACTGTTCGTCAATTTTGCCACTTCTTCTCTGGTTATGGCGGAAAAATTGTATCAAATTGAGGGAGAAGAGAGGAATGAAATCACGTAAAGTTACTTATGTCGATGGCAAAATGGTTATACCATCATTTATTGCAATTGAGGAGGAAATTTCTGTGCAGAAAATGTCACAAGTCTGCAGTGCACATAAGAGCCCACGGCAGAAATTGAGGTTGGGAGAAAACGTACACATTGAAATGCAATAAAATGAGAGTCATGCAAATTGAATTTTGTATCTTTATATATATATAAAATATACACAAATTCTACCTCTCGCTCTCTGTCCACCCACTTTTCTTCTCAAGCCATTCATCCTTATTATGCAATCTTTCAATTTAATTTCACCTGAAATCTTCTCCTTGTATGAATACTGAGTTTCTTTCTTGGAGACCATTTCGAAATGTGAGCTTTTTGGCATTATAACATTGTAGAGAGAGAGAGATGCTGAAGAGAGGAAGTTCTTTCGTTGAAATGCCTTACCGTATTCTCATTTGCAATGATGGCAATTGTAGAATTGAAGATGTTTTGGAAAATGCACACTCGTATGTGAAGGTTTCATCTGTGCTGCAAAACTTCTTCTCGCCATCTTCGCATGAATCCATGAAATGCCTCACAATATTTGCCTTCACACAAGAGCCCAAGAGTTGAGAATGTAAGCGAGACGAAATGGTGAAAAACTTGTCCAACTTCAATGATAAATCCACACTAAGACGATACCGAAATGTTGTACAACAAATACACTGGCAAAACAGGTCGATCTAAATGAAATTCAGAGGTAAAACCTGATACCCATATGACTATACAGCCGAGAGCATGAGAATATGGTGGTACGAATGGCAAGAAACTCATGTAAAGTGCACCTTGTGCGATTGCTACCAACTTCATGCCGACACAATGCAGTTTAGCGACATGAATTGAATTTATAAAGGTGAATTTTGTGACCAAATTCATCTGCAAAGACATTCGACTGAAGCTTTTATATTCTTTTAGGGATTTTTCTTTCCACGTGAAAACACTCAAACTAATTTTCGTCAGCTCAACCAATACTTTTTACCAATTACTTGGGGAGTTAATTTTAGGCGAGAGAAAGAAAAAGAAAACCATAAAATTGACAGGTGTGAAGTTTCCTGCGTGGAAATTCCTGTTCAGGAACCTTTAATTACACAGCGTCAATAAAAACTTATAATGAAAAATTTCACCTAAACTTCTTCCCTTGACTTTTAAACAAGCCAAATGTGCGAGAGTGAAACTTTTAACACTCTTACTTTAGTAATGAGTTTCATCCCCCAATCAATACACCCTTTCCTCCTGATAACACTGAACCGCACATATCAACATTACATGGAGTTCCGCTCCATTTTATAAAGTGGGTGTCATCGCAGTGACAAATGGCAAAAAATCCCTATTCATTATGTCCACACAGAGAGAGAGAGAGAGAGATGTGAATGGTGCTTCAATGGGCCCTCGATGGTAATCGAAATTTATGATTTTATTCATCTATTCAGAGGTGCTCTCCAAAACAAACTGTTGTTCACGGGAGGTTCTCCAGTGAAAATATTCACGCGTTATAACAAAGATTTCAAGAGCACGTGGAAAAAAGCCGCAAAAATTCCCTCAATGATCCCCGTTAAGGCGTACAAAATTGAATGTAAAAAAAAAATCGCGGAAAATTGAGAACAAAATTCATTCACATTGAATGCAATTATGTCAAAACCATACGGAAAAACAGAATTCTACAAATATATAATAATTAGTATACGCAATAGCATTTATCCACATCATTCACAACACAAAGTTATAACACACTTTTTATGGCATTGCCTGCAAATTGGGCATCATCATATAGCCATAGAGAAATTCACCTCCCCGTAATGAGATGCTATTTGCACTCAATTGATTATAATTTATATACGCACATATTTTTCAAATATTGGCACGCAGCGTAGGAAATTGAACCGGGACATTAATGTGATTTATTGGCAATTGACTCACCCCTCTCAAATTGAGGTTAAAAAGTTTAATGTTTTGTAAATGAAGAACAAAAAAAAGTATTCATCAGCCCAGAGAAGAAGGAGTCTCGTGACCCTCAATTGGAGTTTAATATCTTCACCATCAGTGCGCGCTGTGGTGATAATTTCACTCTGATGGTGTGCCGTCTGGAAGGCGTGGTTTGGTAGATGAAACTCAATTATGGACTTGAGATTCTCAATTGATATCGACACACAAATACCAAATTGATTCATCCGAAAATCAGGGCACAAAAGTTACTTGTGGTTATAATTCAGAGGATGTTAAAGGAAAGGTTGAATTCGAGTCGCGAAACTGGGATGTTTTTGAAGTAATCAGACTTGAAGACAATCAGGTGAAATTTATTGATGAAAATTCTACACTGTGCAGAACAATTTGAGCACAAGAATCTGCTCAATCGATTGTTTTTATTAAAATAACTTATTAATTACTATAGAGTGAGTAATTTTCTGTACAGAATTGAGAAGTACGAAATTGTATGAAAACTTTGCAGAGGTTACTCTAGGCAACTTTAACAATTTCACAACTGTTATTTGCATTTAATTTCGACACACACTTTGCACCTGGTCGGAAAATTCATTACATGGAAAACTAAAATATTTGTTATAATAATGTAGCGTTATGTGTTCAATTAAGGACTTTTCCAAAATATCTGTCACTTCGAGGAGTTCTTAAATACAATTTTGGGTGGCGAAAGAGCCGTCGATGTCATTATTTATTCATGGGACAATTGCGAGGAGAAAAGCCCGCAATGTGTGTATGTCTTTTATCTCGTGAACAAAGTGGAAAAATCAAATATTTAGAAATGTGACAGAATGTGACGTTGTGCGGGAATTTAGTTGATGAGCGCGGGGAGAAAAGCCTATGAAAAGTGGCGACACGTGGCGTGCAAATAAGCGGATAAAAGTTTATATCCAAGAGGATTTTTCCACAGAGGGTGGGAAAAAATCGGGGTGCGCTTTTGTGAGTGACAAACAGCGATGTCAAGTCCTAAATTCAATGCAGTCCTATTGAAGAGTCGCTTGTTGGCTTGTTTAGAGGACATTGCTGAAACAATACATGCTATAATTCGATGTATTATTCATAATTTGAGCTGAAAGGCCTATTCTCATTTTATGCAAATTGCTAAACTGTGCGCCCCAAGTCTCATGGATTAATCAATTCTTGTATGAAATATTGTGTGACACTCTCTGCCATGCTACATTATAAATGGAATATGTCTTAGAATTATTGACTAGCGTTCTGGATTTGACGGGGTCTGAGAATGGTGGCAAAGGGTAGCCGTAATTTTCACTTTGACATTCTATGTGTTTGTGAATTCAATCGAGAAATCCACAATTCCTTCACTCACTGATGAGAGTGTATCGCTTTAGGTGAAATTGCCCATTGGATTTGACAATTCCATGCGAAAGTCTTTGATGTTATCATGAAAGGTGTACTTGATACAACTGGTTATGATTTCATGGGAGAAGACACAATCACACATTAATTGCGATAGAATCCATTTGAGTGGGAGCATAGAGACGCAATTTTGCGGTTTTGGTAATCATTTATGGGTGTTGCTATCAATTCCAATTAATTTGCAAATATGATCTCTCTCCTCAATTGCTTAACACTTCAATTTCAAGCGGGAAATTATCCTGTTTCCCTGAGTTTGTGGTGCTATTAATTTTTAAATTTAATCATACAGGGAATTGTCAGATTGTTTGTCGATCACAGTCGTGCTGAGAAATTCAAGACTATAAATGTCTGAAGTGCAGGAATATCGAAATCCTCTTTGGGAATAAAATCTCAATCCATTGGATATGATTAATCTAGCATGGAACAATACATTGTTTTGGGATAATGGCAATGGAATGGAAGAGAGAGAGAAAATATTGGCCATATTGTTCAGAGATTCTGCTTGATTGTTGATACGAAATCATCGATAAGGCCATCCAATTTCCTTAATTTATTGAAACATTTTTACCCTTTTGCATTTCTATTGGTGAATTATTCAAATGCCATTCTCCTACTATTCCACCATTGCGAGGGATTAACATACAATTATTGTCAAATTGAAATATTGAAAGAGTGAGGGGGAGAGAGAGAGAGAGAGAGATAAAGAGGCAATTCCATATGATTATGCCAGGAAAATATAAGACGTCAAATGTTATTTATCCAGTATTATCATAAATAAATTTGTATACTCAGAGACTTCCTCAATTTCCCATTCTCTGTTTAAAGTTGTGCCCTTGCCAAGAGCTTTTTCTCTACATCTCTTTCCTGTGCGTGAAGTAGAAATTGTACGCTTCTTGTGGATATTTTTCTTTATTACTTTTTAATAAAGTGTTTTTCTTTGTTCTTTGCAGAAGAGCGAAAACAGTGTGGGGACAAATTCCTGTACCAATCCACGGCGTCACGCGGGAAGTTGCGAGAAAAATCGCCAAGAATTCCCTCAACATTTCACTGGGTGAGTTGAGCAAAGCTGTAAGGGAATCACGTGGGATTTGTTTAATGTGACAATTAACATTGCAATTTTATATGAATTCCAATTGACAGAATTCACTTTGAGGTGTTTTTTAATGAAATGCAATAGCATAGCAAATGCCAGTATCAGTGAATGTCACTCATTTCTCATTAATCATTGGAGCGAATATTGTGTTCGCTATCTGCAAATATTAATTTCACTAAATCCCTAATTTAGTACCAGTGAATTTTTGCGGTAAATGCACAATTTTGATAAAATATATTTTTTAATATTCTCCCAGTGAAGCATGGTTTGTGCAATAAGTTGACGGATTTGGAGGTTTGGGGGGATTTGATGATGGTTTTTTGGGCATGTCAAATGCTTTGAAACTGCTTTTGTATTTGAAAATTTTCAATGTGTCAGAGTTTGTAACAAAGATCCCTCTTTGTCTATAGATTTGACAGGTCATCAGCGAACGCTAAACAACAAAAAAGACTGCGGTACGCTGAATCAATTGGTGGCAAATTTAGCGAACAAGGGAATTTCGGTATTTTGGGGATCGATAGGCATGATGACAAAAGTCATTGAATTATTCCAAAATCACCTCTGCGCGTGTTTCGTGGCTCTCATGCGGGAATCTATGGCGATGATTTAGGGGTTGTTTTGAAATGATGCCAAATTGTGCCATTAGTTTGATGTTTGGTTTTGCAAACTCGTTGAAATTATCGGTATTACTAATTAAGTAAACCCCACTCGATACAACAGATACTCTTCAAGTGTTCTCTGTGTGAGTTGCAAGGATTAAAGTTTAATTTGTTGTCTGTAATACTTGTAATGCGGAAGTGTGTGAAAAGCACGACTGGATATTTTGTCTATACACAGCTTTTCCGCATGCAATGAAAACATAGGATGATGAAAAGACATTCGCGAGATGTTCTTTTCATCGTCTTTTTGTTCTCTCTCTCTCTCTCTATTTACATATGCATGAAAATTGCAAACAATTGTCAGACTCTAGGTGTGAGTGATAAACTTGGGAAATGCATGAAATGTTGAAGAAAATTTCCTCGTGCCAGTAAAAAAAAAAGGAGATGAAGAGGATGCGATAAAAGTGGGATTCCATCCATTGTGAGATGCTTTTGGGTGTGATGGGGATGAGGAATGAGGGGTGTTTTGGTGGGACGGGTGGAAAAAAATGTGACAAGAAGTGATTTGTCTCATAAGTTTTCCTCCTTGCATTAGTTCCACTTCTTGAATCACAAAATTCCTTCCATCTCAGATATTAAAGTCTTTTTTTTTGCTGTCGCTATTGCGTTTATCCGCAAAATCTTTATCTTCTGTGCAGAAGAGCGAAGAAAATCCGTGAAAAATTCCCCAGTCGATAATCCGTTTTCAGCCAAAGGTGTGCAAAATGCATCGTGTGCTATGGAAAGTTGCTGGTGAGGAAGATTTCCGGGGTAGATTCTGCTCGCCACAATGAAATTTATGCTCCAGATAAGCTCTATCATTGACTATGAGATTGAAGAAATTAGTTTTGACCAAGGGGCTCGTCATACCATGGAAATTGTGTCTCTCAAATGCTTGATTTTCGGCATGAGAAACTTAAGAAAATCTACTTAGATCAAATGCAGAAAGTTGTGAGAGAAGTTTATGGAAAAGCTTGAAATGTGTGGCATTTCAAAAAGATTGTACTATTAGAGTCTCATTTAACTTTCAAATTGTCTACATTCAAATTCTAATGGTGAATATCGAAAGTTTGTCTTCTATTTTATCAGAGAGAGAGAGATTTTAGCGATGAGAACCGTGACTTTTCAATCAATTGGAAGTGATGATGCATTAGAAAAACTAACCGAAATATCTTTATTGGGAGAGACTTGAAAGTAGTTGTGATGGTAAGATGAGTCATTTGAAACTCAATAACACCTAATAAACAATTCCAGAGACATAATATAGTGTTCTCCTAAGAATTAGATGAAAGTTTGCAACTTATGCTATACATTGATTATGATAAAACTGCATAAGGTACAGTTAAGTAATTTTATTTAAACACTTTCCAAACTAAATCTATTACAAACAGACGACCTTTCCCACGCGCGGTCTAAAATATTTAGATATTATCCTCAATATAAAGTCTTTGTTATCGATAACATAACTCAGAAGCTTTCTGCTCAAGACTTCTTTCGGAAGCAATGTCGCTAGTGAAGTACCATCGCATTTTCAAGACATTTATCTTGATATTTTTAAGTGTTTGGCGTTTGGATTTTCTCCCAAAATCGAAATATGTGTGGCTAAATACGTTAAAATTGTTGGTTTTCCCCATTTTAATGTTCTCCAATATTTCACTTTCCATCTGGCATTTATTTTTCCAACTAAACTACGATAATATGATTGATCTGTCATTCACGATTATCATAATCTTTGGCTGTTTTCAATGTGCGATGATTTACATGGCAGTAAGCATTGTGAATAAGGAGAAAATTCAGAACATCGTGAAATACTTCGATTGTAATCTCAATACGGGACAGTATATGATATCGAATCTAAGGAAGACATCCTATTTAGCAACTCTTAGGCAAACATTCATCTTTGGAAGGTAGATAAAGAGCGATTTCTAATGTTTTTTTTTTGACTATTATAATAATCTTTTTCTCCAGACTCTTTTGGATCTTCATAACATCGTTCGGATTAGCAGTTGTGGTTTTTGATATTGTTCATTCTGAAAATAATACGCCGCTGTTGTACAGCATTCCAGGCATTTCTAAGCAGAGCATTTTCTACTATCCAGTGAACATTATCCTTCAATTGATATACAATCTCACCGCATTGGAATTCGTCGTTGGCTCAGATTTGGTTATAATTGTCATGATTATGTACTGCAACGCAGAAATCAAGTCCATTCTTGCTCTCATCTCTAATCTCAACAATGAGGATGTCGTTAGAAGCGAGGCTCATGTTATTTTAAAGATTATCTACGAAATTCACGCCAGTTTCTTTGAGAATGCAAAGCAACTGACGAACGCTTTCTGGCAAATCTACTTTTATAAACTCTCCACGATTCTCGTATATTTCTGCTCGGCAATGTTCCTGCTGCAATCGAAGGAAGTGTCCATCCTTGCCTGTTTCCTCTGTCTGACAGTCATTGTTGTGCAAAGTCTGCTTCTCTGCTACTTTGGTCAAATTTTACAGAACAGATCTGAAGAAATGGGAAATTCCCTTTACATGACAAAATGGTATTTGATGGATGCAAAAGATCGGAAGATTCTTCTTATTCTTATGAATGGCTTCAATAGGCCGATCAAAGTTGAAACATTTGGATTCGGAGTGATTTCTTACTACACTTTCGTTCAGGTTACCTTGCAAGAACATTTGTTAGAGTTGATGATTATGCTTTTCTTCTTTTTTTCAGATCTTTAAGGCTGCAACTTCATATGCTGCCATTATTTACACTTTTTTTCGCTAAAGCTTTGCATTGTAGTTTCAATGAGAGAAAATAATAAATAAATATTTCTGATCGTTCGCATATATAGAATTTGGAGTCCCAGGCCTAATGAAAGGAGTCAGAGATTCCAGGAAAGGTGCTTTCGGGATATAGTTTCTGGGGCTTCCGACACCCTAAATTCCCTACTGACTTACCCTGTTTCACCCTTAAGCGCGGGGTGAGATAGTTGCAAAGTTGGACACAAATTTGCAAAGGGGTAAAATCGTCTCTTCACACTCACACCGCCGAAGGTGTCGGCGTCCCAAAGCCATGTGACACCTTTCCTGGGTCCGGAGGGCCGGTGAGAAATTTGTGCAAGTGGTTTGGGAGATATACATTGTGAAATTGAACCCATGTTATACCTGTGAACCAATGAGGGGTGACTTTTGTCCTTTTATTAAAAGACCCCAAAAAGCACCTTCGAGTATTATGTCGGCTTTTGCAAAATAGATCCTTTTTGGTATGTCAGGGTGAGACTCGTCCCTTGAACTTTGCGGAGGGGCGGGCGGCGGTGGGGCTTCAGCACGTAGAGACTTTAAAAAGAAAATTCCCACGAATCTCGAGACGAAGGTGTGCAAATCCCAGTTGAATCGCTGTGGTTCTTTTTTTTTGAACACTGTTTTTCTGCAGTGGAATCATAAATTGATATAAATTCCACGTGATGCTTTGTTGGCATGGTTTTAATTTGATTTTCATGTTCGAGATTTTTTTTTGTTCTGAACATTTCTCTCAAGAGTATTTAGTGTAAGTGTCATATTTTGACACACATAATATCTAAGGCAAGCTAAAAGAGGCAAATTTATTGAATAGAACAGCACATTTGCTCTGGTGTTTCAACACTCAATAACACTTTGTTAGGTGCTTTGCCAGGTGCAAAAGAAGATTCTGGTGCGAAAGAAATGTAGTGGAAAATGTCTGGTGGAATAAATTCCAATTAGGAAAATGATTTCAACAGAGTGTGGCGCTGTTGTTGGGAAATCACAGTGCGAATGTTGGTGGGGAAAAGAATGGAGTTTGACGTGAAAAGATATCGATCTATATACCTTGTTTTTGGGGGCGAATGTTTCACTGGGAAAAAGTGTTAACGATGTTTTACCACTTCGTCGAAGATGTGCTGGGATATTTGGCTTTTGTAGGGGGGTTTTTGTGTTTGGGGCGGAAATTATAAAGTCAGCGGAAGTTTTTGTCCCTCTTTTCTTATTATGTTTAGGGGCGTGAGATAGAGAAATGTTCATTCGGAATTGTGTATATATACATTGTGTTGGGTGGTTAATTAATCATAATTTTCACAGTGAATTGACTGTGTTTGGTGGATGAGAAAGAAAATTAGGCGAAAGTTATATTTAATTAATTAAAGGTGGAATATTAGGTGACATTTACACTCAATGGTTGTGCCATAAATTTTCATGAATGATTGCGATGCTGTGTGACGCTTGGGGTCTTGGAAGATTGTCGTGAAAATTTGTTGGGTGGATTTGTGCTTCGCCTTGACCATTTGATGTTGACTCTTTTCTCGCAATTCAATGGTCACGATTTGAGCTCGGGAGGATGCTTTCCTCGTGCAGAGTGGATGAAAAACACCCCTGGATGGGACGGAGGGTCGTTTTTTTTTTCGCTTCTGGGGTTGGAGGACTTTTATGGTTGTATTTTATTACAATGTGTGTGCGGGAAATGGCTGGGATGCTGCGATGGGGAGAGAGAGGACATTGTGGAGATTCACAGGGAAAAATATGAATTTCTCCCGGCCGGCCTGGCATCCAGTGTCTGTAGGATGGATGACTGGGTGTGCAAAAGAGTACACATGGGTGAAAAATAGTGTCGAGGTGGTGTTTGGCAGTAAATAGAGAAGAATGTGTGACTTTACAAGTGGAGTAAATGGATATGAATACATATGAGTGTGACATATTTGTGTACGCCACACATATATTTTCATGAAAGTAAACAGAGAGAAAGAGAGAGAGAGAGGGAGAGAGAGAGAGGGAATTATATTGAATATTTTGTCTCTCCACTGTATTACATGACAAATGGCATGATTGAAGAGCGGAGGGCGAGTATGAATGAATTTTATTAATGGACAACAACCGAAGGTGGAGGAAGTGTGTGCGTGTGGCTCCTCTGCTTCAAGAAATATTGTGAAATCGTGCTATAAATGACTAAATGAGAAGCAAATGCAGAGGCGAAGCGCAATGGGAAGGAGGTCAAGAGTCTTGTGGCTCTTAAATGACTAACTGATCTCTCTCGCCATGTCCACTGGTGGATTTGGAATTATGACAAGTGCACCGACTGATTGTGGCTGTAATTCAAACCCACAGTTTTGGAGCTCTTCAAAGCTCTTCGTATAATTGCACTGGCTTTTTTTTTGCTTTTCACTGGTGAATTGAATTGATTCAGGCATCAATTTGCAATGTAATACAAACTTGTGTCCCTGATTTTGTCAAGTGTTGGTCGGATTCTCAACATTTTAACATCTATATCATTTGCTATATGGTGAAAAATGCTTTCCTTAGCAGCGCTTTAGAAGAAAATTCTTGCTTGGAAAAAGTCAATTTGAGATGTTATGTTTTCCACTATATATTTTCCCATATCTTCCAAAGTTCTTATTCGACTACCAAAAGTGGCGCGAATTTTTATGTAATCTCATCAACAGTAACTCTCAGAACACATCTGTATTTGTTTTTGACATTTTTTTGCTGAAATGTATAGATTTCTTCTTCAATTTTTCCACATTTTTCATTCTTTAGACCATGAAAAGACACACAACACAGAACATGTCCAATATCCTAACCGAAGTGGCTCAACTCCGTCTTAGTCCCATATCTAATGACCCAGTGGAGAATGGCAAAGTGATGTGTGAATAGTTACACTCTTTAGAGGCCACTCCAGCCAGTTGAGGCTTGAGTATGGGATGAAATGCAAAATTGCTGGAAAATTCTCATTCATGATTCATGGTGGAGCGCTGGAAAAATCTTCCGAGAGACATTAAATAACCCTGAATGGTTGTGGTAAATAAAAGTGGCAAGACGTGGAAGATGGGATGGAGAACAAAAAGAGAGATTTCTGCTCTCAGCCACACTGTGCCTCCTATTTAAGTTTGTCGGTTCATGAACTTCCTCGCCATTTCCACTGTAACTGCGCGGGGTGGCTTTTTTTTCGCCTCAATGTTGGAGCCATAGTGTTTTCGTCGGCTTTTCGACGTTAGGAGAGCGCGAGAGCGAGTGAGAGGATATTGAGGTCAGTTGCTGAGCTTTCTCACAATGGAGGTGAGAATATGGGCACTTCCTAAAGTGAGAAACTTCCGCGATTCAAAGCGTTGATGAACAGGACATGATGAAGATTCTGGTCCAGTTTTTTCTTTTTGTTCACCTTTCTCTGCCTTTGGGGGAATGAATGGAGGAAAAAACTTGTAAAGTAGCAGCATTTTATTAGTTTCCTTCACACCAGTGGATTGTCAGAAGCGCTCGCAGCGTGGAATATGGGTGGTGTTTTTGGGTGGTACAGGCAAAAAAAAGTGTGGTGCAAAATAAAAAGGAGAAAAATCACCACTATAAACGAATTTTACTGGCGTGAAAATATTTTTCCTAACCGACTTCTTCCCATTCACCGCGTGTGTGTGTGGGATGTTTTTTTTTCCCCTCTTTGTCGCAATATATGCTGCATTTTTTATGTGTGGCGAACTCATAAAAAAAGGAGGAACGCGAGTGCGTGTACGATATTAAGAGGTGGTGCGCCGCTGAGTCCGGAAACCATTGACAATTATCACCTCAGCTCGGTTATCAGGGAGCAACCAATCTGTCTGATTACACTTTTTTCTCTCTCTCTCTCTCTCTTTCCTCGTAATACTACACTTTGACACATTTTTCGGCCACGCTGAGGCACAGATAAGCGCATAGTGACAACGAAACATTGCCCAACGCGTTTTTCTCGTCGTTATACTTTAAGCTCGCGTTGGATTTTTCTCTTTGTGGGTCTTTTTCACAACTGGACGTGATTTATATCCTTTCCCATCTCTTCCTAGGCTAATTCTGCAGATTGACTCTCAAATATTTAATGAGGAGACGGATAAAAGCTAGCTTTTATGCTCGTTTTACCTTTTTCTGTGTTTTTCTCCTCAACAAATAGTTGCGATTTTGCATGTTATTTGCAAATGGTAAACGGTTGAGTGCGTATAGGAAAAATGTATGTTCAAAGCTTTGGCGGAAATATTTAATTCTTCGTGCGATATTGTGGCAAATCTGGGAAAATCCTGGGGAATACACGGAAAAGTGGGGCTTCTGGCGCGGTGTGATGTCGATGAGGAGCAAGAACAGTTGAAATGATGTGCATGACGTTTGAAAGTGACTATATTGAAGAATTCATTCCGTGTGTATCAGAATTGCTTGTACGTCTGTCTCGATTACATCATCACCATTAATTCTGACAACATGGGAATGTATCTAAGGATCTTTGTGCGCGAATGACATTAGGAATTCATGAGAGAATTTCTCATGATGAAACTGGGAGAATATCGTGTCGTTGATGTGCAATTTTTGCAATAATAGAATATCTTGATGAGGGATGCTCTTCGAAATGCGAACGTGTAATGCTAAGTAATGTGAAGGGGGTGTTTAAATGAAATTTTATGTGCGAGATTCAATTGCGTCTCGTGGGGTGGTTTGAGAAATTCTTCTGTAATTTACATGTTCTATTCCCGGCCCTCTTTTTTCACTCTCCACCACCACCCAATTGTTGGCTGTGCGGAGGAATGGGGTTAGGCATGTGAAGTGAAAACGAGACTATGAATATTTAAGCATTCGATTGTAGGTGTGCGTTATGGAAATTTAGGGATTGTAGGCATGGCGAAGGGGTTGCAAAGTGTAAAATTTCATGGGTGTGTAGTTTTAATTAAAAAATAATATATAATTATTCGTACACGTGTAGAGATTTTATGTGTGTGTGTGTGTGTCCAATTAATTTACCCACAATATTTGTTGGCTTCACCTACAAATTCACACATTTCTGCCCACTTCTTGTGGTCGCACCGTTTGTTATTCCACAAACTCATGGGCAGGGGGAGTGCTTGAGTCTCAAGTGTGAAATGATTTAAAAGCCTGTGGACTGGGGAATTAAATAAATTTCGGTCAGTAAGGAGAGGAGCCGGCTGAGCCTTCTAATCCCGGTGAGTGCATGTGAGGAGGCAAGATGTGCTGGTTGAAATGTGCCTGGGAAAATTGATTTTCGCGCTCTCACTAGTCACTTCTGTTGCTTGAGCATGTGCTACTCATTTCGGATCTGTTGCCTTTGGTACATTTCACTCTGGTGTTTATACTGGCCAATGGCGGGTGATTAAACATTTTCCAACTCCCGAGGGATGAGATCGAGTGGGATTTTTGTGGGTGGTGAAATTTGCTGAAAATCCACAAGCGCTGTGGGATTGACCGATGGGCATTTTCCGTCCACCTTATCATGATTAAGCTGCGAGGTTCTGCATTTGATTTGCCCTATTTTATTGTACTTTTGAGATTTAATTTAGATTTGAGGAATTATTCTACCGAGACATGGCAAATATTTGATTCTAACGTCATTCTTTATTTAATTCAAAGAATACCAAATTGATGATTGGATTAAACAAAGTGTTTCAATGGAGAACTGACAAACAATAAAATTGTCTAATTATAAGTAAGTAGAATAAATTCACAGTGTTTGAAATTCTATCTTTAAATTTGCACAAAAAAAAGTGTACAAAAGATGCTCAAGTGTTGAATTACTTTGTTTTCTGCAGAATTAATTTTCCAGTTGATTTTAACTGGAACAGAATTGTGCTGTGAAATTGCATTTTCTTTATCTGACGAGAAGTTTTTCTATCTAAAGTAAGTGAGGAGAAATTATTTGTGTGATGATGGGAATTATTATAATAAGTTCTTATCTATAAAATTGCTGTTTCATGGGCTTCAAATAAATATTATTTTCAGAAGACATTTAAATGTCTTCGCAGAAACTTTCTTACGTTTTTGACAGGATTCCTGCTGCTCAATGTCATTCGACGGAGAAGGTAAAATCCAGAGAATCAGTATAAATTCTTCACCATGAGAAATTCGTCTTTATTGTGCCAACTTTTCGAAATATGTTCATTTTTGTTGAAGAAATCTGGTAATGTGAGCAAATACTATGCAATGAAGTGTAATTTTTCACCTCAAAAGGACAGTTTTTAGAAGATTTTCACACACTCTTATTGATTGGATGTGTTGGTCAATGATCACTCTTCAAGCACTTTTCATCCCAGAAATGGTTCTTAGATAAATCTTTCCCTCCAGTCATAAAAGTGAGGCGATGCGGTTGCTTACAAATGTCCTCTGTCTCTCCCTATGATAACCCTTTTTTTATGGCTTTTCAGCCCCATGACCGACAAAGAAGATCCCTAGTTCTGGAGTCGCCGGGACAAAAGGGGTCCACAAAGTGGCAATGATACCTCGAGGGTGATTTAAAATCAACGCTTGGTAATCAAAATATTATTAAATGGATCCATCTTGGTGAGGCGTCAATTCTGCGAATGCAAAAGAGCTTTAGCAGATGGAGAGGAATTCCTTTTTTATTCCTCTTCTCCTCCTGATTCGTCGCCTGAGGGGAGGCCAAGTGTGTGTGTGTGTGTGTGTGGTGTGTAAGAAATGCCTGGGATGAAAGGACGGGAAATATTCATCATTGAGGAAAGGACATAATTTTATTTTCTTTTCTCCCAATTCCACCTCAAACCCCCCATTGACTGGTGGGGCGCGCGTGTGGATTCCTGCCTGTGCTGTGTTGTATGTGTGTGTCTATAAATTTCTCTGCAATATTTTTTGCCACGCTGGGAGAGTGGGAGGATGTGAAATGTCTTTCTTTTGGGTGGAGTGTGGGGGAGAGGGAAGCACTTTTTCTGAGAGGACTTTTAAATTTCACACAGACGAGACACAATTTGATATCTTCCTCGAGCCTCCCGCGGGAAATGCGAGACACAGAGTGCGAGAGGGTGAGCGGAGAGAGCAATCATTTCTAAATAATTTATACAAAGTCCTGAGGAGCGATATCGCATTATATGACGATCATTAAATTCTATTTGTGTGGGCAAAATTGTCACAATCGTGGAGGAAAGAAATGAGGACGAGCGCGATGTGAGCAACAAGATGAGTCTTGATTGTCCTTGGCAAGTTCATTTTTCAGTGTGCCTGGGAAAATCATCAATTTCTGCCCTCGACACTTAACTTCCTACCGTGCGTCAGATAAGAAGGGAAGTGCTGAGGAAATGTGGAAGAGGTGAGAATATTCCCCTTTTCTTATGGGTCCATGAGATGCACAGAAGATAAATTGGGGCAAAATTTCAGAAGAATGTAAGAATAATAACAGGTTAATTTTACTTTTTCTGTGCTAATTGTGTAAATTTTATTCTCTTTCTCACTAAAATATATTCATGAGGCACTCGCTTGTATTAGCATTTTTATCAAGAAACTCATTTGCATAGGAGAAATTTTAAATGTAACATTGTAGTTCTTACGAGAACGTGCACTGTTAGCAATTGGTGGGCTTTTCTTATGATTGTTTGCCCGGGCAGAAAAGAGGGAATGCGCAAGTGAACTCAGTGAAAGGTGGGATTTCTAAGGATAACCTCGACATATAAAGAAATTCAAGGGACTATTTAATAAATTTGCCACACAAGTGTGGATAAAAGACGCGTGGAAAAAATCGCAGATAAATGTATTAGCAAAATACCATGTGTCTTAGCAATGGTTATTATCCATTCTTATCTTCTAATCCACAAGATCAGAATCAAATTGAGGTTTCAGATCTTCTTATATGCTCCTCATTTCAAATTTGGGGTTTCCTTAAAAAAATGCTGCTGAAGAAAAGTGAAGAGTTTATGAAGAAACAATATTGATATATTATGAATTTTGGCTCAAATCGCAGAGTGTTAGAATTGATGCCGCAATGTTTAGGGAGAAACTTGATCCAGGAAGTTTAGCAAAAGACTCTCCGCTGGAGTGAAATCCCATCAGATTACGGGGATAGAGACTTCATCTGTGCTTCAGAGCGTCGAAGGGATTTTTTTTCCTGCGGCGGCTAATTAAATTCCTCAACAGAGAGCGGAACATTTTTATTGCTGGCATATTTGAGAGAATAGAGAAAATCGCATGGTTTGTTGTTTTAAAGCTCCAGAATTGCGCGGGTAAAGTCGAAAATCTCAGCAGGAAGTCGTCGCAAGTGGGTGGAAAGGCGGGATACTTGCGTGGTTATATTGAGTCAATTCAGGACGAAGGGTGAAGGGATATTGAGGGGAACTTTCATCACAATAATTTATCCATGATGTCTCCATTTATGTTTGGAAAATCTTCCTTTAAATCGCGTCTTGTGCTGGGATACTTTGTGTGATGCCATGAGAGGCAAAATTCCATGCTTCAAGGTGATTTTTTCTGCCTCATTTTTCTTCACATTTTCCTTTAGTACGGTTTGGAGTGGGAACTGAATTTCGGGGGAGGGATTCAATATCGAGGGCTGGGATTTTTTCCTTGGCTCTCTTCCTGCGGCAGGAAATGGGAGGTGGAAGTTTCATTAGTGAATGCCATGGGAAAGAAAACTTCCATTATCCCATCAAATGATCCACACTTTGAGTACTTCCAGCCACATTTGATGTTACCTCTCGTCCGCCCATGAAATACATAAAGAATTTTCATGTTCAACTCCGATGCATGTTAATTATATAAACATTTTTGGCGCGAGGAGGGGGGAAGAGAGAGAGGCTGAAGGGAGTGCTGGTGTTTTTGGGTGGCAACAACTGATGTTTCTGATGACTTCAAGTGTTGTTTCAGAACAGGAAGAGGAGAGAGCGCCTAAAAAGGGGGCATGAGAAATGGGAATTAAAGCAAGACACAAGTTCATGGAATATTGTATATTAAAAGTCTCTCTCTCTGCTCTGCACTCGCCCTCTTCACCCGTGCTTCCTCATCCCATCTCCAACTCATTTATGGATTCCTTCTTCACGCAGCATCTCTTTATCTGTTCTCTCTTGCTCTTTTTCCCGGGGCTTCTGGTGTGAGGTGCATGTTATGAAATGTTTATGGCTGGCGATGTCTTTTGGCTGTTTGGTTGTGGAAGGAAGAGCGAAGCTACGCGGAGGGCAAGGAGAGCAGTAAATGATCATAAGTTTTAACTTTAAAAGAATTAAATTGTATTTTGAAGCAATATTCCCTCCATTCGCGTCACACTTCTCGTTTCTTCAATGTGTGCGCCTCGCTTCCTCAATGACTAACAAGAAGTGCTCTGTCTCTCTTCTGTGGTTTGTATTACATGAAATTCTTCAGTGTTTTCCATTCTCAGCACTTCTTTCTTCGCATAGGGCTTCCCATTTCGTCATGTCATGTGTGAGGAAATGCTCGTATGGTGATTTAGAGACAGAGTTATATGAGATTTTCCGGTAAAATTCCTCGTTAAATTAGTGCCGACGACCGGGTGAAAATTGAGAAGGATGGGTGAAATATGTTGTGCCGGTTTGAGATATTTACGATGTTGTTAGTTAAAAGTTTCACATATAATCAGTGTGAGAGGGTCACGCTATGTGTATACCTTTTCCCCCTTCTCAGCGGGAGAGTGTGGCAGGGAAAATTATTATTTATAATAATTGAATTTGCATTTCAAGTGGGAAATGTAAATACTGATCACAAGTGGGCGGACCATGTGAGTGGACGGGGCGTGCGAATCTCTTAAAGTTCCCAGTGAAAAGACAATAAACTCTCGCTTGCAAGAGGATTTCGCTCATTTCACGACAATATCCTCAAGCTTTGCATGGGATTACCACATCTGAATTACTGTATCTATTGTTTCGCGCTGCTCAATTCCCGAGCCTGTGCCTCCTCTGTGGCATATAGTCTTGAGATCTTCATCCCGGCAGCGCATTCCATTCATATTTCGGGGCCATCATATAATCTCAAGGCACACACTCGAGTTGATGTTCGGGAAAAGAAGAATGAAAGAGAAAATTTATATTCTCCATTTCCCCATCGTGGAGAGTTTCTCGTCTCTTCCTGCGTCGCTTTTGTGCTACATCTTCTCAAGCTTGCCAGCAATTCTTTTAGCCAGTGCAAACAAGCACGGCAGGCCACGTGATATGGCACTCCTCTCGAGGGATATTCCGGATTTATAGTTTGTTGACTCGGAATCCATCAGCTATTTTCCGCCTCCTTTTTTTTCGCCGCCATACGATCGAGAAATAAAATTATTCATCCCAAATTCACTTCGCTCACATTCATAAAATCCAAAAGGAAAACATTTACATAAATGTTGTGTTTTATACCCTCACACACAACTTTTCTGTCTTGCCCGCCCCCACCATAGTCATCCTATTTTCCATCTTCGTCACTCCTTTTTACATGACTTTCCACTCTCTCTCTGGCCGGGTATCGCATGGAAACGAGGGTGGTGGAATAAGAGAAAATACAAACAGAAATAGATTTTCCGAAATTGTAATACAACCAAATGTAATCCCGAAACTTTGCCCATCTCTCCATGTCTTTTGCGGCTCGTGCTATAAATTTTCTGCAATCATCCGCACAAGGAGAGAAAGAAGAAGAAGTCTTGAGAGTCCGCCTACAGTTCTGTGGATGATTTTTGTGCAAAAAATTATCTCAAGAATTGAAATTTGCGCTCATTGACAAAGGTGGAAGTGTTTGCATGTCTCTATACATGTCAAATGTCAATGTAACGTATGTGTATGGCATTTTTCATATGTCTCAAAAACAACTGTCGGATTATATTATTACGGTGTGACGTTGAATGTTCTGAAAAGCAGAAAGTTTTGCTGAATGTATTTTAGTACGCCATGGTGGAAATTTAGTCACAGCTTCCAAGACTGATGTTTTCACGTTGATGCAAGAGCGAATGTTCAGAGTTTCACGAATTCTGTCAAAGTTAGAAATTGAAAGAAAATGTCTGGACCCCTTTGTGAATTTAACAAAACTGCAATATTTACAGACAAAATTGCATTTTCAATTACTTACAAAATACTAAACATCCTGAATAGCATTTCATGTTCATCCAATCTTTGACATTCAATCTTCAACACTCAAAGACGAGTCAAAGTCAAGCAATTTTGGAGTGAAACCATTACTCATTGTAATCAAGACCGTAATCAAGATCCTTTGGTGACAAAGACGCAATATACTTATCAACTTGAGATTGAAAGTAAGCATCGCACAGCAATCGATTAATCTGCATTTTGTGGATTTACGCTCGTTCCCTCTCAACATTCGCTCTGACAATGATTAAGGATGAAATTTGTGCGGTTTGTCTGAGGGTCTCTGTGATGTTGGGGGAAAAGATGGTCGCCTCTCGACACAATTGAAGTGCGGGGGTGGACTTTCTTTTTATTCATCATTGTTGCTCTCGTGCAAGGGAGGAAATTGACCACACTATGAAAGTTTCCCCAGGGATTTATTTTATGTGGGCGATGCAGAGACGCTGGAATGGGACTTAGATCGATTCGCTCCACAGCATCCACGATATAAGGCCACAGTCAATCGATTTCCAAAGTCCTTATTCTTTGCGACATGAAAGTTAACATGAGGGCCAGGGAGTGGAGTGGGTGCACAATATGGGAATTCTTCGTTGTGGAAGCGACCATGAAAAAAGGTTAAAAGGGAAAAGATATGAAGGCGGAAAAGTTGGAGGATTTGAGGATGGCACAGAGAAAAAAGTCGACAATTCATTGAAAGGGAAAATGTATGAGTCAATTGAGGGCGAGTGAGGGGTGAGAGATATGTGTATAAGATGAGGGTAAAAGTCATCGGAATATGAAATTAATCTCTCTTGTTTTCCACCCTGAATAACTTTGTCTCATTCACATTTGGGTCTTCTTCTTCGTACTCCCATCATCCTCAGCAAACCCACCCAAGTGTCCATCGTGTTTTTATCTTGTTTCAGCTCCCCTTTTAGTACGAGTATTGCCATTGTCCGGACGAGGTTTAATCCAAAAGGCGGGAAGGAAGAGAGAAAAATTCATCGAAACATCCCACCATAAATATTGAGTGATGTGAATAAATAAGGAGGGCCACATTTTGACCTCGAGAGCACATTTGGGGCTGAAGGATGCTGCGGATGGGCCGTTGATATGGTTGTATGTGCGAATTTGTTACTTTATGAAGAGGGTTAATGAGATTTACGGTGATTCGCCCAGAGCTATGTTCAGGCATACATATAGAATTTTCACAAAACTCTTCTGCAGCAACTTAAACAAACTTACACTGCGGACAGGAAGTTTCAAGTTGTCGCGAGGAAAAGTTGCCATCTCCATTTTTGGGGGTATTTTGGGAAGTCTCTGATCCTCATGAGGAATTCAATAATGTCCTTAGCAGCACCGACAGATAGTTTCTGGAATCCTGGTGGGAATTGTTCGCAAAGTATGCCGAAATGGTCCTAACGTAATAAATGGTCGCCATAAGTTGAGAGCCAGTCGACGTTTTACTATGCTTTCTGATGTTTTAAAATTTCATGCAAAAATTTACATTAATTACAATTTGTTCTTTGTGCATTAGAGAAAATGGTTTTATTTTTTATCTTTCTATAAAGTATTCGAGAATAAATGATGCAGAATTTGCATTTTTGTGTGAGAGATTCTTAAAATAATTGTGGGAATTCTGAAATTGCTTTTGGGAATATCATCCAAAGCCGATGCTCTTCATTACTCGTATGTTTGTGTTTATGTTTTTTTTTTTGTGCACAAATAGTCGAGCGTCATCGCAGACATATTTTTCAGATTTCCGCACAGATAAACAATTGTAGACAATTTAATTGTCTTTCGCCAAATGCACAGCATTTGTTAATGGAACTGACAAATTAGCCTCTATTGCACGTGATAAATTCTCGAATCAGAAATGTTTTAGGATGAGAAAGAGATTCAGGTCGAAAGCAAATCAGGGAATGAGTGAGGGTTAATCTACTATTAATCTTAATATCAGCGTCTTTGTCCTACTTCCCAAGAATACCAAATACTTAATATTAATTACAATGGTGAAACGTTGGCAAATCTGGCTTTCGGTGCGGCACGCATTACTTGGAATAACATTTCGCAGTCATCCCCCAAATCGATTGATTTGAAAGACAGTGCGAGGCTTCTCTCGTCGCCTCAATTTCCTGCCATAACTCATTTTATCGTATTACGTCTTTTCCTGCTCAACGACACTACATGTCCTTTGTGTGTGAGTGTGTGCGGTGGTGTTTTTTTTGTGTAGATTTTCCACACTTGGATGACATCAGGAAAAAAGGCACTAAAGTTGTGCTTTAGTGCATTCAATCCAGACAGAATATTGTTGTAGGACTTCTTATAGCGTTCGATCCATTCGAGGAGAATTTTCCACCCTCGAGACATTGGCAGAAGAGAGAACATTGTGTGCTGAAGAGTGGCTAGTGTGGTATACCATAAGATGGTTAACCATCATCATGTAGCACTTGTCATGACTTTATTGCCTAATCCTCTTCCAACTGGTCACGAGACAAGAACTCACTGATGACAACGACAGAGAGCGAGAGAGAGCGTATGGAATAATTGGGTGGGAAATCCTCTTGCCACCCTCCCAGCACAAGGGTGTGTGTTGAGGAAAAAGCGCTCTTGAAGATACAAGGCTAGAAGGGCAAGAAAGGGGTTGAAAATATGATGATGAAAGATGGGAAAGTTTTTGTCATCATTTTATAGTGTGGCCATTTCACATCTCTTTGCCTCCTTATGGCTTTCTTATGGACTCTCCCGATGGGGTGGGCAATGAGGGGGACATTCAGTGTTAAATTGTATAGAGATCCCCGTGGATTTCGGAAATGGGGATATTCTTGGGAGGGGACTCTCAGGGGGGAAATAAGGAGTCGTTATATCAACCTAGCGCGCACGTACGGTCTATAACATGCATGAATCGAATTGTTGGCATGCACAGAAGATGACAACAGTCACTCAAGGAAGAGAGTCGAGAGACTCAATGCTTCACTGTCAGGGAGAAATTTCTTCCATGATAGACTGTGTCCTTAATTTTTGTCCATTCCTTCTTCGGCAAATGGATTAAATCATGTAAATAACTGTGATGAGATTATCTTTTAATTGTTTTATCCGAGAGAGCATTGTTTTGCGCGTATTCTTTCCCCATAGCTTCATGTTGATGTTTCTATGTTGCTCGGGGAAAAAGCAATTACAAACAGTTTCCTCTGTGTATCAAATAATTTTAGCACGAGTATATTTCTGTAAGGATAAAGAGACACACACACAGAGCAAAAAAAAAATCTGAGTGGGTGTTACAACAATTTCGCAGTGAGGAATTTTCCACCCCATCAAAGCCTCAACTTCTCTTTCTCACCCCGCCATTGGGAGTGAAAGGTTGTCTCTTCTTCCCATGCCTTTGTTTGTCTTGCTTGAGTGTCTCTCCTTTTGCCATTTTACTCTCCCCTCAACCCAAGATTTTCCATTCAGCAATCTTTCTCAAATTTCAACCGTCCAATTGAACAATTGGCGAAGCAAGAAGTTTGTCCGTGGGTGATGCAGTGAGGGTGAAAAGGGGTCTCGCGCGACAGCAGCGGAAAAAAAGTTGGATAAACTAATGACTTGAGGGTTGGACTTCAATTTAACAATTTGGTAATTGTTTTTAATTAAACTTTGAGAGTTGTCCCAAACTTCCCCAGACTCTCTTCCGGGACACACAAATTTAAATGGGGAAAAAACGACGGTGATGGGATGTGTCATTTGCTAGAGATCATCTTTCCATGGGCTTTTTGGCAAATTACTCGCTGTCTTTAAGACTCGCGTTGGGCTGTGAAATTTCGTGACAATTTTCACTTGTGAGTGATTTTTCAGTGCGGATATAATTCAATTAATTGGGGATTTTCAGCTACGCTTGCGTGAAACATGTGTTTGTGGGGATAAGCAGATTAGCTGTCAGCTTGAAAATTGGTGTGTGTATGTGTGCACTTTAAGCGTGAGGAGAGAAATTAGCTATTGATGGATTTGTTAGACGGCCTAAACATAAAACATGCTATAAATGGTGTAATAAAATGGCGAAAAACATTCTCTTCTCCCTCATCGTGCAATTGTTATTTCAATTGGGAGACCATTTAAACGGATGAATTGTAAATATTTTCCTTCGATTTGCCAAACGGCGGAGGGAAAAAGTGCGGGCTCGAGAATGGGTGGCATTTATATGGTTGAGAAAGGTGTCTGGAAGCCATTGAGGAGAGCATCGCGCAGCGCCACGAGCATCAATTTGGCGTAGTATTTTCGCATATCCATCAATCCTCGCAAGTGGGTTTCCACCCCATCGTAAAGCACATCTTTTATTAACTATTTAATGTTGAGTAATCGCTAGAATGTGCCTCTCAGGCCGTGGGGATGCCGCTGTAATGTGTGTATTTGTATGCTCATAAACAGTGTATCTCTTTTCCCACAGACGATGGAGGAGATGGCGGGAGAAAAAAGAGAAATATTCCTCGGAAAATATAAACAGAGCGCTTGAAAGGGGCCCAGCAGAGCACTCTAATGTAGTTTTAAAAGGAAATGACTGTATCGATTCGGAAATTATTTCCTGTCCATGGTTTATGCTGATGGAAAAGTCGCTTTCTCTGTTTGGGTGAAAATTTCACTGTTTTTCCTTCTTTCACTAGAATGGTTTGGGCTTAAGTTCGCCTCTTTCTTTGTTTTGTGTGTGTGTGTGTGATTGCGGGCGGGGGAAGTTGATTTTCCTCTGAGCCGCCAATTCACTTTCCTTTCGGCGTTCTTCAAGAGATTCCACTTGAGATATTTCGACAGAGGAATTCTGTAATATCACAAAGTGGAATACTTTTGGTTTCAAAAAGATCAAAACAAAATTACTTATTCCAAAAATTGAATGACATGAGCAGATTCAAATTCTCAAATAAAAATTTCCCAGTTGCAATAGAACACGTTTCAAATTACTTTTGGAGAAATGCGTCTTTTAGAGATATTGAAGGAAGCATAATATATGTATTAGATGAATGATATCAAAGGTCAGAAGGACTTCTTTCAAGTACTTTCTGATGATTCTTAGAAGATTGAACTTTCTTTGTGAAAGAAGAAACTGAGGAATTGCAACTATTTCACGTCGTATAAATGTTTGGCTTTCAGTGCCAACAAACAATAAAGTCACAGATTGAAAGCTGACCTGCAAGTCTCATAATGTGAATGAAGAGGAAACAACTTAATCTTGAGAAGCCTTTTCTGACGAAAACGCCATTGTTGACGAGGTGAAAATAAAAGCACAGCTCTTGAATTGTTTGAATATCTGCAATACCTGCAAAGAATGGACTTAAGAACACTTATCGAACATTGACAGAGGATTGAAGAAAATTTAAAGCAATTATTTGCAATAGATTTCACAGAAAGTGTATCGTTTATAGTCACTTTATATTTGAAATTTTTCTCCTAGTGGATTTTAAAGAAATATTCCATCGGAAATTGTTGAGCTCCCGGTGGAAATCACTATAATATCAACAAATTTATTATTGACCATCCAATCACATGTCTATTAGCCACCACAATATATACTCTACCCGAGATTAAATGCTGTGGGCGAATTTTCTATAAATTCTCGCCACGAGCACGTGGCAGATGGGAAATGGTTCACGTTCGATGGATTACGTGCATTTCAATCCACTAGTAGTGGAAAACAATCTCTCTGTCTTCTCTTGTGAACATTTTTTGGTACAATATTCTTGTGAAATCATCGTAAAAAAAAAATCTATCTTGAAGCGCACTTTCTCGCTCAAGAAAATTGTTCTGAGAAATTCAATTAACTCCACAATGGCTGTGTTTGTAATTTATCAATTTTATATACAAGTCGACTTGGCGGTGGCTTTTTTTGAAATGTAGCCAACGATGAATAATTTGAAAATAATTTCCTCTCGGTGTCCGAAATAAAACGTGCTAAGTGACCTGAAGAGAGAGAATTGTGGGCTGGGGGAAAAGCGGAGCGCGCCAAAGTTTGACTATGAAGTTGCCACACAGTGAGGCGATTTTCTCAGCACTTTGAGAAGAATTCTTCACTTTCTGACGGCGTAATCACATAAAACTTGCTCCACGCTTGTGCTATTGTTGCCTTTGAATGGTTGGAAAAATATCATTCTTTGTGAATGGCCACGCAAGATGTCGCGCACTGTTGCATTTCTGTCAAACTTTGGCTGCGAAGAATACATAAGTTGCATGAAGAGTGCGGAACACTTTTAATTGTTATGCATATCAGTTTGAGGAAACTTGCTCAGACTTTGCCAAGGGAGATCAGTGGTTGTTGTCATTAAACAAGCACGCTATCGCTGTGCAAATGAGTGGTAAAGTTGGGAGGTGGACAAGTGTCAAAGTGACATTTCTTGCATAATTCATCCGCCAAATCACAAAGCCACACTGATGCACTGCGCGTCCACTTAAAAATTAGATGAGCTCCGCAGAAGTTGCTCTTCAGCTTGAGGGATAATTATCCATGCAAATTGCCATGAGGGGTGGTGAAAAAACAAAAAGAGGATGACAGCGGAGAATTCAGAGTTTGCATCTTGTTTTATTTGCAGATGGGTGAAATGATGAGATAGTCATTAGTGGAAATGAGCCCTTTGCGGGGCCACCATTTGCCATCGCGATGGTTGGCAATTGTGTGCCTCGTGCTGACGGTCCGGGCGCACGATGACGCGCTCCAGCGCCCCCGCCCCACGCAGGACGGCATTCAGCTCTTCAAGTTCACCCACGCGCTGTACAATGTGTCGATTCCGGAGAACAGCGCCGGGCGCACGTTCGTCCAGCAGCCCACGGACGAGGCGCGCATGGGGGTGCACTGGATGCCGGGTCACGAGGTGAAGTACCGCATCGTGGGCGGGGACAAGGAGAAGGTCTTCAAGGTGAGTGGGAAGCGCGACATTTGCGCGTCATTGGCAGAGAATTGACAATTGTAATTAGCTTAAAAGCACAACGGGGAATAGGTTGAATTGAAAGTTTGCCAGTTGTGTCAGATTACAGAACTTAAACAGCTTCGTTTTATGCTGGAATAGGTTTAGTCCTTGGCTTTTATTACCAAGTTTCCTCGCGATTTGTATACATTTCATACGTACAGGATATTAACCATTTTATTTTGTCAGAAATTGCAAAAAATAACTTTATTAACTCTTCCTCTGTTCCTTGCGCCAAAAGTTAAATATATTTTTCAGATTAAACTAGAATGGGGTGATTTCAAATAATATAGTTTTGAATTTCAGCATGAGAGAAGAAAGTTTGTGACGCTGAGTGGCAAAATGTGAATGATTGTTGCAGGTTGAGGAGCGGATTGTTGGTGACTTTGCCTTTCTCACGGTGCGCACACGAACGGGAAATGTGGTGCTGAATAGAGAGAAGACGGATGAGTACAACCTGGATGTCCGGGTGACGGTGACACAGCGGCGCTCGGCGACAAAGGCAATCTACGAGGATGACACGCGTGTCCACATTCGCGTCCTGGATACAAATGATCTCAATCCCCTCTTCTATCCCACCGAGTACTCGGCCACGGTGCCGGAGGATTGTGCGCTTCACCGCAGCATTGTGCGCGTGGTGGCGGAAGATGCGGATCTGGGCATCAACGGTGAGATCTACTACAGCCTCTTGGAGCCGCTGGCCACGGAGCAGTTCGCTGTGCACCCCACGAGTGGCGTTCTGTCGCTGACGCGACCGCTTAATTTTGCGGAGAGGTCCTTTCATGAGCTCATCGTGATTGCCACGGACAGGGGTGGGGGCGTCACCACCAGGGCGACAGCCACCCACGCCAGCAAAGCCAGAGTTCACATCAAAGTGAAGCAGGTCAGTTGCTTCTCTCGTCACCTGTTATTAATTCACTCTCGGCGATTTACCTTCGCTGTAGATTGTAGATAGAAGACAGAGTTTTTTTTCTCACTGCAAACACTAAAGAGAAAATATGTGTGAAAATGTACAGTTTCGCACCACTCTATTCACCATGATGGCTTATCATGAATATTGCCACTTTACTTTGAAGAGTCATGCAATTACAAGTCGCGCGTATTCTTTGCTAGAACGACGTTAATTGAAAGGGAATTTCATTAAACAGTGGAGCAATAGGGAATGTATTTCTCTTCTCTGGCTCAATATTGAGAAGCTTAAATATTGAGCAGCGAGGATTACTCATAAACTTTGCGAGGAAAGGCATCTCATCATCTGCTCTGCAGCAGTTTTATTTTTTTAATATCGCAAAAGAACCCAGAAAAAGAGCTTTCTGCAATTTTCCAGTGCTCAGGGAATCCTCAATTAATTCAATTACCATATTCAATAATTCGATATGAATTTTTTCCTACTTTTCTCCTGCCGTTGATTCTCATTGAAATTGTGCGCCGCGCTTTCATGAAATATTCACATCGAATGGCGGAATTGGAAGGGAGGAGATTTTCAAGAATATTTGTTTCAATTAATTTGCAATGGCAACAGGAGGAGGTTGAAGCAAGCCCATGAGCTTCTTATATGTGCCAATATATGTATACATATGTGGCGCTAATGGAAAAATCCCACAAAGTCTTTGTGATTGTTCAGGACGAAATACACTGTACGCAATGATAAAATATTCAGCAGTGCCGAAAAAGTTCCTCCAACATTTATATGGTTTTAATCTAAAAGCTCTTGACGGCGTGAGGAACGTTATTCTTGGCGCGCTTGCAACAAACGAGTCTTTGTGGTATAAATCTCTGTTAAGGGGTTAGCGAGCGCTGCAGAAGTATCCATCATCCACAAATGGTTGTTCGCCAGTTGGGGCAGAAACTTTGTGTCAAGGGGCAGATAATATGGTAGTGGTGTACAGCGTAGCGAAAGTGTTTGGAAGTAACATTTGTCGTTCAATAGATACTTTTGAACTAGAGTAAATTCACACAATATACCTTTAGATTGTTTACATTATTTTCTTTTGCAAGAAAAAAAAACCTAATGGTTTTTCTAGTTTATATTGGTGGTGTAGAGATTTGAGGCATACTATCTTCCCTTTGCTATATGTCTCACTCGCATTGAGGTGGGCGAAAAAAAAGCACGGTCGAGGTGGAAATAAATACGATATAATTAACATGAGTGCTGAGAGTAATTAGGAGGGGAGAAAGGCGCGGGTCGTATTAATTAAATTTAAGATTGAATTTCTCATTTGCGGTTTTATAATTGTGTGTACTTGTCTCTCTTTCTCTTTTTCTGTTCAACTGACGCAGGTGAATCTCTACCCGCCGACAATCTACACTCAGGCTTTGCCTGAGATCGTCGAGGACTCCAATGCTCACATCTTTGGTATCGTGCGCGTGGAGGACATGGATAAGGGCATCCATGGCAGGATTAAGAGTCTGGATATTGTGGATGGCGATCCGAATGGACACTTTCGTATACGACCGACAAAGAGACACGGTGAGTACAACATTGAGGTGCATCAGTTGCTGGACAGAGAAGCCACGCCGCAAGGCTACAATCTGACTCTGAGGGCTGTGGATTGGGGCATTCCTCCGAGGCAGAGCTACAAAGTCGTGCCCGTGCACTTGGCGGACGCCAATGACAACGTGCCAGTGTTCAGCCGGGAGATTTACGAGGTGAGTGTGCCAGAATCCTCACCGCCAAACACACCCATTATTCGCCTGAAGGTATCCGACCGTGATGTTGGGAAGAATGCCCAGGTGTTCCTGGAGATTGTTGGTGGAAATGAGGGTGGAGAGTTCAGGGTGAATCCCGACACGGGAATGCTTTACACGGCCGTTCCGTTGGACACAGAAACCAAGAGTTTCTACACACTGACCGTGTCTGCCATTGATCAGGGCAATAGTGGCACACGAAAGCAATCATCGGCGAAGGTGAAGATCAACGTGGCGGACATAAATGACAATGATCCGGTGTTCGAGGGGACAAACTCGACAATATTTGTGGATGAGAATGAACCCGCGGGCACAACAGTGACGAAAGTGACAGCAAAGGATCGTGATGCCGGCGAGAATGCTTACATTTCCTATAGCATAGCCAATCTCAATGATGTTCCCTTCGACATTGATCACTTCTCAGGTGTTGTGCGAACATCTAAATTAATCGATTATGAATCCATGCGACGACAGTATGTGTTGAGAGTGAGAGCCTCTGACTGGGGCCTTCCGTATCGGCGTCAAACGGAGATGCAGCTGCACATTCGGATCAGGGATGTGAATGACAATCGACCGCAGTTCGAGAAGGTGGAGTGCAGTGTTGAAGTCCTGCGATCTGCGCCACTGGGAGCGGAGATTTTCACCCTGTCGGCGATTGACTTTGACGCAGGGAACATGATCAGCTATCGAATGGTGGCGGGAAATGAAGATGGTTGTTTCAATCTTGATATGTCGTCGGGGGTGATTTCTGTGGGGTGTGATTTGACAGAGATTGTCGCCCAGCGGCGAGAGATTAACGTGACAGCCACTGATGGGACTCACTTTGCCGATGTCACGCGTGTTCACATCAACATTGTGCACATGCGGAGGAGTTCGACTGGTGCAGAGTGCAGAGAGACTGGTGTGACTCGTCGACAGGCGGAAATTCTGGCCGAGAGTGAGAGGAATAACATGCCGAGAACGGATGTGAGTCACTCTGAGGAGTTTGTCGTGATGCCCAGTCGATATGGTGAGAACATTCACAGTCCGGAGTTTGTGGACTTTCCATTTGAGGTGAGAGTGAATGAGACTGCGGCTTTGGGCACGACCGTGGCGGTGATCAGGGCTAGAGACAGAGATCTCGGCTACAACGGGAAGCTGGTCTTTGGCATATCTGATGGGGATAATGACTCTGTGTTTCGTCTGGATCCTGACACGGGTGAACTGAAGATTATTGGGTATCTGGACAGGGAGCGAGAGGATGAATATGTGCTGAATGTGACGGTGTATGATCTGGGTAAGCCTCAGAAGTCCGTGTCGAAGGTACTTCCAGTTACTGTCTTGGATGAGAATGACAATGCACCCAAGTTCGAGAAGAGTCTCACAAGTTTCCGGATTCCTGAGAATGCGCTCAATGGCACCATTGTGATTGCCCTGAATGCCACGGATGCGGACGCTGGCGAGAATGGCAAGGTGCGATATGGTTTGGTGACGGAAACGAAGGACTTCAGGGTGGATCCGGAGGCGGGAGTGGTGACTGTGAGTGGAACATTGGACAGGGAGCGTCAGGAGGTGTATGAATTGCGTGTCAGGGCCACGGATGGGGCGGAGCGGGGCGCCAGCCTCCACACGGATGCCATCGTGCGGATCACAGTGGAGGATATAAATGACAATGCGCCAGTGTTCAGTGTCCCCGAGGGTTACACGGTGAGGGTGCGTGAGGACGTCCCCTGGGGCACTCTCGTGGTGGTGGTGACTGCCACGGACGCGGACGTGGGCGCCAGTGGTGAGGTGGGCTACAAGCTGCTGCTGGATGAGGAGTCTGACGAGGTGCCGCCCTTCCGGATCGATGAATTCTCGGGCGCGATGCGCACCACCGGCAGTCTGGACTTCGAGGAGCGCCAAATTCACACACTCACCGTGAGGGCATTCGATCGCGGCCATCCATCTCTGGCCGCGGACACTACAGTCACTGTGGAGATTGTGGATGTAAATGAGAATCGCCAGGCGCCGCAGTTTGAAGACTTCGTTCTCACTGGGCGCGTGAAGGAGAATCAACCACTCGGCACTCACGTGATGATTGTACGGGCACGGGACGCCGATCCACCTGGTCCCGACTCTAGAATCACCTACAGTGTGCGCAGCGGAGATGGTCTTGGCCTGTTCACCGTGGATGCAGAAGGTAAGCACTCTCGCTCGACCATTAATTACAGTCCTCACTCTGCCTGGCCCTCCTTCTTCCGAACGAAGAGAGAGAGAGAGAAGGGATGGAACTATTTCAATCTAGGATAATTTTCTTTTAATGAGTTTTCCCCCCTTTTTTGACAGATGATTTCCATTTCTCTGCTCTCTTCCACAACCCCATGTTGAGCATGACTTTCAGAGATTCTCCAGCACCCAGAAATGTCCATTTAACACCGAACAATCCACTGAGATTGAACTCGGGCGTACAAAAGCGGCTGTGCTCAGGGATTTATGTCTCAATCAGTGGCTCTCAATATTTCCTCATCTGCACGCACTGCCATTTGTGGACCTATTTTTATGCTCCACGCATGATAAAGTGCTGAGAATGTGTGCCTCTAATTGAGCAATATTGCTCGCTGAGATTAAATGCGCTGTATTTACCAGGGATTTACATTGAGTTGAAAGACTACTCTTGGATTTCCAACTAGGCAAACTTTTCTGTTGCGTGGGATTTGTGAGACGAATTCATGGGAGAAGAACAAGGGAAAATGTGGTTTTTCTTATGAATGACTTGAGCTTCTTGGGGAGGAATTTGAGAAAGTGCTGAAATACAATGACATGTCACATAAACGAAGAAATTCTTTTCCCTCGATTGTGTGTTCTTGATAACTGTGCTCTCTTCACTTGAATTTCTGATTTAGTACAGCACATTTTTGACTGCTGATTGACAATGTTCAATCTGATCTTTCGCAAAAGCCAGAGAGTTATAAAAGATATTCTTTAGGACATATTGACTTTCACGTGAAACAAACACAAAGAAAATACCCTGTTGATTTTTCCACAATGAATGGAAAAGTTATTAGATTTCATTGAGTGGGTTTTTTTTTCCTCTTTGGGATAAAAATATCGATTGACCGTTCTGAGAAATAGATATTAGTCCAACAATGCATGACAACTTTTCCAATTCTGCCTTTCCGGGAAAAATAATGACTTATTTTGAGTGACAAATTGAGTGCTTGTATTTGAAATGCATTGCATTCTTTATTATGCGAAAAATGCCAGTAAATAGCTTGCAGCAGCTTTTGTATGTTTGGATGTTCTTTTACTGGGAATTCCTGGATGAATGCATTGAAGATTAAGCTTTCCTTTTCATATTTGCACCGAAATATGGCAATTATGTAGGGAGAGAAAAGTTGAAGAAGCGTTGATATGAGCGTCGACTTGGGCGTGAGGATGAGGTAAAGTTATTATGGAGTGGGATTTAAAGTTTGTGCGAGTGCTAGAAGAATGAGGAAGGGAAGAAGGGGGAAAAGTTGGGGGGTTACTTTTCAAATTACATTATTTTTGTATATGTATCGCGTGATTTTAACGACTTCCTTCGCGTACTTTTATCATAATTGCTGGAGATGAGGAATGAATTGGTTGAGTTTTGGCGTGCAGAGGTGGATTTTCGCTCATTTTATTAATTAGAAAATTAGGGTTTTGCAAAACTAGCAAAGTTGCCGAAGGCAAAAGTTCACTATGAGTGAATGTGAAAAGTTTGAGTGTGTTTTGATGGTAAATGATGGATTTTGGGCTGTGCTGATATATTCGTTGCTGGAAGTGTATCAATTATCACAATTAATGTAATTGATGTGAAGTGGGGTCAAACAATCTCGTGCGTACTTCATTATTTGCCCCTCTGGACAGCGTTAGCAAGGGTGAGACAAGGAGTGTGGCGATATTCAAGTGTATTGTGTGGTGGTGTGTATGTTTCTGCCACATTTGGGAATCAAATAGGCGAAATCTTCCCACATTTGCTTCTAGAATCAATTACACCAGTGACTCGGAGACTGATAACATGAGATGTGAATTGATGAGTGTTCCACTTTCTCCCTCAATTCATGACCATGTTGATTTCCTTCCATTTCTCCGGAGGCTTCGTCTGCACTGGGGCTGAAGAGGGCGCGTCGCAGGGTGTGAGAGAGGGAGACTGAGAGGAAGTATTGGCAATGTCATGCTGAAACTCCACTCATCAGATTTCTCCTGCGAGACGAGGAAACTTTGTGCGAACGGGAGTTGAACGTCCTGAAAGGGGGAGGGAAAATGCAAAATAGGAATATTTCAATTTTATACATCTCGTCAAGTGACGCGCGTCTCCTTTAGAAATTATTCTCTCAAACTTCCAGCCATTCTATGAATTCACACCCTTTGTCACTTTCAGATCGAGGGGCAAACAAGTCTCTTTTCGCGCTTAATGCTTTCAGAGCAATTGAATCGGCGGCAACACATAAAAGCGCATTATTATAATTTGATTCAATTTTTCGGATTGCAAGGAAAAAATTCAAATTTCTAGCAGTAAGATGAAAGATAAGACAAATCTGCTGAATTCCGCAAGAAATCCACGGACAATTCATAGAAACATCAACTTTTTCACTGCTGAACATCTTCTACAATATGTTTTAAGAAAATCTCGTATCATGATAGGAGAAAATATAAAAAATCTTTAATAGCTTAATTGGATATTACGTAGGACATTCGTACAAGATTCATCAGAGTTGCAGTGGACAGTCTAATGACGTTAAAGAAATTCATCCAATATCCTTAAAGAACGTAATCAAACGAACATTCTACCATTATGAGGTTTTATGAAGTGGTCCAAACCCCAGACACACTATATTTAACTGATTTTATAATCTCATTTTCTTATTAATTGACACCTTTTTGAAAGCAAGACATATCATTATTGGGTACAACCTCAGAATTTGAAGTGCAGAAATTTGAGGTCAAAAGCAAAAGTTTTCGATATCTAATGAGAAAATTCAATTATATTACACAAGCAGAGCTCTCTGTGAGGTGCATTCTATGCCGATGGAGGCACTTGTCTTCATTCCTTGTCACTAGATTCCTAACAAAATGGAGCAAAATGACGGTGATGAGAGATGAAGTTACCATTTTACATTCATGAGTAAACGAAGTTTAAACAAGCAAACTCAATGCTCTCTCCCAAAGAGCATGTCTACGTGGGTCTCCTCGATAAGCACACGCTGGGAGGGATGCCACCCACTTGGGTGCCGTCAATGAAAGTATAATTGAAGCATAATGTGGCGCGCTTCCACCCTGTGATGTTGTTTATAAACTATCGGCAATCGTAGGCAAACTTCTTGGGGAACACAACCCCAACTCTAAAGTTGATAACATAATGAGAAAATTCCACACCATGGCGGCAGTGAGAAGGGTTGAGAGAGTGAGAGTGTGTGTGTTATCGGAAAAATGTGTTGAGAGCTTCACCGATGGTATTTTCATTAACTTAGCTAAGAGCGTTTGATTGGCTTTTTTGCTCTTTGTCGTGATCGCGCTATTAAAGTTGGACTATTGATCTTTCTGAGCAATTTTAATGGGAGTTGAGATTCCTTGAATAACTTTATGCAAGGGATCAAAGTGAATATTATCAATCTGTGTTCGATTTATGCCGAAATTTGTGGTTGTGCTCTAATGATAGATTTATCAATAATTACTTCAGTGAACAATGGAAGAGCGAGTGATTCAATTACAAGAGGAATTTTAATTAAATATTTCAGTGCAAATGAATTTAAATAAGCACTGAATATTGCAGAATTAATTTATGGAAAAAAAATCAATCCCACGCACTGCAAGCAGAGTAACGGTCACATAATGAAATATATACTTTTTTTTCTATTAATATAAATAAAAGTCATGCGTTTAAATAATTCAATTAATTAATGTCAATGGTGAGGTTACATGAAATACAGTCAAGTGCAGTTGTGAAAATGTCTGCAGAATCACTGTTTTACTTTACTAATGCTCGATATAATGATATTTTCTCATGATTGAATACCCTCAAAGGAGAATTTTCTTTTTCAAGACAACTTGGCAATGTTGATTTTGTCAGAGACTTTCAACATGAACTTTTCCACATGAATTGAGCCATCCTTTCGAAAAGTCATTGACGTTGCTCTAGCTTCAGCTCAACACATCTCAATTCACGTCAAAGAGACTGAGGAATGGCATGTTTCGCAGGGGAAAATATTGAGCTTTCTTTTATCAACATTGTGTATCTGATGTGCAATATCGTCGCCTTCAAGTGGATGTATTGTATATCGCGTTTGAAACTACATGTGAAATATGTGTCAATTTCAATTATATGTGCAGCAAATGAACTTTGACTCCTCAATAGAAGCTTTCTTGCATTTTGGAAAAATTTTTCTTCACAGTCTTTGTTTCAAATTCCAACAACATTCAATCAACTGATAGATGTCACTGCCAATACTTTTATGGGGCACAAAAGTGTTGTTTGTGGTACAATACCTTTGCTGGGAAGTGACAATATTTCACCCTTTCATTTGCCATTTGCAGGAAATATCCGGACGATGGCGGTCTTTGATGTGGAATCAAAATCGCACTATTGGTTGACAATATGTGCCCAGGATCACGGTGTTGTGCCGCTGCACACGTGCACCGAAGCCTTTATTGAGATTGAGAATGAGAACGACAACGTTCCACTAACAGACGAGGTGGTGTACTACGCCTCAGTGGCCGAGGGCAGCTCCAGTGGTCTGAAGATTGTTCAATTGCACGCGACCGACCGTGATGTGGATCCAATGAACAGAATCACATATCGAATTGTCGCTGGCAATCCTGAGGGATTTTTCACTATAAATAGTACAAATGGTAAGCTACACGGCAAATGTCTCAAGTCCTTGTCATGCTTTGCAGTTGAATTGAGTGTGCAGAGCTCAATTGTGATATTATTCTCCATTCTGACATGCTCTTTTCTCTCCCATTGTGTGATGTGTTATAATAGGAGTCATATCGACAACTGGCCGCAAATTGGACAGGGAGAATCAATCTGAACATATCCTCGAGATTATGGTGCAGGACAATGGGAGTCCTGAGTTGTCCTCGACGACAAGAGTTGTGATCACAGTGGATGACATCAATGACCACAGCCCGGAATTTGATCAGAAATTCTACAAGGTGCAAATTCCGGCAACGGCAAAAGTGGAGCAGAAACTATTTCAGGTATTGTTGGCATAACTACAAACTTTTTTGCGCCCACACACACACGCTAACTCACCCCGTGACGGTCTGCCCTTCTCAGAATCCAACTGATGACATGTGATTCCCTCCCACTCATCCGGTCCGTGTGTTTGCATTTGGAATTAATGTCCGGGACAGGGAGAAAAAGTGTATCTATTTAAGAGTGAAATTACAACCCTTTCTCATTACAACGGGAGTTGCTTTCTGACCTCCAAATTGATTTCACGTGACAGTGAATTTAATAGGGCGACACCCCTGAGATTACACGCATTTCCATCTCAATGGGGGGTGTGCGCAAAGGTGGGATTTTCCCAGTCCACACATTACTTTGGGTGTCAAAGTAATAAAACTCACAAATTAATTATTTAGCAGATGCTATTGTAGAGCTGCTTCAAACAGGTGATTTTGATTACTTTTCACTTGGTGTTCACGAGAAGAACAACAGCCTGGTAATTTACATGTTTGCATCTTAAATGAAGTAGGTGAAATCGCTTTGTCTCTGATATCAAAGCTCTCTTCTTCTGGGTGGGAAATAATTTTCTACATGACGACAAATATTGGATTCTGTGAAGGCGCGCATCTGTCAAATCTTTCAACTGATGAGTATTTTCGAATTAACCCACTTGTGTGATATGCCCTGTTCACAATTATCAATATCTATATAACATATACTGTAAACTTCCCTCCTTGTTATTAATCTAGCAAAGCTGTGAGCTTCACTTTTCAGTGAAGATGACAGTGAGCAAACACAATCTATTTGATATGATTTCAGCACAATTTATTGAGAGCACTTCTTGAGTGGGGCAACTCACATTGAATATCAATTGCTGAAGAATTTCGTCAGCGCTCTCGGGCATAACACAGGCCGTCCATCTATGATATATTTGGGCTATAAGGCGAGCTCTTCTCTTTATGGCATTGGGTTGGGTGTGCGGATGACGGAAAAGAAGATGGCAAATATTACAACTACGCAACATGTTTGCGCGCTGTTGAGATTTATGTTCTGTTTTAATCTCTCGCTTTTCCCGCCTCTTATATCTGCACCGTTTTTTCGCCACGCACTTCCCCGTCCGGGGGCTGAAATCTCAGGCGATATGACACAACATAATCCCCCCATAAGATCCCGATAAGCCCGCTGATAGAATGTTTCCCTTCGGGTGGTGTTGTGGGCTTTCACCACGCATTCCTGAGGGTTGGAGAGGGCGATGCTACATGAGTGGCCCGATAGTTTATGGCTGTTTATCCTCGCTAGGCATCTATTGGATGCGCCCCCACACACAAAAGAGTTAATGGCCCTTTAAGGGGCTCCTGTGCACCTCAATGCCTCATTAGAGGCTCACACACGAGTCCATTGATGATGCTTTTGGGGGTGGATTTGAGCGGATAATTGACAAGGCTTTTGGGATAATGGTGAGGGTGAGTTTTGAGTCAATTGACAGCAATTAATTTATGAGCTATATAATTGTGGGTAGCGTTACAATTGTCTCTGAAATTATCCGTATCTGTTAATTTGGTGGAAAATTATTACAGGCGACAGGCATTTAAATGGGCGGGACATTTGAGTGGGCGTGTAATTCATATTGATCATATTGACTGTGCACTGAACGGGAGAAGAAGAAAGCTGTTTCCTGTGTCTTTCACGATAATAGTAAACAATTGAGTTGTAAGAAGTTTTGTGCAATCCTATTACATGAAATGCAATTGAGATCTCGAGTGGTTCTTCATTTTTGCACGTAACTGTGAGACTATCACAGCAAATTGAAGGCAATTTGATGAGAAATTTTCTTATTTGCTGAGGAACTGATTGTGAGTGAATATTCTGCATTTTTATGGAAATAGTGCTCGTTTAGTACATAATAGATCAATTTGATTGAAATTCCCCACAGTATTGACATCGCGCACAGGAAGCTGAAAAGAGAATTGAGACAATTTCGTAATGTAAGTTTGCTATTATCTCAGAAAACATCAAGTGTTGGAATGATGACAGGCGAACGATATACACACTTTGTATTGTCAACAATGCCCTCAAGAGACATTTTCTCTCTATCTCTCTCTCTCTCTGTCTCAGTTTTCTGTGAAATATGTTAAGCAGCAATAAGTTAAATTGAATTGTCGTCAATTGCATAAAATATCTTGCCATTTATCTGCAAAGCGTTGTAACTTTTCAATTTTCCTAATGGCTTTTTTCGGCTGGGCGACAAGCGGAGGTGGGAAAAAGTCCCACAATTGGATTGTCCCGAAGGGCGGTGGAAGCGTGGTTTCTTGGTCAAACTTTTACGTGTCTTGAGGGTGGAGAATTCGTGGTGAGCGTATGATACAATAGTTTGTGTGATGTAACGTGAGAAAAAAGGTAGAGAAAATTTTCCTCATGGGAACTTTTTTTTGTGTCTTCCTTCTTATTTCATTAGACTCCCCCACATTCTCACGGGGTTTTTTTTTTCTTCACCCATCTATATTTCTTGATAGCGTTTTTTCCACCAACGTGCAAGTTCGTCTCCTCAGAAGCATCCCTCAGAGGGATGAATATTGAAATATGCTGAACAAGTTGTACGCGGCGGGAAGTAAAAGGAGAAATAATATGCTACTTTATCTCCCTTTCGTTTGCACCAAAGGTATATTTATAGTTTTTCCGTGTTCACTGCCAAGGCGGCGAGTGTGGGGTGAAGTTCTCGCCGAACACCCACAATTGGGGGGTGGAAAGAGGTGGAGTGAAATTCAGGCGAAACCCTATCGTGCGGTCCCTTTTTGTGTGAAATTGATCAACATACAGCGATTTATAAGGTGAAGCATTTTTCCGCACATTTTTCCACGCGGTTCTGTGTGTGAAATATTTTCAAAACAATTTTCCCTCTCGCCCCCTTTTTTTGCCTCTTCTGCCACGTCCATCATCATCCATTACTAATGAATGTTGTTTTTAGTATTATATAATGGGGCCTCGCGTGGGGAAAGGGCGCAGAAACCGACGTGGCGCCATTTTTCTCATTTTCTCCTCCAGAATCGACCACCCTGTGGGGCTTTTCTTCTGTTGTCTTCACATTGAAATTCTCTCTCGCCACGTGAAGGGAAAACTATCGCTGTTATTGTAGTAATTGGATTTAGCTACAGTAAATATTTTCACACACTTTCCAGCATTTTCTTACCCTGTGGCAAACATTCCGTCGCTCTAACTCCCGGAATATGATGATAAATTACGTGTAATCAATCATTTTTGGTCGCGATGAAGGAATATTTATGCACAAGAGTGTGATAAGAAACTTTTAAGTTAAGTGGCAATTGCAGACAATTTCCCGGATTTTGTTTGTTTATGGAGTTTTTCCGTAAATAGGATTTGAAAATCGAATTTTTGTGAACTGTGTTGAAAAGTCTTCTGTCACTTCACAGTGTTTGTGTGCAGAGTGTTGGACGCGCACAACAAAACACAACTTTAATTTATCAGTACAAGGTTTTGATCCAATTGGTCATTGCTTGAGAATTTGATTTCTTGTTCGTCCTTTTTGAGGTTGGAGCATAAAATTGGCACTGTATTTTATGACGTATGAGCAAAGAGCGAGGGAGAGCCGGTAATTTAAGCACTCCATCTCGACTGACTTGGTGCTCTCTTGCGTGCGATGGATTTTTCCAGGCCGGAGTGCCTGTAATGCAAGCAGCTGATGTTTCCATAGTCAATGACCAGGAGGCCTTCGAGCTCCACTCTGGCCCGTGTGCAGCTGCTACTCAATGGCGAGTGTTTGCCAGGGGGGGCGGCACGGGGGGCTCCATGCTAAAGACGGGGTGGCATTTATGGTGGAAAATCAATAGAGAGTGCGAGAGGGAGCGGAGCTGTGTGTGCGGAGCTAGTAAATTGCGATATGTACAAATTCCTTGAAGCTACTTTTGGCCCATATAATTGAGCCCTCGCTCGCTCCCTCGCACAGCGCCCCAAACTCGAGTGGTTGGCTCATTGTATGAGTGTGTGTGTGCGCCACGGCAAGGGGGGGCGCACGAGGCGAATTTACAGGTATGTAAGCGCGACAATAGCAGCGAGATACACGATACATTTTGCCTGGTGGAAAACTCCCCTTTTTGCTTCACAATAGACAGCAATTTGTGTGTGTGTTTTCCTCCATCAAAAGTTCGCTGAAAGAATGGCCTGGGATGTTAAATTTAACGGGCGAGCCTGTATCCACCACATTAATTGAAAGTATCGCTCGCTCGGGCTTCAGCGCGGTGGTGTAAAATATCAATTTGGCAAGATTGACCGGTGCGACATGAAATGCAGTGAGGGACAAACGATCAGAAGAGTCGCTGCCTGTAATTGAATACTCAGTGTGGCGCATTTTGACTAATTCAATTGGCAAATTATACCTGAGGTGTACCGCAAACCGCTAATTTTGACACTGTTTCACTGAAAATGGTGTCCGAGGGAATATTAAATGTTCATTTGCTGCTTTATATTATTCTGTCAGTGGAGAGTGAATTTATTCGCCAATATTGTAAATCTAAAAGCATTGGTGATGGTGTCGAATTGTTGGCCTTAATGACAAGGCAAATTATTCTTTGAGATACAAGTTGTAGTATATTTCCTTATTTTCATCTCTTCTTGAACTCCTTGTTCACATTTGAAAGAATCTCGATTTGGTGTGTGAACTCGACAGTTTCGAATGCTGAAAAGTAGTAATTTTAGTTAAATATTGCTTTCTTCTGGTTAATTTTGTGAAGTTTCAGGATTGCATAAAAGAATGTGATTTGAGCAAAAATTTGAGATTTTCCATGCTCAATCTTGACTCCTTAGCAATTGGGGTTTGCTGGGATCTGATCGTGTGATAGAAATGGAGAAAACACCCAATTTCACATCGTTTAAATTTCTACAGACTGTGCATACAGTTCAATATATCACTCCTTCCTCGCTCAAGCATGGGATTAGCCTGTCGTTTCATTATCTATATTTGTATCTAAGATGGATTATTCTTTTCTCTCTCTTCACACGAAAATTCATACTTTTTCCACGGCGAAAATCCTTTATCTCCCTCCGATTGGAGGAGATTTAAAGTGTCACGTGAGAGTGGGTGAATATGGTACAACTTTCTCCCTCATGTTCCGTGAATGTCGGTATCAAATGTGATCAATCTGCTGACATGGCTTAAAAATTGGTACATTCAGCGCGCGCGGGACGGGGGCATCGATAATACCTCATCGTGCCGGGGGTTGAAAATGATGTGGAAAACCATCGATTGGGCGCGAGTGTGGGTGATCTGGCACCCCATCACGGCCCCATGTGAGCACCGAATGTCTCTAATTTATGGCACATGCAGGGAAGCCAGTGAAAAAGTTACCAATTGAATACTAAGTGATTTTATTTGAATTTTATCTTACAACTCTTCTCACACCCTCTCGACAGACTGAAATATTATTCATCGACTTTCCACCCAAGTAAGTTCAACTTTTCCCTTCTCTTCTGGGCTTGACGGTGAATTTTTGGTCTATGTGTGAGTGTGTGGAACAGGAAGTGTGAAGACCTTGGTGAAGACTCTTTGAAGTGCTCCCAAAGAGAGAGGGAGAAGAGGAGTGGGAAAAAAACGGGCAATTATTTGGAGATGTTGTGTAAACTTTTTATTTTCCCCTCTAAACATCCCCATTCATAAATTTCCAACACTTTGTCTAGCTTAAAGTGGGATGTAAAAAGCAAAGAAGAAGGAAGTAAGCAAAAAAAAAGAGACATGAGGAAAACCCTATGAAAATTCATCCTCAACATATTGTCTTGTGGTGTGTAGATTTCTATATTCTTCCGCATGTGAAAAAGTTTTTCTTCATGTGAAACATCATGCTGTCACAAGGTGAAATTTTCCACCAACAGAGTGCGAACTTTAATTCTGTGGAAGAGAAAATTGATGGATTGATTTCCTCTTCTGGAAAACGGTTGCCACGGGGAGAAACTTTTCTCCTTCTTGTTCAGGAAATTCCGCAAGAAGTTTTGCCCAGTCTGTCGAGGGTTGTTATTTAGAATTTGATTCTTCTGCTTTGCTTCCACTCTTGCGTACACTGAAATTTTTTTTTCTGATTTGCCGCGAGAAATTCACCCTAGAATTCAATTTTGACTTCATTTAAAGAGGGATGACACTGTTGAAGAGGAGCTAAAACTGATTTGTAAAATGATATTCCATATTTTAGTATATTTTGAAGAGGTTTCTAACAGTTGTATTGTGGTAATTCTGACTATTAAATAATGTTTTTTTTTTTTGGGAGCAATTGAAGTATTGACGTGAACACTTTTCTCTCCTCTATTGATTATTGTTCAACCTAATTTATCTTGAAAAAATAGCGTACGTGCAAAATCAATGGGGGAAAATTCAATTTTTCCCGTCAAGTGAAGACTCTTTTTCTCTTTTGATTTTAGAGATGAAAAATTATGTTTTTTTGACGATGCAGAGACTCAGCGTGGGAAGAATTGGAGAATAGGCATCCCCTTTTATTGTCTTTCCGCCGGGGAAATTCATTCCTGTTCATTGACATTCAACGATCAAAGCGAGTAGGTGAATTCAATTAAAATAGCTCGTGAGTCAAAGAACGTGAAATCAAAGGTGTTTTTTTTTGGCAGAACGAGATTTTATGTTAATATCATAAAGACCTACTTAATAGAATCGTCTATATGACAGTTTAGAACTTTAACTTATTGGAGAAGTGCACAAATATTAGAGAAATGTGAGAATATTCATTGAACACTTACTATCATCAGTATTCTTAACCACTCACGCGACTTATGAACTGTAAGAGATTGTTTGAGATGTATAAATAGGAACTGGGATTTATTATACATGAAATAATGAAATAACTACAGAAATGACTAATTTCTAGTAGAATTCAGTGAGTAAATTGAACTATATGCTGAATTATCTCTAGCATTAGAGATTTCTATTGCTTTTCGTGTCACATTGCCTGAGACAATTGAGAAAGAAGGGGATTTTAGAATCACTCAAATTACTCTTTGGCGATTATTTGCACTTCTTTCCGTTGTTTTGCTGTAATTGGCAATAAATTGGAAGCCAACAATTGATGGGTGTTTCTTGCCACTGTGCCCGAGAGTCGCGCAACACTCACTGAATTTTTGCTGCATCCCTTCTTTATTTGTCTGTCTGTTAACACACAAATTATGTTATTCTCTCTCTCTCTCTCTTCTCACCTACACTGTCTGTCCTGACCACAAATTGGCGCTTTCCCATCCCCAAGAACGGTGATTACAGCAGCGATAGAGATTATCGGTTTGAGGGCATGGATGGTGTGGATTTGATTGCCACTGGGAGAATTGATGAGTCTACCGAAGTCTGGGAGTCGTGGTCTAAAGACGCTCTCCACGGCCTCACACCCATAATTCGGGTAACAGAAAAAGCAATCTGCTATCCGACATGCAGAATAGTTGCGATGGATTGAAAGAGAAGACTTTGTTGTGCATTTTTTGTTGCCTTTTATTCAACCTCAATTTGCTATTTCACTAGTCGAAAATCCTCTCTTTGTGGCCACGACAAGAGGATGCACATTGCTGAATGTGACGGTTTGTTCAGCGAGCATATTGTACAAATTTCTACACATGAATTAAACTCAATTTCATCCTTTTCGGCTGGGCATCCTCTTGTTTAGTCATCGATATGTGTTGGAGCTTTTTTAATTATCACATCCCGAATAGAAATTCTCTTGGTGATTTTTCCCCCCAAAAAAAAATCCCTTGTATTAATTTGATTGTAAAATAAAATCCTCTTTTTTGTCCTCTTTTCACCACCATTGCTCTCAACAAAGAGGCACTTTTTAATTATATTGCCGACATTTTTACAGATTTTCAATTAAATTTTTCCACTGTGAGTATTTTGTTAACTCCTAAATTTCCCCCATTTATTTTCCCAGCGTACTTTGTTTTCGTCCTTTTTGGGTTCGGTCATTTTTATCATTGGATTAATTATGCAAAATAGAGAGATTGTGCGCTGGTGATTATTTGGCAAAATGTTTCTATCACATTTGACTGCTGATTTTCACTCTGTGTCATTGTGGAATTATTAAAGAGATTTGCGTACATTTTTAATGTCTCATTTTGCATATGATTATTTCAATAAACATTGGGGGACAATTAGGTTTGCCGACTGTCGGAATAAAGTTTGATGGCGAGTGAGGATTTTTTACTCGACGTGTTTTGGTATGCTGGGGAAAAATTGTTGCTCACGCATTGGCTGCAAATATTTATTTTCTTTTTATCAGTTAATGTATGTTTTTAATGCCATGAGCGTAGTTGAACTCTCGCCGCTTTGTTTTCACAGGTGTTTGATTGGACACTGATGTTTTTTTTTAGCTTGTTTTCTATATTAATAAAAAGCATACAATTGAGAAATATTCCAAAATCAAAAAGATCGTTAAAAAACAATGTGATTTTCACAACACATCAATGTATTTGATGAGAAAAAGGTGAAGAGTTTGTGCTCATAGTTTTCTTTTTACGGTGTGTTGAAAAATGTTGCTCAACTTTCATTGCCTTTATCATGTCCTAGATATCACGATGGTGTGAAATAACAGACGAATGTTTTTTAAACAACAACAACATGACTGTGATGTATATTCTACGGCATTTCGCGACGTGTCTGTGTTCTTGGTAAATTTATCCTAAAGTGTATTAAAGTGATTAATTGAAATACTATAAATTTCAACTACGCTCGTGTATTTGAATGAGACATTTAGGCGTTATTAAGCTAATTCGCCGGTCTAAATTGTCTGGTGCTATATTTTGTGGGTGGCGAAGTGCTGGATGAAGCGGCCATTTGGGCGAATGTTTGTTTAAATATTTTATATAATATATTAAAATTAGTCTCATGTGTTTGCTCAGGCACTTATATTGAGCCGCTATCAAAAGGCATAATGATTGTAATCAGCAATATTGCAATTATAATCGTTTTCGTTTGCATAATTTTCCGCCATGAGAGCGTATTTGGCGGTCTGGTCATATATCATTAAAATGCATGATAAATGGGCTGAAATGTGGAGCGAGAGGCCATCACGCTGGGGATGTTCTGGAGCGAGTACACATGCTTTTAATTTAATGTTTGAGGAAACACTGTGTGTGTGTGTGTATTTTTTGTGTGCTGTCGAGACGCCCCAAAACAAGTCCACCCACTAATGCTGCTCCTGTGTGTTATATCATAAAATTTTTCTGCCTCAATTGCACTTTTATACTCTGTCTTTTTTTCTGCACATTCCATTCCATCTCGTGTGATGTGTACAGAATATTTTGGGGGAGGCGCGCATTCTCACAGGCGCGTCCAAAGTCCCAGTCCAAAAAGTTTGTTTACTATTTCGTCTTTTTCGGCCTTTTTGCCCTTTTTTTCCATACGAGCAGCATCAACACATCGCCCCAAATGCCCTCGTCAGAGCCATAAAAAAAAACACAACATTCGCATTATATATGCGAGAGAGAGTCTATGGGTGGGAAAGAGAGAGATTTCAATCAAAATAATAAATAATTGGATTAAATAAATCATAATATTCCATCCATTGTCATGGGCGGACTTTTTTTTGTTGTTGTTGTCACACATTGCGAAAAATGTGTACTTTGGGTCGCTCTCTTTCCCCAATTCGCGGGGCTTTTTTGCAAGGAAATCTAATTTATTTGATATTCTCTTTTGCACCATCTTCACAGAAATCTGATTTATTTCCACTCGGAAGTAATTTAATTTTTTTTTCACGCTCTAACAAGTGTTTGGTATTTGCGCCATGTACAGGGACGCCATATGGCTCATCGATGGGCGTGATTTTGATGCTCTTCCATCCCTAGAGTTAATTAAATATGTGTGCTTTTTTCCCCCATTTCTGTATTGTGCTTAACTATTTGTAGGGCTTGTTCTATCATTTTGCAGCTCCTGTTTGAATTAGCATATATGTCAGAGTTGAAAGTATTGGCGCTAAAAGATTTAGATGAGGATCAAAGATAGTAAATGAGCACAATCTCTAGTTTAATTTATTTGATGTGAAGTACGACGCTGTTGTCGGTTTTTTTTTAGGAATGTAAAGAGACAGTCACTATTTACATATGAATAATCCTTATCTCTATCTATAATTGCTTCAACTCTGACGCCCATTTTCATTGATTAACCCCTTTATCGTTGTAGTTTTGACTTGCCCACACTCTTGGGTGGTCTCTTTCACCCCCCTGACTTTTTGTGTATTTGCCTGATGACAAAAAAGGAGGGCAGAGAGCACAAGAAGTTTGGGTGGGAGAGGAGAAAAAAGCTTGTTCAATGATAAATAACTCTATTTTTGTCAACCCTCTTGCATGACAACAATTATGATAATTATTCTGACTTTTATGTGTTTACTCGTACGGCAATTTCTGCTCCCCATGTCATGGGAATTAACTGAAGTTCTGCCTCGAATTCAGGTGCTGGCCATCGACCGGGATACCGGCGACAACGGCCGCGTGTCGTATGCCATCAAGTCGGGCAAGGGGAAGGCCAAGTTCCGGATGGATCAGGAGACGGGCATCGTGTATGCGGCAAAAAGTCTTGATGTGGACACGGAGTTCGATCTGCTGGTGCGTGCGGAGGACGCTGGGGTGCCGAAGAGGGCGCAAACGACGAGAGTGAGTGTTCTGGTGGTGGATGTGCCTGTGGAATCCCAGCACGCGCCCCACGTGAAGCACACTGAGCAGCACGTTGAGATCACAGAGAGCGATCAGCCTGGATTTCTCGTCACTCTCGTGCAGGCAGCGGACGAGGATGATGATATCCTGTGGTATGACATCGTGTCGGGTGATGATCGCAATGAGTTCTTCATCGGTAGAGACAATGGGAATGTGCTGCTGGTGAAGAAGCTGGATTGGGAACAACAGCGAGAGTATAATTTGACAATCTCCGTCACGGATGGCGTTCATGTCACGCATGCTTTCCTCTATGTTACCGTGCTGGACATCAATGATCACCGGCCGGAGTTCTCGCAGTCCGTGTACAGAGTGAATGTGTCTGAGAGCGTGGAGGATGGCACTGAGATCCTTCAGCTGCAAGCCACAGATGCCGATGCAGACAAGAAACTATTCTACAGCCTTCACGCCGCCCAGGATCCGTCGTCACTTAAGATGTTCAGAGTGGACGCCGTGACGGGTGGAGTTTTCCTGACACAGAAGCTGGACAGGGAGATGCTGAAGGAGCATGTGCTTGTAGTGATTGTGCGCGATCGCGGCACGCCGGCGAAGAAGAACTACGCTCGTGTGGAGATCACAGTGATGGACTACAATGATCATGCCCCTGAGTTCACGACGCGCATCGTGCAGGGAAAAGTGTTCGAGACGGCGAGCATTGGATCGATGGTTGTTCAACTGTACGCCACGGATCGCGATCAAGGCGACAATGCCAAGATCACATACTCGATCGTGAGTGGGAACATTGGGAGTGTCTTCACAGTGGATGGACAAATGGGAGTGATTGCAGTGGCGAAGGAACTGGACATGAACTCAGTGGCTGAATACATGCTTCAGGTAAGTCAAATTACAATTAGTATGTCAAAACCAACTCAATTTTAGTCTGATTTCATGTCACAGCACATTGGCCTGTGTTAATTTTTCCCAAAAGATATTTCCACAGATAATAAATTAATTGCGGCGTGATTATATTGAGTACATTATAGGATTAATGAATGAGTTGTGAAATTTCAATAGACTCACCAATAATGCATTTGTAGACTTCAATTATGAATCGGATTATGCATTATAGAGTAGTGTAAATGCACAAATTGATGGCAGGATTTGTGTCTCTGTCGCAGGTAAAGGCGAGCGATGGCGGTCAGCCATCCTTGTCCACGCAGATTCCGGTGCACATAATGGTGCACATGGCGGACAATGCTCCGCCGAAGTTCACGCGACACGACCTGGCGGCGGAGATTTATGAGAATCAGCCGATGGGGACGTTCGTGGGTCAAGTGGAGGCGCGGAGCACGTCGTCTGTGGTGTATGAGATTGTGGAGGGCAATGCGAATGACACATTCTTTGTCAACCCGTCCACGGGTGTTGTCACGACGAATTCCGGTGTGGACTATGAGCAACAGAGGTTCTACAATCTGACCATTGAGGCCACAAATATGGCCTCCGTGGCAACGAGATGTTCATTAATAGTGCATGTGCTCGATCGCAATGACAATGCCCCGCACTTCGAGCGGCACTTGTACATGGGCAGCATCTCCGAGGCGGCTTCAATTGGCTCTCTGGTGCTCGTGAGTCTCGCCAATGGCACAGCCAATACCACAATGGTGGAGAACAGTGAGCCACTTGTTATCCGGGCAGTGGACGCCGACTCTGGTGTCAATGCCTTCCTCCACTATGACATTGTGGAAGCCCTCCCGAGGCGCTTCTTCCACATCGACTCCACCACAGGCGCCATCAAGACTGTCATGGTGCTGGACCACGAGAAGATTCCCGCCTTCACGTTCCATGTCAAGGTGAGTCACGTTGTAGTGTGTGTTAGCGTAATTAAGTCAATGAGAATTTGTTGAAAAATTCCACATCATCCTTTAGGTTTTTCTGTATTTACTTGGGTCTCGATATGTTCAAGATTACAACTAAAAGTATTTCATATCTACATCGTTATTATATTTTTGCCTTAAAACGTTTCAATTGGATCTGCTTTGTAACATATTCTGTTAAAATATTTAAATAGAGAATTACTTAATGAAGAAAATTCAGAAACACTTGACAAATCCTTCGAATTTGACACACTTTTGGTACAGAGACTTTACACTCTCTCTCTACAATTACATGGAAACTTCAATGGGATTTTGCAGAGGGGAGAAAAATCATATTCAAGAGATTCCATGTGGTATTAGTGTCCTTTTTCATTCTCCATTTGTCCTGCGGGTTGGGCGAAACGAGGTGAGAATGACGGCAGGGCAATAAAAATTATTCATCCCATAAATTAGTGTTGAGTTTTTGTCTTAATTCTCCGCTCATTAAGTAATTTTGCCATTATCGTCCACACGGAATAAATCCTCGTGTGGCCAAACGAGGCAAACAGTTTTTGGATTTATGTATTGCAGAAATGTTGGATTGGGGTTGGAATTCCATGGTTTTTGCCCACGATTAATAGATGTGACATTTTTCACCTACTCTCCTCATGTTATGTGTGTGCGGGGGTGTTTTTCTCCCATGTCACTTTTCCAGGTCAGTGATTTGGGTGTGCCTCGTCTGTCGTCCGAGACGACGGCACGGGTGGAAATCGCCGTGACGGATGTGAATGACTGCACGCCCGTCTTCGTCCAGAAGGAGTACAATGTGACGCTGCTGCTGCCGACCTACACCAACATCGCCGTGGTGCAAGTTCAGGCCACGGATCGCGACACAGTGGCGGATGCGCCGCAACTCACGTACGAGATTATTGAGGGCAACAAGGGTGACGTCTTCAGCATCAATGCCACGTCCGGTGTCATCACGACACGCGATGTTGAGCAGATTGTGTCGCAGTATCGCCTGAAGGTGCGCGTGTCCGACGGGAAGTTCAGCAAGACTGCCCTGGTGCATGTGCAAGTGGAGACGTCGGAGAACTCTGGGCTCATCTTCCAGCGCGCCTTCTACGAAGGCTCCATCGTGGAGAACAGCACCAAGATCGCCACTGTGACGGTGGTGAATGTCTTGGGCACGATTCTCAATGAGCACATCGAGTTCCGAATCCTCAATCCCACGGACATGTTCAGGATTGGCATGACGTCGGGCGTGGTGGAGACGACGGGGGTGCGCTTTGATCGCGAGGTGAGGGACAAGTATGAGCTGATTGTGGAGGCGCGCTCGCAGACGCTGGAGCGCGAGAGACCGCGCGTGGCTCACGTGGTGGTGAATGTCACGGTTCTGGACGTGAATGACAACTGTCCCATGTTCGTCAATCTGCCCTACTACGCTGTGGTGTCCGTGGATGATCCCAAGGGCTCTGTGATTACCAAAGTGCATGCTCTGGATTTGGATAGTCAGGAGAATGGTGAAGTCAGGTGAGTGGCAAGTGCAAAAATGAATGCATGCAATCAGCTGCCTTTGAATACCACCCCAGAGAATTGCAGAACTTCATCCATGCCTTGAGCTTTCGAGTGTCGAGTTGAGTTAAATGGAAAATCAATTGGAGGAAATTTGTGCGGCACAGAAGAAAACGTTGCTTCAATCATCAAGTTTCATATGAGCCAAGCTGAAATGCACAAAGTCCAATGAAATATTCTTGAATATATAATTTTTTCACCTAAATATTCAGCTGAGTGCATTTGTTATGTTCTGATGAGAGGGTTTAATTCCATGAAAGCTCTTGGATAAATCCCATTTTTTCATGATTCGTACTTTTCCATACTTAATTTTGCAATATTTCGACTGTGAATTTGTGCCACTGTCGACGAATGAATTTCTCTTTTAATAACTGATAATCCTATATTTGAGTATGGATTAAATGTAAGTTTTCAGTTAATAAAATCAGATATAATGTGAGATTTTCGCATGAAAACTCCACATTGTGATTATACGAAGCTTGTATATTATGCGTTATAGCGTGAAAACTCTGGCAAAAAAAAACTAATCTGCTTATGTGGGTGAGAGAGAAAATCAAATTTTTTACATTTGCATCCGCCGCGGCAGATATACAAGGGTGAGAGTGTGTAATATGAGGGTTGAAAGGAGGGGTGAAAATTGTACTTAATGCAGTCCTTTGAGCACACATTCTCGCATTGCAGGTACGAGATGAAACGTGGCCATGGAGAACTGTTTAAGGTGGACCGAAAGACGGGAGAAGTGACGCTGAAGCAGACACTCGAGGGACACAATCGAGACTATGAGCTCCTCATTGCGGCTTACGATGGTGGGATTACGCCCTGCTTCACCGATGTCACCGTACACGTTAAGGTGAGCCTTTCTAGCTGATTCTGCTACAGAGTTTTTGATTGATTTCACGGCACACGGTGTGCGGTAAAAAAAAAAGTTGCAAAGTGTCACAAACTTCAATGTGGGTTTCGTGAGGTGTTTTTTTTGTGAACATACACACAGTAAAAAAAAGTACAGTAATTAATTGCATTAAAAGTTGAATAACTTGCGAAGACCATCGATGGAAATCAATATATGAAATTATTGCTGATTCACAAAAATAACTCTCTGAACACCTGAAGCATGAACAAACGGCAAAATGGGTTTATTTATGTGGATTCGAGTGACACTTTTTGCCTCCTTTCTCGTCACACCCTGCTTTTTTGTACTCGTAAATGGTCCACAATATAAATTTAATCTGAACAATTTATCAGAAAATGATTTTTTCTGGCTTCCAACTCTCACGGGGGGCAGTTGGAGGTGGGGGGGGAGGAGAAAAATACAGTAAAACGGAGGTGAATTAAATGAAAATGTCATTAACTTTGAGGTTTATCGGTATGGTTTTGTGAAAACTTTCCACCCAAAATGCTTTGAATTGAGTTTAAATGGTTGATTTTCAGAGTGAACTAAAGAGGAATAGAAATGTTATTGAATTGTATAGATATGTATGACTACTTAATCTAGCCCATTTGAGGTTCATTTTAGCCTGGACTAAAGTTCAAATGGTTTCAAATACTGCTTTATAAACAACAGTCCGTAGATCATATTCTCGGCCATATGTGAAAATCAGCATAAAATCCAATTAATTATTGTTCTGTGTATTGAACAAAATGTCTCAAATTCAATATTCACTCATCGCTTGCGGTAAAATTTTCTCTCCCCCCCCAAAAGCCAATAATTCAATATCAATTGAATATGCTATCAGTTTAATGTTTTGTGTGGCATTGAATTCATGCAGAAATTGGGCTTTTGGGTGTGTGTGCAAATGATATACAGACATCGTGGTTTTCTTATGTATGAAGATTTGCATAAACACTGAATTGTTACAGGTGATTGATAAATCCATGCCGGTGTTCAGCAAGCAATTCTACTCAGATAGTGTGGCGGAAAATGTTGAGCTCTACACGCCACTTTCGGTGTCAATTCAGGCTGAGAGTCCTCTTGGGCGGAAATTAATCTACACGATTGTCAAGGGGAATGAATTGGAGGAGTTTGCGCTGGATTTCAACACAGGTGAGCATTTAATTTCTCACAATATGCTTTTGGCGACATTTGGAGGGCGCGAAAGTTTCCCAAATGAGTGCCACTCACAAACGAATCACACAACCTTCTCGAGAGCACAGCGACACATCATTCGGTGAATTCACTGATCCTCCATGAGCTCCATACTGCCATTCTTCGCATTAAAATGCAAGGATAAACCGGAATGATTGGTTGAGTAATTTATAGAATTTATCGTTCATTCACAAAATTGGTTCTGTTCGAAATGTAGTTCTGTTGATATTGGATACAAAGGCGAGAAACAACTCCACCGCAGTATTTGTTTCGGATTTGATCACACGATTGTAGAAAGGAGAAGTGACGCTTCAATGCTCCGAAATTGGCAGAAATGCTAAAACTATGTGGATTTTCCAGTGAAAATGTGACATTTTCAACTTGTCCTTATGACGAGGAACACTAGAATCTTTGTGATGAGAAATCATTGATAACAAAATCAATATTCATGAGTTGCAATTGATATGTGCAAAATGGCAACTGAACGACACTGCTTTCGTTGATGACCAATTTATCTACTCCCTTTTCAACTGTTGATTTAAAGGGCAGTCAAATTTTTGCCATGCACTCTCACACCTGTGTGTTGGTTGTGCGAGAGAAGGTACTGTGATGGTTATTACGATGGGAATTGAGTGTCAAGTGATGATGTGTTTGGTGGTGGATGTGAGTAGCATCTTCGAGCTCAAAGGGTACCTTGATGATGGCTGAATGGATGAATAGATTGTGTGCTGCAACTGATGTAATGGGGATGAATTGCTACGAGGGAAATTGTAGGATAATTTAGTCTGGGGTTTTATGGAATATTTTGAAAGTTTATATGTATAACATTTTGAGATGTATATATATATAGGTGAAATTAGATCTCGAGGAAAGGCTTCCTTCATACGCCAAACTGCTGCTCTCACTGGAAATATATTTTACATCCATTAGCGCGCAAAGCGAAAGAGCTTTTCTCTGTTCGAGGTTCGCTCTCTTTGCATTGTGTTATAGAGCGCCTAGCAAATTCCCTTTTCAGACAACATCCTTTCTTGACCCGCTCGCAGGCGTTAGTAGAAATTATAAATTAATTTGGCATGGAGAATTGGTGCAAATGAGAAGAGTGAGAAGAGCTCATCAATTTCGGCGCACCTCTATTATTTACAAAAGCCGTTGCAAATAGTTGGAAAATCTCACACAAATTTTCATTTCAATTCTATCTCAGCAATTTGCCGTGGCGCTTAAATTACGCCGGAGAGTATTGATGGGGGTGGGGCGGGGGAGTGTGGAAAATCCTCTGGGGAAATATATTTGCTCAGGAGAAAGCAATGGGAATTTATTGGAGACTGAGTGATGTGCGAAGAGAGAGAGGATCTCGCAATAAGCTGGGATATTTAACTCTGTGATTTCATGCTTCTGCAGTTGTCTATATTCCATATGTGTGTAAATAACATGCGAAATTTGAGGGCTCTGTCATGGGATGGGGTGATAGTTAATGGTGAAAGTTTTCACTTGAATGCATTTTCATTGCGGGTTTGGGGAATAAAACAAAAAACAATTAGGGAATAAATTGATTGGGATGGCAAAGTGAGAAGGGAGCAAAGGAGAATATCAAACAAAAATGGTGGGGAATAATAAATGGACTGGATGGATGAGGGGGAGGAAACAGCCCCATTTTCTGCTGTGCTCGTGCGGGGGAGAAGAAGAGCAATCAATCTCTCATAGTTTCGAAATTCAAACCACTAAATCCCGTCTGAGGGATCGCTTTTTGCCCAACGAGAGAGGCCCGAACAGAATGGATGTGGAGATATATTGAGAGCAGTGGTGAGGAAGAAGCGCAACCGACTAATCGAATCTAGATAGAGTTTTCAGTGGGAACGTTAGTGATTAATCAATTTTAAATTTTCCACCCCTTCTCTCTCTCTCTCACACTGCGATTCTTCCAGGTGGTTCAAGTGGTTCGTGTGAGTATTTTACTCTAATTTTGCTGTTGTGTGTTTGCCTTTTTTTTGTTTATGTGTGCACTCTCTCTCTATTTTATATTTATTCACTTGCCATCCAAACTCTCGAACTCGCTATATTTTCCATGGCGTGTTACTTTTATTTTTACCAACCCCCATTTCACCTCAATATCATCTCTCTCTCTCTGTGCTTCAAAAACCACGTCTCTAACAATTGGCAGAATGATGCACGTTCATTTCACTCTACTTTCACCCGTGCGGGTTCGCACTTTTGCCATCGATACACAAGTTCCACACTTTTCCCACTCTTTCAACATTTTCAATCGTGCGTATTTAGCAGCAAAGGCAGAACCGATAAAAGTCACATCCTTTTTTGTGTTGGCGGGGCAGTGGAGCAACTTTTGCGCGTAATGCGAGGGAAAATATGGTGAACGAGCAATTTAGAGTCATTTAAGTGTCTTGTTTGGTAGCAATAAATTTTAATAGTGCAGCAAATTTAGAGAATTTACACAACTACACTCTAATCTTGGCGTTGTGTTTCAACGTTCCCGGGGTGAAATTCATGGGGAAACTTTTGCTGTAGAAGATTTACTGAAATATCCCTGGAAATTGGTGGAATTCAATTCGGGACAATAGAAGAAGCAGAGGAAGCAAAGAGGAGCTTTAGAGATGCTTCATTTATGACATAGAATGAAGCTTTGAACCATTTTGAGCTTCAAATTAATTGTACAAGGACTTCTTGTAGTGGAATAACTACGAATACTATTTAAAACATTACAAATTTCGATGCTTCTGGCGTAAAGTTATGAATATTTTGGCTGAAAATTAATTAACTTCAACTATCTATGTCTTGTAGTGTGATAATCTTAAGACATTCTGGAGGATTTCGGAGGGAATGTTCTGTGAATTTACGAAACTCGTTTTTCACTCTCAAAAATAAAACAGTTCTGACATAATTAAGTGACCTGCTAATTTTTTTTTTCATTCAGAAGAACAGAAGAGCCTTTAGTCCTGCCATTTGACTTTATTTTTTCAATTGATCTTCCTGCGCTCTTGAAAAACAACACAGAATCTATAGGCTATCAATAAATACTCTCGATTTTTGCAGAGCTCCTCGCCAGAAACCCTCTGGCGGAGTTTGAGTAGGTGTCAGGATAAAAAATGCGTCTCCCACGGAGTTGGGATATAAATCAAGGGGATTAATTGGGATTAGGTGAAAAATCCATGGGGTTGGAAAATGGATGTCCAGACACGGAATCAGTGTGGGGAAAAAGAATCGTGACGGTGTAGAGTTTGGCTCCCCATTCTTTTGTGATTGTCAAAGATGGATGTAAAATTTCTCACCGACGTTTCCGCCTCACAGCGGGCGGTGGTTTGGTAATGTCACCATCAGCAGAATCTCAACGGGGGGAAGATCGCATTTGGGGATGGTTTGAGACCGAGACACCTTTCATTATTCATTTTTCCCTGTGGATCCTTCCGGGCGATAGTTCAATCGATATAGTTGGAAATTGAATCAAATTGAATGTGCGCTTTTTCTACACTACACCGAAAAAATGTGCAAAGCCCGGAGAGTAGCTGAGCAAAATGACATTACCGGGAGATGTGAATGCATGCAAATGATACTTTTTCGTGTGATTTTGCACTCCTTTTGCAACTTCCTCTCTTCGCTCTCTCTCTCTCTCTCTCTCTTTGGCACTTTTAACTCGCGTGTGGCGATAAAAAGGCACTCATGGCAATATTTGTGATGGCATTTTAGATAGAGTGGGTATTAATCGGATAGTTGTTAAATTCCCGTCGATGTTGATGTTTACTAGTTTCGTATTTATGCTTCGCTGAGGCGTGAATTTTTCAAAATATTGCCAAAAGTGCCCGAAGCTCCGCCCACTCGAATTTCCCGCCCATTTGCAAACTACTATATCGCTATTTATTCCTCTCAGTGCATGCTAAATAGTGTGTGATGACATTTTCACCCTCTTTTCGCCACCCCTGCACAGGTGCCATTTATGTGGTGGACGAACTGGATTTTGAGCAGCGTCAGAGCTATGAGTTGACCATTCGGGCGACGGACAGTGTTTCCGGGGCGTCCGCCGAGGTGCCTGCGTCCATCCTCGTGACGGATGTCAATGATTGTCCACCGGAGATGGATCAGGATGTGTACAATGTAACCGTGAGCGAGGGGGCGCCCTTCGGCACGGCGATTTTGCGTGTGAGTGCCACAGACAGGGACACGGGTGTTAATCAAGCTGTGATGTTTGCCATCGAGACAGACTCGAAGAACACCTCGGAGTTCTTCCATATGGACGCCACAGAGGGTGTGGTGTACCTGAAGAAATCTCTAGACTTTGAGGCGCTGCGGGTGCATCACTTTGTCGTGATTGCCATGGACAAGGGCGTGCCAAGCTTGAGCAGCACATCTCATGTGTGGATCAATGTGGCTGATATGAATGATAATCCGCCGAGATTCGAGCAGTCGTCGTACAGCTGCAGTCTTTCGGAGCACGCGAGTCGCGGGCAGTTTGTGACGAGTGTGACGGCGAGTGATCCTGACCATGTGGATCACACGAGCCTGATCTACACCATAGCGCAGGGCAATGATCAGCAAACGTACACCATCGATCCGGACTGCGGGACAATAAGTCTTGTGAATATGCAGAACTTTGCTGAGAAGCAACTCACGGTGCTGAACGTGTCCGTGACTGATGGCGTGTACACGAGTTTCACGCGGGTGAAAGTGAACATCCTGCCGGGGAATCTGCACAGTCCCAGTTTTCATCACCTCGTTCACGACGTGAAGGTGAATGAGAATCAGCTGGCGGGACGCTTGGTGGCTCGTGTGGTTGCGCAGGATGAGGATTTCGGGGAGTATGGTCAGCTGACGTACAGCCTGCTCTCGGACGAGCTGGCGGAGTCGTTCGCGCTGGACCACGCCAAGGGGGAGATTGTGACAAAGGTGCGGTTGGATCGGGAGGCCAGGGAGATTTACGAGATGGTTGTGATGGCGTCAGATGGCGGCGGACGTGTGGGCTTCACCACAGTGCGTGTCCATGTGGCGGATGAGAATGATAATGCGCCACTGTTTCACTTTCACGAGTACACAGCTTCCATCCACGGCAATCACACCATCGGCAGTCCCTTCCTTCGCGTGCGCGCCACGGACTTGGATGAGAACCAAAATGCCGCCATTCACTACAGCTTGTACGATGCACAGAACACAGGTGAGTTGAGTAGAGTTGAAAGCGCATTAAATGGTATTGAAACCCAGTCAGAATCACTTGAATTAAGCTGCTTAATGCAGCGCAAGCGGAAGATAATAGACCTCAAATCTGTACATCATTCACTTCCACGGTTTCTATGCAGAATGTTTAATAATTCATACATATCGCAATGCTTGAAAAGCAGACATTTTATAGACTATTTGACTTGTGAGTGAATGAAGTTTAAAAACATTGAGGATCAGAATTGAAAAAATGGTTTCGTTTGATATATTTAACCATTTCTTAATGCACCTTGAAAATTGCTGAGTTTTATAAAAGCAATTCGATTCGTCTCATTTGTAGTGAGGCAAAAGGTGTTCTTGGTGGCTGGGAAAGTAGGTCACTTCCTTTGTATTGCCACTTCTCTGTCTTTCAGGTGTGAAGGACCTCTTCGGCGTGAATGAGAACAGCGGAGAGCTCTTCCTCAAGCGTACTGCTCATGAGTTTGAAAATCAACTTTTTCAGTTCTTCATACGCGCCTTCGATGGCGGAGTGCCATCCATGCATAATGATGTGCCCGTCAATGTGTATGTGATGGCTCCCAGTGATGTTGCGCCGATGTTCGAGAAGAAGGAGAAGTCACTGTTCTTGTCCGAGACAGCGACGCCGGGAACTTTGATATCTCGTTTCCGACTGGTGGACAACTTGACGCACAGCTTCAGGATTGTGTCGGGAGACAAGGATGATCCTCACTTCGCCATCAACGAGGCAGGAGAGCTGAGATTGGCGCGATCTCTCGATAGGGAGGAGAAGGAGGTTCACGCCATTGGGATTTTGGCGGAGACTGATTCCAGTCCACCACTGACAGCACTCACGGAGATTCAGTTGCACGTGCAGGATGACAATGACCATGCGCCGGTGTTTGAGAGCAATCCCTACGTGGTTACAGTGGCGGAGAACAGCGAGAAGGGATCGACGATCCTCAAGGTTACTGCCACAGATCGAGATTCGGGATCCAATGGAGATGTGCGATACTATCTCGCATCGGATAACACAGAAGCGGCAAATACCTTTGGCATTGATCCATACACAGGCTGGATAGCGACACTGGCTGAGCTGGACAAAGAAGTCCGCGGAGAATTCAAGTTCCGTGTGATTGCGACGGACAATGGCAATGTGAAACTGAATGACTCAACATTGGTGGTGATCAAACTCAAAGACTACAACGACAACCCGCCGATTTTCACGCAAGATCACTACAATTCCAGCGTGAGTGAGGACGCTCTGCCGGGCACTGTTGTGCTGCAATTGTCAGTGACGGATCTTGATGTGGATTTAGTCACTCCAATTGAGTATTACATTTTCTCAGGGGACAAAATGTCACAGTTCCAGATCAGACGCACGGGAGAATTGTACGTGGCGAAGGCTTTGGACAGAGAAACCATAGATTTCTACAATCTTACAGTCCTCGTGACTGATGGGAAGTTTACAGCCACTGCTAATGTGTCCATCACGATTCTCGATGTCAATGATAATCCTCCGTATTGCTTGAAATTCCGATACAAGAAGACCGTGGCTGAAGATGTGGCGCCAAGCACGCAATTGCTGATTATAGAAGCGTCCGATGCGGATCTGGAGAGCAACTCAAAGCTGAGGTACTTCCTCACGGGCCGCGGAGCTGATGACCTCAGTCTGGACAAGGATTCGGGTGTGCTTAAGATTGCGCGACAGCTTGATAGGGAGACAATTTCGCGATACATTTTGGTGGCTCATGTACAAGATCGTGATCACTTCGGCTGGGAGTGTTCGTCTCAAGTGGAGATCACAGTTTCTGATGTCAATGACAATGCACCCAGCTTCTCATTGGCGATCTACACTGTGTCCCTGCCTGAGGATGCAGAGATTGAGACACTGGTGACGAAGGTGCATGCGACTGATGTTGACGTGGGTGTAAATCGCAAGATTCGCTACTCGATCCTTGACGAGGGAAAGGAGAAATTCTTCAGAATAGCGAGTGACAGTGGAATTATAACGCTAGCCAGTGGATTGGACAGAGAAATGCAGGAAGTGCACAATGTCACGGTTAAGGCCACTGATCAGGGTGTTCCTGAGCTCTTCTCGACAGCTCTGGTAATCATCAATATTCAGGACATCAATGATAATCCACCAGAGTTCACCACGAAGTACTTTACAGCCGCAATTCCCGAGGACACTGTGCTGGGGGCGGAAGTGATTGAGATCGTGGCCACGAGCAGAGATGTTGGGATCAATGCTGAGATCAGTTACAGCTTCATTGGTGGGAATGAGCAGAAGCGCTTCCGCGTGGACAATCGCACGGGGATTGTGAGTGTGGTTGGTGAGTTGGACTACGAGAGGGCCAGAGATTACTTCCTCACCATCCAGGCGATGGACGGTGGAGAGCCGCCATTGAGCAGCTTGGCCACACTCAATATTACCATCACGGACAGCAATGACAACCCACCGCAATTCACCCAAACGTCCTACACAGCGAGGATCCGGGAAGATGCTCTGGTTGGGGACAAGATAATTCAGGTGAAGGCAGTGGATTTGGACTCTGATGACAATGGAAAGGTGGTGTATGCCATCGAGAAGGGCGACAGATTGAAGCAATTTGCCATTGAACCGGAAACTGGATACATTTCTGTGGCTTCTGCACTTGATAGAGAGTCAATTTCAAATTATGTCCTGGAGATTAGAGCTGCAGACTTAGGAATTCCCTCTCTGACAAGCTATGTGCTAGTGAATGTGGAGATTTCCGATGCCAATGACAATCCACCGTTGTTCAGCGAGCTGAACTACACAGCGTATATTCATGAAGATAAGACTTTAGGGCATGTTCTGTTGAGGTTCAACATCACAGACGCGGACGCTGAGCCAAACACCGTGCCATATACATTCGATTTCAGATCTGGGAATGAGGGCGGTGTCTTCCGGCTGGAGCAGGACGGAATCCTGCGCACTGCGGCGCGATTCAATCACAAAGTGAGGAATAAGTACGATCTGGAGATCAGGGTGTTTGACAATGGAACACCGCCTCTGTTCTCTGACACTCATGTGACTGTTAATGTGATTGAGGAGTCTCAGTATCCGCCCATTATCACACCACTAGAGGTGGCCATCAATTCGTTCAAGGAATCCTATCCAGGCGGAGAAATCGGGAGAGTTCATGCCACAGATCAGGATCAGTATGACAGTCTTGTGTATGGCTTGGCTCCAACTCTGGGCGTGTCTTACACTCCCACGAGTCTGTTCAACATCTCAGCCGAGGGTGTCTTGTATGCCCTGCCGGATCTGGACTTGGGAGACTACAGGATCAACGTGACAGTATCTGATGGGAAGTTCATCGCGGCGACGATTGTGAAAGTGTCGGTGGATTTGGTGACAGAAGAGATGCTGAGCAATGCAGTTGTGTTGAGATTCCGTAAGGTAAAACCGTCAGATTTCCTTCTGAGTCACCGCAAAGGCTTCATTAGATCCATTAGGAATGCGATAGGATGTCGCATTAAGGATGTTATGATCATCTCTGTTCAGTCAGCGTCAATTGAAGCTGATGATGTAAACGTGATCTCGCGGGAGAAGAACTTGAGGACTCGTCGGGAGGTGAATGAGGATCTTGATGTTCTCTTCACTGTCCGGAGATTCCCTCTTATCGTCGGTGCTTCAACATTCTACTCGGTGGATGAGATAACGAAGGTTATGGAGGACAATCTGGAGGAGATTGAGGACATCACGAGGCTGACCATTGAGGAGATTGTGAAATCCACCTGCTCACCCGGATTCTGTCACAATGGCAAGTGCGAGGTCTCCATCAGAGCCACAGAAGATGCCACATCCTCAGCCATTTCCATTGACATCTCCAGCTTCGTGGCGCCGCACTATCGACAAGTGATTGAGTGCAGATGCCGAGTGGGATTCGGTGGAGATCGCTGTGAGAACAGGGTGAATGAGTGCGCTTCCAATCTCTGTCCGAGTCACAAAGTGTGCATTCCGGACGCCTCTTCGCAAGGCTACCATTGCGCCTGTCCGGAAGGTTTTGCGGGCCCCAATTGCGCCCGCGACGTGTCCAAGTGTGAGGAGGAATCGTGCTACAGCACAGTGAATCCAGTGTCGTTTTCAGGCAAGAGTTATGCACAGTATAAAGTGGAGAGATTAACGGCCAAGACGTCGGTGGAGAACCAATTGATGCTCTCGCTGCAAGTGCGCACTGTCCAGCTCACAGGATGCCTGATGTTCGCCGCTGGACGAGTGGATTACAACATTCTGGAAGTGAGTGGAGGATTTGTGCAGTATCGGTTCGATCTGGGCAGCGGTGAGGGATTGGTGAGTGTGGCGAGTGTTTTCATTGCCGATGGTCAGTGGCATGAGATTCGCGTGGAGCGCGAGGGAAACAGCGTTCGGGTGTTGGTAGATAAATCGCACGTGGCGTCAGGAAGTGCTCCGGGTGTCAATGGAGTGCTGAATCTGCAGACAAATGACGTATACTTCGGGGCGGAAGTGCGCCAGCACGCCACGGTGCTTGGATTTGAGGACATCGAGAAGGGATTCATTGGCTGTCTGGATGATATTCGACTGTCCAGGCAATCATTGCCGCTGCACCTCAACACGAACGACGAGGGATCCATTCTCACGCTCAGGAGATTCGCCAATGTTGAGTACTCCTGCGATGCCACCACAGTCCTCAAGCCGCTGGGTATTTGTGGCAGTCAGCCTTGTCTGAATGGCGGCACGTGTCGCGAGTTCGATGGGACTTTCGAGTGCCTGTGTCACGCTAGGTTCTCAGGGCCTTTGTGCGGCAGTGACCGCGATCCCTGCGCCTCGTCGCCGTGTCTGTACGGCGGTCAGTGTCGTGATCACGGCAGTGGGAACTACACTTGCAACTGCCCACCAAAGATGACCGGCAAACGGTGTGACTTTGGCAGATTCTGCGCCCCAAATCCGTGCCGCAATGGCGGTGTGTGCGAAGAGGGCGACTTCGGGCCGCTGTGCATGTGCCGCGGCTACATGGGACCAACGTGCGAAGTGGACGTGAACGAATGCGAGAACCAACCTTGCGGAAGCGGAGCGACTTGCATCAATGAAGCAGGAAGCTTCAGATGCATCTGCCCTCCTTATCTCACAGGTGAGATTCTGACTCTGGCTCACTCTTGCCACTTCTATTTATCCTCTTTTTTTCATATTCATTTCAGGTGCCAGTTGTGGAGATCCTCTGTACTCAAATCTACTAAAGTCCATGAAACTGGACAATATTCCTTTTGAGGTGATCCTCATTGGTGGCGGAGTGTTTGGCGTGATTGTTCTCTTTGCCATTGTCGGGCTGATTTGGTGCATGGCCGCGAGGAAGAGGAAGAACCACCAAGCGCACAACAATACTAACAACGTGCTGAAGAATGATCCTCTGGCGGTGGGCTACAAGAGAGGCTCGAAGATGAGCAATTTGGAACAGCAACAAGCGCCACGGCCCGTCTCCTACACGCCCACATCCAATCCGGACGCACCGTACGTGTGCAGCTTCATGAACAACCTGGAGACGCTGCGGAACTACGGCTCTGCGGGAGATGAGCTGGAGAACGTCGTGGAGGAGTACAGGAAACAGAGACCCACACAGCCATTGCTGGTGAATATCAATGCGGCTGGAGGCGATGCTGATGCTGGCAAGCAGTGGGATCAGATCCATCTGCAAACCTTCTCGGATGGCACAAGTCCCACCGGGAAGATCAACAATGACGTGAAGATGCTGGATCCGCACATGAGGCTGGGAACGCTCAAGACTACGGGAATCTTGCCGGGCAGGCTGGTGACGTCGCCACCGGAGGAGCAGCAAGGTCACGGCGCGTATCACTGGGACTGCTCAGACTGGGTGCCACGGAGCCACAATCCGCTGCCTAACATCACAGAAGTGCCGGGCAGTGAGATTCCCGACTCGTCGAGCTTCCACAGCAACGAGAGTAACGAGTCACAGCCAAAGATGGTGCCGCAAAGTGAGTACCAGTAGAGTTTATTTCTTGCCACAAATCCCAGCTAAATGCGCGCACATCAAGTGAGATGACATCAAAAATGGCATTTCACTTGAAGAGATAACTTTTGTTGCGGCGAAGAAGTTTCTTCTTTTGAGCCACACTCGTAAGTTGTGTCTCCGCAACATTTACATTGTGAGAAGAGTCTGCACTGAAGTCACTGTGTGGATATACTTAACGTTTTAGTGGTATTTTGCAAGATTATCCACGGAAATGAAGTGTTGGCGGCCTTTTTTCTCTCTCTGTTTCTCTCTCTCTCTCTCTCTTTCTCACTGCGAGGAAAGCCTTAATCTCTTCTTCTCCTTGTGCACTTCCTGCGCATTTTCCTCGTGTGGTGAAAATCTCTTCACACAGTGCATTTAATTGGTGGGATTGCATTCAATTCTAATCTTAGCGGCTAATTTACACGCTTCACCAAATCCAAATGCTCTCAGCTTTGCTACCATAGCACGTTTCACACGTTAAGAATGTGAGGGAAATTGTTCACTTGCTATCTAATTTGGGGATATGTGGTTGAATACCTTTTGGAAATTTCACCGTCACAATCGCTGGTAATATTCTTATGAGCATTTAACGCTTCGTTGAAAGTAATTTCAGTGTTTTGGAGTTATTGAAATGAGTGAGAAAGAGCGAAAAGGCACACTTAACTGCAAAAAAGCAACTAATTTTCATGAAAATATGTCACAAAATTAATGTTTCTTCACCCACTGTGGAAATCACAAAACTCTGAAAGTCTGCAAGTATTTTGGGTAGAAAAAAAGCGGGAATAACAAGTTTCTTCATGCTTCACTTCCTGCTCAAAATTATTGCTGAAAACTTCCCCTAAACATCTTTTCCACGCTCTCTCACTTGTGCATTATATTTTGTGTATATACTCTGCATTGGCGTATGGAAAAAAAAAGAAACAGGAGAAGAGAGAACTTTTCTCACTCCATTCTGGATAGCGATAGCAAAGTTATGGCAGTTTTTTCTTCCTGCTCTCGCGCTGTGCAGAAATTATTATTGATTGTTTATGCCATGGGATGACATCGTGCCCACGCATTTAATGACTGCTCGGCTGGTTTGGGTGAAAAATTCATACACACCCGCAGTGGGTATTAGAAAGTTTAATGAGTGTTTTGCGCGGTGGCGGAATTATCATTCATATGACTGACTCTCGACAATGTGAAATGCCAAATAATCCCTCGCAGCATCTGTGACAAGACTTCTCGCGCGCTCCGCATTGTGATAATTTTTATGGGGGGAGGGAAGTTTCATAATCCGCTCATCAACTGTTTCTTCACTGCAGTGACTTGCGTCGTGGATCCGGCGCGGGATATTGAGACGCTGAATGAAGATCTGGAGTCGGATGTGGTGACGGATTATGGGAATGGTGAGGAAGATCCAATGGCGAGTCTCACTGCGCTCAATCCACTTGACAGTGGCAGTGAGGATTATCGATTCAGTACAGGTGAGTTTTGCCCAAATGCAGAATGTATGGCTCTTTGCCTCAGCAATAATAAGGGTGGTTTTCAAGAATTTTCTTTCGCAGGAAACTCTTTCTTTCCACCCAATTTAATTACAATATATGCGCTGTATGTAAACAGTGACGACGATGAAAATACCACCAATCCGCCCAAGCATTTAGAAAAGACACAATTCTTACCGTTGAGAGAGGGTTAAGCTGTGTTAAAGTCGAAAAATACTGTGCAAATGGGCGTGGCTTTCAAAGGGGCGGGACTTTGATGAAGGATTTCATGTGCATTGCACCCAATAAATTGGTGGTATTTCCATTGTAATCACTGTATCGCATAGTTTAAATGGAGTTTCTTCATTTCTTGAGAAGTTAATTTGATTACCTTTTGTTCAAGAGGTTTTTGTGCTTTATTCTAACTTCTTTGGAAGTTGGAAAACCATATGTGATCATAAGATTGCACCGCATTTCTCGTTCTGTCTAATACATTTTATGCAGTACAAAGTTGAAAACCACCCTTAAATTATGAAATTTCCTCTCATTTCTCACTTGTTCTCCAACTTCTCTCCACTCTTGTTTATATGCATCCCGATGGCAAAACAGTGCCTTTAACAATAAATCCGAAAGGTAAATGCTACAGTTGCTTTATGCACATTGTCTGTTGGACGATAGATTGACTGTTCAGAGATGGGAAATTGATTAAAATGAGCATAGAATGAATTTGCAAGCTCAACTTTTCCAATTATTGAAAATTGGAGAAAGACTGAGTTGTGCAGAGAGAGAAGAAGGGCTGCAGAGTATCAAATGCAGTGTGTCCATGAAATGATTGAGAATATTGATTGTCTTGACCATTTGAGTGGAAGATGAACTTTCGAGGGAGTTTAGTTCAAGTGTTATTTCTCACTTTTGCAGGACAATAAATTTCCCATCTGCGAACCGAAGAGATTTGTCAGCTTCAAAATATCAATATAAATTTAATTAATGCTCCAACCAATTAATCTCATTCGCACCATCTCGTGTTCCTCATCTTTTGTGTGCGGCATAAAGAATTAATTGAGAGAAGAGAAGGAATTATGGTTGGGGAGCTTTTGATTACTCGCGATGGTTGGTGTTTGATTTACGGACAGTTCTTGTGCGTCTTTCGCGGAAATCTTGGCGCGCGGGGAGGAGTTAATAAATCCGCCAGTGTGAAATGAAGGGACAATTATTCAACTAGAGAATATCTCTTGTATTTATCTTTTCCTCCTCTCATTCACAAATGCTCAGCGCATGATTTAATATTATTTTTCGCCAAATGCCCGTGAAATCCATCTGTCCACCTCGTCGTCTGTGCCGTCCCCGTCAACTTTTCCTGTCCGGGGAAACTTTAATGTATTCACACAGCCCAGGGAGAGCGACGAGAACTTTTTGGGTTTGGAGCAATAGTGGTGGTGAGAAATGCTCTTCGTTCAGCATTTTGGGATGGACGATAAATAAAGAGGCGAATATTCAATGGGAAAAATGAATTTGTGTTTGGGGAGCAGTTGGCAAATTCCACGCGGAAAATTCAGTCGAATATGCAGACGAGGAGACTAATTTAATTGCTCATCCTTTCTACAAATGGAGTTTATTGGATGGACGATGACGAGCAATCACGAGAGATGCCAATATTTGTCTATTCATTCGTCCAAATTACACTCTTACGGAGTTTTCTTTGATTGTCACAACGAGAAAGAAAAGCATTTCTAATTAAGACTGCTCAATAACTATTGCCTTCACTGGTAAAATTATCCAGTGAAGTGAAAATATCTCAATTCCCTTCTCTTTTCAATTAATTATTTCATGAGTAAGAGACAATATTTGCTCGTCTGAACACCACTTTTCTTAATACCTATTCTCAAATGTATGGCACTACTTTTGCACAAACTTCTTCCCATGTGATTTTGAGGGGGAGAAATTGTAGAAATGTGGGGATTTCTGTGAAGAAGCAGTGGCTATTCTTGCAATTCTCCTGTTGATTTTCACTTCACAGAAAACCTTAAAGTGCCATTGAGTGAATTTCCAGGAAAACTGGGTGAAATTCTTGGAAATATTTTTGATTGTTAATTATTCAATGACTTGAAAGTATTAAAAGGCGTTAATAACTGTCTGTCTGGTTTTTTTTCTACGGATTATCTCTCAATGCTTCATGCTTTCATTTAAGGCAGCTTACTAGATGTTGTTTTTCATTTCACTGGAAGTTTATTTGCTAGATAAACTGGTCGTTATATCCCTAATTGTCGCTCATTCGCAGAGCTCAAAATGTGTGAAAGCGCTTTACTGGCTGATTTCATACACGTAACTAAGCCGAGCTTGTCTGTATTATGGTGCTTTTCTGTGAGGACTTTGGGTTTAACACTTGATTGGCTTCGTTGGGTATAATGGGTTTAGTTTTTTATGCTATATATTGAGGGAGAATCCTATCAATATTTCAGTTTAGTGTGGTACAAGAGGAAGTTTAAAGTCATGCAAGAGAAGAAAAGTGAGGAAATAAATTTGTGGAATTTGCTTATGCAAATGACTTTGAGTCATCATAGCAGCGGTTTTGGAGCTTTAATTTCAATAATTGCATAATTTTAATCATATCTTGGAGATTAATATTAATTTATAAGCCATAATGCCATTCATGAAAAATATCCTGGGAAATATTTAACTATCTAGTTTGAATCTTTTGCTGTTTAACATATTCTATGGTTACGAATAAAAGTATCATGTCTTGGCGTAATTGAATTTCACAAACACTCCTTCAGATGAGGTAAACAACTTAACAACTTCTGATGTCCAAGTTCACAGAGAAAATGCTGTTTGTCTTCACTATAGTCGTACTTTATTTTCTTACACATATCTTATACATACTTAGAATTTAGTGTTTATATGTAAATTCTGCAACTAACTGATGGCTTGTCTTCGACAGCTGAGAGCTACTTGCGGCACCCCAACAGCTACTTGCCCAGGTACAACATTCAGAGCGACACGGACGGCGAACGGGCGTCGCTGATGGCCAACGGCGGCGCGCCCAGTGTTAGCATTGTGGAGTCCGACGAGGAGGCGGCCGAAGAGGATTCCATTCCGTCGTACGGCTTCCCGGTGTCGGTGAAGGCGCGCCGGCGGAATCGACTGGAGGCGCGCGACATGGAGATGGCAATGCGCGGCCAGGAGGACACGCTGTTGCACCGCGGCTCCAACAGCGACTTGTCCGTGCACCTCTGCGAAATAGAGGACAGTGAGTACGAGGGCGAGTCCAGCGCACTGGCCAAGATAATGCAACAGACATCGGTTTAGGGAAAAAAAACAAACAAACAAACACACCAAGTAGAGACAAAACAGTGAGAGTGTGTCTTTTTCTGTGAAAGAGATTCCTTTTTTTGTTTAGAGGGAGAGTCTAAGCTCCTCGGAAAAAGCTACTGTGTGACAAACTAATATCACCCGTCCTCTGTGAAATCCATCTATTGTTGCTTCTTTCAAGAGAGACGCGCTTCTCTGTCTCTCTCTTCCCTGAGCTTTTTAAACTTATATACATGTGTGCGTTTCTTTTTGCCCGCCATTCAATTCTGGAGGAAAGATTTTGCGAGAGTGATAAGAGAGAATAATGGAGAAGGCAAGAGATTTCCTCCGCTTTGCATTTAAATTGGCAAGAGAAAAAGTCAGAGCGAGCAGAGGAAGTGAGATTAAAAGTGCAGCATCACACAAAAAGTAATTCTTCTGCACAATTTTATCATGACATTTTCCTCTTTTTATATAGTGACAGAAGAAAATCCATTACAGAATATTGTGGCGCAAAGAGGTGTGAAACAGGGAAATTTCTATCACACATCATAATGCATATTAAAATTGAAAGTGAAAAAAAAAATGATGAACGAAAAAACCTCTGAATTGTCAGATGAAAGGAAAAGTATGAACTGAAAAAAATTGTGGCATTTAAGCTTATAATGTGATAAAAAAGACATTGAGAAAATAATGTTCGCTTCGTAATGAAGAGAGCAATTGCGGCGCATTGAACAAAAATGGCATTTTCCACTTTGACATGCAGAAAATATCTTTTCACGCAAGTAAATTTATTTTTTGCACCCAGAGAAAAAAAAGTCGCAGGCCATTTTCCCTGGTATTTATAATTAAAACTGCAGTTTGACAGTTAGTGATGCAATTTTTATGCGCACTTTTAATGATAAGAGATCATCTCTTATTTCATAGGCATCTCGAAAGGCAACTAATCATTTATTATTTTAACTTATATAAATTTACTCTGTTTGTATTAAATTATTTTTTAATTGCAACACATTTTTATACTTTGCGCAATATTTATTTAGAGAAGAAGAAGAAGAAGAAAAACTAATCGAAATATTCACACATTTTTTTTTAGCTTATTAATATAGGGGAAAAAAAATTATGATTTTTCCCAGTGACTCAAACATCATGAAAACATTCGAGTTATAAAATAATGTAAAACGCCACATTAATTATACGACTTTCACCCACTTTTTTATATTAAGAAATTCTATCGCGATTGTATTGTTGTGTTAAGATGAAAGGAAAAGTTGGATGAAAAAATCTATGAAATGTAAATAGATTGAGAGATAAAAAAACCTTTGAAAGAAATGCAAACACACTTCGGTAAGGGCAAAATATACACCTATTTTTATATAATCAAAGTACTTTTTTAAGAAAAACAAATTCACTCATCTTCATAACAAAAGAAGAAGAAAAAAATCGTTCACAAACTCATATAAAACTTCCCATTTTATTTGTCATTATTAGTGTATTAAGTGAAGGAGGAGAAAAAAAATACAAGGTAATTTTTTGTGAATAAAATCTGATTCATTTTTCCTTTTTATATATATACAGAAACTGTCTCTTGAGTTAAGAATAATGAAAACGAGATGAAAAAATAAAAAAAACCAGAAGCAAATGTAGCGTTGAACAAATCACTTAGAGAGGTATAAAAGGATTTATTAGATAAATGCAGATGAATTAATAAATTGTATTATAAAAGAAAGAAAAAAAAAACGGTGGACACGATGAAGTGGAAGCGAGAATATGTGAGAAGATTCACAAATATGTATACATTTTAGTATAAGAGAAAATAAATGATGAAATGTGAGGCCATAAGAGAGATCATTTTGTTTTTATCGTCTCTAATGTTAATGCAAATTGCAAATTGTTCACACTTTAAAGGGTATATTAATTAAGGAAAGAAGATGAAGAGAGAGAAAGTATGGTTTGTAGCGAAAGAGACGAAGAAATGTGAATCACAAAATACACCTTTAATAATCGACACTCAAAACACACCCACTCACAATTTTTACTATCACCTCGAGAAGAGCAAGAAGCATAGATAAGAGATATTATGACAAATGATAGTTTCACATGTAGATGATAAAGACAATTCCAGAGAACAGAAAGTCGATTGGAAAAATCTCCTTCGACTTGAGCAAGACAGTGAAAAAAAAGAAAAATATTCCAACTAATCATGAAAGCACATATCCTGAGGCGAAGCGCAAAGATGAGCTAATTGAGAATGTTCGCGGTGGTGAGAAGTAGTTGTAAAGGACTTTATTTAATATACTTTGTACAATAAGATGGAAATGTTTCTCTTCACCCAGGAAAATTATAGCGTCGTGAGAAGAAATTCTCCATGAAGACACTTTGGTGGTAAACCGATTGTTTACTAATTGATTTCCCATTTGAATATATTCAGTATTTCTTTTTGCTCTTCTTTTCTGACTTGCAGAGCCAGAGAAATCATTCTATAAATCCTCCAAAAGACTAATTAAACAGCTAAATTTAGCACTCACTACGCCACTGTGGGGTTTCCCTTGATTTTTTTTCTACCCGACAAATGACTGAAAAGCTGAGAAATGGTTTTTACAGACCATGAAAATCTGTGTAAATTGTGGGGCAAAATAAAGCGAAAGAGAGAGAGAGAATAAATGCATATGGTTTCACTTACTGGTCAGCCGAGGCTGTTACTTATCCGCTCCGCGTTGATGGAGTAGACAGAGTGCGAGGGGATGATATTGCGATCCTGGAGGGCGCGATAGAGATCCTGAACAGTGACTCTGTGTTGCTTCGGTGGCGTAATTTCGCCACAATCGGCCAGAAAGACGGAATCCTCGGTGGGATTTCTCATCAGATTCACCAGCGTGATCTCCTTGTCGATGTCCACGGGTGCATCGTCGATTTTCTGCCTCGTGACGGTGTTCCGCACGAAGGGATCTCTCACCGGATGGCCGACGTCGTAGAAGAATGCTCCGCCGGAGGTGCTCTTGAACATCTTCTTCTTCATGAACACCGACGAGAGGATGTTCTTGAGCAGTGTCTGCACGGCGCTGCACAGCATCTCCGCCGCAGAGTCCTCCACGTTCACAAGCCCGATCTCCCAGGCGCCCACGAGGAGTCTGCCCATGATCAGGGCGCTGTCCGGCAGAAAGAGCTCCTGCGCCACGAAACGCTGCTGATGGTTGGCGTTGTGGTAGTCATTGAGCATCGGCTCTCCGGGCAGGTAGTCAGACACCCCGACAGGCTCAAATGTCGCTCTCTCTGATGCCCTGAAGCTTCTCTTGCGCTTCTTCTTTATGAAATTCACGGGCTTCTCGTCCGGCACTGCCACTGGCCGCAGCGGCACGGATTGCGTGAATCCGCACGTCTTCCGGATCACGGCGCTGAGAAATTCGTTCTGCAGGTGCATCTGCTCGATGGTCAGCATCTTTCGGGCTTCCTGATCGAAGGCTTCCTGTGTGATGAGACTGCGAAACCACATTCGCATGTAACTTAGGTATTTTGACCAATTCTCCCCAATTGCCTCCATCAGGGCATTCTTGGCCAACACCACTCGATCCTCTTCCATGATTTTCGCAAGTTTCACTGAGATTTTCAGAGATTTCAACACTTTTCTGGGTCGATATGTCAACAACAACAAGAGAACAGAATTTAAGGTTATGAATCCGGATTGTGAGCCGGGAAGAATTCAACGGCGGGCGGCATGCAAAAAGGGCGGGTATTCAAAAATTGATTTTTCTGAATTTAATTTTTATTATAATAACGAATACATTTATTTCATCAATATACATATAGCTTTACACGTAGAAACTTAACGACAATTTGATAATAGTTTAAGATAAAGATGAAAATATCTCTAACATTAAGGCTTTTTGACACGCTTTTAAGGCATTTGAGTTCCAAAATTGAAGGCATTGAAGCTCGCAAAAAGCTCCCAAAAAAGTCCTTCTCGTGAAAATTTCGTGAAAATAATAAATCTTTCTTCTTTTAGGCCATGTCGAAACCATATGAACATTGCATACACTGATTTTTCTCCTCCTAAAAACTACTGAGTTGATGTGTTAATTTCATTTGGACAATTCTTTGCGGGCGCGCGTTAAGCTAATCATCCCGGAAACGGTGAGTGAAGAAAAATGGTGGAAAAACTGGTCAGCAGACGATGGTCTACTTGCCGCCGCCCAGATTGAGCTTGCCCAGCAAATTGGCGGCCGCATTTCCGGCGGAATCCTGCGCCTTGGCAGCCTCTTCGTTCACCTTCTTCTCCAGCTCTCCGCGCTTCTCGTCGGCAAACTTGTTGGCCTCCTGGAGTTTCTGGTCCACGGCGGCACTGGTGGCCTTCATGGCGCTGTCAATCTCCTGCTCTGCGGTCTTCAGGCCCTGATTGATGGCATCATTGGCCGCCTTCTGCGTCTGCTCCGCCATGCTGGCCGCCTGCTTCTTGCCAGCCTCGACGCTGTCGCTCACGTTCTGGGCAGTCTGCTTGGCTGCTCCTGCCGCCGTCTTGGCCTGATCCTCGGCCGACTTGGCCACTTTGGAGCCCTCCTCAACCGCCAGGGCGGCGGCTTCCTTGGCCGTGCTGGCGGCCAGATTCTCAGCCTCGCTCCTGGTCTGGCCAATCGCCTCTCCGGCCTTCCTCACTTGCTCCTCGGCCATCTTCTGGGCCGTTGTGGCCTTCTCAGCCGCCATCGATTCGGCATCCTTCTTCTTCCTGTCAAACAGACTGGCCGTCTTCTCGCCGAAACTCTTCAGCGATGCTGCAAAAGCAAACACAGCTCGATTAGGAGACAATCTGATTAGCGCGTCTTGAGAGCTTCCTGGAGAGAATGACACAATGCATAGAATTTAGAAGAGAAAGAGATGAGAGAGAAAAAAAAAACGTGTGAATTGGTTGGAAACCTTCACGCCACAGCAGAATTATTATTATTTATTCTTCCCCACCCACAATCGCCACGGCAAAAACTTCCCATCTGCTTGTGATGAAACTCTGAGTGCTTTTGCAGCCACTTCTGGCCATTATCTTCACTCTGTCTGTGATGAGGAAAATTCCACGTGATTGAGTTTCCATCTGAGAAATCACTTTAATGGGTCAATTCATGTCAATTTCAGCCTAATTAACTCTTCCCACTCATAAAATCCCATCAGATCGTATGCGGGAGGTCAATTGAAGGCATCTTCAATGGCAAATCCACGGATTTCCACTGTTTAACGGACATTGTTTGGGAAAGTGTCAAAATTTACGGCTCTTGCATTAAATATGGAAGCTATTTTGGCATAAATAAATGAGCGTGAAGTGCAGAATAATGTTCATGGTCTCTGTGTTGCAAATGCTCTCAAATCGTTACAGATTTTAATGCTGAAAGTGCTGAAATAAAGATTATTTAATGTAACACCTTTGGTTCATGGTTTTAAGAGATTTTTTTTGAATATTTTGACGCTTTGCTTGCGACACTCAATCTTAAACCTGCTTCTACGTCGTATTGGAAGACAAATCAGCAAAAGCATGGCGTGAAGGAGCAAAACAGTGAGCAAGAGTGAAAATATGCAGGAAAATTGCTTACTATCAGAATATAAACAGCGATTAGTGTTAATTATGGTAGAAAAAAAATGCTACTTGATAGTTATTTCTGCTGATAAAGTGCAAATTTTTCACATATTTCCTCATCGAGTGATGCGAACGTGTTGTGATTTCACTCTTAACTTAAGAGAGCGCCCGTCACAGTGCAAGTGCGCAAAACCTCAGGCCAACCCTGCGTCTTGGTGAGAGATTCTACGCGGTAACCTTGACTGAATCGCGATGACATCACAAATGGAATATATTAATTTCACAGCGCGAGCATCTTGCTCGCCTTCTCGCTGCCGCAAAAGGTGGACCCTTTGTCTGCACGCGGGTCTCCTTGGGCGCTTTCCCGCCAAAAATTTTCCACCACGTGCACGCGACAGTCGCAGAGTCTCGCGAGAAGTGATCCGAATCGGGGTCACGGTGGGAGATTTGAGGGAATTTCAGATCATCACACTGAGTGCGTGAGCACTCAGAGAGCTCGAAAATTTGCATGTGAACACAACTAAAAAAAAAATGCTACAGGTTCTAACAAAGAAATGCTCGTGAATACTCACACTTTGAGCTGTCTGCATTAAGAGAGAGAGAGAGAAATACAGAATATGAATTAAGGATATTTGAAACAAGAACGTCGTGAATCGATTGGGGTGGAAATGAGTGTCCTTGGCGAAAGGACTCTGTTCCGCAGTGTCACGCAAATCGATAGCGGAGCCAAGTCCTGACCTGTCCCTCTGCACTTCAGCGTGCGCCAGAAAAATGCTTACCTCCCAATCCACTGAACATTGTGGCCGATGAATTCCTTTGGATCGCCTAAGATGCAATTCTCTGCACACACCCAGATTTCTTCTCTTCACCCAACAGCAAAACCCGTTCGACACTGTGTCTCCAGATGAGAGATTCGACTGCTCGAGCGACACCGGACAGAGTGAAACTGACTCGTGGGAAGATGCCGAAGTGGCCGAGGAGCGGCATTTCCGAGAGAGAGAGAGACAGAGTGGGGCGTCTGGCCGGCCGCCGCGCATCACCAGCGTGTAATAATTGATTAATACCCGCGAGGAGGCCACCCTGGAGGAGGCGCGGACTCTCTTCCCCCGCGCTGAATTTTTCAACAGACGCGAGGAGTCGCGGAAAATATGCCTGGCACTCACGATATTTCCACCAGTCATCGGGTATTTTTAGGCTAAAGCATACCCAGTCTTCCCACCCTCCTGGCCACTTGGGCGCCTCTCACTGGGGAATTTCTATTGAACAGCACGGCGCACGAGAAAGTGCACAGACACACCAGCACACGCAGGACAGGTGAAAGTGTTTCAATTCACATCGCATCTCTGTGCTAATTGGATGATGAATTTGCTTTCAATTTCAGCCACACATTTCATAATTGACTGTGAAAATAGATGTGATGTCAAGTGGATGGAATTTTGATGAGCACTTCTCATTGACAACATTGCCATTCTAATCAGCTCTGGTGCGAGAGCAGATGTGATTGCTATCAGTTAGATATTAATCGAATTAATTCACATTGGAATTCCTTCATCATCAACATTTCACGAGGGTCTGTTTAGAGCAATCTGATGAATATTTGCCAATAAAATTCGTCAAATTAGATAGATTATTAGCAAAATCCTTGAAAAGAGACACTCAAAATCATAACGTGTATCTAAAATTGCTCCATTCTCCCCTACAAGTCCCACACTTTGAGCCGTCTGGTCACACATGATCGACTTCTCATCAATATTGGCGCAAGACGCGGGCCTGAGAGTCTTCTGTTCTCTGGCCGAAAATCAATTAACCAGAGGGAAATTGGAGAAATTGTGCAACTTATTCGCGTCTCGAGAGATTCTTATCTGGCCTCTCGCCGCTGCGCCAGAAAAATCGAATTCCCTGTCGCAATTCGGATGGAATTGTGCCAAGAAGCCAAATTCATGGCTTTTGCGTCACACACCAGTTGAAAAATCTCGTGCGCGTGCCTTTCCGCGTTCTCCCCGAAACGCTATGTGTTTGGTAAAACGACGAGGGTTTGCTCACCACCTGTCGAAGCTCACGCACAATTTTCTTGCGTGATCAGAAAATGCACCCAGACGCCCTTTCTGCTGGGCAAGAAGGTGGGCGCGCGTGTTTGGTCGATGACACGCAGTCGCGCTGGGTTTGATGTGGTTTTCCCTTCGCGGCTTCCTGCCGTCAGTCAGCACGGAGGATTCGCGCCAGGAACAGTGTTGTGTGTCCAGAGAAAGAGAAGAATAATTGGTGGAAAATCCATCAAAAAGGGTTCTTTTCGGTGTTTTTTTTGTGTTTCTTTTTCTTTACTTTCCCACGAAAATGTTCCACTCTTCGGCAGATAATCCACGAGATCATCGACTTTGCACACAAATTTCCACCCCATTTCTCCAGACAAGACGATGGAATTGAGTCTCCATGGATCACAAGTAAATCAATTTTGATAGACCTCATTTGAATTTTAATGATTGTGACCCAAAAAGAGTGGAAAAAGTGAAATTAACGCTTTGTTTTGGACGCACAGATCAACCTAGCAACGCGCCAAAAGCCACCCACACCCACCGTCAACTATCCGCGGCCGAGTTCTGCGCACTCCGCCACTCACCAGGCCGGGCCACGTGCCGGGAGTCGCCCTCAGTCAGCTGACGCCACGCGCTTCCTCGCCAAGTTTAGAAATCGCATAAGAGTCGCCACAGCGGATGGTTTCGCCGAGCCCAAGGACTCCCTGAAGGTAGACAATTGCTCATATTGGCGCCCAAAATCCTGACTGAATGTCGTCTCTTTGCAGGGCCAGAAGCGACCCTCATCCTCGAATATCCTGAAGCTCCTGCTCAGGGAACCAATTACGCGCTCCTGGAGTGTCACTGACGAGCCAAAACCCAGTCAAGAAGTCCCTGAATCTGTCCACACAACTGGGAAGCCCATGGGAAGCGATGGAGTGACCGATGAGGAGAGCAGCATTGAAGAGGAGATTGAAAAAGTGGAACAACAGTCCGCGGAAAGGGAAGAGAAAACCATAATCCCACCGACTACACTAGATCTTAAGCAAAAAGCCTGGCCAGAAATCCCTGAAATTCCCCCAACGAGAGTAGATCTCCCGGGAAGGGTGTCTTTCAGTACAGCTGACGTTCAGGAAGAGGACGTCAGCGAGACTGAAGAGAGTGAAACGGCCAGAGAGGCGAAGAAAGGGTCCAAGAAGGTTGTCCACTTCGACGATGAGGCTCTGACTGAGAAGAAAGAGATAGAAATGGATGTGGAATCAACTTCTGACCAGATTATTGAGGATTACAGGAAGGAGATTGAGAGTATTAATCGAAGGCATGAGTTTGAGAGAAAACTCGCAGAGGAAGTTCCGGATTTCTTCATGCTGGACAAAGAAACACCTCCAGAGGGCCTGGAAGTCACTCCTCGAGATGTGGTGGGAGCCACATCAGTCATGGAAAAGTACTTTGAGGTGATGAAAACACCAGAAATTCCTGGAGCATCTTTGCAAGCGCTGAAGATCACAGAGACATCAAAATGGGACAATTTTCCAGATTTCCCACCACATTTGCGTGACAAATCCCAGGAGATCATCTCCAATTACCTGAGAGTCTCATCCAGTGATCAGTCAGATGTCACACCAGCACCACGAAGACCCGCCTCATCTTCCAGGAAAGGCAAAGCTGTCCGGGAAGCGAGGAAGAGCAAATCCGCCTTGACTACAAAACCACCACCGAAACCTAGAGTGATTGAAAAGGCGCCTCTGAAGCGCTCAAAATCCATCCCAACACTTCGCAATGGGGAGAATCAGATGCTGGATGAGTTCCAGATTGACAAGGTGGAATCCTGGATGTCGATCCATGAGGATCCCTACTCCAAGAAGACCTCCTTCGTGGAGTATAACCGCGAGTGGCGCGACACGCCCTCGTCAAAGACTGACGATGAGGGAAACTTCAGCCTCGAGGAGCCCGGAGACAGCTTCAGCACGGAATCCACTTATGATGAGATTGTGTCCATGATTAAGGAGATTGATGCGGACAAGAGGAAACCCAGGAGATCCTTTAAGGATCTCAAGAGCAACGTGGAATTCAAACTGGCCACTTGTAGTGCGACACCTTCTTCTGAATCTGAGAAGGGTGACAAGATTCAGGAGATTCTCAGCTATCTTGACTCTGTGGACTCCAGCTGTGAGAAGGCTCTGAAGAGAGCTCAGAACTTTCTCAGGGAGACAGATACTACAGAGCTGGAGATGATCACAGAGCCTGACATCGCAGAGAATGTGCCCAAGATCTCTGATCTTCTGATACTGCCCAATCATCAATTGGCGCGGAGAGTCGTGGCACTCTCGTTGAGAGCCAATGAATTGGCCAATGCGCTGCAGCTGTCCAAGGAGCATGTGGCCAGTGTCAGAGCGGAGAAGGTCAAGGCGGTGCGTCTGGAGAAGCAAGCCGGAGCAGCGAAGCTGACTGAGCAGAAGAGTCACTTCGAGGGCATCGTGGCTCGCCATCAGACGTTCATCGAGCAATTGCTGAGGGATAAGTCCACTCTCTGTGAGAAGGTGGGGAACATGACTCGCCGAATGGACAGTCAGAACCAGGCGTGGGAACACAAGCTGGAGACTGAGCTGTCCAGGGCGAAGGAGACAATGTCAGCGGGCGAGAAGATCCGCAAGGAGCGCTGGGTGAAGGAGAACACGAAGAAGATCAAGGAACTGACGGTGAAAGGCTTGGAAGGTGAGATCGCCAGACTCACGCAGAGCCACCAGGAGGAGCTGGCTGAAGTGCGTCGGCAGCACCAGCAGGAACTTCTGGCGGCCATCGAAGAGACGCGCCAGAAACACGAGTTGGTAGAGAAGGCCATCAGAGAGTCCTACGCTGAGGATCGCGAAGCTGTGATCGAGAAGGAGCGCACGGTGATCCGAGAGCGCTACGAGCGCCAGCTGTCAGGTGAACAGAAGAGCTTTGAGGAGCAGAAAGCGAAGCTTTTGCTCGACTTTGCTGCAGAGAAGGAGCGCCTGCTGGTCGAGGCGAGAGAGAGGGAATCCGAGGCGGAGCAGAGAAGGGAGAATTTGGTGAGAGAGCGCTCGGAAATTATTGATCAAGTGCGCCGCGATCAGAAAGACAAGCAGAGAATCCTGGAGGAGCAGCACCAGGCGGAATTGTCATCGGTTAGGGATCAGTTTGAGAGGGACTTCACCATCTGGAAGCGCGAGCACGAGAGTGCAATGAAGCTACGCGAAGCGGAGCGTGAGAATGCCATTCGGCAGCAGTGCAGGCAAGACAGAGATCGTCAGATAGACTCAATTGTTGCCAAGATCGATGCTGAATCCCTGAAGACACAGCAGGAGCACGAGGTGAAGATTGGACGGATCAAGGAGAAGTATGAAACGGAACTGAAGGAGTTGGAGAGATCAGAGACCAGTGCTCGCGAGAAGTATCTGGAGACAAGGCATCGCTTGGCCGAAGCTGAGGCCAGCATCCAGAATCTGCAGGCCAATCTGAAGCAGTCAGACATCGAGCTGACTCACTGTCGGAAGATGCGAGACGAGTGTGTGGCTGAGAAGGAGACGCTGAAGGAATCCCTGAGAGGCGAAGTGGCGCAGGAGACAAAGACACTGCAGAAAGAGCGCGATGCGGAGATTCAGCGCATCTATGCGAGAGTGCAGCAGTCCATTGAGAAGAAAGATGCCACAATTGATGTGCTGCAGAAGGAGAACGTGGCCCTGAAGGAGCGCACCCTCAAGCTGGAGGCGATTGTGCGACAACAGCGGAAGGACTACTGCACAAAGTAATGTTCACGGTAATTATCTTGTAATCTATATGGTTCAAATAAAGTCGATATGCTCAAGAGCTCTACACATTCGGGGGCCTTCAACTCGGCCAGAGTGCGCGAAAAGTGAGGAAGATCAGATCATTAGCATGCGGGAGGTTGACTAAAGACCCAAACATGCCGCTCGAGACCTCCAGATTAGATGAGTAATTGATTTTCGCTGGAACTCACTCCCCACTTCGCGGCAATAGTCGGTGAATCACACTCGCAGAATCTTATAAATGCTGCTCTGTGGCGCGATGACTCACTCTCGCCTCGACTGTCGCTAGAGCAATTTCGCGCGCGCACATTTCCAAGGAGAGCCGCCAATTCTCCACTGAATTCCGCTAAAAATCAGTGAACTATCGCGAAACTCTGATAAGATAATCTCTGTGGCGTGCAGTATAAAAGAACGACAATCGATTCGCCAGCTTAGTTGTGACTTTGAAACTCTAAAAGTGGTTCGTGTTGTGCGTGAGAATGACTCCTCCGGAAATCATGTGTCCACCTCCACCGCCGCCGCCCAATCACTGCCCGAAGGCCCAGACAAACGGACAGACGGATACCGGAAGGGTGGACTTGCTGCAGGCGATTCGCCAAGGAACGACGCTAAAGAAGACTCCAATGGTAAGAATTTTAGCCCATTCCGCAGTGAAATACGATGAAGTTCTTTGTATATGCAAAATGTGTGCTTGTTAAGGTATCAAGATGTCCTTAACACTCAAAAGAATCATGAGAATGACGTCAGGCGCTTGCTATGTTGTGACTTCACGTTGCAAAATAATACATTCTTTACAACTAAAACATGTAAACATGTAAAGAATGTGCAAAACCGTAAAAAAATGTATGTATTTTACCAAATATCATATCGAAAAGGGTGGAGACATGATCTAACAGTAAAATATTCTAGATTAGATCACGACATCTTCGCTTGAAAGGCTTGTATCTGACGTTCAGAAATTGATAAAATACTTTAGTTTCATTTTATCAACTGTGCTGGTCTTCTTTAACATTGCTTATCTATATGTTACACGGGAATGTGTGAAACAGCGAAAGCTACACAGTGACCAACAATATGTATCTGTGCCAAATGTTGCTCATTTATTGCTAATTGATAAGAGTTTTGCGTACGAAACTAAAACACTTGACGCTTGATTTGAGCCTCAAATTGATTTTCCTCTCATTTTTTTTTTGCAGGAAAATCTCCCATGCAATCAGAGCGGTGTTAATGGAACAGCGGAAAAAGTGAATGGTGTTACCAATGGGAGTTTCACAGAAGGTAATAATCCGTTGCGATATTCTAGAAAAATGTCGCGCGAGATAAGGTAATCACACGCTTTCTTACTTGCAGAGCCACCAAAAATGATAAAAGGCATGGACAGAGTTCAGGAGGAGCTTTGCCAGCACTTTATCGCCAAGGAGAATGGCACACTGAAGAAGAAGCCAGCGGCAATGCAACCAATTGTAAAGCGATTACTCACCGAGAAGCCCACAGATTCCGCCCGGAAGGAAGACTCTGAGAGATTGATGATCAACCATGGCAAGAGGAACTTTGTGTTGCCCAGGAAAACGAATGGCATGCCTGAAAAGACAGAGGAAAAACCTAAGAAGGATGATGAGATTCCAGTGAGTGACAAACCTGAGAGTTTGGACATTCCAGATTTTGCTCCAGACAGCAAAGCACCCCCGAAAACACCTGAAAAGAAGATAACAACGTTAGAAGTGAAGATTGATAAGAAACCACCAGTCAATCTCGTACCTCTTCAGATGCCCAGGAAAAGTCCTGAGCGCACAACTTCACCAGATATCACAAAGATCATCAGAACACCCACAACGCCACAGAGTCCGTCGCAGTTTAAACTGAAGATGAACCACGGGAAGCCCAATTACACGCTCCCGTCGAGAGTGAAAACAGCCAAGAGTGACTCGCGGACGATTCCACTCGAATTCCTGGCCGTGAAGCTACGAGAGACGCCAAACAGTCCGCTTTTGGAGCTGCAACAAGTGCCGCCAGAGGCTGAAACTCCCCCCACTGGCGACTTTCCACCCTTCAGATCCGCCACGATGGGCCGAAAGCGAGACAATCCACCGCCCAGTCCACTCGTTCCGGCCGCGCCCACGTACGACGCGCCCAAATACAACCAGAAACTCGTGGTGTCCTTCGCCATGGACCTAGCAGCCACGCCAAATCGCTATCCGGACCACGTGAAAGCGCCCCCCGCGACAGAATGCCCAGCAGTGTCTGACGAAGTCGCTCAGCTGCGCCAGAAGAAGTTCACAATCGATCCCAGTCGCCTAAGTGTTCGTGAAGTGTAATATTTTGTGATAAGAATTTGAATTTTATTTCATAAAGATTTCCTCTGTCAGCAAAATTCATCATTTTTCTTGTTTATCCATTAAAGAGTTAAGATTTTTAAATGTTTACTTCTTTTTTCATTTTTGTAAATCTATCATGTGAAGAAAACTAATTCCATCAACAGAATGACTGTTTTATCAAATTGGAGGAGAGAAAAAGGCGAAATGTTGCACTTTCTCATCCCCACATTTTGTCAACTCTCACAATTATCTCTGTTAATTCTACAAGGTACACATTTAATTTCATCAAAGACGTGATTTATCTTTTCACCTCATTATTACAATCATAAATCTCTAAGAGGTTAAAATTCTTACAGTGTCAATAGAATTTCATGTCAAATTTCCCCCAATTCTCTTCATAATATTTCATGTGGAATTAATTTTCTCTCTGTTTCTTCTTCTTCTTCTTCTTTTCAAATAGCATCTTAATCATAAATCAGTTTGTCTTGCATAGTTTTTCATCATAAATCATCATTGCTTCCTGTCACTACATTTCTCCATTGTATTGAATCAACTGTTCTACTTCTTCATTCTACTTCTAAGAAATCACATGCAACACCCTCTCAATTTCTCCCTTATCTCTTTTTTCCTCCACGCAATCTGCCGATCGCACCCATCTCGTTGCATACAGAATTCCATTAAAATCTCCAAATATTCTCAACAATATCCTTTGTCAATATAAATTTTTCCATCAAATAACATCGAGATAATTCAATTTTCTTACACCCAAAAATTCACCTCCCTTCACGCACAATAAACAGTTCCAATTCATTTAAAAGAAACAAAACAATTTAATATTCGATGGGTTTGACCTGCGCGCAGTTTGCATTTTTCACATCATCATCTCAGGTAAAAGGTAAGTCAGTAAAAAAAAGAAATAAGTAGAAATCATCTGTACCCATCCAACATCATCTCAATGCGCTGTCATAAAATGCACATTGATGCACGTGGCCAAAGTATACTCAAGATTGAGTGTGTCTTGGAAGAGATCTCATCAGTTGTTAATTGGCGAATGGTGCAAAAATCAACCAAATTGGCAAAAATCATATGTCAATTGTTCACGAAGCGAATTGTGAACGACACACGACGCCTCGCCGCGTCTCAAGAGATCTTATTGCGCCACCACGAGAAAAGGAGCAGCGGTGAGTACTCCTCAGCATTGAACACCACCGCAATGGAGATTAGCTGGATGAGTACCATGCCGAGTATGATGGGAATGTCAAAGAATTGAGCAAAGTCCGTGAAGCGTGTTGCATGATGTTGTGAATTTAATGATTGGCGCGATTGCGCAAGGAGAATCTTCTCAGCACGCACAGAAGACTCCTCCAGGAAGTCACCCGTGAGTGCTGAGGCGATGGTGGGTTGGAAACAAATGGAGAAATGATGGACAGGAAGCAGTTCCGCCCCAAAAGGGGGCACCCACTGTAACCCTCAGCTCGGGAATTTGCAGTACTGCGCATACGTCAAATCGTAGCTCTGGAAGCGACAGTACTGGATGTCACGACGCTGCCACTCGCCGCCAATCTCCTCAGCGCGCTCCAGTTCACGCGACGCCGCATATGCCGGTGAACTCTTGTTGGCAAACAGCGTCACGATGAACTTACCCGGCTGGAAGGTCTCCACCACGCGGGCAATCAGATCCCCGTAATTGCTGGCCGCCACATTGCTCTCGAAGCTCACATAGGAGAACTCCTGCTCGGGCGTGATGTGGATCGTCATGTAGTATCCCTGCGCGGAAGGCAAAAGAGGAACAGAGAATTAAGACAAGCACACAGCTCAATTATCATGTAAAACTAGGGATTTAGGGGAACAAATTCAATTCGTGACAGACTGAAGCTGTTCATGATTGCATTTTGTGAAAGCTTCATTACTAAACTACTCAAAATATCACAAAAATGACTCAGTCGATCGAGCACAATTCGGTAAGTGAATCGAAAAATTGTCATTTTTCCGGGAAAGCTTTAGAAAAACGGATTTTAATAGTTTTTGATTCACATATCGAAATTTTTGCAATGTCCATAAAGTCTATAAATAACACGAGGAAGAATAAAACAGGAGCATAACAACTGAAAAGATTTCACTGTAATTCTTGAATTTGCCACAAGATCACCATATTTGCTCTCAGATAAGTCCACTGCATACAAAGACTCTCCACATCAGAGAACGATAAAGAAGGAAATTAAAGTCATTTTATGAAGACGCCTTGAAGAAAAATTTGCCCCTTTAACCCATTAGCAAAGGCTTAGGCATTAAAATTGCAGACACTGTATTTAGTCCCTTTTCTCCGTCTTTCCAATTCCTTTGCAATTTGTATGGTATTCGCCCAAATTATCCTCAACTTTCTGCCTCTCTTCTTCGTATCTTCTTATCGTCAAAACTAATGCCAGAGTGTAATTATATTTACTCAAGAGAAGAAGAGAGACCAAACATCGCTTGTGTGTGTGTGTCTCTCCTTTCTTGAATTCAATCGACAATCTTTGCTTTTGGCAAATTCGAGAAACAGAACAAATAAAGAGAAACACAAAACAACAAAGATATTGACAATTGAGAGATCAAAGAATCTCCTTCTTGCCAAAAGGACCGAGAAAACAATCTGTTCAGGGTATGAGAAATGTGTCAATAGTCACTTACTTCCGGACAATCACCCACATTCTGTGGAGAGAATTGCAGAAAGGAAGCCGACAAGAGAAAATGGGAGAAATGCATGAGTAATTGTCGCGCAGGAAAATGAACGTCATCATGTGATACTCACATTCTTAGAAATGCCATTCATGGAGTAGCCACACGGTGCAAATAGATAATCATCAATCTTCATGCCCGGCAGGATGTTCTGAATGCCAGACTTCTGCAAAACATTCAAACAATACATTGATAAAGTGAGAATGCTCAACGGCAAGGACAGTGTCACAGTGCTCTCTTACCTCAGTGGCTTCCTTGGCATTCATCGAGTCTTCCTTGGTGAAAATCGCCATCACTTGGGGATCCATCTCCGTCATGAGGATCTCAATGGTCTGATCCGGATCCGGTGGCGCAATCGCCGGCACCGGACGCTGCTGGATCAGCGTGCCAAAGTGGCGCTGGAGCGCCTCTCCCCCGCGGCTCAGGGTGTACAGAAACCAGCAGTCGCGATTCACCGAGCCCAAGCAGTACGCGCGCCCATCGTCAAAGAAGCTATCCAGCAGGGCCACCTCCTCATCGAAAGCCCGATGGGGTGTCACCTGCAGCTCCGGACGCTTGTAGTTCTTGCGCGAATAGAACAACTCCTCCACATCAGTGTAGCCGGCAATCTTCTCCGCCATCTCCAGCAGAGGCTCCAGACACTGAAGCGGAGTCGTCGTGCCGCACGTCTTGAGAATCCAACGACGACGCGACACAAACATGCTGCTCTCGCTGCAAAAGACAACAAAAGAAATGTACTTAGAATTTGTCGTTTTCACTGGACAAAGCCTTGATGAAAGTGGGCCATAAAACTTATTCAGCACGATGAAAACAGCTGAGACATGAGAATTTTGCAAGAAAACTCGCTCTTCTGTCAACAAAAATAGCTTCAAAAAATTAACTAGTTAAGAAGAACATTGATTAACTATTGATTTTAAAGGTCTTCAAAACTGGAAACAGGTCTTTAAATGCTATTCAACAACATTAAGGTCGTGAGACCAACAGAAAAAAAGCACGAAAATATGTAGAGTTCTAATCATAAAGCAACGACTCAAGCTCATAATTGACAAATTATTTGCGGAAATCATTAAATAAATTTATCGTAAAGGGAGAAAATAACATATTTTTATGCATTTCTATTGTACTTATTACACACAATCTTTGTTATTCCATAGAAGCGCCCTTGAATCAAATGCCAATCAAAAAGAAAAATCTCAACGCAAACATTCCTACAAGCAGATATTCTCATATGGATACAATTTCCGAAGAAGAAACAACATAAGCAACGTGATAACACACCGGTTTTTGCTGATATTTAAAACAAAAGTATCAGATTTTTATTTAACTGTCTCTCATCCATTCGATCTATTCACTATTCCACACATACACTATCTGTAAAACCTTCTGCGATGCATGAATCACTAAATAAATTTATCATAAACATCACAAGTTTAGTCAACACCATCGATAAACTCATAGCTTGTGGTTTGTCATTACAACACAGCACAGAGAAAAATACGTGTAAACTGCAATTGCAATTGCCCACTTTTGCTGATGAGTGGGAAGAGAAAGTCTCTTCAAGGGCAATCAAAATTCATCTCTCAAGCACATTGATTAATTTTATTTATATCCCTCGCCACTTCAAAAGCTCCGCTGCGGAGCTTCACAGAGTGTTTGAAATTCAGACTTTGTGGGGTGATGTTGGAATTGTCTCGCCATAATTCCTGCAGGATAATGTCAGAATGCCTGCAAAAGTCATATCCTCTGGGTTTGTATTGAAGGCCATCAGAAGAGATGGCAGGAAAATCAATATCACTCTTTCTGCCTTTATTCCATTAGTATCTCGCCTTAGCGCAAGGGAAAATTCCACTGTTAAGTCCCTTTTTCCTCCTATGCTTCATGCCAATGCCTTACAATTGAGCAAAAGTTTCTCAACAACAACAACCATCAAGGTTAACATTTATGCCTCATTTTCCACCCTTTTCTTCGCTGTACCCATCATAAGCCAAAACCAGTGAACAATGCAAGGAAGCCAGAGGAAAATTACAATAAACGACACGAGATTTTCTCTAATTAACAACATTGCAGCTGAAGTCAATGGAAGACAAGTTGAAGAAACTCAGTGAGAACATTATGTGAAAATACACGTCTCAGTATGAGAGAGAAGAGACTTCTGGATAGAGGCCAAAAAATTCAAGTTAATTTTATAATAGTGATGAAAATTGGCTTTTACCATCTCACAATACCATAATTTTTCACCCCAATCGTGGCACTTTGATACATGCTTTTGATATCAAGGCGAGATTGAGAAGGAATTCCAATGATGATTTCATCATATTTCATGCCACAACAAGATAGAGAGGGAGAAAGAAAATAAGAAACCCTTCAAATCAATATGTTGTCAGACAGAAAATGAAGTAATTTTTACTCTCAGCAATTTTCACGTGACATCGTCGCCAGATAAAAATAGTTTTTACCAAAAATTGTCGGAACATTTATTACAATTGATTGTTAGAGCGTGGGAAAAAGGACACTCACCTCAACACATAGGCATCAATCTGATCATTGCGGCTGAAGCTGATGATTTCGCAGCGAACGGACTTGAGGAGAGCATCCCACATGGATCTGCAAAGACGGAAAAAAGGCAGAGAGAGAGAGAGAGATTAGAGAGAATGTTGCGACGGTTATAAATAGACACACAGTGATAAGGGAGGCAGGGAACATTTGCTGACCGATTTCCCACATCGCGTTATCATCGAATGTCTGTGGGAAAAGTCAAGAAACTCATTTTCTCCTGTGCTCCTATTTTGCCCACATTTTGCCCGCTCATGACAACACACAAATAAGTGATATAAAGACTAACATCCTGAATTATTAATCATGCCTCTGTCACACTTTGGTGTACAGTCAAATGGGTGAAAACTACTGAAATTATTATCACATCATCAAGATAAGACTTCGACCTCATGACACTCCAAATACCCCGGCGAACAAGTGGCACTTTTCGAGCAATCTTCCTGCGTCGAGAGACTCCTAAAGTGCTCCAATGCATAGTGAGCAATTTCACCAGCAGCGATAGCGACACCTTTTTTTTCTACTGCTCCTCAAGATTGCATTTCCGATAGTGCTTTGTGTTCACTTCAAGACGATATGGCAAGGGGGAGAAAATGCAAAGCAGGAAAAGAGCTCAAGAAGCGTCTACCAGATAGCATTCATTATCCTTTCCTTTTGCACAACTAATTGGATTATGAGCGTTAAATGTTAATATTTTAATACAGTGGTGATCAGGAAATTACACGCCGCTTTTATCTTTATGCTGCAGTTAAATACAATTCAATTATGCAACAATTTCTACTACTTAATCAGTGTCGCTCACACAAATTGTATTTTCTGTTAAAGAGCAAGAGTGTAATAGATTTGGAATAAAAATCTTATAAAGTTTGTGCGGATTATGGCAGAGTAATTACATTTTGACATTGCTCGTTTAGCTCTACAGTACAGTGAAATATCATCAGAAAACTCTATTCTTTAGTGTTTGTTCATAAAATCTTCTAGTTTAAGTTCTGAATTGATACACGGAGAGCCAAAAAACCGGGTTAACAATTGAAGAAAAAAAACCGTGATGTTAAAAATATGGTTTGTTTGTAACTTCATTCTGATAGCTGAATTAGCGCATGTACAATTTTTACTTCGACTGAACCTATTCTTTTGGCCACCATTGTACAATTATTGGCATTCTGTGTGGCGAAATTCCTCTGCAAGTGATTCAACTCAATTCCATCACGGGAATGTGAATCTCTGCCATGGAAGCTTGCTTTCGACCTTGAATCCAAAGGTCCTCCCGAAGTTGACTATGGAAAATTACCCAACATTTTTGCATCGTGCCATTTGAGAGCCCCGAGTGCCCAGAAGGCGTAGTGAGCCCTCTGGGGGCGCCATGAAGCCCCAGAGGCACGAGGGAAGGCGTTCGTCGTGCGAATTACGTCATGGAACAGTGCCTGAGCGGTTGGGGAAAAATCCCAAAAATACTTGCACGACTTCCAAGTGTTATCGCTCGCCATGTGTCCGCATCTCGAGTCCCGAGAGCGCGAGTGTGAAGCACCGGAACCGGCTCGAGGCGCACTTTTTGCTCGTCTTTTCGAGGAATTTCTCGGGTCATTTTGCACACTCTCACACATGAAATAATGGTGGAAAATGCCGGCTGTCTCTCGGTGCGCTCTTGCAGGGTCGGAGGGAGTGTTCTGGATGAATTGGTACTCACCGTGGGATCTTCCTCAAGTCAGCAGTCTTGCTGGCAGGTGGCTTCTTGAACCAGATCTCCAGCAGCTTCTCCACACCTTCGAAAAACTTGTCACTTTCTGCCATTTCTCTGCACACACACTTTTTCTCCTTTTTGCTTCTACTGTCTCTCACGCATGGATTTTTACGGTTCACAGTGCTCCACTGGATTGATTTGGGTGTCGTGGGCGCTTTGACCGCGAGAGAGAGGACCACCACTTTTAAGAATGAGCAATTTTCAGCTGAAAATCGCCGTTTTCCACCCTTTCTGGCGACTTCTTTCCGACTGAACTCTACTTCGATTTGACACGAACAAACGTGCGTGGAATTTTCTGCCCAAAAGCTATTCCTCGCACTCGCACATCAATCCGCTTTGCACGAGTGCGAGTGAGACGGTGCTATATCGCAAATTTTCACGGGCACATTCGACTGACATTCCGAAGGCGGCGCCATCTTGAAAGCTCTGGACATTCGGAAAGTTCTGCGCTGCTGGTCAAAACAATGGGTGGGTATTTTGGAAAAATGTGCAGAATTTCACAATAATCAGCAATTCTTCAACAATTGCAGCATCGAACGAGGGCGGCTGCAAGAAAAAGCGACAGCGTAAGAAGAAATCGGCTTCGGAAGTTGTCACAAGTGAGCAGGAAAGCCAGGAAACGGCATTTGCAGAAGCACCTGGTCAAAAGATGAGTAATCCCATCCTGGAAACCTATCGGCCGGGCGTCAATGACTCAGGAGCGATGGTGAAGGAGATACCCACGGATGTGGTGAACAAGAATCTCACTGATGTTCTGGATTCTGTCCACATTATTGACTCCCTTTGTGACTATAAGACGTGCAAGCAGAAGACATCGCTTATGGGCCAGGATTGTGACTACTGTAGGAAGAGATTCTGCTTCAAGCACGGCCTACCGGAAGTGCACGGCTGCGGGGAAGCTATCAAGAAGGATGAGCGAAAGAAATTCCTTCATCCAGTGCCGGAAAAGACGCGCCGTGAGGCTGAAGATCTTGCCAAGTTGCACGTGAAACTCAAGGAGAACCTCAAAGACATGCAAAAGCAGAGGCTCGCGAAGCCGCCAAAGGACACAAAAGGAAAGTCCAAGAAGTCGTAGTTTCATCCATTTTTATTTAATTGTCGTCAGATGAGTGTTCCTCTGATGATTCACTGTCTCCATACTAATAGCCGAATAACTCAATTCTCTTGTCCCTCAAGAATCTGTACGTGTTTTGAGGAAGAACTGCTCGCTCTTAGAAGGAAATCATCTCCAGATAGGGAATTCGCGATGATTTTGTGAATAAATGTGTCTACTGACAATCTTAATGTACAGGCAATTTTATCTGCCTTTTACTTGAGCACGTCTTCCTGCTTTGACACGTAATGTGGCAAGGAGAAATAGTTCAAAGCCCTACAATTCTTCACAATAACGAGCAGAGTTTCCTTTCTGTCTCGCCTTCAGGACCGCATTTCCCAAATTCCTACATCGTCCAGCAACTTCGCAAAGAGAAAATGTCCTACAAACTGAGGTGTTTTGCCAAGTGTGAAATCATCAGATCTTCAAGTGGAATATCTAGAAAAGTCATGGAAGATCTAAACTGTCTTCTCCTACACGCCAAAGTGCTTGTTAAAAGGATTTTCCAAGAGAAAATTGATGTGAAAATGGGTGTAAACAAAACAAATAGACGTCAAATGAAGTTTCAATACCAACCGCTGCGTCTCAAGGCGTGATGTTCACATGGTTTTGGAAAAATTGCTAAAATCCGCAACAAATCCTATATATTTACAATTTATCTACAGATCTTAGCAGTTACTTCTTGTCCTTGGGCGGTGATACACCTGCTGAGAACTCATACTCATCACCGTAAGAAGGAAATGATCTCATGCCCTTCTCTTCATTGTTCAGAAGCTGCACATCCTTCCCTTTGCCTCGTGATTCTTCCACCAATGCGGCGTTCCTTTGCTTTATCTGAGCGATGGCAAGGTTCTGCAGCAATTCCTCGGGAGTTGGCGCCTCTTGACGTCTTCCGCGAAGCCAAGCTTCCCACTCTGCAGACATTTCCTGGTCGAAAGCCTCCTTCTCCATGGGCTCAAAGTATCTCGCTCTCTTTCTGCGTCCATTTACCGGATCCGCCGCGATTTCGTAGAACTTATTGCCGAAGGTGTCCTCGCCGATCAGCTCACCCTTGAATTTGCGCGGCCGAATGGACTTTAGGAAGTTCTGGAAGATAATCTTCACGATATCGCGCTCCTTGCCTTTTGACATCTTGAATTCCGGCAAACTGTTATACTGCCGTTAGAGGCGCTGACAGCACTGTTTTGTTTACGTGTCAAAATAACCAAAACAAACATGCCGAACGAGCCCATTCTATTTACCTCTGTTATTTACCTAAAAGTACAATTTTCCCTCACTCTTTCGGCCAATTAGTGAGAAGCAACGTGAGAAGAACGCTCAGACACAGTGATTTTCCAGTGGAGTTGGCGAAATGTGGGAAATTACGCCGATGGAGCTGCTTTATAGCAGCATGATAGCCAGTGTGATGCTTCTGGGATGCCTGGTCAGCGCTGTTGAGCCTCATCTGCCAGCCTTCCTCACGCAGACCTTTCGCTATGGGAAGCACTCGCTGAAGGCCAGGAGAAACGCCCTAGTTGACCGTCTGGAGATCCCGAAGTCCTCTTTCAGGCACTTCTACGTCTTCGCTCTCATCCTGTCCGGATTCACTTTCTACCTCGTCATGCGCACTTACGTAGGAGGAAAATCACCGCCAGACACTCTGCTGGTGCTCCTGGACTTTTTCTGTGGGAAGAAGCGCACGGTGAAAGGTAAGAGCCCGCGTGAAGTGGTAGTTCTCCTGACTAACATTAATGAACTTTACAGGAAATGCCTTGACGACTGTCTTGGCCACCAGTTGTCTCTTGCTTCAGTGCTTGAGACGCTTCTGGGAGACTCACTTCGTGCAGGTCTTCTCCAAATCAAGCCGCATCAACGTAGCTCACTATCTGGTGGGGTATTTGCATTATTTTGGCGCTGTTGTGGCCATTCTTGCCCACTCGGAGGGATTCGTGACGCCGGTAAGTGCTCATCTGGCATGGGCTCAGCTGAACTGGCGTGTCATCACTTCTGCAGTGGTGTTCATCTTTGCTTGGCGGCAGCAATGGCGCGCAAATGACTCTTTGGCGCGCCTGCGGAAGAACTCCTCTGGACAAGTGGTGACGGAGAAGCATTTGATGCCCGCGGGCGGATTCTTCGACCTCATCTCGTCGCCCCACATGTCCTTCGAGTGCCTCATGTACGTGGCACTCGTGCCAGCGCTGGCCGGCAACACTGACTGGCTCCTGGTCACCGCCTGGGTAATCGCGAATCAGGCTCAAGTGGCGCACTTCACACACATCTGGTACCGCGAGGCGTTTCCCAACTACCCAAAGTCCCGGAAGGCATTGATTCCGGGAGTCTTTTAGCTACACAAACATTCACACAAAGCATCCAAGAGGCATTCAATAGAATAGACTGACAACTAGAGTACAAAACAAGATTGTATTTTTATGAGAAATAAAAATGTGAGTTAAATGAAAGATTCAGCGAGGCTTTTGCTTCAATCGAAATCCTGCATACTTGAGGAGCTTTACCTTGAAGAATTTCTCATTGTCCATGTTGCTGTACTGATTGTCCGCCAGCCTGACGATCTCCGCGTAGGTATCGACGAAGTGTGTGTACTGACTGAAGGCCTCCTTCCCCGAGGTGCTTAATTTATTGTTCATGTTCTTCCCTGTCCAGGTAAACTGAGTGAGGAGCGCGCGATCGAACATGTGCTCCGACAGTCTGTAAGCGACTTTTGTTCCGTCCGCCGTGCCGGAGACTCCGCACACCTTGCTCAGCTCCTGGATGAAGCTCTGTTTGTAGCTCGCATCAGCCAATCGGCTGTTGTACGTGGCCAGCTGCTCCTTGGTCATTATGGGGAATCTGAGATCCATTTCGTCCTCGATGCTCGTGTAGAGCGCGGTGGACGTCCAGGGCGTGCTGGGCGAGCTGCTCGCTGACTGACGCTTCTGAATACACAACAGCCGATCCAGCTTCCGCAGAATGTCACTGAATTTGTTGTCGTACAAGGGATGCAGCATCACAGTGGCAACATCTTGCTGGGACGAGGCTGGACACTTCCTTTTGGCAGGAGTTGGCTTCGTTGTGGCCTTCTGTCGATGCACTGCCGAATTGTGCTTCTCCAGTTCCTCAATTTTGCGGAACACTCTTTCGCATGGGTGGCAAACACGCTTATGCAGAGGCTCCAATTGACTGCTCTTGGCGGATTTCTGCTTCTCATCGTCTGACTCGAGGTCTGAATACTCTTCAGCTGTTGACTCCCAGAGCATATCATTTGCATCGATCACCTCGAAGATGACCTGTTTCTTCTGATCTTCCACCTTCACACCCACAGTTGACACCGGATCCTCTTCTCTCAGGAAGACACTCTCAATTGGTCGGCTTTGAATAGTTGTCTCGCCAAAACTCTCTGTTTTGATGACGCTTCCTGTCCTCTCGAACATATTGATGATCTCCATGAGGATGTCATAGGAGAATGCAGGACACTCCAGGCTGTCTTTGTAGTGATCCTCATATTTTGTCTTCACGCACAGGTAGTCTCCCATGTACTGGTAGTAGTTCTTCACCAGAAACACCCTCTGCTTCAGGGCGAAAGACTTCAAATCACCCCCCATTCGGGCCTCCAGAAGAAGTAGCGTCCAGTTAAACCACTGTCTCTTCCCCCAAGGCTTTATGTGTAATAATCTTCCTCAACAGCTGAGAACTGCTTTTCCAAGTTTCACGTTTGTTTCCAAGGATACGCTAGTATTTTTGAGAGAATCCTTTGAAGAGAAATCTCAATGTTTATAAGCGCGTCGCGCAGCGATTGAACTGTCAGAATAATCCAGTGACGTTTCAGTATGAGAGTCTATTGAGAATGTCGATTTTCTTATAATTCTTTATGCCTTTATCACACTTTTTGGATGTTTTAATTTTAGCAAATTTTGTTATTTTCTAATGCAAAATCTGTAAATTGTGGAAAGACACCGCCGCCAGAAATACCTCGACTCACACCTCTAAATAAGGCTATTGAGGCTATTGGAAGATTGACAGGCAAGATATCAGATTTGTTTGGATAAAATGCATGTTTTTACGTGTTTTTCCTGATTTCTCGTGGAAAATCATAATGGCATCAATTCCCAGTTCACGATACAATGAAGTGTACGCGCAAGAGGTGAGATAAGCCCCAAGAATTGCCTGAAAGTGCCTCTGAAAACCTTCTCCTCAGTCGCAGACAACATCTTCCGACTTGCCGTCTTATCAGCAATCGATGATGACCTCCAGTCCCCGGACGAGTGAGCCCCATGCGCCGCCCACCACGACCATTCACAACCTCGGCGATCCGCCGACTTACGAGGAAGCCATAGATCCCGATGGTAAGGCGAGTGTGATCCGGAGCAGGGAAGCGAATTGTGATGTGTGTGTGTGTGTTTGGGCTTTTCCAGCGCCGCCGCCCTCTTACGACTCCCTCTTTGGGCGCGTCCGTGAGGTGCACAGATCATCGAAGGGCTTCGTGGACTTCCTGAAGAACATCGTCATCCTCCTGCTCGGCACCCGTAAGCATGGTGACCTTCGCGAGTGTTCAAGGCTACAGAAAATTTTCTTCTTCCCTTTCAGTGGGTTTCACCGTTATCCTGGGCGCCACGACAATTGTGCCAATCTGTATGATAGTCTTCGGCTCCATCTACCTGTACGACTGCCCGCAAGGTGAATACATTCCCGTGTACCTTCTCGTTGGAGGTGAGTAGCGCTGGAGATCAACTCTCCCCGCCAATGCAATGCTAACCGCGCGCTGATCGCAGGCGGCTTCGGGGTCATCAAGCAGCTGCTGCACCTGTCGACGCGCGTGCGGACGCGTGAGGAGCAGGCCGCCGAGGAGATGCGCCAGTCGTCCACGCAGATGCTGCTCAACTGCTTCATGCTGGGCTGGTTCATCATCGGCTCCTACTGGGTGTACAAGGAGTACGAGCCGAACTACGATCCGGCAAAGGGGAAGTACTGCAACAAGTCACTGTACCTCTTCTCCTTCTGGCTCGTCACGTCCATCTACATCACCACCGGGCTCGTGCTCTTCGTCCTCTGCTTCATCAGCATCGCCAGTGTCATCGCCAAGCGCCACGCGTGAGCGCGATGATTGATAAATCCGAACGCGCCTGTTCAAGGTTTGAATTTCTTACCTGCATTTACAAACTTTTCGATGTTGTACCACAAATTTATGCCTAACATTAATGATACATCTGAGAAGTGAAGCACAAATTCACAGAATAACAATTGATCAGGGATTTGAAGCATACATTTTGTCCAATTGCAAAGAGATATTCTTAATTGTAACTATTTTAATCACTGCCAAAAGTCTTGATGGACAACTATTTGGTGGTCAGAAATACCATGAAGAATGAATATTTCCACACTGGAATTTCTCATGCTGCACAAAGTGCATTGAAATTGTATGAAAATGTAGTAATTTTAATACAATTTCTTCATTTGTCTTCAGCAGAAGTCTTGAAGACTGTTTAGAAGGATATTTCCTTATCCGTTTTTTCGCTTTTTTTCCCATTCTGAATCACTCAGAAATTATTAGAATCCTTCAAGAAATATTTAATTGAGATTCTAAAACATCAGAAATACTTTTTGTTTACAATTTTCATGCTGTTTAAAATAAATTACACATTAGTTTTGCTCTGTCGAGTCTTTTTGATGAGGATTTCCTGATTTATTAAAGCTCTTCTCTCGAAATGCTTTATAAATCTACTATTAAATATGATACACGCAATTTTTATGGAATTCTCACACTTTTAATGAGTGTTTTTGTCTTCTAAAAATCAAAAAAACCATTTGATATGGTTCTAATCTGCGTACAAAACAAACGAAGCAATAATAAAAGAACATTTCCGGTGCTTTTTAGCTGCTTTGGGTGCAATAAAAGATACTTTACTCCACTCACGCTAAAATCAATCCAACGTTGTTTCATCAGGACTTTCGCAGTGACCCAAAAGAAAATCTATTATAAGGAAAATGGTCGAATATTGCACGTTAACATTGTCTTTATCTCTAATTTCTGTGATAAACATAAGATTAATCGCCTAATTGTGTTGAAATCCATATCGGCCGAATTGTTTTCACTGTAAAGTCTTTTCTACCTTTTAGTCTGTTGTGAAATGTAAAAAATTCTTGTTTCGTCAACCAACATTAGGAGCCATTTGTTTAGGATTATTAAGGAGGAAGTTTTGAGAATAAAGAATTTGTAAAGAGTTTATCGTTTTGTGGACTTTTATTGCTTAGAACTTTACGTACACATACAAAAAAAAGAGATTACAGGCGTTTCACTTATCGCTTAAAAGATTTAATTAAAACATAATGGGGACATTTAGAGAGAGAGAGAAAGGACTTCTCAATGTAAAATAGAAGTGCACGATGTTTTTCTTCTTCAAAAAAAGAACATACGATGTATAAATTGGAGGGCTTCGTGTGAGAATAAAGACATTATATTGTGAGATTCAGCTTCGGAAGTCGAAGAAATATGCATTGTACTGATGTCACTCTATCATCTTAAATAGTGCACATGAGAATATCATGCCAAATATCTGCGGGAAAAGGGGAGAAAGTGAGTCATTTGGCCAGGCTTGGCGCTAAAGTGGTGAAGTGCGAACTTACCATTAGAATCGCCACGCCTATGCCGGCCCCGCCGACGATCGCCGCGTGATCACGCACGTAGGTCGCCGTGACATTGAAGCAGCCCTTGTTGTAGATGTTGGCCGGCGTCGGGGACTCCACGCACGGCTTGCGCTGCCCACCGAACGTCTCCTGGCAGCACGACTCGGGGATGCGACCGTGCAGCGTCCAGTCGCGATAGAACTCCACGCCACAGCAGCGCAGACGACGCTGTGTCTGATCCCACGCCTCAGTGACTCTGTAGCGATTACCGTAGAGACGCAGGGAGGAGTGCATCTCCTGACGCATCGTCTGGCTCACCTTCTCCCGGAACACGTAGCCCAGAATGCCGCCGATCAGCATTGTGACGAAGATCAGGAAGAGGATGATGAAGTACTGCGCGAGGGAAGAGATGTGTGCTTAATCATTGCTAATTGCCAGTCAACCGCACAGATTGAGTCACCACAACTGCGCCCATTCCTAAATGGGGGATTCATTGACTATAAGGCATTTGTGGCGGTGAGAAAAAGATGAGAAACAGGGCCAGGGTCAATGCGTTAGCAGAGTGAGAGAGGGAAGAAAAACTATACAAACAACCACGTGGCGATCAAGTTGATCTCCATTTTTTGATGTGAGGTCTTTCCAATTGACACTCGTTTCGATGAAATCACGAGCGGAATTTCACGCCCAACTTACTGTGAGCAGCATACACTTGACTTCCTTGGCGGCTCCCATGCAACCGAAGAACGACACGACGCAGGTGATGCCGGCTGTGATGACCAGCACCCACACGGCGCCCGTGAAGAGGTTCGTGCCGAAGAGCTCGCTGGCGAAGTTCTGGTCGATGAGCGTCCACAGGCCCAGGCCGAATACCACGGCGCCGCCCAGCTGAGGAGAAGAGCAAGAGGAGGGCGGTTAATGATCAATTTAATTAGTGGTGATGGGCTGAATTTGAAGATATGAGAGCTCTGCGCATAATTCAAATTTCGATGTCTTACTCAAGATTACACTGAGTTTGGGAGTATATTCTGTGTTAAAGATGTCTTAACTTTGAGCCCTTTGAGCCTCTCAAGACTCTCAAGCAAAATTGAGGAAGATCTTGATGAGAAAGTGTAAATCTTCAAATGCATGAAATCATAATCAATTTCTGTTTTTTTTCTGTTCTTCGAGAAATGTAAATGAATTATTATTTTTTAAATTAGCTGCTGAGGCACTTGAAATTAAATGAAAGCTAATTAAATTGTACACATCTCTCTCAAAGCAAAAGTCTGTTCGGTGAATTTGCATTAAAAAAAAGAAATACGCAAACGATCGCTTAATTGTTACTTCAAATATTAACAGCGGGTCAGATTCTGACCCGATCAATCTATGATGCACCCTGTGTTTTTCCCAAGTTTTTCCTCATCGTGTGACATTGCGTGGAAGATCAACAAAACATATGTCTGAAACTGTGTGACTAAACTTTCGCAATGCCATCATCATTGATCATTGGAAGTTGTTTATCTGGAGATTGGATTGAAATAAACAAATGATCTCTGAAAGGATTTCTGTATTGGGTTTGAGGGAAATCAATTAAACGTGGTTTAGGGTTGTTTACTCATCAACCAGTGTCTGCTTGCAGACTTCTTTTCTCACGCCCTGAGCCAAATTGCGCACTCTTAGCGCGGTAATTGTTTGGAAAAAATGAGCTTCGCAGATCTTGATTGCAAAGAGAGAAACAGAGAGAGAACAATGCGCATGAAAATGCTTCTTCAGCTCAATTTGCTGAATACTTACGAAAATGAGGAAATTAACGCCAAACATGCTGTACTTCATGCACTGGCCGCAGCTGTCCATCCTCCCGCCGGAACCCATCTTGTCGCTCGTTTCAAGTTAATCTGTGGAAGATTGGTGAAGGTAAATAGAGTGGCTATTTTACGATTAATCACGCAATTTGCACTATCATTCCGTCAACACGTGAGATCGTGAGACAAAAGTTGTGCGTCACGTTGAAGTGTTGGCCAGATATAGACGCAGTCAATGCAAAAATCATCTAAATAACTCTTATTTCTCAACCTTGACCTTATTACATTGGAGCTGATGTCATGAGTTTATGGGTAAAGACTCCGCAAAGTGTTGCTCACTTGCTCCCTTCTCGCGCAGATGTTGGAATTTTATGATTTTGCACTACATTCGCGAATGCCGCGAGCATTTGAAGTGTCCGTCCGTGTGGGGACATCCTTGAGGCTTGTTGAGACACTTTGCCTCGCCACTGTGAAATTCATTTTCTAGTTTCAACCACTTCAAGTTGAGCTTTTGACACACCACGAGAAGTGAAAGTTTCGCAAAGTCTCTCACTCTGTCTCGAAAGGTGCCTTCCTATGGGAAGTGTTGTTTGATCAGACATTGATACTGCACAGACGCCAGGCGTTTGTACTTTATCGACTCGCGGACGCGTGTTTATGCCATTAATTATGTCCAAATTATCCACGGGCCGATGAAAAAGAGTCAATTGTAATTCTACTGTACAGGGTAGAGTGGAAAACATGCGAAAGCGCGACTATTGGAATGCAAATTCATCCCGTATAGGCAGAGTCATGTTTTGAGAATTGCACAATTAAATGACACTCTTCACGTGTGCATATCAAAAAGTTGAGTTATTTGCATTTCGCACGTTCTTATGAAGGTACAATTATTGTGTGAAATTATTCTCTTTGTATCTCTTTGGTCGCTTTATCACGAAATTGTTGGAAAATCTACAATTTAGATGTGATATTTTGACATGAAATCTTATATTAAGTAAAACTTGGATTATGTCGACATTTAATATATACTGGAAATGTTTTTACAGCAAGATTATATTAATTTGTTTACAGTTTTCCTGAGCTTTCGTGCCTCTGAAAATATACTTTCTTCAGCATCGAACACATTAAAGTGATTTTGCAAACTGGAATAACAACATAATTATGAATCATTGACAAGACATTCCTTCTAGACAAAAATCATTAATATTCACACTATTTCGCTTTAAAAAACACTTGTGAATCACATCGTCGTTTTAAGTTCTCTGCCAATTGACTGTGTTTTGTTAGGCGTTCTTGAAACCAAGCGACGCTTGATCGAGCGCTATGATAAGCATTATGAGTTTTGCAGTGTGAATTTTTGGTCGGGAGCAAAAGTGAGTGCTTCGGATTGTCTTAAGGTCTCGCTCTGTGGCCACCTTGAGGAGAATTAATTCAAGATGGGTGAAGGTATTCATCCTGCCATTTTGGCTGTGCCTAATTCTTCTGTGTGCGCTTGTGTGTAAATTTGGGAGGCGAGAGAAAAAGAAGGTGAGCGTCAGAAGATCGTCGTCGTCTGAAGTGGGTTATATTTTTAGAGCTCCATGAATAAAAGAATGATACATTTTATGTGCATTTGATTGGGAAATCATGTGCCCATTGATGAAAAATCCATCTTGCGACTGTATTTTTAGCACAATTCCGCCAATATTTACAGGAAAAGTGCATTTACGATCGTGGCATGGGTTTATGGAGTGCGCGTCAACGCCTTTTATAACATTCTAGTGGTAAAACCAGTTTACCAGAAGATGTGAGATTGTGTGGAGGAGAAGAAATATTTTCCTTCCTCTCTTTTCACAATTTTTTAGCATGTTTTTGCCGAATTTCTGACTGTGCTTTGGAGAAAACAGAATAACTTTATTGTTCATCTTTCTTCGCCTTGAAATTCACACACATATTTTGCGCACTTTTCCATTTCGGATGTCGCGCGATTGAGTCACAAGAATGCAAATCAACCTTATAAGTCATCACAGTTGTCTCTCTACTTACAGTCCGTGTTCAACGCGGCGGCACTTCTCCGGCAATTTCCCCAAAAGCTGGAAGCGAGGAAGTAATAATAAACTGTAGACCGAAAACTGAATCAATTTGTGTGGCAAATGTGACCGATTTCCCCCTTTTTTTGGGCCTTTCCTTCACCACACCAAGCCCAAGCACGAGAGAGAGGCAGAGAAACCGTGTGGAACGAGCGTTACAAACAAACTGAACGCGCGTCTCTTTGGACACAAGTTTGGCCGCCTCGAAAGTGTGGTGGTCAGAGAAAAAGCCGCTCGAAAATATATTCAACAATTATGTTTTCAATACGGCTCACGTAGAATGTGGAAATGGGAGATACAATCGCACATCCATGAGTGTGTGCGCCTTCTGTCGGCGCGGGACGTGGCGAGGTGAGGAGCCGTTGCGATGGCATCATAAAACAAGTTTCCATCTTTCAGTGAGTTTTTTCCTCCACCACTTCCCAAAGTCGCGCCGGATTGAAAGTGAGAACGCCTGTGTTGGTGGGCATCTTGAGGGAGTGTGGGTGACGTGAGAGCGCCCAACTCACCTGAATTCTGTGTGCTTCTTCCCCCAGAAAGACGCAATTCCTTCGCGTGGTGACTTCATCGTTTAGCGCGCCGCGCCCAATTTGCGGCTTGGCGGGAAAATACCTGGTCACGCAATATACTCACCACTCAGTGATCGCATTTCTGATAAAGCAACGAGCTTTCGGGTGTCTCTGCTAATGTGGGAGCTTGAATCTCTTAAGCTACGAGCTTTTCAGTTGATGTCTTAACAAATTAATGGACAGAAAAGCGCCATCCAGTGATTGTGTGCTCAATTTAGACTTCAAAATAAGAGTCTAGTGTGAATCAGGATCGAACGATTAATGATTGTTTGTTTGGAAAATTGATTGTATTTTAATCGACAAATAAATTTTACACGTTTATGTTTATAATTGTTACAAAATTATTAGTTTATTCATGCTAAACATCTGAGATACACGAACAATTTTAAACATTTTTCAGCAAAGAAAGAAAGCAATCACAACTTACCTTCGAGTTCAATATTTTCTCTGTGTTCTGATGAAACCAATAGCTCAATAAATGGCAAATCTAGAGATTATCATGACTTTTCCGCATGACAAATGAAACGCCTAATGTTTATTTGATCCACGAAGGAAAATGCATCTGTTTTATTAATAGTTTATATGCTTGAGAGTGTCTCATGATGTCTTTTACATTTAAGAGGATTATCCTCGGTTGATCCAGTTACACAGAAATTCATCATATTTGGTGGATACACTGCTTTACTTTTATAACATTCAATACAACTTCGTTTGTGTCTCTATGTCGATGTGATTATGAACATACACGGCAAGAAAATATGATTATCTTTCAATTTTACTTTTTCATTATGGGGGAGTTTTGGACAATTTGATGATGGCTCATTGAATTTTTTTTTCTTTATCTATTTCACTATTACATATATAACATTCCTGTTTATGTCTTATCAATTTTTTTTTTGTTTTCATCTCCTCCTCTTGACTAGTCAAATCTTAAAGTTATATTATCATTTTTCTTTATCTTTCATCATTAAATTAATTATACAATTACAAAATTTACTCATTTCACCTTCGAAAAATTCTCACAATTCGCTTCTTCTCTCGCTCTCGTGTACTTTCTCTTGCATAAAAACTTGTATTAGATATTTTAAGATCTCTCCTCAATGACGTCAAATACTCTGCTCTCATCATTGTGTCTAAGATTACATACTGAGGGTGGATTCTTCGGCGGCACTTTGGAGTGAGTGCAGTTGAAAACAAATCTCAATTTCGATATTTGCCACAATTTGTCTCTGTCGCTGGAAAAGTGAGACATAACAAAGTTGGGAGCCCAGCATTTTTTTTTTCCATACATCACCGAAGGTCGTGCCCTTTTGCCATGATATTGATGATCACCCAAATGTGACTTATTGCTCTCTCGCTCCTTGCCAGTCTCTTTGATTTCGGCGCCAAAGTCAACCCCTTTCTTCACCCCCGTCTGTGCGCGCACACACATTCCACCAGAGTGTAATTAGATGTGGATTTAATTGCACGAAATTACATGGCAAGAGAGTCAAATGGCGAATCATAAAGTGCCTCCGGGTGAATTATTATAAATTCTACCGTCATTTTTTATTTATATCTCCTCCATATACCGTGAACTTCTTCCTCTGCTCTTGTCGTTCCTTTTTTTTTCGCGTGGACTATTTCCATTTTCTGCCCAGGAAGCCGCAATATCCGCGCGGGACGAGGTGCAAGAGAGCCCCAGAGAAATATAAGTGGAAGTTCGTGATCTTGGGCGTGCAATAAAACATATATATATGTACAGAATTCTAGGCTTTTTCGGTGCACAACAAGGTGAGCGCCGACGCGGCGGCTGTGGATTCAGCGGTGGGATATTATGAGGGAAATTGGGTATATTTGTGGAAGAGGGAAAAGACAATGTCACAGAGTAAACTTCACAATTAGGATATGAGAATTGACTTCACATTCTGACTTGAAGACAAAAACCAAGATTTCAAGATTTCTTGGTTTGTGTCTTGAATTTGCAGAGAAATAATGGTTTTTTTTTTGCTATTCCCTGCCCAAATTTAACTCTCGACAACACTTCTGTATGCACAAGTAATGAATTGAAGTCAATTACCAAGGAAGACACTTGGATAAGGATAACATGTTAGCACAGCACAGACATCACACATGAGGAGATTCACAGAGGAATTCTATTCTTCAGCCGCTACGCTTCAGTTCGGCGCGCACAAGAGTGCAGAAAAGATGAGAAACGTGGGGGAAAAACAGACAGAGACGCATTAAAAATAGCATTTATACTGTTGTGGATTTCTATGATGGATGTTGGGCAAAGATGCGCGATGCAAAAAGTCCACTGTGGGGATAAAGTCGATTCGTCTTTGCCGAGGGGCTGCATTTGGCCGCGCAGAAGAATGCAATTGAGGTTTTTGCGCGAGAAAAAAATGATCATCAGAGCAATTGCAGTCACGCTCAAATCGACGCACAAGCCAATGAAACAGGTTTGGCGAGCTCATGTGATTTATTCCGCGGGTGTTTTTGCCCAGGAATTTCTCTAAGCTTTTGACCCCTTTAGATGGGCCACTGGCGTGACTGTGTTCAATTACACTCACTCAATTTGCCACCGCGAATCCATCCTGGCTCATGGAATTGAGCCTCGAGTCTGGAATACTCTGTGTGTGTGTGAGTTGCCAAAATCGCCCAGAACTTGCCGCCAAAATGTGCCACTTTTTGTCACTTTTTGACCAATGATATGTCTAACTATTGTGGGTTTCGTTGGGCACCTCTTCTCAGACCAGTGGCGGACAAAAGTGCGAGAATGGCAACGGTATTTACCATAAATTTACATTTAAAGATACCTTTTGTCTTAGTGCTTCTTTCTTTTCAAGTATAACTGACTATAATTACATTCATAGATTTAATTTATCTCTTCACGCTGAGAAAATTCTTGTAATATTTTTGAGAGTGTCTTAACGACGAATTACGTCTAAAGGTATTTACATTAGTTTATAAATAGACAGTGCCTGCCCGCGAAATCGCGCGCATGCACAACTTCATGCTTCCACTGCCTTCATTGTTGATATTTTCTTTAAGTATAAGTGTCTTGTCAAAGAGTTTTTTTTTTGTTTCTTGCAACGAATGAACTTCACTATGACTGTGAGATAGAATGTGGATTTCAAAAGGTATTCTAGATCAGAATTTTTTTTCTATATATACATAACTTAGAAAATATAAACGTATTCACAAGTGGCGTCCCTCCGTTTTATACAAATCAAGTCTTTGCTCTGCACTGTTCACCTTACACCGGCTCATCGCGGAGCTCCTGGTGGGTGGATCAGTGATAGTGACGGCCGGAGACTGTCCTCCGGCCGGCGGTGAGGTGGCCGTTACGCATTGGCAGCGCTGGCCCCGAGAGCGTGTGGAATCCATCCGGCGGCAGTGGCGGCGTGTAGTTGTTGATGGCTCCGTTGGGGTGCTTCGGCATCAGATGGTCCTGGCTGAGCTGCAGAAAGGCCGCCGCGCCTGGGGGCTGCGGGGCGCCGCGTCTGGGTGGCGGCGGCGGCGCTTCTAGCTATAGCTCAGTCACAGGAATTGGCCGAAGTCCAGGATGGTGGTGGCCGTAGCCGGTGAGCGTGGGGTGAACGGCCAGGCTGCATGGGTGCGAGTGGCGCGACATGTAGTCCTCTTCGGCGGAGAAGGTCTTCTGGTACTCGCGTTCCTTGCGGCCTAGCGCTGACTGGCCCCAGCCTCCTTTGAGCACCTCACGGATTCGGCGGCGGCAGCGATAGAGGATGAGAGCGAGGGCAGTGATAGTGGCCGCTGCTCCTACAACCAGAGCTCCAATGATGGCCTGTCGTCGCGGGTCGGTGTGCAGGCAGCCAAGAAGTTCAGGCGAGATGGCACGCAAAGGTTCCTCTCGGAGACGTTCGGGAGCCGCGCAGATCACACTTCCCGGCTGCTGGCTTCCATTCGAGCGACTAACCAATAGCTGCCTTAGCCAGAGTAGGCGACAGTCACAGACGAGCGGGTTCTCAGAGAGATCCAGAGTGTGGAGTTCTGCCCAGGGGAACAGACCCTCAGCCAGCGTGACCAGAGCGTTGTCCCTCAAAATAACATGGCGGAGATGAGGAAGCCCACTGAGAGCACCCTCCTGGACCTCAACCAGTGCCTTGTTGGATGCCAGAGTGAGGGATTCGAGGTTGGTATTTGTGGCAAAGGCTCCAGCCTCGACCTTGCGCAACTTCAGAGATCCCGTGATGTCCAGGCGGCGGAGGTTTGTGAGCCCCACAAAGGAGCCCTCGGGCACCACCTCAAAGTCATTCTGACCCAGGGAGAGTTCCTCCAGGCGCCCCAGTGTGCTCAGCTCTCGCGTTGGGATCCTCTGCAGTCGATTGTCAGACAGATCCATGCTGCGCACTTGCTCGAGACCCTTGAAAGAGTCCGTGGAGATATTGGCCAGCGCCGCTCCACGAAGATCAAGCTTGGAGAGTGCAGTCAGAGCCTCAAAAGCACTCGCCGGAAGAGTGGTGAAAGAATTCAAGCCCAGGAAGAGCTCAGCAATGGCCCTCAAGGGCGGGAAGGCGTCACTAGGAACGCTGGTCAGGGTATTATCATCAAGATAGAGCACACGCAGATTCGTGAGCCCATCGAAAGCCCCCACGGAGATCCTGGCAATTCTGTTCTGACCCAAATTCAATTCTTCAAGCTTCACCAGGGCGCTGAAGACATTCTTATCTAGTTCATCGATAAAGTTCCCACGCAAATTCAGCACTGTGAGCGATGCGAGGCCGATGAAGGTGCGATTGCTGATCGAGCCGATCTTGTTGTGGTTGAGATGCAGCTCCTGGAGCTTCTTCTGGTATCCGAATGTCTTCACTGGAATGTTGAACAGATGATTGTAGCTGAGATCGAGGAAGAGCAGCTCGGCGTAGAATTGCAGCGACGAGTCGATCATCTTGATCTTGTTGTTCTTAATCACGAGACGCTTAATTGAGGGATTAAGGGCGATGGGCAGGACGTCCAAGTGTCCCTCGCCGCAAGTCACCACCAGAGTCTCATCGTCACAGTCACATGCTTGAGGGCAGTTTGCGAGGGCGTCTGTCGGTCCGACGATGGCCGAAATGATCGCCATTGCGACCACGATCAGCATCGCGATCACTGGCCGCAACCTGGAAGAACAGGAGAGGAAAAACATGGGTTAATATTGATAATGTTAGAGTTGAAAAATGTTGGTTCTGTGTTGCATTTTCTAATCTAGACTCCATTGTTATTCGGCAGGGACACAAATTTTCCCTGGGAATGCAAAGTCTGAAGCTGTGTTTAAGCCATATTTCACACCCTGTGTTCGAGTTTGGAGAGTAGATGTGAAAACTAGTATAAATTTTTAAGCAATTTCAAGTGAGAGGCAAACTTTTGTGCTGAGAAACGTGCTGTGAGCTTCTGCTGAAGCGTCCTGTAATTGGGTTTTTTCACTCTCCCTCTGTGGCATACATGGAGTGACACGATGGAAAATTATTAATTTCAATTCACGGCGCTGACAAAAGGAGTCACTGTCTGTGAGATGCAAATCAATGAGGAATTGTGCGACGAACAGAGTTGACCCAAATTGCGAGCAGTAATTTTCCATTTGAACAGAAGACCCTCTGGAACTTGATGAACTGCCACGGCCAGTGTGGTATTGTTTAAGAGATATTCTCCACGGTGAGAGTATTGCGAAAATGTCCTAGCAAACTACCTTAATTGAAGACTGGCCCCAATGATTCCCATTCGGCACGGATGAATGGTACAGTTTGCAAGGTGCACTCGGGACAAATAAACACCCCCACTGACTACTGGGCCACTGTGAAAACCGCACAAGGGCTTGCTGAAAAACACCCCTGACTTCGGTGACAACGGGACTCCGGACATGGGGATTACTAATGACAGAGTAATCACACATTTAGTGTGTAACACACCCCAGATTATGTGGACCCGGAGAACGTGAAGATTAAAATATCATCCTCTGCAGATGCTTCACTCATTTCTCATTTGCCGGTTTTTCAGCAAAAGGACGCGAATTTAAGTATAGTTTTGTACTGAGGATTTATATGAAAAATCAATAAATTCTACTAATGATTTCTGTCACACATTTTACTCGACTGTGAATTGTGTAAAATCAAATATTGTACACAAATTGATGAACAGAGTGTTTATTTAGTTTCAAAAATAAAGAGTCTCTTAAGAGTTAAGGAAAAACACCCACTGAATTTCACGCATTAAGAGGGTTTTAAAATCGTTTTGACTTTTCCATCACAAAACCTCTAGTTTCAGATGCCAGCTTAAAAATAAAGTTGCATTAAAAATTCCTTCCAAAGCTCTTCGCATTGTGGCATAAACATATGTATATTTCAAGCAAGCTTCGTAATCGAGCTGTCATCTAAAAATACACTCCGGAAAGCTTAATGCTTTCCCCGAAGAGAGCTTTGGCGAAAGTTTGTCGAGCAATTGTGGGTTGAATTTAATCTCTTGGTCGTGCTGAATTTTCATCGATCATCTGTGCAAGCGCATGATGAATTCCGCGCGGAGGAGAGATAAAGAACGCGCGCGATATTCACTGTCGTGAAGAAAATTACTCCTCGGCGGGTGATGTTGTTATTGTGGCGAAGCGGAGCGTCAATGTAATTGGTTGACGGTGAGGTAGGTCGAAATGGGCTCCCAAGAAGTGTTTTATTAGACCGGAGAAAATTTCTTCTGCGGTTCTTTTTGTCCCACAATTGCTGACACCCTCAAATTTGACAAAATTGCGGTCTCCATGGCGAGGGTGATTCCGCACACACACACACCGCAGAGGCACTTTTTGACGATGGCACCGGGGATCATAAAATAAATCGCGCAAGAGTCTTAATTTGAATATTCCATCAAGAGTGACAAAGAGGGCTTCCACGGGTGCCGAATGAAACTTTTATAGTTTATAGCTATGGCGATGATACGTTGATTACTCTCCTTCGCCATTCCTTTCCACAAAACGCCAAGCGAGGCGACACTCTTGGCGGTAAAATCATCAGAGTGTGTAAATCATGACGCTGGCGCACGATGGGGGTGGGGGATGAGCCACCCCATCGTGTGAAATATGGAAAATGTTGTGCGAAATATTTTTTAACACGATGCCACCAGCCGTGGTACAACATAAATAAAGTGACTGTACAGATAAATCATTAAATTTGCATGGGGAAAAATTAAAAAAAAAAATTTTTTTTCTCTCTTTCATGCAATACTTCCGCCATATTTCACTACAATTGCTCGCGCGCGCTCTTGCACACCTCTTTTTTGCCCACACTCTGGAATTGTCCCTTCCACTTGCTCAACAACGCACCATGAATTTTCCTAATGAGAGGGAAAATTGCTAATCCATCCCTCACACCAAATTGCGCTTCGGCGCCCCCAAAATGCTCATTTCTTCTTTGGCACCAAACCTCATTCACAAACAATTTTCCACAATTTGAATTATTCACCCAACGCCAGAGACTCTTTTAAGCAATTTATGAGGGATTTCAGCTCCAACGGGTGATTTACTTAATGTTTTGGCTGCCATTGTGATGGATATTTGTGCTTGGAAACAATCACAAAATGCCATTTCGCATGAATTAATAAACACACTCATCACTTTCAACACTTTAAATTATATATACAACCAGAGGAAGTTGACATGGAAAAGGTCAAGGAAATGCCTCACATCGGTTAGTGGGCGCATAACTACTTGGGAAAATGTCACACAACTTTATAGAGATTCTGATCTAACACAATGACGTCATATGCCCATAGTTTTATTTTATAGTGAAATTGAGACTTTCTCACGTCATTCAAGGTTGATTTTTCTTAATTGATTTCAAAAAATAACTGAAAACAACGTTAGTAGAATCAATCAAAGGATTATCACATTGCTTGACCTTCTATTGCTATGCAATAAAGTGATAGTTTAGTGAGATAATGTTCTAAGAAAACCTTATCAAGCTGTTTAGATAATGGGCTTTTGTTACTCATTGCCATATCACACTGAAAAAATACTGCCTTGCTTAGAGTAATTGCATGAAATTTAGGTCGAAAGCCACAGATAGATGAATGACGGGTTTCCCTTTGAAATGCAGTTTTCCTTATAGCTTCAGCTTTCAACCGGAATTCACCCCTTCTGCTGGCATTTTACGACCCCTATCCACATCAACTTTATGGCCCGAAAGTGGAAAGTTTCCCTCGCGCAATTCTGCATCGCTGTCCAGAATCTGTGTGTGTGGGCCCGAGGGTGGTTGGCTTTTATCATATTTTATTGGTGTTGTTTGGTATTTTTAATGCCTCACCGTCCATCTCGTGAGATACGAGGGGATTTCTAACTCTAAATCATAGTGGAGAGGCGCGCACATTTCTTCAGCCAACGGAGACCATTCCCAAAGTGCTTAAAAGTTTTCCACCCCCCACACTCGCAAAGCATGGCCGAGCGAAGGCAAGTCAGCGATTTTGGCTTGTAAATAATTTCGCCTATTTCTCTTGCAGAGTCAAAAAGAAAAAAAAATACGGAGAAAAATTCCACCAGTGTGGAAAAACACACAGCCAATTTATCATTTCTCTCCTCAAGAGCTGGGATTTTTCTCCGAAGACGAGCCATCTCAAGTGCAGAAAAGCCACAGAGCAAAGTGAATTTGTACCCACTTCAGATGTGTTTTTATTCTTGCCTTTAATTAAATAAAAGAAGTCTCCAGAGAGAAATTCACATGACAGATATAATTCAATTTTATGATGCACACCATGCCACAAAAAGTGCAAATAAAATGTTATTAGAGTCAATAACAATGAAGAAGGCGATGTACAAGGAGAATATTCGCCCGACTTGAGCATCAGCAAGACACTCACAGAAATGCTTGATGGGTTTTATGTTCAATTTTTCTGCGAGAGTCCGCAAACACAGTCAAGAGGTTGATGGAAGAGAAGCTGAAATATGTCGGGGAAGATAAATAAACTTTATTGGTCATTGCTGGTGAGAATGTCACTTCTTTTATTCAATTCCCCTTTCATCTTGCACGACTTGAGATCAGTCGTTGATGCAATTTTCTTGTTAGAAGCCAACCACCCTTGTCTTTCGCCCCCAAAAGCGAGCGCCCCCCCTCGAGGCGCCCCATTGTCACATTGATGGGATTCAATATGCAAATACCAGCAGATTACTTCCCGACGCAGATGATGAGTGTGTTTACCTTCCATTGGGAATGATTTGAGACAGAGCGATAGACCATATAGGAATAAGCAAGAGAGAATCGGGAATGCTCACGATTCCACATTGCGATGAAAGAGTCTGTACAAATAGCCGTGAAATGGTTAAAATAATTAAAAAGACAATATCAAAGTGTATGGAGAATTGAATAAATATTTGTGTTAACTCTTTCTGTCCCCTCCCAAGACTTTCCAACTTCAACTCATAGGAGAGGATATTATCTGTGCCGAGGCACACACGTCTGTTTGCTTGTGTAATAACTTGCAAACGCCATCAATAAAATCCCCCAAAGAAGTTCAATGAGATATTCATGCTTTCGTGGTTGGATTTTCTACGATTTCTTCTTCCCTGTGTGTTTATAATGCCTTCTAAATAATCTTTCTTTCTCTCCCATGGGTAAACACACACACACACACCACGATTTCTCCGTCACGGGTTTTCGCGAAAAAGGGGCCGGCAAGTCCCGTCTATCAGCTATTTATTAATTTATCGCCCTGCCAGTCCCTGGAAGATGCCAAATCGGCCATTCACCACTCACATCGATGATTTCCCATTAATTTTAAATGGATACCATGTTATATGCAAATATGCACTTGAAGCCATGAACAGCAGTGTGCAAAAAGGCTGGCATTGCATAAGAAGTGCTAAATTCACTTGCACAGCGCTAAAGTCTCACCTAAAGAGGCGATCAAGTCACTAATCGTGTGTGATTGATTTATTTGTTTTATTCCCTTTAAGAAAACTGACTTCATTCTGTTTGACCTCAATTTCTGCCGAAATCCAATAAATTGAAGAAGGACTCAATTGGACTCTCAAGATTGGGCTTCTTAACTGCTGAGACACTTCATTCTACCAACTTATCCGCCCCTAACACCTCAACCAGTGGCAACCTTTGTTGAAGTCCCATTGTGCATGTGGCTTGAATGGCTGTGAAAAACGGTCTCTCGCCAGAGTGGTGTTTTAAATAATAAGGAAAAAGTGTCTGTCAGTGTCACTCTCTTATCTCTGCTGTGCAGACTTCTTTGGCAAAAGCTCACCGTACTTTTCGCAATGTGTCTCCCTTGATCTCTTCACCCATTCAAAGCCAGCCAGATTGCATTTTGTATGCAATTCCCACTGCAATGCCACAATGAATTGCTCCCCAATGCAATTGCACTCAATCAATCAACCTCGAGCGACACAGAGCCCAGGAGATTCCCTGCTGAACAACCATCCCCTTGAGTCTCCATGCATCGCTGCGCCTTGCATTTTGTGGCGAGCAGAGGAGATGAAAAAAAAAAACCACCCACAAATGCTGATTGATTCCTTAGTGAGCTTATTTAGCATTGTGCTTTCTTGTGTTCGTTGCACATTAAAGCTCCGAGCGATGGATTCTTTTGGAGCACAGCTGAAATTCTGGGTCATATTTGGGTGTGTATATACACTTAGTCTCTCTTCACGTTTAATTGTGGGAAAATACCATTGCAATTCCTCGCGTTATTTGCTTACGGCTGTTGCGCAACAAACGTGCTTTTCTCACATCACTCCAAGTGTGTATGTGTACACCCAAGAGAAGCTCCTTTCTTCCCCTTGATTGCGCGTCATGAAACTTTTAATTAATTCACGAGGAATGTCTCAAGAGGTGACAACAAATTTTTACACCGTGAATCTCTTCGCTGAAGTCTCTAAACTTGGGATTTGTCGAGGGAATACCTTAGCTGCTTTTTTTTTTGCTCTCCCTCGCGCGCTGGTGTTACCGGTGTCAAAGAATTCACGCAGCAAAGCGGATGAAGAAGGGCGGGAGAATGGCAGTGAAATAGAACACCGTGTTGGGTTGAAATAATAAATTTCACTCCTCATGCGGACAGTGAATTGAAAAGCCGTTGAAATGTAATTTTAAACGACGTTTTAAATATCTCTTTTTCACCTGACATCGCAATACGAAATACTAATCTTGCACAAGAGTTTCATTTTACTCTGTCGCAGTGTTAAATGTGATGTATTTATTATGGAAATGTGAAAATAAGCTGTCTGTGTGTGAAAAATATTTTTGGCATGTCCAAATTTTAAGTCGATTTTCACGTTACAGTGAAAAAGGGCGATTCAATAAATATTGTTTTGCAATTTTGAAGCTTCCAGCTTTGAAGCCTAGACTTTGTGCTATTTAGTGGCAGAGCTTAATTCCTATTTCCACCCAATTTCTGTCCTGTATTTATATCCTCTTTTCTGCGTCGTGCTTTTTCATTGCAAATATACTGCCAAATCACGATCAAATTGGGTCAAAGGACATCAAATGGCAATCCTGTTCATATTTTTCTCTCATATCGAACATGACAGAATTTCCAGTGGGAAATCGATATGGATAGCAGCGAAATGCGGAAAATTGATGGCCATAAGAGTGAAATTCCACAGCAAAAATATCAATTTGGAAGTGCATCTAAAGCTCGACAAAATGATGTATGCAACAGTGATTGTGATTTATGACAACTTTTATGATTGTCATGCTGGGCAAACCCCTTTTATTGTCCGAGGTCGCCGCCCCAAATGTGGCACTCCTGTTGGGGCAAGATTGAGGATATAAATGACACTTACATAAGTGAAATGTGTAATAAAATTCGAAAATGATAAATTAAACGTTGCGATGGAGACCCGTTGAAAGCTCTCGAACTTTTCATCCCTCCATTGTATGATAAATTACCCCAGTGAGTCTGAACAGAGCGGGAGAGTGAGTGAAAAAAACAGGCGAAACAAAGGATTTGCCTTGTCGTTGCTCAGAAAAATGCTCAAGAATCGGCACGAAGGAGAAGTTCCACGAATTGAGGAAGGTGGAGGAAACCCTTGAGAGAAGGTCAGTGTGCGAGCTCCTCCATAACTCCTCGTCAGGATATCTTGTGAAAACCTCCAGAGAATTTGTGCTATACAGCATGGGGTGTTATTCCCAGTGATAAACTCTTGGGGATTGAGAGTAATTTCATGCAACCGGTGCAAGTAAATCATGTGCTGGAGAATGAGATTAGAGGTAGCTTCGCATCCCTTCTCGATTTGCTTGTGAACTGCTTAAGCACGCAGAATACCATAAATCGCTGGCGTTGCGTTGACAGATAAAGTCAGAAATTGTAGTTTGAATGTGATTTCAGCTTATGGATTTTGCTATCAAGCTTATTAATTAGTATTGAGTGTCTGTGATCTTCAAAATCGATGAAACTGTTGCAAATCTTTCGTACAATGCCAATAATTTCCAATTACAGAGTAATTATAGCTTCCCGTTCGCAATTTCCCTCATCTCTTTAGCATCAATTTGACAAGTTTAGCGCTAAGTCAGCGCTTAATTGTGTCTATTCTTCACCAAGGTTTGCTGGTCGCCTCTTGTGCCAACTTCCACTCCCATCTTTGTGGTGAGCAGCACGAGTTATGCCACAGAAACCGCCTTCGTGTCTCTCAAGGCGTCAAAGTGAGTTTAAAGATTAGTAAAGCATCCCAACCTGTCGACGAGTTTGGGGTGTGTCGCTGAGGAAGTCACCGGTGAAATATTTGATTCGATTAAACATCCCCGTGAGTGCGCTTATTTTATGGATTTTACAGGCGCTGCCATGGTGAGTCTTTTTTTTCTATGTACATCAAAAATCCAATAAAAGTCACGCGGAATTTATTTCAATTCAATTATACACGGAGGCTTTTGCGGGCTTTTTTTTATGTCCCTAATTGTGCACCCAACATACATATTGGATTAATTTCTTCAATGGACATTGATCACACTGTGATGATTTGCGAGCAGGGCGCACTTTTCCCAATTTCACTGAGAGGTTTCAGGTGTTCCGGAGATGAAAAGTGCCGTTTTAATTGTCTGACACTTTTTCTCGCGGCATGAATTTCTTATGAAGATTGTGTGTTGTGTGGAAGGTGCGTCGTGAGGCATGATAAGATTGCGCGCGCTGGGCCCTAAAAGCCCCTCTTTTGTCCAATTTCCATCTTCTCTGCAGCGGATGTTGATAAATTGAGGCTCTCAAGATGATTTGGGCGAAAGCACGTGGGTTGCGGAGGGTAAGAAAAAAGCGCCTGCGGTTGTGTGGATGTGAGGACACACCGAGAGGTCAGTCAATTATTGAACACTGCCGACCACTCACTGAAGCGTGCGTGATCCGATTTTTGATGAATTGACGCCCAAGATGGTATAAATCCCAAGAAGTCCATCTTCTTAGCCATTGAGTAGCCATTTATTAAATGAAATTGAGTCTCGATGTCTGACGGAAATAGTCAAAACGATCAATCTTTGCTCCTTATTCTGTGCACACAACCCCCTGCCGCCGCCGTAAAATCCAAGCGGGGCCACCCTGTGCGATAAAAATTTGCTGAAGCCCACTTTGCCACATGGATACAGCGCTACACTTCCTCAGCTGCGCACCCGTCTTTATGGGTGACTCTCTTAAAAGGATTTTTCATGCGATCCTTCATACATGGTTGGATATTTCGCCTGTGAAAATCACTCTCGAGCCCCCCCCCCAACCATGTGAGCTTTTGTGTGTGATTTTTCACACAAGACTCGCACGCTTTTGCCTTTTACGATGTGACACCATTAAGAATTTTGCTCAGTGTGCAAGGAGTGTCTTATTGAATTAGCAATTCTATGGCGCTCAAGGGTTGTAAACAATCTAGCACCAGAGCCGATGAATGTCACCAAAAAAAATATATATAAAGAAGAAGAGAAAATCCTCAACACTATTCCATCACTATAAATTCACTCCCTCTTTCCCAGAGCTTAGATGGGGATTTCAGAATCGTTGCATCGGAAATACACAAGTAAATGTCACACTTTATAGAAATTCTAATAAAATGTCGAGCGAAGGGGGACGAAAAGCTCCATGAGAAAAGAAGTAAGGAAAGCTTAGTGATTTACAGTTATTGCAGCCACAAATTCCAGCACTATTTGAAAACATCCCAACCCTTTTCTTCACCCATTCCCACACATATCCACTGGCTTCTCAGCATTCTTACAAACTAAAGGGTGGCGACCCCAAAATACCATCGCAACTGAATGGCTGCAGAGAAAACATGCATTGTGAAATGGGAAAAAATAAGGGCGCTTTGGCAGAGGCGAAAATGGTGAAAAGTATCAGTAAATCCACTCTGTTGAGACTGAATTAGCTTTCCAGTGCAATTGAAGAGACATTTTAGTGTATGCAAAGGCTATGTGAGTTATAGAAAATGTTACGTTGAACGATCATTATTATTAATGTTTGGATCAATTTCGACATGACACTTGAATTGTTCTGCATCGCAGCGTCTTTCGTGACTCTATATTATGGAATGCTTTTCTCTCGCTCTGTTGAGGGTTAAATTGAAATTTCCACCCTCGATTCTGGGTGAATAAAACACAAGAATCTTCATGTCGCTCCTTAAGTTTGTGATGGTGTGTTTCTGTGGATTCTTTCCACCCCGACAAACACGAACTCATTATCTCGAAAGTTATGACGTTTGCGTGACACGACATTGGCGTGAAGAAGACACTAAAGTTCAAAGACCACCGGGGAAAAATTGGTCGGAATAGCTGAGAAGGCAGCAGAGTCAATAATTCAAGCTGGGGAGGTGTATTCTCTCACCCCCCAGAGATAGTTTTTGGGGTGGTTCTTTAACCTTGTCGCCAACGTGGGGCTGAAGTTTTGAGGCAAAGCACCAAAACTCCCGAACAATTGTCAGTTTATCAAGTCACCGGGACGACAAAATGTGCCCTGGCAGTTGGGCGAATGGGGAGAAGAATCGAGGGAGAAAAACGTCGCTTAGCTGGGACATCTTTTATTTATTCGTATGGAATTGTATTTGGAGTCTCTCCACCTTTCTTGCCTTCTTTTCTTCACTTTTTTTTCCACTCTCCACCTCTTTAGTCGCTCTCCTTGTGCACTGTTTTAGAATATAGCGCAAGCAAACGGAGTGGGACTGAAACTTTGGGGCATAGTAAACATCCTCATGGGATGGGGTGGCTCTTTCTAGGTGGGAAAGCCATGCTGGCCTCGCCAGCACTGAAAAATTGAATAATAAAACGATCACAATGGAGGACTCTCTTCCGTAAAGTCTTCTATGTCGGCGATAAAAGTCCAATGTGTCTCTTATGTTGGGTGTTTTTCTCTCCATTCGACTGCAATTCTTTTTTTTTTTCTTCTTACACTGCAGAAGAAGTGTTTACCTTATCCTCCAGACGATAAAGAAATCACTTAAAACCTCATTTCGCAACATAATAATTCTTGCTCCACTCTCCTGTCTGGAAGGGCTAAAATTGAGGGACTCCTTCCCCTAAAGCTCATATTTCACTGTACAATAAAAAATTACCTATCATTCATCTCTAGACTAAATAAGCAAATCATAAATGTTGCAAAATGCAATTTCATGCCTTTTCCGTCCAAAAATACAACATATGCATTTGTGGGGAGGAGCATAGCTGTGTATATAAAAAATTGAATTTCTCCAAAAACATTTTTTCACTCTCAATTTTGCTGTCTGATGCAGCCAGCATTTTGCATATTCAGTTGCACGACAAAACATTTGAAATTCAAACGCAATCAATTTACATATCATGTGAGTGCATAATTTAATTTCCGACCGCTCTTTCTCATGCCTTCGCCGTCAGCTTTTTTTCTCTCGCGCGCGCGTCCGACGTTTGTTTTTGCCACGCTGGGCGCAATTTTGGGCTGAAAACCACCCTTATAGTCAGGCATCGCACACATTCTCCCCAATATATCATCTTCAACTCTCGAGGGAGTTTTCCTCCATCGGAGACGAAAAGTTAAACGCCACGGAGGATTTCACTCTCGCTTCGCCATGCAGACGTGCCGGAGTTGTGAGTCGAAGAGTGTGCGTCTCCTTGAAGACACCCCATGATTTGGGGGTGAGAAATCCCGGCGACTGGTAATGAATTGCCGCAGTGTTGTGCTCAAACACAGAAGACACATAGGAAAGAGACTCCGTGTGAGAATTGATTGGCACTTTTGGTCTCTCTCGCCCGCATCGGCTGTCATCTCTAAGACTGAGAAGGCCCCAGAGTTGTTCTTCGCCGCTTATCTGGCCACAGTCATCGCTCTGTCGGCCAAGTAGACTTTGAGGGGGCTCGGAAGGGGTGGCTCAGAATCGTGACGACTTTTCCCATCTCACCTCCATTTGGTCGCATTTGGGAGATGAAGCCACAGAGATTTCTCGCGCAGAGAAAAGTGAGTCGTGATTGCAAAATGCAAAAGAGAAAATGCTTGCACGGTGTATCCATATCGCACCATAAAATCGCCCTCTCGCCTTGGCACAACGGGAGAGACGCGAAGATGTAGAAAAAAAGGCCACACATTGACCATCCGGACTTGCAATCAAATCGAGACACACGACTCTCGATGCTATTTCCAATTCCAAATAACTTTTCCATGGCAGTTGGAATTCGATAATTTCACCTTTTGTCTTCTCGCCACAAATATAAAACAATTGTTGGTCTTTTCTGCCTCCTTCTGCAGCTTCTTTTTCGTCAGTGGCGTAACAAAGGGAATGGCAAAGAGAGTTTTCAAATTATTACCTTGAGAGAGAATATTAAATATTGATTCTGAGAAGCTCTTATTTGATGTTTTGAAGAAAATTTTAACTCATAAAGCTCAGTTTGAGAGTAATCAAAAATGACTGTTTAAATAACTGATCAATTTTCATGGTTTTTCTTACCAAAAAAACTACATTTTCCAGGTGAATTTACCGAGAAAATTATTATTCTACTGAAAACAGAAATGAATACAAATTCCGACCAAGTTAGTTTTAATTAGTGCATTCGCTCATTGGACATTGGTTTCCTACACTCTCTCATTATAAATTTTCAGACACTCGCACAAGATTTCTCTGTACGCTAGTAATGTGAGTAATGAAGAACGTGTCATACCTGAAGGAGAAAAGCTGTCTGAAATGTCTTTGATGTCCCATAAGGACGAACCGTTCCTTGGCATGAAAGCGAACAATTATGAGAAAGAAATTTAGTTGGACTAATTGAAGTGGAAAGATTGAATTTTCTGCTCAAACTACTTCCCTTCTTGGCAGTATTTTCGATGGGTGGTAATTCCACCCAGTCCCCAAAGCAACCACACAACACACACACACACACACACACATACACATGCCCCGAAGATGGCAAACATGAGGCGAGACAACTTTCATTTTTGCCATCCCCTCAACTTTGTTCCTCGCATAGAAGTTTTCCGAGAATTCCGCCTTATCATTTTCCTGCCCTGGAGGAATATTAATTAAAGACCACGTGATGTCTCTCCCAATAAATAGTAATTGACGATAAAAATACGCTTTGCGGACAGGGTGGAGAACAACTCACATTTGCACGTCTTTTGCTCCCCCCCACAAAAAGTTGCCATGTGATTTCCCTTAACTGATTTTCCCCAAAAGTGTAATTCCTCATGAATTCACGTTGAGGTTCAACTGAACTGGTGAGAATGATTGGGTAAAGTTATTGGTGATTTTCTTATCAATCGCCTTATCGTGAGACGCGTAAATCATTTCATGTAATTCTCTCGAAATTATATAAGAGTTTCCATTGTTATGGCAGAGAAGGAGATTTTTGGGGATGAATTTATGAATTTAAAATCAATTAAAGAGGGATGGTAATTAAATTGTGGATATGAATTTCGACGCAAATGATGTAATTGCCGCTAAATAGGGTTAACAGAGGTTCCATGCTATCGACAATCAATCAATGGAAACCCGGGGAGTTTTGACTTTGAGGTGGGGAATATCCCGCTTCAATTTCATGTAATATTTCCTACTACAATGAACATAAATTGACCAAATCTCACACACACACGACTAATCTGCTGAAACCCTCTCATCTCTGTGAATAATTAACCACAGAATTTCGTAATATGCACAATCATATTTGTGGGGAAATACATGATAAATTGCCATAAAGCGCAGAGAAATGTAATTTCAAAGGGAAAGATCTTCCCTGCGGTTTAAAACTGCATTGCAATAATTAGATTCTGCAGAACAAATGTTTATTGTATCTCTTCACTCCTAGAATACATTTTCATTTCTCTCTATATGTTTTTCTGCAAAAGCAACGAACTTCACGTATACTTGAAAAGTACTTTCTGCTGGGCTTTTACGGGAATTATTCCAGTCACACAGTGAGAATACTTTAGACAAAATTTAGCGTATTTTATAGCATTTTATCACATCTGAAACACACACGAACCCACCCACTCTCTCCATCAACACTCAGAAGAGAGCTACAGTCAGTCATATTCTCTCCGGGCATCATGACTTGCATACCTAACGTTCAAATACACTTTGCGCCCTTTTTCCATGGGCGCTGAGGGTGGGCAAAGCCACTAGAGAAAGCACACCCGACAAATTCAGTTCCATCTTTGGAAATGTGACACTCTAAGGAACATAGCTCACATGGAAGATTCATAGGATGCATAGGTAGACAGCTTAAAATGCAGTACTCACAATTTACCACTTGTAACCTGAAGATCAAAGGGGGTGGAACTTACCTAGAAAGAGAGAGAGAGAGAGAATCAAAATTAGTTGAAATCAACTTTAAAATTACTTCTAGGAGTATTGAAACTTCATCATAAGTTTCATAATTCAAATTATACCTAAATTTCACATCAGTATTATGTCAAGAAAGTGGTGTACATCATTTCCCCCCGCCTTGACAATAGCGCACATTGAGAAGAAGTTTAATTTTTCCTGTGAATTCCTTAAAGCTTGAGTTTCGGTAATTTGCTCACAGAGTGTATACATTTCGATACGCTGAGCAAATTGGGGGCCACTTCCAAAGAAAGGGGACAACGCAAGAGTGGCTGGGCGGAGTTCACGGGGAATTGCGATAAGGAGGCGCTCGGGGGGCGCCAGAAGGTCCTCTCCATCGGAAAGCTCTCTCTCTCGTGCGACTATCTCGAGTGCTCCTTGAGTGTCCCCATCTGTTTAAATACATCTGCACACCCCCTCGTCGTGGCGGAGATTTTTATATCTGATAATTTGCCGCCAACATAAATTTGCCGTCTGGGCAAATTGGAGGGACACACAGAGGGTGGTCAATGGCGGGAGGATGGATGTGTCTCTCTCTCTCCTCCTCATCCTGTGTAAATTATGTAAACATTCAGTGTACGTGGAGAGGCGAAACGAGGGACGAGACTCTGGTGCTCTGAATTTAAATTATCCCGTCCATCGATAGGAGAGTTGGCCAGTAGTCGCGCTACCATTCCACAATATGTTGCTGGTCGCATTGCAAATTAATGGTAATTTTCAAGTTTTCTGCGCGCAACGGATGGCAGGTGGTCAAATTGATTATCATCACGCCGGGCATCCACAAGACCAGTGCCAAAGAGACATACAAAACACATTTAGGAGAGTCGCGCAGAACAAATAATAAAATAACAAAATATACACAAATAAATGAGTCTCTCGGACTCCTTCACCTCCGCCATTTCATGTGTCACATTTGGGTGAGCGCAGCAGTTTTTGAGGAGGAAAAAATTAATTGACTTAATTCACGATTACAAGGTCACCCGGTCATCATTATTCTTCACATTTTATGACTCTCGATGTCATTTCGATATTTTATATCACATGTTGTGCTTCGCTCCATCACACAGTCCAAAAAAAAAATATGCGGGTGAGGAAAAGACGCCGCAGACAAGCCATCACCGAACGAAGCATCTCATCAATTGTATTGATTAAATACCACAAGTTTAAAATTTCCTGCAACAGCTGCACCCCTTTTTTTCTGCCACAGCCTCCGCGTCTATTTCCAAAACACCCATTCCTCAGAGACACCGAGACGTATCAACAAGAAAATTACATGTTTCTCTTTTGGTGGAAAAGTGCTGAGTTATGCCATTTGTTACACTGTCATTGCATCTGGAAAGTCTCCTTGTCCTTTTGTCTGTTTTGCCCGTCTACTTTCTCCACCTCTCGCGACTCTCAATGTCTTTGGGAGCATTTTAATGGAATTGATCTTATATGACAATTGAGCTGTGTTTGCTGGAAATCTTTGTGCTGCGCAAAATGCAAGAGCACTGAGTGGAAAATCCGAGAAAATTGAGAAACTTTCCGTAAGTTACTCATTTTTAACCAGATTGTGTCTGTAATAAAAGTCCATTGAGTTCACTCTTTCACTGTGATAAGCTCAATTGTGAGATGAAGTCTGAGTTCTGTGATGGCATGACTGAATCTCAGGGCACTATTCCTCTTGATGCTACAGTAAGCAACACTAAAGGATGCTCTGATTTTATTTTCAAATTCCACGAATCAATGCAATCTCGTCATGTGCACACGAGTTCGCCAGAGTGGATTCTTTATGGATACACAGAGCAAAAATGGAGTGATCATTGGGAAAAGGCGGGAAAGTGAAACTCCTCTCCATTAATTTGCTCTTCCCTTTCATCACCATGTCTCGCGGAATGCCAAACCGCGGAGGAAACGAGAGAACGCACATCATTAATTCTGATTAAAAATACATAAATGCCATTAAATGTGTCTCTCGACACACCAACAATTCAACTTGATATGAAATTATAATTGTGTAATGAATAATGGAATGTGGATTCCCTGGTCGTGTGTTCCTCTGCATTTTTTTCTCTCCTTATATGCTCCCCATAATACACAAACACACGTCATTCCTCGTGCGCCTCCCCGAGCTTTGCTTGACGCGCTGTTTCACCTTTTTGTAAATTACCCAGTGTATCCAGTCGATTAAATATGAAATGAACCTGCTGCCTGTTTGTTTTCACTCATTTCTCAGCTGTCGTGCGCCCTCTTTTTCATCTGCAACCACCCTTGCTATGCACGTGTTCCATTACTTCCTCGCCCCACAGCATTGTTCGCCCCCTTGCAGCAACCGCCCTCGACTGTCTGCTGCACTTTTTCCACGGCACAGCGAAGGGAGCATGAAAATCTTGTGTCATCAATCACGCCTGGGTTCTCCACGCTTTATCAATGAGAATCATGCTGCACGAGGTCAGACGGTTCTCCACACCGCACAAATGGATGTGTGAAATGGTACATCTTGTCCATCAGAGCCGGTCTCCCTTGGTGTTCGTGCGGGGAATTTCCATATTGTCGCCGCTATGAGAAATGTTTATTCATCTCCTCAACAATTAGGCGCGATTTCACCCTCTGACGAGAGAGAGTGAGAAAAAAAGTCGCCCATCCTCAGCGATGGCAATTTGCTGGGTGGCTTTGTCGAAGGTGGAAAAGAGAGCCCCAGAATGATGGCATCGTAAATCACTCAAGTGTAAATCAAATCACAATAATGGGCGGCTTGATTAGAAATCATCACGGGGGGAAATGAGAATGGACAATGGGCAATAAATAATATGCAAATGCCCAATTGGGGGGATGTGCGATACGATAAATAACAGCAAGAAGTGAAGCAGACATCATTCACTGCTGGAAGTCAGTTGCTGTGTGTCTTCTCATGCCCGGAGATGAATGAATTTACTTAGCATATTTAATAAATTTAATGTAGCACTCAGCCTAATGCCACATTCCGTGGACAGATCGCGGAGTTCAGCGATCTCCGTAATTGGCCGCCTCTCGCGAGATCTCCCACCAGCAATCACACCGAGACACACACACACACACACTGCGCGGCCATCCATTATAGATTACAAGATGATCTTCATTTGGGGATCTCGCACTGTCCCCAGTGTGGTGCACAATCAATCTCGACCCGGCCAACAGCCACACACACCCATTGGGCAATTAGTCAAATTGGTGGAATGGCGCGATGCTCATGAATATCATTTGACTTCCCCCATGATCATCGATGATCATGCTTGTGCATAGCGTCGCTCATGTGGAGGAAAACACGAATTTAAATGTCACATTCCGACACGTCGTTTGTTACACTTTCCATCCACCTCGCGGCAACACCGCGGCCCATTCTTGCACTCTCGCCCGATCAATGAGCAAGATCCACGCATATTCGCTCCGCATTTGTACCACAGATGTCGGGAGAGCGCCTTTTCCGAATCACCAGTGGCACATAAAACCGCATCTCGATGAGAATCACTCGAGGTACTTATACAACTGCTCATGAATATCTCTCACTTTTTGTCGTTAACATATTTCTGTAGAGATTTGTCAGTTTTTTCCGCTTTTGTGTCTCCAAAATCTGTTATCTAGAATACCCAATTAAATAGTGTATAGCTTTCCAAAAACATGTTCTCTCTCATGACCATCGCTTGTACGCCATTTAGCGACACAAAAACTATATTTATTGTGTTCTCAATTGAGTGATTCTATTGAGAGAATCATTTTGAAAATACAATTCCCATTCAATTGTTCAGCTTTTTCACCCTCTCTTTCTCTCCCCCGAATCCATTGATTGCAGTGAATCCAATTTTTGGTGATGCACACACTTGAGAGGGAAAATCTCTCAGGCGAACTGTGTGCAAATGCATTTGGAGTGAAACACTTTGAACAATTGGCGACCATCATGCGAAATAATAGAAAATTGAGAGGCAATATTGTTTTGTGATGCAGCCCCCCTGAGGATGCAAAGCATAGAGAACATAGACCTATTTCGGCTCTATGCGATGGCATTTGAATTATTCAGAGCAAAGTGATTCCTCAGTATAAAATATACATACCGAAACAACGCCAGTTGCAACCCATTCGATGTTATTTCGGGCGGTGCAGCCCCAGCTTTAGGGGATGATCGAATGGAGATTGCGGGAGGTGGAAAGTGGGGGTGTGATTTATTCAAAACAACCGTCATCCATCCATCCATTCAGTCAATGTCTAACGGCGATAGTTTATACGATATTTGACGGAAGTAGTGCATTTGCACAGTCACTCTCTGATTGATGGACATTGACTTGGCACATTAACTACCTATATACATATATAGCACATATTCTATATAGAATTTCCTTATTTGCCAAACGTTGACATTTATCAGTGTGCTTGAAAAGTGCTCTTGTAAATTTTGTATCCTGTATTAATTACTACAAACTTCCCACATACGATATTTACCAATTAAAGTCTCTAGAGTTTCCTTGTGAAAAGTTTACGCTTTCGCCAAAAATTTATAGCGCCGCCCCAAACATATGAGATTTTCCCTGATGGTGTGGGGAAAACTCCACTGCATTTCCCGTTTGGAAAATGAGAAATGTTTGCCATGGGACTCATCTAGCGCGTGTTTTCTTGCAAATACCGGTAAATTTCAGCCCCAGAATCTAATTAATAAAGATACACAATTTACTCGGGCAAAAGCTCACCACCACATGCATTTAATTGGGCACAAAATTCAACACCCAGAGCAATTTGCCACATCTTCTGTACATGGCAGAAGGCTATAAGTGCACACACGGCAGCGTGGAAAAGAATGCAATTGTTTATCATCTTGTCGTGTTGCTTGTGTGGAGAGTTGCGCAAAAATTTTAATTATGCACTGAGTAGAACACATTGTATAACATTTTGTTCACGCCATATGGAAAAGTAGTGGGTTTATGTTCTCCAGGGAATTTTTCAACACTCTTGACGCGATTAACGCGATAAGCCGGTGCATTTTGTTTTTTCCTTGAAATAGAACGCGAAAGTACACTTCAAAATAATGGATATCATATTATAGAGAGGAATTTCTATGAATTTTTGTACACTTTCTTCACTCTTTGCACAAACCCGCAAAATCTTTCCAACTTTGGGGCGTTCTGAAAATCCCCAATGAGATTTTACATGAAGATATGATGCCATAATTAAAATTGCATGAAGATTTTCAACAGCGCACTGTTGATTTTCGCGTCCCGTAACTTTTCTCTATTTACCACAAGACTTTAATTGATGCCGAAGCGAGAGCGTTAATTTCCCCATGACGCGTTGGAGGTTCTTTTTTGCATAAACTTTTAATTCTAATTAAGAGGAGTTTATTCTCAAATTGACTCCGCATGCACACACTCGCTGAAGATGATGGCGCGTCTTTGTTCAGCACGATGGCAATTTTCTGCAAGATGATCGCGCGAGCGTCAATTATATCCGATGAAGTGCATGGAAGAGAGCCAAACACAAAAAGACATGAAATCCCGTCTGTGGTATCAGCATTCAACATTCCGGGCATTTGAATGAGGAATTTCCCGTGGAGTCACTGATCTTCGTGGCGTTCAATTATCATTTCCCATTCATGATAGCCGAGTGTCTTCTTCCGTTTGGATCATCTTGCGCGTGGTCACAACTTGTTTTTCTCTCTCTCTCCACCCTGAAACGGCGCGGCGCGATACAGAATGCGGGATGTGACATATATGGTGTGTGGACAAAACAGTTTTGTCGTGCTCTTCCTCTTGTTCTTCGAAAGTGAAGAGATGTCGCTTCTCATGCTCTCCATAAACTGTTTCTTTCACCGCCAAGGAGTGGCGGAATTACAGATTGCCACAAATCACTGGAGCTCCAGAAGTAACAGTGGCATAACTGGCATTTTTGGAACACAATACACACATACTGAAAAATCCACTCGCCGATGACTAAAGCTCAGTGTTATCTTGGAAACACAATTTCGCATATAGTAACCTTGTTTAATTCTACAATTATAAGCGATAATTAAATGCATTACACGTTGATAAAGTCAATAAGGTCGTTAATAAGCTTTGGAAAATCAACTGCGTTAAGATACAAAATGCAGGAATCTCACGGAAAAGATTATTTTGTATAGGTATTCAGTAAAGTTTTCAGACTATAAAGTAGCTCTATAGCCTTAAGGTTAAGTTAGTTTGCAGTGCATCGGCGCTTGTTGATTCACTGAAATATCATTTTCAGTCGCTCTGTTCAGAAAGCTTTCCCATATTTTCAACTAAACACCCTCAATGGGTGAATTTCTCTGTTGTGTGATGGTGGAAATGAGAGAGCAAAACAAGGGCACAATGCTATGAACGTTGTAACTGAAAATAACACAACACTGGCAAATGTAAGTCACCGAAACACCCCACAACTCTTGATATGATCCTAAATGCACTTTCATTCTTCACCGGCCAATCTATCCAATAAATCGATCAAATGTGTGCGCTGAATTGATCGCTTTTCTTTCACGTGCTTCACCTCAACTGTAAAACCTTCTCGCTGATTTCCTCTTTCTCTCTGTGGCAAACTGTGGCACCGATTGCGGTGTGGATACAAATTTAACTTGTGCTGGGCGATAAGATAGAAAATGATGTACAATGTTTTCCATTTAGACACACAACACTTAAATCCCATCCTCGTGCAAATATTTGGTGTATAAATATTGAAATTATAGCGTCTTATCTCGAATTACTGCGCATACATTTTCCCTTCCTCCCAAGAAAACTTGCTCACATGCTTGTATATGTGTGTGTGTGACGAGTTGGAGGAAGGCAAAGAGTGGCATTAGGATCTCTTAGGAAAGCACCGAGACACTCTGCAGAGCTGATAATGTCTCACAGGCATTGTGACGTGCAATCTCTCTCAGGAAATTAATATTGAATATTGGCATTTGATTATCAATAATCCATGGCATGGCAAATGCCTCTCCATCATCAATTGCACTCCGACAAACATTATGTTAATTGCATTGCTGGCCTTTTTCCCCTTCCCGCCACATCCATTTAACACGCTTCGTGGAAAATTGCTGAAATATTGCCTTCATGCTTTTCGTGGAAATGCGTGTGTTGCACATAAGCCTGATGGTGATCCAGGAAATGACCGCAATCGATTGTAACAAAGTCTAATCAATTATCACGCTATCATTTTTAGGTCACACATTTATTGACTCACGCGGGAAAACTGAGACGTTTTCTATTTGTGTGCATGATAGACAGTTTACCCCGATACACAACCACAAAGTGCATCACCTTCGCATCTTTCCGCTGGCAATAGACACTAAGAAACCGCAAAATCGATCCATGAGAATCCGATTGGATGTAGAAAAAGCGAGCAAAGAAGGGTAATGACTTGAACAATTTAAATAACTTCTCATTGATTTTGCTGCCAGGTTATAGAGACAGAGGAAGTTCATCATTTTACACGCTTCATTCCCATGCATCGCCCATCAGAAAAGGTTCTCCTCAATTCACCTTTTTGCCACACCACTCCCCACACAATTTACCCTTTTTTTGCGCGCCTCATCGCCGCGATTGAGTATATTTTGTCTCAGTGCGCTTCGAGGGCCCTCTTCTCTGCGTGCCATCGAGCGCAATGGTGCATTAAAAGAAATTCCACAAGCGCGACACGATGAAGAAGCTTGCAGGAAAAATGCATTCTTGGAAACCACTTTTCCATTGGGGAAAAAAACATACAGAATAGTGCTTGAATGAGGCCCAGAAGGAGTGAAATGGGGTGATTGTGAGTCGTTGTACACTCCATTTGTACTTCTCTCATCCCATCAACACACGTTTTATGAGCCACCCGCCCCCTGAGCAGGTGATAGGAAGATGCGAGAGGCAGGTGAGAAAAAATCCCGTGAGTGGATGGTCGTTAAAATGAGGAAAAAGGTAGCGTCGTGGAGGACAAAGGGTGGATGGGTGATAAAAACGCGACGTGTTTCCCATGTAAAATTCAACCTGAGATTATTCTGGAAGGTGAAGAAGAAAAACACACCCGTTGGAATCGTTGGAATGCGAAATTGTGCACTTCTCATTAATAGCATTTCTCAAAATCACATCAGAAGAACGAGAGATTTCCCTGAGTAGAGAGAGAGAGGGATGAAAGCAAGGACGAGGACATAAAGCACAATCATGGAAAGTTTCGATAAGCATTTTCCCCAATGGAGTGCCTTAGGATGAGGGATTGGTTTTGATATTTCTCACATTTTAAGTGAAATTCAATGTTCCCGCTAATTCGATGAGTGGGAGAAATGTGGAGGCTTTTCTATTTATCATCGTGGATAATTTTACATAAACTCCCCTCAATAACTCGGGGGGTTTTCCGTTGCCGTAAATATCCTAATGTATATGGATGGAAATTCCGAGGAATTTCAGCACATGCCGACAGGAAAAAGCTCAATCGTAATTAGGGGGTTGAGATGATTTTCAGTGCGCTTCTTGTAGCACAGAATTGGGTGGAAATTCAATGTGTTCGCGACATGAGGTTTGCATTTGCAAGTGCATTTGTCGTACAGTGGAAAATACAATTATCGGTGCAGGAAAGATATTTGCTGAGGGTAAGATATATCAGATAGTAGAGAAACATTAGGATGAAGCGCTAAATTGAGGAAAAAAAAGCAGCTCAGAAGAGATGCTTGTAGTGCAGAGTGCTCGGGAAATTATCGCAGGTAGTGTAGATGTTCTCGCAGAACTTTTAAGGATGTTGCAATGTGAATTTTCTGGCGTGTTCCAAGTGTGTCTTGCATGAATGCATGGTTGAATCCGGCGCACAGTGGAGAGCATAGTGCACTCCTTAACACGATGAGGATAAAATTTACATATGCTAATGGTGGAGTGATGTTTTTGTCCCGAACTGTGGAGAAAAATCGCTACATTTCGTTGGGGTTTAAGCAGACACAACGGATACAGCCATTAGCTATCGTTTTTCACTCTCAGTCATCCCTAAGTTCAACCCTCAAACTACTCTGCCTCTTTGTTCTTCTTCAATGGCATACAATTTTGAGGAATAGAATTATCGAGGGGATGATTGAGTCATTTTTAAGCAGCACCCCAAACTGCTCTTCAACACTGTGCGAACAGTTGGTGGAAATTCTCAAAGGAGAGTCAATGAAGAGTGACACAGAAGAGACATTAAAAATGAATAATTTCCATTATTAATTTCAATTAATTGTGCCGTTGTGTGCGTGTGCGATGCACACACTTTTCTGGCACACGGAAATCTTGCCTTTTGAGCACACGAACTTGCGGCAAAAAGCCCTAACAATGGTGAGAGATGGTTGGTGTGTAAGAAAATTGAGAACGCCGCAGCGAAATTAATTCTTCAGCCATGACCTCTGATCTCAGTCACTGAGAGATACAATCCAATCAATCATTCACTCGTCGCTTTTATTAATATCTCCTCCACTTTCCAAACAAACCAGAGAGAGAGAGAGAGAAAGATTTTCCCGTAATTTATCTATTGGAGAGGAAATTGTGTATTAATACTCAGTATTTTAACAATCACACTCTTCTGGACACATTCTGGGGCGCGCATTTGAGGGAGAGTATAATTTATAGGATGAATTAAAAATCATAAAATATGCCATAAAGTGATATATTGCTTGTGATATTACTTAAGAAAATGAGGGGAGCTTTCTGTGCCAAAGAATAAGGTGCCAAGTGGCGGTTTTCGGTCGCGAAGACATCGTCTGAATTTCCCACGATTTGGGGGCGAGGCGGGAAATCACATGGGCGTCCTAGGAGAAAATTACCCGACTCTCCTCTATCGATTATTGACACGAATTTCGACACTCCTCGGGTGATTTTTGCCCAGAACGGCAGCAGTTGGGGAGCAGCATGCTCGGAATTCCTGATAAGGGACAACTCTGTCAAATTATACTCCCGATTCTGGGTGCTATGAGACTTGGCAGGGATAATTTTCGTAATTGAAAAAGTGATTAGATGATGTGTGTGTGTGTGTGTGTCTCACACAAGATACAACTCAATGCCAGGAAAATTCCACTGCGGAGTTGATCTAGAGAAGGTGGAAATGGAGCGCACGAGTGCAATTAATAAGATTGCCTCCAAGTAAGATGTGAAAAATGATACTCAGGTGAGAGATTGAGGTGGAATCAAACCACTTGGAATTATCTCAACTTGTCACATATGTGTTTTAAGAAGATTTAGCGTTGAACATACTTTACTTGAAATTCAATTTACTCCACTGAAAAAAACAGTTGAAAAAGCATCCCATTTTGGAGGGTTTTACCGACAAATATAGTTTGAAGATCAGAATGCATTGGAGCTCTTCAATAAAAAGGCTCAAGCCGAAGAAGCTCGCTCTCCCCTAAACAGCGCCTGAGCTCGGCTAAATCATTTGTACCGCGATTGTTAATTGGGATTGCTCTCCTCAATGGCTTCCCCGCCAAATAAGACGATATATGTTAGAAATTAGAGGTGTGAGAGCGCACTATTGAGAAAAGTGCAGACAATGGAAAAATCATTGAGCAGCTCCTCTCACAAGCTGAGATGGTGTGAAGAAAAAGGCACTGGGCATCATTGATTGAAGTGATTTTTTTACCCACATTTCCTATGTGGCACTTCTTCTACATTCGATTCCTCTCATGGGCAAGAAACCTCAAAGCACAGAAATCTCTTGGAGTAACAGCAAAAAATAATCACACAAATTCCACTCTGCCTGTGAAGAATTATCGTGGTCGTTTCGGCAACAGTCTCTCTCTCTCTCTCGTTCCATCCTGAAGAATATAAATCTTCTCCATTTCAGTGTTGGACACTTTCTAATTAGTGCCGCTGCTTTTTGCTTTCTTCCTCACCTTCTCTTGCTTGTGCTGTGTGTCATTTTTTTCACTTGGCATCTCTCTTCAGATCTGTCCATTCGCGAGGGCATTAAATTTTCCCATTTCTCCCCTGTGGGCTTCCCAGGTTATATAGAAATTAATGTTGCGCCATTGTCCCTCCATGGGTTATAACGCGAGATGAGGTGAAAGAAATGTGGGTAAATGCTAAATAACACTGTCTAATCTATTGTAATATTGCCCATTATCTCATTAACTTAATTGTATTGTGGTGTATTTCTCTCAATTAATTAGTCGCCTCTCGCAGAAGGAGAGAGAAGAAAAAAAACCACTATCGACACTATGCAACTGATATTTCTCATCTTTTTAGGTCAACTCGTGTCTCTGTTGAATTTTTGCTCAATATCATCGATTACTTCACTCAACTTCTTTCAGCAAACTTGTAGCTATTGAGTCACACATACACGACAAGAGAAAATCTCACATGAGATTTATTGGCTATGCCGAGAAGATGTGAACGGAGAAAAAAACATCAATAAAAAGCTACAAAATAGTGGAGAATTCACTGGAAAATGCGTGCCGACAAACATTCGAAAATGACGAGAATATCACCTTGAAAATTGGTTACGCGATCGCTGTTTTTTTTTTCGGCAGGAAAAATACAGAAGCACTCACGAAAGAGGTTTTTCAGTCATGTGCGCCTCCGCGTTACAAGAGCATCGACTGAGAAGTCGCTCCAGTCCTTGAAAGCAATCTTAGAGGAATCTCACGAGATCGCAAAACATTCTCACGGAAGCGCACGTAGCTTCAGAGAGAGACAATTGAAGATGGAATACTTAGCAGTGCATCGCGATGACATCACACGTTATGCAGCAATAATATACGCCTTGAAGTTTATTGTGCAAAAGTGTGAGACATAAAACACTTGTTTACACAAAAAGTTACTCACATTTTGTTTACTGGCAGAATTTCATCAGAGTTGTTCCTTCCAGAAAGATGAATTGCTAATCGCACCCCAAGTCTCTAACGTCACTTCACTTTCAGTGGCAAAACTTGGGATGTTCAGAGAATCTTTTCAAGTGCCATGAAGAGATGCCTCGTGATTTAATTATGTGGAATTCTTGCTGTGAACAAAAGTCACTAATTTCAATGCAGAACAACACCGACAAATCACTGAATTTCACTGAGTCATGATCGAAAGATTATAAGCTTGAAATCCGGATGAGATCTCTTACTTTTCCCAAAACTCTCGCCCAGCGAGACTAAGAGATCAAATGGTTTGAAATAGCACAAGAAATCACAATAACGTCACGAATTCAGCATTAATTCCATGAGATTGTATATCGATATGATTATATTTCCAATTCGTATTTGGGGAGAGTGAGAGAGATTTTTTTGAGCAAAGACAAGCGCCAAACGAGGCGGAATTGAAACACTGGTGAGACCGCTTTCAGTGTTTGAAAGAGGAAATGGTTGAATAGACCATTCGATATAACCACTTTGTGCACTTCAATTGAGTGAAATCATTTGACAAAGATAGAACAAATCACTGTCACTGTATCATCACCAAGAGACAATTCACTCGACAAGTCGATTTGGGGATCCCAAACAGCGACCGTTCTCCAAAGCGTCCGAACACAACCAATGCGAGTTCTCTACTGACACTGCTCATGAATCGAAAGTGCTGGCAAATGCAGACCCGAACGGCGAGAACATCTGCCGCTTCAGGTAACCGCCAGCCTTCCCTCTCTGGCGCACTGTCGCTGTTACGACCCTCTCATTCCCACTCGCTGTGGCCTCACTCACAACGCCACACGCAAAAGTGCCGTCGACAGTGCTGACGAAGAGAGACTCTCTCTCGGAGATTCCATAGAATTGAGAGAGAAGAGCGTTCGCGTGAAGTGCGGCAACGGTGCGCGATGGCGTGCATGGCAAGAAAGCCGATTTTTTGGGCGCGCGAGACAGAGGGTTTGGGCAATTTGCCGGTCTTGCGGGAGTCAATGAAGTGAGGAGCCTTTAGTAGGTGTATCAATGACAATTGGCGTCAAGATTAAAAGTCTCTCTCATCATCATCTTCAGAAAACGGTGAATTCATTAAGCAGAATCAGATGCAATAACTGCAAGTGAAACACTGTGAGTTGAACTGATTGAACTTATCGATACTTATCGATACGAATTGTGGGTAATTTCCTTTCTTTTTTAATACAATGTTAGAGAAAAATAGGACTGATATTTTGATAGGCTTAATTAGTCGTTAGATTGTTGATTTCAAATATTTTCCTCCCGAAATTGTGTTATAAAAGGAAATTGCACCCAATGAGTATCGATAAATGTCGATAACTTCAAATAATTTAACGCAAATAAATAATGCACTAAGAACTTCTATCGGCAAGTTAGGAGAAAATCATAGGCTAGTCATATGCGGATCAAAGAGATCAATAATCTGACAAAGATGTTCACAATTTTATTTAGTGTGTTGTTTTAGAAAACAGTAATGAACAAATTGGCTTTCATATCATATTTTCTACGTGTCGAATATTATTCTCCCTTGAATCGATGCTCTGTTCCCATTAGAACGTCAGTCAATCCGGGATTTTGCAGAGGAACGGAAGAAAAGTGGTATGGAGGAGAGAGGGCATAGAAAGAAAATACACATCCGCTTTAATTGTGCACATGAAAGCGTGCGGACTCACTAATTTTCCTCTGAGTCTCGGCAGACACTTTGTCGGCGAATTCGTCACACTTGAGCAGTTTGGACGATGATTTGGGAACGGCGGCGCGCCATGCGATAAGGGATGGAGAATAATGGGGTGAAATGGCTGCCAGTGCATTGATAAGGTCAAAAATAAATCATTATATTGTGCAATGAGTCACTCAAATGGGGTGGAATTTCTCTTCATGAGCACACACCGAATGGCGCAAGGACGGAAGTAATGCAATTCTGAGAGGGTGATTCTCTTCATCTTCCGAGGCAGCGTCTCGCCCTGTGTTTGCTGAGAAAATACGCGCGCCAGGACGAGGGCAATGGCACGAGAGGGTGGAAGTGCACCACCGAGATGTGGGATGTTTTTCTGGGTGTACAAAAAGCGCCATATGTGAAGTGTATCTTGTGAATTTTTTTCCCTCCGCTTCGAAAATGCTTCCACCAGATGGATATAATTTTCCACAGGCACTCGTGAACCTAATTCAAGCCATAGTGTGAACTCCTATTAGTGGTGAAAGATTGCCATTCAGTGCAGTTTCTCTGCCGATAATTCAATAGATTTTGTCACACGCCTCACGTAAATTTAATTTTTCACATCATCTCTGAGAAGAGAGGGTGGAATTCTTCGATTTTTCTCCAAAAATTCTGCTCATAGCATCATCCATTGGATGTCTACACTTTTTCCTTTGATCATTCAAATAAAGTTTCGACAGTGCAAAACTTCATTTTACCAATCGAAATCCACTTGTCCACCTGTCGAAGTGGAAAACTCATAAAGTATCCATCAGTCAACAAAATGCTCGCCTGAACTTGAGTGAGGAATAAATTGATGGTGGAATTCCAATGGGAGAGACTAAAACATTCGCATAAGATTTTAGGTAAACTTCATTTCGAACTTGTCAATCCATCAGACATTCCAAAGACAAACTCACCCCACAAAGCCAAGACGTGCCACTTTCATGGCAAACTCTGCATGATATTCATCATAAGTTTGGAGAATTAAAGTGCATTCGCTTTTCAGTTTGGAGAAACTTTCCATCTCTCCATTCATACCACTGAGACCTCTTTGCCTTTGGGGAGAAAGAATCACACGATTTTACCAAAAATACACACCCTCAAGTGGGAGGTTTTTAACCATTTCCCATCCAGCAACAAACACGCAATTTTGCAAATTCCTCTTCCGGCCAAGAAGCCACCAGCATTCGCCTGCCGTTCAATAAGCTTGATTTCGTGGGATTTTTCTCCGAAGTGATGTCGTGAATTTTAATTAGGCATCTCAGGAGGGGTTCAACGATATCACCTTAAGCGCCTCCCTTGCTACAATATTCAAGATATTTCACTGCGATATCTCAGAGTCTCGTGAGAGATTTGGTGTCAGAAGTGGGATTTCCTCATTCACTTGCGATTTTGACCACTTTTCAACATCTCTCTACGCCACACCGGGCACTGAAAGTCTAATTTTCTTCTTTTTCCATTAGTTGGTAACACAACAGTTGCGAGAGGGTGGAAATACTCCACCCTCAGTCGCGTGGATAGCAACCCTCATGCAACACATCGTGTAACATTACAATTGAATGCGCGCGATGTATTCATACATATCTGAAGGGTCACGCGTTTATCGAACACAGGCGCACGGCCAGTCTCCTTTTTCTCTGTGGCTCTGGATTAACATTTTCCGTATCCAATCGACTTGTTGTGCGCCCGTGACAACCCTTCCTGTATGTCATTTGAGCAATTATTCCGTAACATGCGACCAGCAAATATTTAGACATTTATATTTTCATCAAGGGTGAGTGTTCTCCACCCGCGCCTCAGCCTCCACTCCAGATCGCAATGGTGCTCTGGGTGATACTCTAACACTGGCTGTCGATATTGTGTAAATCGATTGAGGGGTTTGGAGCCACCCTTTAAAGCCTCCATGCCTCCACTTCACCATTAACTCCATTGTCACAATTTTGCGAGTGATACAAACAAACAGAAGAATAGGGGTGGAAAAAAATACCCCCGGATGTGGATAGACGACAATTTGAAATGGAAGAGAAGAAAAGAATTCTCCTCTCGTGATGTGTTTTCCTTGGCAAACGCAACCAAAGACGTGCGTGGGAGTGAAACTTCAGTATGAGACTCATCCTGTCCATTTTCCAGCTAAACCCCGTGCAGCCCCTCATTGGGGAGAGGGGGAGAAAGACGGCATTTGATTGTGGATTTGTGGAGGGAATTGCATTTGGTCTCCGGGAAAGTCACCCTCAGTGGAAGTGCGTGGCACGCAAAGGGTGGGCGACTCCCAAGGGATGAGGCTCATGTGTTCCATTCTCATGTATTTCGGCTTCTCTTTATTAGCATTTTCGCGTTTCGTCGAGGGGCGGAAAAGTGCTCGCCAGCATGAGAGAAACTTTGTTAATTTAAGAGCTCAGTAAAAGGTCTCAAGAAAGTGAGATAAACTATATTTGAACGCCCTCTTCTCTCCTTGCTCACATCGCAGAAGGATTTCCTCCCTAATCCTCATGCCTTTTCCTTCCCACATGTCTTAAATTTTAAGGGTGATTAACCCTTTTTTTCCAGCGAAATCCCTCCTGACAAATATTGATTAGTTTGTTTTTCTCTCTCCTTCGCATTCAACTAAAGGGAAATAATGGTTTCTATTTTTGTGACTCGGCGTGTCTGAGGAACTCTCCTCCTTTTCCGCGTCTTCTCGAGGGGGGTGGTCTTGACGGGTGGGTGTGCGGAAATGGCGGTGAAAAGAACGAGAAATATTCTCAATATTTTTTTAATGACTCATCGCTGGGGTGGAAGCTCAACTCTAGCTGGCTTTTTTTCCCGCGCGCGCAAAAATTAAGCTAATGGAATGAGGAGTGAATGTAATCCCATCGCCATTCAGGCAGCGCAATAATCTAAAAGCTTGTTTATGATGATTTCAGTTTAATGAAAGCGTGTGAAAAGTCACATTGTTTGGAATTGACACAAAGTGGCGAGAAATTTATGGCTTATGACTTTTCTGGTGCGGTGGTGCTTTTCAACAATTTTTTTTTTCCACCGCGCCTCTCCGACACGATAGAACTGGGTGTTGCGAGGGTGGAAAATGGTGGATTACAAAATAAACTCCCGAAATGTCGAAGTTGAGCACCCAGAATTGGGGATCTCGTGGGATTGTCGGGCGTGGAGGGAAAATTCTGAGATTAATTTCAATTGGAGGCCGATCCTCCGTGCGGCGGATAATGCTGATGGCTCTGTCGCCTCATGTAATTACAGCTTAGTGGTCAGATTATCTGGGATATTAGCACTAATGCGGACGCTTCTGGCTGCCGGTCGCTCATCCCCGACATCAGCGGAGGCGCCTTTTTTGCCGCTCTCCTGCGCCCACACTTTCGGCGTTGATTGCGCGGGACGGGCGCCGTTGATAGCGAGACAAAGGCAATGGCGAATGCTAAATTGGAATCAGTCCACCAGAAAAACAGTTGCTTAAGCGGATTTCCACACACACACACTCAGAGATTTCAGGCTAAGGTCTTCCTCGTCACTTTTGGCTCCTTCGGCCAAAGCTGCCCAGATGATAGCTTGGCATTTCAGCTTAAAGATTGATGAGTTTCTGAGGTGACGACGACGAGAATTACACCTTGATTAACCCTCGCATGAGATTTTACCAGAAAAACCAGAATTTATATCCATAAATTGACTAAGAATAGTCAACAATTGGAACAATTTCATAGTCTTTCAAACAAGTGTGTGCGATTTTTATTAAGAAGTCATAAATCCAGGATTAGACAACAGAGATAAATATATCTTTCTCACTTCTCTTGCTACAAGTGAGAATAATAAGAAATCCTAGTGTAGAAAATACATCCTTGACTTCAGGTTTAGAATCACCATTACTTTGTGGAGTCAAAAGATGACTTAACAAATGGCTATTCCACTTTGAGCCTCACATGAGCTTCTAAGAGCATTTAAAAGCTCCTCTCTGGAGAATTTTCCTGCAGCTATTTTTCCTTTCGGACATTTTTACGATTTCGGAAAGACACACCAATAGATTATCTGGATGGAACCGTCCCAATTTCCTACCAAAACTCTGCGCAAGCACGGAGGGTGGGGGGGCATTAAAAAAGCTCAATTGTGTGTGGAGAGCGCCGCCAGTGAAATTTATTGTTGGTGTCAGCAGAAAAGTCACAACCATGAACCCCTCACCACGTCCAATTAACAATAGTTAGAAAATTTTATTAATGTCGCATGCAATGCAATAAAACGGACAGAATGTTTTTGGTTTGGGAGAAACTTTTCAACTCATGGGATATTGCAGTATTTTGACGCTTGAATTCACATTTAATGTCTTTTTGTCCGCTCGTGGAGTCGGAAAGTTTCGGTTAAAAGGAAATTTGATTGATGGTAATTACGTTCTTTTTCCCCGGTTTGGCACACACACATTTATGAATGCCACTCTGTTTTGTGTGGAGCTTTTTGAATTCGCCCCCATTCACATTCCGCCTTTCGGTGCAGTGCCGACAAAAACCTCCCACTAATGTATTTCTCCTCAACCACACACACACACACCCAAGATCGCAGTGGAAAAAGGGGAGAGAAAAGTGTGGGAGAAAACAGATTATGGAATTAGAAGACAAGTTATTGGGAAAAAGTCATCGTTCCACAAGACATCATCCTTCTTATCTCTCGAATCATCAACCTAGGGTAACTGTCGCACTATATGCTCGATAATCCCATTCACAGCCAATGTGTAGCCGTGTTCTTGCGCTGGGGAATTTTTTCGGCAGCCCCACGAACATCCCCCAAATACCATTAGCCCTTTTCTTCTCAGCACAAAACACCGGGACGAGCTGAAAGGCCTCCTGACACTGACTTTTGCGCTGATGTGTTTCTCTATGAGGGTGAATTTTGGCGAGGGGCGATCAATTGGCGATGGAAATTGAGCTTTCACTGCAGGAATTATACATATGCGCGAAAAGGCAAGAGGAAATAAGAGTCTTGGAAACAGTTTGACCGCCATCAGAGATCTGCCAAAGCTGTGGAATCAAACCTGGCTCCCTCGGGGGAGAAACAGCAAAAGTCAATGACCCGATGCCACACATCAGTTCAATAAAAGTTCAGCTCGAGGAAGCTATGTGTGGCCCTCTTCCAAGACATCCCGCATTTCTCAACTATAAGTCGTTGGAGAGATAGCTGCAATCCACCCTCTGTTCGACACTTCAATTCCCGGAAGACGATGCCGAGGGATGTGGAAAAAAAGCAGAGAAGGTTAATACCAATCGACTGCCGCCGCCCCCCAAAACAGGGGCTCGGTTTACAAGCTGCAAAATAAAAATAAGCACTACACGAGGGTGGGAGGGAAAAAAAATTGACGGCTCCCCAACTTTTTCCTCGTCACCTTATCCGAAAGGGATGAAGTGTGAAGGGTTTTGCGTGGATCCTCACGGGGACAAGTGGCAATTTTCCAGCTAGTGGTGGAGGAAGAGCACCCCAAAGCAAATGCGTGACTGATATGCAAAATCCTCTGGGGGTGGAATTTGAATGGCAGATGCATTCACAAGGCGCGGCTGATTGTTATGTATCAGAAACAAATTGTACTCTCTTGTGACGCCCCAACTTGGGCAATTTGCTTCTTTGTGAAAAGATCATCATGCCTTATTTGCATTTTATGCTAAAACACTTGATCTCAAGAGGCGGCAACGCGTTGTGCCATATTTATTCTATATACATATACTTAGTGGCAGCGCCAAGAAATGGGGGATGAGAAATTCCACTCTGCTGCAATTTCTGGAATAGTTGATTTATCGTGCAGAGAGTCATGCACTCAGAGTTCATAAATTTCCTGGCAAAGGAAAGCGCAATGGGAATTTTCTCTTTATTGGAACTCTGTATCCACATATCGGATATACGATGGAAAATTGACTATTCGTCATTTTCCACCCGGTGCTTTCGTATCCTTTCGCCTGCGACACACCAATAATAATTCCAAGTCATTGAGTTTCACCGTTCAGGAGTGAAAAGAGCTTTTTAATCAATTTTCACCTCAATAGCGCTCAATCGCACCACACCAATTTCAATTTGTGTTTGGCGCTGTATTAGTGAAACTATATATATATGCATGTAAATTAAAGTGAAGAGGAGCATTTTCGCGGGAAAATGTCTGAATTTCCCATTTCATGGCACAACAGTTCCAGAAAAGCACGGGAAAAGCATAGAGCAAACGGGTGAGGACAGCGACAAAATGAACTCAATCACTGGCAAACCATCAAATGGCATTTAAAAGCTAACAACGGAGAGCAAAATTGAATGAGCTTTCCAATCCGCAAATACACCGCACATCCATTAATTTTCCATTTCGCTGTTTATCAGGCATTCTCTCAGCTTTTCCCATGAGTTTGGTGGGCCTTTTTTGCACTGACACCCACACGAAAATTTGATCTTTCCCCTAGTGAAAGCTTTTGTATGATTAATTGTGACTAATCAATACTGCATTGAGATTTAATCTGTAATTTATGATTAAGCGCTGTTGCGATGAAACCAATCAATTTATCCGCGAAGCTTATATCAGTTCGGTTGATTTTGGGGTTATAGCGAGAGAAGCACAGCTTTTCGGATAATATCTGATAATTGAAGTGATTTCATAGGATTGTATATTGAATTTTTATTTGATTCTTTTTCCGTTGAAATTAAATTGAAATAATTTAATGTGCATTTGCGTATAAGAAATGGGCACAGCTTTCCGCAACAAACAGTTCAGAACAGAGATATCGTGGAAGAGACATGGTATTAATTCTACTCCCCAATTTATTTGCGTTGATAAATGTATATTTGTAAAACATCCCCTTTAGACCTCGAATCTCCCCCTAAATCGATGGCTCTGTTTGATACTTTATTTGACGAATGGTGGTCGCATTTTTTCCACGCATCTCCATCCAGAGTGGATATAGTGCTGACTCTGGTGTTTCGTGGGTTTATTTGGCGATGCTGGGGGGGGAATAGTGGATGACTGGGGGTGACCGAATGTGGGTGAAAAGCGCCAAATTTCCAAATCCCCCGGGAATTCATGTCGCGTCGTTCTCATGGGCAGAACGTAACGAACTGCAAACGAGCTGATGTTTGTTGTTTTATGTGCCATCAACCATCAACGGAAGATGGAGGAGAGCCCACCAGGCTTCCTCCTGAATTACAGTGTGTGTGTGTGTGTGTGTGTTGACAGGAGTGTTCCAGTGGCATTTGCATCGGCGAATCATTCAGTTCAGTGGGCCGACAGGGGAAATTCCGGGTCCTTGTCTCTGACTCGTGTGATTGCATCCTTCCCTTGATTTCAATTTGTGTCCAGACGACTGTCTCTCACATTCCCCATGACGACTCTTTGTCAAGTGTAATGCAATTTTTGCTGAGCGTTCGGATTGTGATATTTCATTTCTATGCAAATTATCTAAGAGAGCATGTGTGCTTGATCTTGTGAGCAAATGTCCCCATCTTCAAGGACACCGTCAAAGCACACACCTTTAGTTTTGTCAGAATCTCAAAGTGGCTCTGCTCAAAATTCCACACAATCTACACCACAATTTGAGGTAGTTTACACACGAGTAGCAGCAAAAGGCATCTCAAGTGTCGATGCGGTGGGGTTTTGTGAGTGGAGCTAATTTCCATGCAAGCACATCTATTCATAAGACTTCATGCCGAAGAGACTGAAAATTCACACGAGTAGCAAAATCTAGCAAATTTTCCACACCCGCAGTCCATTTGCCAAAGTCACTACAACTTCTCCAGACGTGAAATGCCGGCCTATAGTCCGAATGTGCTGATATTGATTGGACTGCATTCATCATCTTGGCGACTCTATAACTGTAAAATATTCATCAGCAATTTGCATTATTAACATTTCTTACCGCAGAACTTTCAGCAGGAGTTTCTGAACAATGACTCATTAAAAATTAAACCTGTCAATGTGATGGAAAGCAAGCGGATTATGTCAATGCATTCATGTCTTGTGCCAACAGAATAATTGTTGAAAGTTTAAACAGATGCAAGAAGTTTAATTATGAATGAAGCAATTCCTTCGAGTATGATTGAGATTGAACTAAACTTGGGACATACTGAGAAGTTCTGTAAGCTTTGTTAAGATAATTAAGTATATACACATGATTAATAAATTCTATATATTAAATGGATTCAGTATATTTTGACGTGAAATTTAGCTGGTATTGTCACAGGGCGGAGCGAAGAAGTAGGCGGAGCTTAATTTTATGTTGTGCTTCTTTATTGTTTGAAGCGCATTCTTGAATTTTTCAATATTGCTGACTTAAGCAACAAGTCTTTCTCATTTCTCCTTGCAATAAATCCGTAAAAATGCCTTTCCGCAACTTGATGTGATGCACATCGAGTGGTATTTCACTATATTTACCAAGATATTTACCGAACAGATGACGATGTTTCCTTGGGTGAAGCCTTTCTGCAATTCAACGAGGCTCAATAGTCAAGAGACTGAATGAAGAAATCCCATCAATTGAGGAGAGTTTGTATAAACAAGCAATGGCAGAAAATTAATGTAGCATCTCATATATTGACTGCTACTCTTAGGCTTTCTGCTTCTTTGGGATGTGACATAGAGAGAGAGAAAAAGAGGCAGGATAAATATTTTTGGAGCAACACAAGCATCAATTGAATATGACACGACTGTGCGATATTATGAAATTCTAGGAGTTTATTAAACAAGCAAACAGTCCCTCTTCAGTGTTGTTCGCCCCGCTCGAGCGGAAATGGCGTAAAATGCCAATCAAGGGAGCATGAAGAACTCACCTGGGGTGTCCAATTTCAAGGGGGCGAGCGCTTGACAAAAAAAAATATACACACAGGGATTTGAGGCTCTCTCGAGAAACCCTTTCGGTTTTTCGGTGTAATTATAAATTGAGGGTGAGAGCGGTGAAGAATTTGTCTGTTGAGAACTTGAGCAGCAACTGAACCATTTTAATGGTTTTTTAATTGTCTCTATTAACTAGAGTCGCTGTCTTATCTCAAGCACTAATCGTTTGTATCCAAATTAGTTCTCAATCGCGAGACTCGCAGATGAAAGAGCGTCATTTTCTCATCATTCTCCACTTGTTCGTGCGCTCATGGCTTTTTTGCTGGCGCGTTCCCCCTTTTTCGACTCTTCAATAGAATAATCGTCAATTAATCGGACACCAAAAGTCATTAGATTCGTGACGGAAAAAATTGCTTCTCGCTTTTGGGGCTCATTCGCTCTGTTTCTCTCATTTTTCTGCGCGCCTCCAAAACCAGACGACACAGAATGGCAATTTCGTGAATTGAGACGATCAATTAATTACGCTCAAGTCATCCTAAGCGATAAGCTGGAGACGAAAACTCTCGAGATTCTCCGACAAATTGAGTGGAGATTTCTCTGGTTGTGTGTGTGGAATCATTGATATTCAAGATGAGGAGTTTCAGGTCAGTAACCATAATTCTGGGATTTGGTGTCTCGCCTCTTGGCGTCTCCTCAGGTTGTGTATGTGCAGTTCGCCCGTATCACTCATGATCTGAATAATTGGATAGAGAAGAGATGCATCTTGAGGTGTGCATGAAAAGAGCAGGTGCTTTCTCACGGGCGCCGTCACGGAGAGAACCATGGTATACACATGTAAATAACCATTGGTATAATTCCCTCTTCAGCTGCAAAAGAGATGTGAAAAGATCTCTCGTTTCCACTTGACCACGAAAGGTGAACCTGCAGGAAATTCTCGTCATGTCAATATTTAGCCAACAAACGAACAAACAGCCATTCAAACACCAATAGTCATCTTCGGTCGTCCTCTTTCAGGACACACCACCTTTATTACAATTCCACCTAAATGCGTTATGCGCCATAGTTCAAAATGCACCACTGTTGGCCATCATAGGCGCACTCGCGGAACCGCTTGCGATCCTTAATGCCACAGCAGATGTTGAACAGTTGATAGCAGCACACTGACTGTCCTATTCTTGCAGTGCACTCAGACATGAAGTTAGGCCGATAGCACAATTGTCGCAATTCTCGCGTAGTTTGTCCAGAAGAATGTGCAGACAGCAGCGCAATGCTGAAGAAGAGCACAATTCGTAATTCCATGGCAATTTTCACTGACTTCAAACACTGATTTCGTGCACTTGAGCCAACGTTCAAACTGGAAATGATACAATTTGCTTCGGAGATGGCTGCAAAGTGTGTTTTTCTCGAGGTCGGTTGAAAGAATGCTGAGCGATATCGGATTCGGTGCGTGATTTTATGAGAATTTTGAGATATAGTTCAGTAAACTTTGTTCCATTGTCGGAAACATATAACAAATGTGCTTTGTGTTATTTCACAGCAAAGCGTTTCCTAAGCATTGCCAAAACTTTAAAACGTGTGCAAATTTGCAAATATAGTGTTTGGTATTCACTGAAATAAAATATGCAATAAATTGATATATTCGGACTATTAATGAAAACATGTCATCAAGTTCAATGACACGTTGTTAAATCGCCAATATACTTCCTTATCATTTCACTATTCTCTTTTCAATATTGATGCTCTCAATTCCTGAATTTCTGACTTGATAAACGGTCAAAAGCCGCAACTTCTTGATAATATTTATAGACTTGTCGATACTTCTCTTCGACTTATAATTGAATCATTAGAAAGTCACCATGGACGGAGTTCAGAGAATCACGACCTTCGTCCTTCGTTAGCACCATTATTCACTGTCTTTCCATGCGTTGTTTGCCCTCGACAAGAAAACGAAGAAGTGTCGCTCGAGTGAAACATGGTTTGGATTTTAAAATTCCCTCATCAGACTCTTGTGTTATCTGGCCAATATAAACGAAGATTGGGGAGTGTTGAGGAGCAAACAAAAATATATGGAGTCGCTGTGGAGATAATTATCTTCTTAAAAGAACAGCGCGCAGAGTTTACATCTCATTAGGATGCTCCTGCTAATTGTCTCGTGCTCGAGGTAGAAATCCACACAATCTCGATATTGCGCCCTTTAAAAACGGGGGAAAAAAAAGATCATTTAATTGCCATGGAGAAATCCATACGGCGTGAGGGAGTAATTTCCAATCTAAATGCAAGACTTTCTGGGTGTATTTTCTGCACTATTCTCTCCCTTCCGCCAAAGTGAATAACACAAGAGTTTGCTGTTCAATGAAACTTTGATGGTTGGATGCATGGAAAATCCGTTCCGGAAGGACATTTGCATTCCAAATTAAAAAGTGGCCGTCGAATCGGAACAGTATTTCCAGTATAGTTTCGTAAATCTCTCAATGGCATGTTGTGCAATAAATAAAAGAAGTCCTCCAGCCTTTTTTCCTCGCCCACACTCTCACCCTCCTCTTCTGGCCAGTCTCAGGATATGAATGCCACTGGCCATGGTGGAAATTTATGCTCTGCAGGCTCACCGATCGAGGAGCGATCAATGAAATATTCAAATACCAACTGCAACTTGAAAGGGAGCGAATAAAAACCATTGACATTTTCTATTCACATGCTTTTTGGCATTTTTTGCTAGGCTGAAAGGACTGTATTTTCAGTGGTGCTTTTTAGATTTCTAATTTCACTTGTGATTTCATACATTCAATCGATTTTTTTTGCGCGCAATTCAAAGGTGAAGGAATTCTTCGCGAGAATGATTGGCAAAATACAGTGACAGACGATAAGTCTTCGTGTTTAGCAGTGTGACAAGTGTGGTGAGGTGAAAATGGGAAAAAGCACCAGAGAATCGAGTGGAAAAGAATAGCTTCCTTCCACTGAAACTGACTGAGACACCCTCAATGGGATGTAATGTGTTTTTAAAAGGGGTCGGAATTGTCTTTATGGGTCGATAATGATCCCTTGCCATGTACTTGAGTGAACAGTGAATTATATCATCTCCACCCACTCACCGCCCACCCTTAAAAGGAAAATCCACACACAAACACACAAGAAGTGAGAAAAATAATTTCCACACATTTGCTCCCGAGAGAGTGTGTGAGAGAGAGAGAGTAAATTGGAGCAAATAAATAATATTTTTCCGCAATTTTCTTGCGACCACACACTAATGGATGGGCCGGCACGAGGGTCATTGAGGGTCTCACGCGCTGTGCACACGTGGAGAGTGTCACGGAATGTGAGGCAATAAAAATCATTCATGAGATCCACCATTAATGCCAGGCAGTGCGCCGAGAAAAGGGGTTGCGAGAGGCCAGAAAATCAGGTGTATACAATTATCAACCGGGATGTCTTTAATATGCCAATGATGAACTCTGTGGTGGATTCTGCATGGCAATCGACACTATTAAAGGGGAAACATTTACCCACATCTTTTTTCTTCACCCAAAGAAGAGCATCTTCCCCAGAGATTTTAGTCTCCTCTCGAAGGGCTGTAATAAATCAAGCATGAGGATTTTTTTTCCTTTTTGGTATCTCAGTCACTTTCTTAGCCTACAGAGGGTGGAAAAGTAACAAGAAATGTGTTGAGTGCGTAGAATGTCTCGAGAGATTATGTATTGAACAGGCAATTAACCTTTTGCGAGGAGTTTTAGCATGTTCATATGAAGAGTTCTCAAAGTTTTATTGCATACAAGTGCAGAAAAGAGAAAAATCAATATTTCTCATTGTTCTTTCCACTTACATTGTAGTTTAATGTCCTGCAGATCAATGTCTAAGAAACTTGATATGAATTCATGCAATATGCTAAATAAACTCACTTTGTACAACTTCTTGTCACGTGATAAATCACCCCTCATTTCGTCGTCACTGAGATGGAAAAATGCAGCAGTGCAGCGACATTGTTCTCCGAAATTGTGCCAATTATCACCCCCTCGGTGTGAATGGTCGAAGGGGAAAAGTCTCAACATTTTGGGGTGACATGGGGAAATAAAGTGTGACAAAGAGTGAAGCATGGGCGAAGTGGAGTCTCGCAGGTCCTCGCCAAAAAATAGGGTGGCGGTTGTGAAAATTGTGCGACGACAATGACACAAAAAATCGATCCCAATTCATTTGCATATAAATTGGCTCTTTGGGTATTTTTGGCGGGGGTGCGACTGGAGGAGTGATATTTTTCTAGTGATGGCTAAAAGGAATCAGGTCGCGAGGAAGTCGAGCGAGAAAAAATAATTGAACATAAATTTCAATAATTTATAAATTAATTTGTTTTCACAAACATCGCATAACCTCTGCAATATTTAATTAAAAAGCATCTGCAGAGACTCTGTTGAGTATTAATTAGGGAAGTTTTTGTGGTGTATAGAGAGAGAGAGAGAGAGTGGAAATCAGAGGAATTCTCATCATAAATTCCTTTCGGCAAATTTTATCTGCTTTAATGTTTCATTTTACTGTCTAAGAAAATTTCTGGGCAATGCTGAAGACAAAGACTTTCGTCGCAAAAGGCTAAAGAAACCTTCTGTGGAGTATTTTCTCTCAGACACACATATTTTACAGAGAATAGAGCCTTACTTTCTGTGTACGATTTTTGCCTTGATCTTTCGTGCAAGAAGTTTAATGCAGGGATGAAGTGCCACTTGTGCAGCATAAAAACCCACCCTTTTTCAACCCCTCTTTTATATATGAATTTAATTGAATAACGACGACGCTCGAGAGGCAACACACTGAATGTCACAAAAGGCTCCTTAACGATTTCCAGCTGAAATTTTCAAGTCCCATTCGTGGCAGGAAAATTTATACTAAGGCAGTTCCCACTTGGCAGAGTTATTCATACGTTATTTGCAAGAAAGATTTCCTGAGATTTGCGCACTAGAGGAAATATGTAGAGTGCACTCAGGTAAATTTATTCACTCACACACTGGGAAATTCAACATAAAGCACCGCCCATTCGGAAGCTCCGTCCACTCTTTGCTGCCTTCTGCAAGTGATCGTGGGATTGAAGTTTTCTCTGAGTGTAGCTGTGAAAAGACGGCCAGTCTGCAGGTGGTTTTCAGTCAAATCTGGATGTGAAAGATCGACCATGGCGAATAGACAAATCATCGCCTCTCACTCCAGATTGCCCTCCATCGCGCAGGGCAACCTCTTCATCCGCGCTAATGAATTGACGAGCAATGCGTGGAGCGCAACTCGGGGTATTCTTAAGCACAGTGAATTGATTTCCGGAACAAATTTTTATTCATTAGACGCACACAAAACAAGAAGCTGAGCACAACAAAAGAGACGCGCGAGTCTTTTACGGGTCTCGAATAACTAATTGAGTTCTTAAGGGGTTGCATAATTTACCACAAGAAGCGGGTGAGAAGAGGCGTGGAGGCAAAAATAAATACTGAGGAAAACAACTTGAAGTGTTAATAGTGGTTTAATAAGGTGGAAGAGGAGCGAACTCTCAGCCTTCTCTCTCCCTCTCTCGCTGGGAAATCGTCCCGCCAGCATCATCTGTCGCTTCGCCTCTTGAGTGTCTCATTAGGAGATATTTGCCGGGTGAGAAAGAAAGTTAAATTAATTTCGTTGGCCGCCCCCATGAGTGGGTGAGCGCAGGCTGGAGGCCACCCTTGGTACAGTGTGCGGCAAATAAATTGGAAGCGCCCCAATCGATTTCCGACTATTAATTAGTGACCGAAGTTGGCAGCCGGAAAAAATCTGCCTAAATACCTCCACAGCCACTGTGGCGATTTATTTCGCCACTGTTGCCAGTCATATTTATCTGGGAAACAATAAAATAAAACCCCAACTAAATATTGGACAGCACTCTGACAAGGCCTGCGACGACTACTCATTTGGGGATTTTTGTATGTATTTTCATACACCACTCGAACCTCTGGGTGGCAATTAAATTAAATGCAGTGAGTTTGAAAATCAAATATCACCATGTTCGAGTGCCTCCACACATAATCTACTGATTTATACACCAGCGAGAGAGTTTCATTTACCTAATTACCCTGATTATTTGGAGACGTGCACGCTATCTAATTGTGCCGCTTTCCAGCGCTCAACATATCCAGCTAATCAATACAGGCCATCCATATTTGATTATGGTTCGGCAATTCAAATACAGAATCCTACTGGCAAACATAGCAACAGAATTTTTGGGAAAAGTCGCACAATTTACATGGTGTCATTTATATATATATATATCGCCACTCACTAAGTTAATTAGCTTCTGGTTTGGGCGTAAACTGAACTCAAAATATACAAGTTTCGCCATACATCAATATTGATGTGTGAAGTAATGGGTTAATAAATCTTTCGCAACACTGCGTCTATTTTTATCTGGGTACTAAATTGATAAAGAGAAGAGCGGAGCATTTCTGAACACTTTGTTGATCACTATTTGCATGTAATCAAGGTTTAAACCATAAAGTGTGTAAACACTGCAACACCAAACAAAGAAGTACAGTGGATGATAATGAAGTTTTTTTTTTGTGATTTTCTTCCACAATTTATCTTTGAATTTACCCTGTTTTCTCCTAATTCCTAGACTCAAATAATTTCCTGATTTATCGCAGAGTTTTAATTTAAATTTCTAATTCTATTAGAAGAAAGCTTGGAAGAAAGAGTAGAATTAATTTGGGAAGATTACAAACTTAAGGCACGCAGAAAGTAGAAGAGACTGTACTAATTGACATCAAATGATAAAAGATACACTGATGTATTTCGGATTCGCGATTCTACATGTCTTTTGTAACATCACAAAGCGTCATGTGACGAATGTTACGGACGCGTATTTGTATATTAACGAATTAATCTAACATTTATTATTTGTGTCACCTAAAAAAAAAGAATTTTGCAAATTTATGTTGATGTACTATTGCCTATGAGAATTGGGGAGACGATTTTGTAAGTGGTATAAAAGCACATGGAATAGGCTCGAAATTCGCAGTTGGTAAAGATCTGAGTTGCGGAGCAGGCATGAAAGTTCACGTAGTTTTTGCTTTTTTACTAGTTATTTCTACTGTGTTTGGGCACAAATTAGTGGTGAGTGAAAAATGATCTGAAAAGTGTATTTAATTGTGACGAGTGAAATGTACTTTATAGAAAACGCCTAAACGAACTGTTCCGAATATTTCGACTTACATGAAGGTAAAGATTAGAGACAATTTGACGTTATAAAATCTAAAAACTGTATTTTAAAAATTAAGTGAAAAATCATGTTTTTTTTTCCTGAAGAAACTGAAAGAAATGCAAGAACAATCGAAAGCCGAAATTGCAGCGGTTGAAGGAAAGCCTACAAATGAAGCCAAGGAGACTGTCTATGGTGGCTATATTATGAACTTCTGTTTCCATTGCTTTAATAAAGCGAGAGCCTTTTGATAAGATATCATGTATCGACGGGTGCCTCGAAAACTATAAAAAGTCAAAATCGCCATTTTTCAGCAAAGCGAGTTCAAAATTTTGCATTAAAAAAGCTGCGAAATTTGCCAAATTTACTTCAAAATACTCAAAATGCCTTCAAATCGTTCGTTAAAGTCAAAATATTGCTCTGTATTTTTTATTTTGTAAATATTTTATTGGTATTTATTGAAATTTTTCACTAAAATGTGGCAAAATTAATAGAAAATCTGAAAATATTACTTTTCAAAGTCGATTTTTAATGGGTTTTTGAGTCGATTTTATACAAAAAATCAACTTTTCATACTTCACTTGAACTTTTTCTTAATGTTTTCAAGTGAAAAAATTTAAAAGATATGAGAAATATTTATTTAAAGTCCAAAAAAACATTTTAGGATGATTCTGAAAATCTACAAATATTTTCTTTAAAGACGTTTTATGCATTTGACTGCAATTTTTGAGACATTTTTCTTGGGGAAAAATTGTACAGCGTAAACAATGAAAATTTGACTTTTCATTCGCAAAACATGACAATTTTTCTCCATTTGTGCTTTTTAGATAAATAAGATTTTTTTCTATTCTCTCATAAGATACAAATCTTAAAATTCTTGTACAGAAAGAACAAATAAAAGGCTTTTCAAAAATAACATAAGACGAAAACTATGATAAATCGACTTTTCATAGTTTTTCATTCACCCGATTGGAAAGAAAAATGTCGTGAATATTAAATAAGATGCATTTTTTTTGCTGAGAATTATTAATTTAAGTCTATTCGTTATTTTTTCCGCTCAAAACTGTTTTTACGTTTGTCAGCGACAGCAAATGATTAAAAATCCAACGATAAATCAATGTTAGACAATTTTATTATAAAATTAATATCAAATCTCAGACTAATGAGTTCATTGTTTTCATGGTTTGTATAAATTGCATAAATGAATGAATAGAATTTCTTTTTTCGCCAGACTATTTGAATTTCAATTTTAAATTAATGTAAATTATTCAGAAAGTCCACAAATCGAAATGTCTCAGAAAGTAGAATAAACTGGTTGATTAGTTAATGAATTCACTGCTTTCGGCCTTGCTATTCTACATCTTTCTTTTTGTAGCATCGCAAATGCAGTCTGACTGGTGATACGGATGCTTATTTGTATACAAATGAATCTATCATTTATTAATTATGTCATATATATAAAAAGTATTTTTTGCGAATATTAGTGGATATATTAGAAATTTTTTTATATTATATAAATTGGCAAATGGCATAAAAGCAGATGGAAAGAGCCAAAATATCTCAGTTGGTGAAGATTCGAATTGCAGAGCAGACATGAAAATGCAGACAGTTTTTATCTTTCTGCTAGTCATTTTTGTCGTGTTTGGACACAAACTGGTAAGTGTAACAAGATCCTAAAAGATCGTTTTGTTGATTAAACTGTGTAATGTTCCTCACAGAATACGCCTTATTCGAGTAACCCTAAACATTCGGGCCACATGAAGGTGAGAATAAAAGTCTTGTCAACTTGTTGATAATAATAAATGGTTATTTTGCAGAAAAAATTGGGAGAAATGCAAGAACGAGAAGTATTTATAGATGAACTTGCACTTGTGAGGGGCAAACCTACAAATGAAGCTGAGTCGAAGGTCCATGGCGGTTATATAATGAACTTTTGTTTTGACTGTTTCAATAAAGCGAAGGCTTACTAAAGGATATGTTGCGAATTATTGTTGGATTGGCCAAAGAGGATTTTCTCTCAACTTGAAATAAATAAAGACTTGATGATTTCAATAAAATAAATTTTATATTAAAATATTTATTGTATGTTTTAAAGTTCAATTTGAAAGGTGTGCGAATTAACTCTAAAACACTGCAAATTGAGAGCTCTCGAAAAGTAGAATAAACTTGTGGGTTAAGAAATGTCATTCAGAGATTAAATATTCGCACATGCACATTGGAAGAGTTTGCTATTCTTCATTATTCACTTTTGAGATAAAAGGAATGTCTGTGGTGGGCAATTTGGATGCATATTTGTCTTACAAATGAGTAGGATTATTTATAAGTTGTGTCCCACCTACATAATTAAATCTTTTTAAAATTTATGCCGAGACATTACAAATTAATCGCGTCTTAGATTACACTTCTGCCAATGGTATAAAAGCCAGATGGGAAGAGCCAAAATTTCTCAGTTGATAAAGATTTGAATTGGTGAACGGATATGAATGTTCGAATAGTGTTTATCTTTCTGTTAGTCATTTTTGTTGTGTTTGGGTATAAATCGGTGAGTTTACCATGATCTTTCAGTTTGTGTTTTCTTTTATTAAGGTGGATTTTTTCATTTTTAGAATGCGCCTCAGTCGAATGATACTAACTTTTTGGAGCAAATGAAGGTAAGAATAATATTCGTTTCGACACTGAATAAAGTTACATGAACAAAGTTATGGTGATAATCAATGCTTTATTGCTTAATTTGTAGGAGGAAGTAAATGTCTCGGCGAAGCAAGAACAAGTGGACGAGGAAGAAATGGAAGAACTAGCTGAAGAAGGTGAAGAAGCTGAGGTTGAGGGCAAACCTATAAATGAAGTTTCATCGACTGTCTATTACGGCTATATAATGAACTTCTGTTTCAATTGCTTCAATAAAGTGAAGGATTTGGTGAAGGCCTTCTTTTAATAATAAATTGTTTAACTCAGTTTTAGTGTTTATTTTAATGATATCTGCTAACAATTTGTCATTCAGGCTTTTCTCTCAGGGTTTAGCAATGTTTTTCGTTCTCTCTTTTATGATCCATCTTTTTCAGCAATAACCAGAAATACCAAATTTGCTCCACTAACTTGTATTTTTAGATCATCGAACGTGAAGATTGCAGTTCTTAGAAAAAAGTGTGAAGAATTTGCGAGAAAGTGTTAGTTATTCGACTCTGAAAAAGGTCACGAGACAGTAAATGATCGGAGACACAGTAATCAGACTTGGCGATTGAATTTTATATCTAAAATATTAAATTCCCTCCTACAGCGTGAACTTGAAAGAATTTCTTGTTTTATGGCACTGTTTAATTTAAATTTATAATTCAGTGAAAAAGTATGAACAAATTGAGGGCTCCCGGAAAGTAGAACTGTAGATTATACTAAGTGACATCCAGTGATTAAATATGCACTGACAGGTTTCGGTGTCATGATTCTACATTTTGCCTGATTAGATAGACTTTTCTAATGTCATAAAACATCACTTGATGGACGATACGGATGCATATTTGTATATATTATTGAGGTTATTCAGTATATATTTATTTTTGCTGCCACCTCTATAATCTCTTCTTCAGATTATGTGAATTCAGTTACAACTATGACAAAAGGTATAAAAGTCCGCGGAGGAAGCTTCAAATTTTCAGTTTATTAAGATCCGTGTTGTAAGGCAGACATGGAAGCTCAAATAGTTTACGTTCTGCTGTTAGTCATTTTTGTAGTGTTTGGGTATCAGGTAACTATATAGCTTAATCTTGCAAGTGTTGGTGTGTGTTTTCTCAGTCGGAATTTCTCATTTAGAATTCACCTGTGAATATACATCGTCCGGATCCGAGAATAACAAGTCATTTCAAGGTAATGCAAAAAGATTTCTCCACACGGAATCCAACTACGTAATTGTGATACACTCAATGCTCTTTTGCAGAAGAAATTGAAAGATTTCAAATCAGAAGTGTCACTGGTGGAAGGTAAGCCAACAAATGAAGCTAAGGGAATTGTACATCATGGTTATATCATGAACTTCTGTTTCCACTGTTTTAATAAAGCAAAGGCCATTTGATAAGACATATTTTATTGTCTTTTGAGCGGAAGTGTGCCATTAAATGCCATCGATGCACTTCCTTTGCAGTTAATCCAGGATCGATCGTTCCACTCTGTCCTTTTTACAAATCGATTCGGAATATCATGAGCTGTTGTTCCACATCTCCGTCACGCCTCGAGGTACATTGGACACACTAGAAAAAAAAGAGTGGTTGTAGGAATACGGGAAGAGCCCCTCGATTCACCCTCGAATCGATTTTTTCTGTCGATTCATACTGTCCCCGGGGCGGCACACAAGAAGATGACTTTTTTGTGGCGAATTAATTTGGTGGGGAGAATTGATTTGTTCCGGACCGGTGTGTCTGTGATGGCATTCGAGCCGAGAGAGTCTCAGTTGTGCCATCCCAGATCAAAATATTGAATTTCACATTGAGTCCATTGGTGGCACAATGCTTCCTCCTGCGGCGGTGCGATAGAGAATCGGTGAGAGAGACGGTATTTTCTCTTGTGCGGTACTTGGACAAACTTCCGCAAATTGCTTGTAATTGAACATGAGTGTTTCATGCCACTGATACTTTTCCATAAACCCACCCTCTGGCCGAAGCATCGCCAAAGCAGGGCAAACAACAAACTTTGTCCTATGGGTAAGTGATATAGAATTTATCTCCATACACACATTTATTACATTTTAGAGAGGAGAGACACTGGAAGCCAGGGACTGATTATCCATTGAAAGTCTCGTCACAGTTTCCCGATGGGTGGGAAACACACACACACACACACCCATCCACAAGAGTGTACGGAATCTAAGTTGAGAAGTTGAGCAAATGAAATAGTTTCATCGATTTAATAACTTGAAATTGGTCACATTGTGTCCCCAGCATTTTCTCGTTGGCCCCCCTCGCTTTCTAAATTGAGTTGAGTGCGGTGGCAATTCCACTTTCCAGCCATTTTCTCAAGACACAACCCCAAACTTGAGCACTTTCTGTGCGCTCGCACGACGGCAATGGTATAAATTCTCATAAAACGTAAATTAAACATCACCATTTCACTTGCAGCTGTTTCTTCAACCTGAGAGCGAACCCCACCGTCGCCCCCATTGTCATAAAACCCAGCCAAGGGTGCGGTGCTTCCTCATCTTGCCAGGGGGAAATGCAGCGCGAGGGTGGAAAAGTTGAGCAAGACTTTATTTATTATTCATTTCGCTCGGATAATAAAATATGAGCTTCCGGACAAATGGTGCACGGATGAAGAGAGATCTAATGCACTCAATATCCAGGATAACGAACGTGTCCGCGGCATTCGATGAATTATCCTTCAATTCAAGTGTGCTTTTGATGAAAGCATCCGCTTTTCGATGCTCTAATCTTCTGTAATATGTTCTTCCATTGTAAAGCTCGTATGAAAAGCAAAAGATTGAACTAGTTCACTATTGAAGAGTTTGTGAGCTTACAATTATTACATATTAATGCAAAAATCACTCAATTCACGCCAAATATGAGGCAAAAGTATGAAATTGATCTTCATTGGCACAAAACACATTTTCAAGAGTGAAATTTCTTGTTCATCAAAGAACTGCTCATTGTAGAGATTTATTATCTTCAATTCGATACGAGATATTAAGTGACATTCCTAGTCTGACAACAATATTAAGCCTATCGCTTTATAATTAATTGGGAATCGTCGTTAGGAATAAATTCACATAATGGGTCAATGTGCTCATCCCAATTGGTTCCACTCTATAGATTGCCATCAAAGCTCCGATGAAAGTTTGACGGTGTGGCATCAGAATTAGACTTGGAAAGTATCCCACTGGGAGGTGGTTCTATCGAGAAGTCATATTCGATTGGAATTGAGAATATCAAGCACTCAAAACTTGTGAAATTTATTCACATGACTCTCGCGATGAGAGAGACTCACATATAAATTAGCTTTTTGGAGAGAGGATCGATTAAAATCTCAGCTCGCCGAGCAGCCGAAACATTGAACAAACATTCCCACTGTCAGATAATCTAATTAAATGGCTCGACTTTTTGCTCACTCATTAATTAAATTGCATGAATAAATAATTTTTTGCCCGACATTATTTCGTTAGTTTCTTTCACTGGTTCTGCGGTGAGCATCGAAATGAAACATGTGCACGCGGAGGGCCTTTTTTCCCCGCGGACCTGCAATTGCGCGGGTTTTTGTTGTGTGGCGGTGCGTATGTGAATAAAATGGTGTATGAAGAGCGTGTGTGTGTGTAAAAGGATGTATGACGATGGATTTTAATTGAAATTCTACATTCAGGGACGCTGTCAAAGAGGTCAATAGCACCCAAAAAGGCTTCACATTACTAACGCATGACCGAATTTTTTCCATCCCTCGGACTCGAGGGTGTGTCCCTGTTTCGCATGCACTGAGCCTGGAACCCGGAACACAAACAATCAATTGAAATGGCTGGAAGGCTTCGAGGGTGGAGGGTGAATGCATAAATTTATGAGGAATAAATTGAAAATTGCTACTTTATGTCTTGTAGCGACATTGCGATTTATTTGAGTGCCTCTTCGCGGCGCATTTTTGCCCCCTTTCTTGCCACAGCCTCCAGTGCATATAGATGAAGTCTGCAGTGTCTGGGAATGCCTGGAAGCCACTGACTACCCTTCCGATGTGGCGCGCGCGCGAGTAACCAAAATTTATCGCGATACCACAAGCGTGGAAAATTTATGCATCGATTCCGATGCAAAACTGTTGGAGTTGCCATCCGACGGCAAAAATATAAGATTATGTTCTTCCATCACTTTTACCCCCGAAACTATTTTGGTGGCGAATAAATTCTGCATATAGATTGCACTTCAGCCACATTTTCGAGCATTCCTCCACAGTTTCTCCCATCGAATAAGTGGGTGATAAATTCATTCCACTGCCGCCCAATCTTCTGCTTTAGATACTCTCGCGAATCCATAACCGAGAAATCCCCACCAGCGCTCGATCATGGAAAAATTAAGGGGGGTGTGTGTGTGTGTGTACATGAGAAGCGCCATATCTTGGAGGAAAACCATTTTCCATCCTCCACAGTTCACCTCTCGGCGATATTTTGTGGATTTATCGACAAACTGGGTGAGTTTCAACCTCAATATTTGACGAAATAGCGTCGCCGGCATTCAAAATTATATCAAAATGTGCCACATAAATTCTATCTTGATGGTTGTGCAGTGATAGTTCGCTACCAGGGCCAGGCTAGAGTTGTGAACAGCATGAAAGACAGATTAGAGATATCGACGTGTTTATAAGTATTTCGCTAGAGCGACTAGAGATGGCAAATGAAGCTTTTTTTTTAAGCACAACAATAATTAATTATTGTTCTGCATTGAAAATGCTTCTCAACTCTGGTTCGGGAGATGAATATTTGCGGGAAATCATTTCACCATAAATCATATCATATGAGATTTTCCATGCATTTCCACTCCCTATGAAAATATCATGTTTGTCGCCGACGTGATTACCTCAGAGTGGTCGAAAATGGGAAATACCATGCGAATTTATTCACCTCTAAATCTGACAAATTGCTCTCATTTGCCATCAATTTATATCCCATACGGAACATCTCTCTCTCTCTGGGATTCTTGCGAAGCGTTGATTTGAAATTCAGACACTCCAATTCGTGAGACAATTTCTTATGCGCGTCAGCCAACAAATTGGCCCGTGAGGAATTCTTTCTTGCGAGCGTCCATCAGACAGCATATGGACGGGACAATTAATCGGTGTGAGATGAAAGACAGGCCAGAAGAAATGAGCTCCGTACAAAAGTGATTTGATTTAATGACTCTCGTGGTATTTGTATTGATTGGACATCGATTAATCAATAATTGTATCTAAATTGGCCGCGATGGAAGTCATTATTCTGGTTTAATGAAATCTGCGCGCCCCACAGACGCACGAGGAGAGTGTAACATGTTAATTCCAGCCAGGCGTGTTGATGGCTCCTAACGAGTTGCGGTCATAGAATCGCCCAAATCTTTCTTCATCACGCTGGAAACAAGACATTTTCAGCAATGGGAATTTCATACACACGAATTCTGGGCTTTGTTCGTCACGCCACTTCTCTTAAAGAATCTCACCTCTGAGAGGTGATCAACTGGCCAGAAAGACTGTCTTGCCTTTCCTCTTGAGAATTGTGTGTCTAAACCACACGCAGAATCGTTACAATTGAGCGTGGAAAAGATTACAAAATTTATATCCATCGAGTGCGAGAGAAGATGTGAAAAGAACCCAGAGAATGATGAGTGAGATTGAGGAGATTCCATTGTTCTGGCCTTTTGGTGAATTCATCATCGAGACGATATCGTGATGTGTCAAGTCCGATGGCTGGCGGTACCCACGCCGCAAGAGTCAATGATGGGCAGATGTGTGGCCCATGGAATGTGTATCAGACATTTTTGGCCGATGCCAAAGGGAAATTCAATAAAATTAGTGCCTCATCATCGTTTTCTCGTTGTTGAAATCCTTGTACGGCCTTATCATTTCCATTCCTTAGGATTGCCATGCTCCGTCCATTCCGGCCATCAAACACACTTCTTCATGTTGTCATGCCCACCCTCACACATTCACCCTGGACAAAAAGGGTACAGACAGTGCGAGGCTCAATCTGCGACCAGTCAATTGTGATACGGGAATGACTTCCCGAAAGACGAAGAATTTGTGAAAATGATTTATTGTGAATAACAACTATCCCAGGGATCCTTTTGTCGATCATTCTGACAATGTCGGATTATATCAAGGAACACCCCAGACTTTCTGGGGGATGAATTTTATTTCCCATCTCCTGTTGTTGGCCAGAGATTACGTCGGACAAGAATACCACTCTCGGATGAAATCTCTCACTTTGTTCCTCCGTCACAAGATAAAGACGGAGTAAATTGACCAAAATTCTATGGAACACCACACAAAACTCATTCCCTCTCATTTTCCCAGCCACTTCTACACTACTTTGCAAAAGTCTCTTGCCATTTTCCGCATTTCACACGATTGATTGTGAAGTTTTCTAAGCTGTGTGCAAGTATATCAATCGCCATCAGTTAAATTCCACTAAAACAATATTACTCTAAATAAACATATACATTTTTCTCGATATGTAGTCCACAAATTCTCCACAAAATTGATGCATAAAGTGCCAATCTCCCACGATACATATTTGCACAATGCGATACAGAGAAATTAATTTCAACTTGCCAGAGATATGCATTCCCGTCAGACCGTGAAACCAACGAGGAATCAATCACTGGGAGTTGAATGAAAATGTGAAGCGCGCGCTGAGCGAAAATAAGCGGGAAATCAAAAAATATGCATACGACAGGGTGGCTGTGTGCAATATTTTGATGGAATGCTGCATGTAGAATTAATAAAGGGCGGGAGAGCATGAAATACTGACAAAAACAAACCCTCAGTCAACGCGTTAGCAACACCAGAGTGCACATCAATGCAGAAACTTTCGCAAGGCACGGCAAAAATTGCTCTCAGTCGATAAAAGGGCTCTCTTGCTCAAGTTTGTAGAGCGAAATCAGTTGGGAACTTCGTGTGTATGTGGAGGATTAGGGCAGAGCTGAGATGCACTCGAGCGAATTAATTTTTATTTTGTACTTATTACCATGGGATTTGGATTGTGCGGCAGAAATCCTCTCTTCTCTGCTGGTTTTCGTTTTGAGCTGCTTGAGAAAGGACGCGCATCCTGAGAGGGTGTTTATCGCATTTATGCCAGGACTCCTGATGACCTCACCATGAATAGAAATCTCAAGTGCGCGCTGTCTCGACAGTGCCTTTGTGGGGTGTGTTGTGTATATTGCACAATCTTGACGAATTGATCTTCTGAAAACAGAAACGAAGATATCTCGCGCCTTGCTTGATGGAAAAGCCCTCGCAGTGTGGCTCCTCAAAAGCCACAGACATATTCAAAGGCTTACGCCTCTATTGTGACGCACCGAAATGGAAATTTATGGGAAAATCTGATGTGGTTTTTAATAAGATGCCTTCTCACATTGAAGGCATTCATCTCAGCATGTCCAAGAAACAAATAGTACAACAATTGTCTCTCTTTCCTCGCCAGCAAAGGAGATTGTGGCCAAATCTTTTGTTGATCCTCCAGAACAATGTCCATTTGTTTGGGTCCAAATCTGCAACAATTGTGTCTTTTTTTTGCACACAGACACACACTGTACAAATGGTGCCTTTGCCATGGAATTCGTTTGCAATTAGTTGACCATTTTCTGACCACTGTGCATCCCGAGACTACCTAGGAAGTCTCTCGCATCTGTGCAATTTATTATCCTCGACAGGACACCTTTGGCGTCTCTGTGCCTTCCCGATAATTCTGCCGCTGTCTTTGGTGGGATTTTTTCCACCCCGAGAAACCACTCAGGCACAAGAGAATCTTGGAGAATTCTTAGCTGGAGACCTCTTAAAGCGTAAGAAAGGGATGTGGTACTTTACAACCCTCATCCTCGACCATGGCGAATGGCTGAGGCCGTATAATTACAGTCCAGGAACGCCCAAATTGCATCTTTTACGAGGTGAAAGTTGTCCTTGTCAGCTATATTATTTTATAGAGATCATCCGGGGCATTTTTATATATCTCATCAGTCGCAGCATCGCACAAAAGGGGATGATAAAAGTGCCCTTAGTCGAACATTGGCATTGCTGCAGCGCAGTTCGACAATAAATCCCAATTCTTGACCATTGTTGGGACGCCCAAAAGGACTCGATAGAGAATAATTGCTGAATTGGAATTAAATTAAAGGGAAAGAAGGAGCTCTCCTTTGGCCATTCAATTCAATTGGGAAGTGATTGCTCAGAGGAAATATGATTTATCGCTTTCGAGCGTCTCAATGCAATTCAATGGCACAGGAGTTTTCTCTCTTTCTCTGTTGTCACAGAAACTCGTCCTGACAATTCTCAAAGAGGAGTTTTGAAATTGATGGCGCAATGTCCACCGAGAGAGAATGCAAAAGATTCACCGGGTGTTTGTCACCGCCCCAGAAGAAAGGTGTAAATGGGCAAAAAGAGTCCCTAATTTGAATAAATTGATACGACCTGAAATTGCTGTTTTCTCCCATCGCGCTATTTTTGTGTTCGGAAACAAATTACCACCTCAAGGCTTGGAGCCCACTTCACGTGATCCCTCTCGTGTGAAATTGCTTTGGGGATTTGGCGTCAAAGTCTCTGGAGGATCAGCACGAAGAGTTTGTCACCAAAGGTAATTCAGTCTCCTTGCCAATACGCGATGATTCGCATCCATTTCGCATTGGTGGAAAATTTTCCACAGAATTCACGTCAGTGAGGAAAATAGGGTAATTGAATACTCTAAAGGTGTGTTATGTAAATAAATCCCGCACGTGAACCTGCCCCAGGGTCTGTCGGCGACATTTTCCAGACTTTACATCCTGCGAGCAATGAACCACAGCGAAGCTCTGTGCAGTAATTTTTCCCCAAATGTGTGCCAGTGACAAGACTCGGACTCAGGGTGATTCGCAAAATATACACACCCCCATAGCCTTTCTCCTTCCCCAAACCAGTCAAAGAGGGGCACACAAAAGCCATGTCACATTTGTTCCTCTGCCATCGTCAAACAAGGAAAGTATTTTAGTGAATTTTTCAATTTGCATCCGAAAGCCTCAAGAGGCCCCAAAATCGAGTGTGTTTGGGAGGACGATAAACCCCCCACTTTGAAAATCTACATGTTGGCAGAAAATTCACTCTATCACCTCTGGCAATTTCCCTCTTTTATGGCTGTAAAACAGAAAATCAACAGTGTGAGATTCAATAAAAGTGAAACCCATCAATTTCATGATGGAGGGGAAAAAACTGATAAATTCTGCCCTTTAGTATTCTGCACCTTCAGGAGGGCAGAATTCTTCGCCTCTATTCTCCCACTGAGACCCACACATTCGCAATATCTATCAGGAAAATGGCCATAAAATTGAGTATTCAGTTCAATGGGGGCACCCATTGGACGCTTTTCCCATCACTCTTCGGTCTGCAACTCAATGAAGAGAAGAACAATGGTGGGAAGAGTGAAAACTACTTCTTGATTTATTATTTGCATCCCCCGTTAATATAGCGTACAATCTCATGGATTTTTTTTTAAATGCTTTTTCCTCCCCAGAAAAAAAAACATTTGCAAAGGGTTGAGAAGCTTAAGTGCAAAAATCGCTCTCTCTTTTATCAGCGATATTGATTGTGTTGCTATGGAGAAATATATATTGATCACTGCGCGGCTTTCCTTTGTATCCCAGAGTGTGTAATTGAGGGAATTTTAATTACACACTCAAGAACAAATTGATGGACACATTTTTCCAGCAAATCATTGCAATATCTGTGAGATTTCTGGATGGCCGACAAAAGATTGGCGGAGGAAAAGTGCATGTGACGGGAAAATACCGCAGTTGAAGTATTTGATTTGATTGCTGAATTCCTGACTTTTTTATCCGCTCCAATCTGTTGATGCTGCCGATGGGAAGGGAAATGTCATTGAGATATGTACTTTCGTATTGTCAATCAAGGAGTGACTTTTTTCGGCCCTTTTGCACAATCCAATCCGCCTAATTTGCTCTGGTAAGTCAACTGGAATTTTGTCCCCAATAAATTGCGCTCCTCTTACTAATTGCACGTTGCAAGGCAAATTCCAATTGGATTCCAATCAATTTTGTCATCGACTTCTTGTCCATCTGTTGGGGAGACAATTGCAAAAATCGCGTCACAGATGACTATCGCGCTTCATGTGTTGAATGGCGCGATGAAGAGAAGCCCAAGAATGATCGGCAAATCGCTCTTTAATGTTTAACGATTGTTATAGTCGTCGGTCATGATGTTGTTTTTATTGTATTGGCCACAGCACAAAGAGCACACCATCATCCAGATCACGAAATATCGATATTGTAATCGATGTGGATGAAGGAATGGCAGCGCCATGACGAGTCCGGAGATTGTGGAAATACAGCGCACAGATTGATAGATCTTTTTTCGGTCCATCGCTGGGTGATTGTTTTGCCATCCAATTAAGGAACATGTATTTTGTGCGGCATCGCAGAAAAATCTCCTGTCACCTTGACCATTCGTGTCCAGAAGCACGTCGCAACTCGGGGGAAATTGCCTCTTCATAATTTGACAGTTTGATTCATTGGCCCGCCAAAGCATATGCGAAAAAATTAATATCACTTTAATTGCAAGCACGCTAAACAAACAGTCTGCAAATGCCACGGTATTTCAGAGGTCACAGTGTCAGAACTTCACCTCCATTCTGGCGCTCTTGAGCGCTCGTTTTTCCGTCCGTGAATTGGAACTGACCAATTGATTGAGGAATCAGCAGAATTTGTGTTGGGCAACTTTTAGACACGCCGAAAGTGGCTCCAAAATGGGAATCACACACTATAATACTTGATGCCCGAAGACCTCTCTTTGGGCATTTTCCAACGGTCATTCGATGGCCGCACGATTGGATCGAAAATACTCAAATGTCATGCTGCTCTTTGCACGTCAATTTCGGTGTGTTTTATATCTCGTCTGATGGCGTGGAGCAGAAAAATGTATTGTATCTCTCTATTGAGCACTCCAGCAATCCGAGTGTATTGCTGTAGTAATATTTATTAATCCATCACACGGACAGATGTGAACTTCAGAGCGTCACTATCGATTGCACAACGTCAATTCGTCGACTGGGGATTCAAAGTAGAGTGGCAAATACTTAAATTTTTCATGCTGATGAACTGATTTTCATCATCTTTGATGCAAATTCAGACTGATTCGTCGCTTCCATTTGTCGCTATCTTTGTGGTCACCAAATTTGCCGCCAAAGAGCACAGCCACATTCAATTATCATGCTTTATTTATTGCAAATATTTCCGCCAAGAAGTGATTCTCGCAGAATATCGTGCTCCATTTAAACTGTTCAGATGCCTTTCGGCGATTTCATGAAAGTGGATTTTTGGCTGGAAAGTCAAAGAATACTGAGAAGTTAAGATTCGGGTGTAACTGGCTCAAAAGGCCACTGGACAATGCGATGGAGAGAAAGACCTCCCATTGATTGAGTCATTGTTCCCGTTGAGACTCTATGGCAATCTCCAAGGGATGGTCAAGAATTGAGAAATAAATTCCCACCACTAACTGCCGTCTAGATAATATTTGTGAGATAGAGAGAAAAATTGTTTTATGACATTAAACCAACGAGGAAAGATTCCTATCTCAATCCACAAATCGGCAGCTGCACACCTTTTCCGATCTCCTCTCTTGTTCATCTCGCATGAACAAGAGAGAAAATATTTATCTGCAGTCCAAAATCAGAGTCTCTTCCTCATGTCGAATGGCGTACAAGAGGCAAGAGTTTGCCATGAGACAAGTTGTGTGTTGTGACAAATTCCTCAAGTTCCAATTTAATCCCTCTCTTCATGAAATTCCATGACTGTGCACATGAGAGCGTATAAATCCGGTACAAATCGACAAATCTATTCCACAGTGGTTTTGTAATTGGAACGCAATTTGGAGATTGTTCGGGAATAACGAGAAAGAGAGAGAGAGAGAGAGGATTTGACACCTTTTCCCGAACATCTTTTGGCTGACAATGAAGGAATTTCGCCTCGGGATTCACATCGCTTCCCCTGCTAACGATTATAAACAATTCTTTAGAATTGTATCTCTCAAGCCCACCCCGCTATTATAATCCAATTAACTTATTTACAGAAGAAAGAGACTCAATGGTGGTGCTCGCCGGAATTGATACCCGCATATGAGGCTCAATTAGACGCAGAGCGATGCTATGTGGAAAAAAAAATTGTAGTATATTTTCATCAGTGTGTCATGTCAGCAGTGTACGTTGGAGTTCTCGAATGGATCATGACTTCTTTTCGCTGGCGGCTTCTGCCCTCCGCCTTTCGGAGTTGTATAGCAAGCAAAATAATATTTGTGATTGTGGAGAAGATAGTATCGTGCCCGTTACGCACTGGCAAACCTCAACATCTCGACTAATTGCCCTCATCCATTCATTCATTCCACAGGCGCAAGACGAGAACCACTCAGCGTCTTGCAGCCACGAGGTCATCAACATTGCCCTCAACAATGTACCAGAGGAAAATGCCTAGAGATCTGGCAGAGTTGCCCGAGAGACCCTGTCGCGGAATTCTCTAGACCCTGAGCAAATTCCTTGATTTCAATGGCTGCAACAGAGGCTCTTCTGCTCTTCAGTGATTTCCAGTACGTTTTGTCTGAAGGGAGATTACTTGATATAGTTGTGATCTTGAGAATTTAATCCAGCCATGATCTTAGAGCCCCAAATTGGTGACGATTCCCACGAGCAGACAGCCAAATCTTCCATCTAGTGAGATGATCAACTCTGATCGCGAGACTGCGCGAGGAAGGAATCCAACTGGAAGATCTCCCTTGAAACTTTTCCACCAGTCATCGTTTCAAATAGAAATCTCCTTTCCAAATGACGCATATCTGACGATGTCTAAATTGAATCATAACAGAAAAATAATAATATTTTCATTGAGGAGTCACTAAAATCCCTTCTGCAAACCACCATTGTGAGCTGAGGGATGAAATGAGGGCCACGACACAAAGCGTCTCTCTCTCTACCTGGGATTTTGTATTTTAATCTCTTTGTTGTGCGAGATGCCTATTTATTGGATGACTTCGTGGAATTCAATGCTTTGGCACTGTGTGAAAGGCCAAAATTGCCGAATGGACCGAAAGAGGGCCGTGGAGATGATGGAAGGAAACCCCTAAATCACCAACAATGAGGTGACTCTGCGGACAAAAAGCAGCATCCAGGCAATGGTTCATTTTCTAATCAGCTTGTGGCGAATTATCTACGGTTAAAAACGAGTGAGTGTGGAAAGGGTAAATTGAATCTCCTTTTGGGCCTTAAATCAAATTGTCGAGCAAGAAATGCGCCATGGTGACATTTTGCCATGAGTCTCTCGGTCTCTTTGCACAATATAATACCTCGCTTTGGTAGGTATGCTCTGGCGATGTTGTTGAGTGAAAGACAGAGAAAAACCCCTTTTGCTGTAATGCCTTGTTGGAAAAAATACCATGGATTTTTCGGGGTCCACGGCAGCCACGAAGAGAGTGGCTTAAGCAAAAAGAATTAACGAGCAGCGCGCGCGGTTCAACATCAAATAAATTTCACTGCAGCCATTGTACAAATTCCCCAAAAACGAATATAATGATTTGTTTTTCATGTTGAGTTGCATGCTGTGGAGTTCATTGTGTGGAACATTCCTGGACTCACTCAATTTTTCTGTTAAGACCTCGGCACTGTTAATTTTGTCGCCCCACTTCTTGCCACTAATTGATGATCCCCACATTTCAGGAGTTTCGGGGAGATGGAAGAGAGGAATTGAACCTCTGTCGTTGTGTCCACCCCACATTTGAGGTGGGTTGTTGAAAATGCTGGGGCATCATAAATAAATCATGATAGGGAAAACACCTCTGAGATTCCCTCACCAGAGCGCAGCTCCTCAAGTGTCCCTTTTTCGCCCAATCCATAATGTATTCAAGAGGGTTGGGCGTGTAAAAACCCCAAAGTATCCCTCCGCAAAATCATTTGACTGCGGATCAAGGTTGGGGCATGATTGACATGGAATCAATCTCAAGACCGCTGTTTCACTTGTTTGCCTTTGACCATTAATTTATTTTGGGTGATTTTTCAATGTCTGCCCCAAGAAATTCCACAGTATGAGGGTGCAAATCATCACCCCTGCCATGCCCTAATGGGGATTTAGTGGAATTTCAAATAGAGATGATTGTGAATAATTCAGCATTTTTTTCCTTCTTGAATTTCAATGTGGCTTCCGTGTGACTTCTTGGCATATTTTATCATAGAATTAACAAGCTATCATATTTGGAGCTTCGGAAGGTGTTCTGATCTAAAGTTTTTAATGGAAAAATGAACATGATTTGCATACAAGATGAAAAATGCCAGAAAATTCAGGGCATAGAATTCATATTATAAGACTTTAATTAGGAATAAACTTAATTATTTTGCAGGAAAGAAAACAATTTCGCTTTTGTAGAAAGCTCTGAGAAAATGTCGTTAAAAATATGGCAAAAATGCAATGTTTAGAGACTCTTCAGTGCTGGCTTAGCTTAAGAGAGTCTAATCGTATGCCTCTCTCTCTCTTATTGGATCTGGCAATTCAGGGACTTTCTGACTCTTCTCGTCTTAGCAAGAGTCTCTGAACGGCAAAGTAGACCGCAAAGGCAAGAAGAAATGTGGCGAGAAGAGGAGGGATTCGAAGACACACTCTTGTGCGGTTAATTTGCCTGAGAGCTGGTGAGAGTGTCGATGGATTTTAATGTGACTCTCGAGATGATGATTAGGACGCTGGGAAGAAGCGGGAACGTCGATGATGGAATCTCAATTGCCCATGTGGTTGTGCAACTTTTGCACTCTTGTGCACCATCTGCCGTTGTCAATAATTCTCTTAATTGTGGCAAGTGCACAAGATGACTGTCGGCGCCATCCGAGTCGCAGAGACGGAAGTGCGCGCTGGCCAAGGGTTACAAGCCATTTGAATATTTTCGCTCTGGCGTTTCTCCGCCCGGAGAAATTTCAATGGTCATGTTCAGAACCTGCGAGCAACGTGAAAATTGATACTGTGGAAATCTCTCTGAGTGTCTCTCGAGGAGACTCTCTAGAAGTGGATTTTAATAGACAGTCGCCTAGTCGAATGTGAGAAACAATTTAATATCGAAAACATGTCCCAGATGACAATCGTTCATTAAGAGGGGAAACCATCAAAAATCGATTGACACGATACTGTCCAGTCGATAAAAATTTAAATGTTTTGCCGGGACAACTGGAATTCTCGCTTGACCCGCAAGATTCTGGTGGTGAAATGTTTCGTGTGAAAGATTTCAAGAGCTCTTGGAGCGGCGCAGGAGAACATTTCGGGTGATTTTTGGGCACAGCCAAAGCCTCATGAGTGATTGATCCCATAGCGAAGAAGTGAGCAAATGTCCAATGAATCGAAAAGCACTTCTGAGAGCTGATCAATAAAACGATGACCGATGTCACTGCTGATTGATTGATCGAGGAGACCCATTCCGGCTAATTGTATTTGTGTATTTAATTGAAAATCTCCCATTCTCGCCCATTTCACGTGTCTCTGGACTTCTTGTTCGGCTCACAAAATTCTAAATCTGTCCATCTGAAAGAATTTCCACCGTCTCGCGCGAGCGGTATCAATTGATGGGATCTTAAGAGCTTCATTGCGGGATTATATTCGACAATTTTGATGATGAAGCAGCCTCGCGGGCTCTTTTTTGCCCGCGAGACGTGCGCGTTTAGGCCGCGCAAATGCATTCGCGATCGCGGCGGATCGGAGGGGGAGGAATACTGAGAAACACGCTCGACGACAAGCCATTAGAATATTCTGTTCGCGCAGGGGAGAGGCGAGCAGATTCGCAGGAAGAGATAATGGTGGCAGGCGAAAAGATCCATCGGTCGCCACCATCGCGACTCCCGGAGGTCACACCTGATTACAAATGAGCCAGAATGCATAAATGCATTTTCTCGCGCAAAGTGCATCCACACAGTGTAATGAAATGCAAGTGCGCTCGGGGTCCAGAGGTGACATGACTAGTGTACATTCGCCCTGGAATCGTGCACCTCCTGAGGCGTCCCCGGGCTCATCCCACCTCCAACAGGCGCACCTTGCGGACCGCGAGTGGCATTCTGTGCAAAAGATACGACTTGTAACCCCATTGAAATGGAACGACGCGAGACTCCGGCATTGCGAATTATTCGCGGTGGCTCGGAATTAGCATTTTTTCAGCAGAATTCAACAAGAAGCTGCCACGGCTTGTAGGGGAGTCGTGACTCAACTCTGGGCGAGATTGATCATCGCCAATGCGAATAATGCACATCTTCAGCAGCAAACTCGCAGAGTTTAGAGGGAATTGTCTGGAGTTTTGTTCCATTCTACATCATTTACTTATGCTTATTCAAGTTTAAGAGGTAAAATGTAAGCTTCATATTATTTTCAAAATTCAGGGACGATTTCTAATGTCTGGGACAAGAATCGACACAGTAAAGAAACGCGATCAGAAGCATTTCCGTGCGATTTTTCTCTGCATCTTTCAACAAATCTTGTGACTCACCATCGATGGAACAATGCTAAATCGATATAGCGTGATGCCTTTGGGTGAGGTTCTGACCACAAGATCAACACTGAAAGTGGATTGTTCACACAATGCAGAGGTATTTCCTGAACAAATTTCACCTTGTCGTGATTTTGTCATGACACAAGAAGTCCAAAAAATGCTAAAATGATAATTCGGAGGAAGCATTACGAGACACTTTTCTTGTGGTTCTATACATCGCCTAGAAAGAATGGGTGGAAGTGGGAAAAAAAGGCAAAATGGATTCAGAGAGAGAGAGAATAAATTGCTCATAAATTATGCAAAGCAACTAATTAGAATGATATTTTTTACAGGCATCAAGTTGAGTTTCTCTTCGGGTTTTCAATAAAAATAAAATTTATGAAATATTCCTCGAAGGGAGATCGAAACGAGTGTGGATTCTTTGGCTTGGGGGACACACACATACTGGAATGTTCGCTCGATCAGGTCTGGAGCGCGACAAATAAATTTTTATGGCATTTTTGATTATCAGAGACATTTGCAGCTGACTCGCGCTGGGTGAAAGTGAACCCCTTTTTCTTACCATTCTTCGTTTATTGTAGAGGAAGAGACGTATCACGCATTCATGCCTGTGACTTTGTAGAGTCGCATAAAATTTATATTCTCTCCCTTTCAGCAACTTTGTAGCATAAAGTTATCCCTGATGGAAGTACTTTCCAACGTAATTTCCCTCTGCAACATTCAAATGCACTTGACTGGGAATTTTCATCGTTTTGCATCAATAATTTCTGGTACTCTTTTCCATGGAATGTATAGAGTGTGTTGCGAAAGTTTTACAAGAAAGAGAGAGAGACCACATTATCAGGTAAGTTAACGCACTCAACAAAGGATTGTGATTCTTTTCAATTAAGCTTCTCATGGAAGAAAATTGTACGGGGCGCTTTTGTATATCCACTCCGCATGTTAAACTCTAATTAGTTTAATTTAGTCATTAAAGTTTACCCAGTGCGCTCCGTACAATGTTTCATAACTTTTCGTCTATTCTTCAGCGAATTCAACATTTCGTCGGGGCGAATGGAGTGGAATGAGTGGTGGGGAAAGTATCTTCCATCCAGATAATAGAAACATAAATTCAAATAAAATGAGCGCAAGGGAGAAGACAAGAGAGTAAAACTAAAGATTCTATTCCACTTTGATGAAGAATTCCATGATACGCCATCGCGCGTCGTGGTCGTTCTTTTTTGCCCTGACGATGTGGAGTTGAAACACATACTCTATGAAAAAGACAAGGAGGAAATTGACTTCAAAGCCAACATGGACTTTTGTCGTTCTGTCTCAATGCATCTCATCTCGCGCTGTGACTGGACAAAAATATAATATAACCCTGACGAAGGTGAGGTTTGAGAGCGCACGGCATAGAATTATTATTAGTGTTGTCATAATTCAGCAGGTGATGCCTCCATCAAGCCACGGAATGATTCCACAGAAAGTGGTCTTGGTGGCCATTCGTGGAGTGAAACTGTGAGAGCATCAATTACAAGTGTATATCATAAAAATTCTAGACAGAAATGGACATAATTTCTGTCTTGTGGCGATCTCAGCAGAAATCTCCCGCGAGATCACGATCAGTGTAATTAATTAATTTATAATTTTTCGATTCCTCTGACCCTCTCATTGGTGTCCAATTTAATTCCTTTAACGATCAACATCTTACCAAGAGACAGAGAAGTCATTTGGTCAACAACGAGCGACAAAAGAGCGCGCGGAGAGGCACAAAGAGCAGAATTTTATTGATGAAATCTTGTAAATTATGTACAAAAGTTTGTTTAAGAATTTTTATGAGAAAGAACTTCGTCGTGTATTGTTTGCCATTGAAACATTCTGAGTCATGATCACGCGAATTGACGTCACATGGGACTGAATTTGGTATTTACATTCTCAAAAGGCACGATTACAGTGATCCTCCACTTTGAGCATATCATCTTCAAGATTATACACTTCAGAAAGAGCTTCGAGGGCAGCAAAAGACTGTTTTAATAAGTAAAGATAGTCTTTATCCGAGTGTAAATCAATATAAAGTGTCTGGGGAAGGAATTGGGCAGCTTTTAGAGCAGGAAATGATGTTCTGAGAATCCAAATGAGATGCCTTATTCCTCTGGTGTGCACTGTACCTCCCGCTCTCAGATGATCTCCATGTTGAGTTGTCTTGAGTGATCCTCTAATATCGAAATGATAGTGTTGGTGTGTGGAATTTAATTGTTTTCGAGGGAATGTTATTTCGAGAGGTCCAATTTCTGATGATGGAACAGAGAGGGGAAAAAATCTACCTCTTCTCGATGGAAAGAAACCCACTCGAGACGGTTGTAATTATGGGCGAAGGAGCAGGTGAATTTTTTCCTCATGTCGATTTCTGTGATCTATCGAAGGCCAAGAGATCATTTCGTCGATCTCAATATAATGAGGGGGCTTCTCATGAAAATCCCCTCAGAAATCGTGTGTGGATGTGTGCATTTTATTCCCGAAAAAAAAAGCGGGAAGCAAGAGAGCGAGATGAATAAAGTACAGGTGGATATTTTCTCAATGGAAACCCCTCAATTAGACACAGGCAAACGAAAAATTCCATTAATATTGCAGCCATCTCACTCTCGCTGCCCATAAAAATCGACTCGCGTGGTTCTGTTTTGTGCTAAACATGCGAAGAAAGTCACTCTTTTATTGCATTCTGGAGCGCGGGAAAGTGCGCCAAAAGGGTGCTCACGATGTTGAAGGTGGATGGGCTTTTGGAAGGACGGAAAAAACGAGCCTCATTATTATTTATTGGTATTACACGACACAATAAATAATAATGCCCTTCGCGTCTCTGAATATGCAGAGGAAGATCCAGTTTTATGGATTATATAAATTATTGCTCTCTTCGGTGCCTCCATCATAGATGAAATCCCAACTCGTAGGTGAAACATGCACATGGCCGACGTTCATATAACACACACACACTTTTTTTTCCACGTAATTTATCGCTCAATATCAGGTGAACAAAATAAATTGTTTCACATTCACCATCTCTCCTTGTGTGCCCATCTTTTTCTCCCCATTTCACTCCATTGCTTGGTAATTTTCGGTGAGAATCCGTCCGCCACGCTTCATATGCACGTCCTGAGTGGAATAATAAAGAGTGCGTTCGTGCTGGCGACCCCTCGGCCCGAGCTTGCCAGCAAATATTGCGCTGGTAAACACAAATTGTTCGGCTCTCCTCCACAATCATCAGCACAAATTTTAATGAAGCCCAAAACATTCGACGCTCCGCGGCACTGAAGAGATTGGGAAGAAGCGAAGAAGAGATAAAATGACTCTGCGCGCTGCAATGAAAGTTTCTTCCTCCGGGAAGGTCGCATGTATCAGGAATTGTTGGAAGAGAAAAATAGTTTAAAGCTATAAATTGTTCAAAATTTCAACACAAAATCGCAATAAGAAAAATTGGGACAAGTCTGTGATACGCAAAGCTGTTGCTTCATTGCTTGTGAGAATTTAAAAGGCTCTCCGAAACTTGCCTTCCGACAAGTGCTGACGCAAGTGTCCGGCCCTCTTGCTCTTCGCTCAAGTTGATTGTTCTTCTTGGGCGAAGGCAAGAAATTCACCAGCGACAGCAGCACCTGCCCGCCAATGTCAGGCAATGAAAATGGCACGTAAATCTTTGCCTGCGGAGTGTCTTGTGTAAAAATAACATTGCGTGGCGAACTGTTTCCTCCTCGAAGTGGAATTCACCGCCAAATTGCCGAGACTGCTTCGCGATGAGAGTCGCCAATCGAGTGTTGCACCTGGACGCCAGTGATTGGCGAAATTTTCGGGGAAATTTCAGGGTCTGCATGAGCAGATGTGCGAAGAAAATGGGTTGCAGCTCAGCATCACCGGAGAGCAGTGTCTTCGACGGTGGATTCTAAGATAGATGCGATGTGCTGAGAATGTAGGTGATGTAATTTGTGAGGCAATAATCTCACCGGTGACAGTTAACACGTGTTCCTGCATGTAAATTACGATCAATGAGGCAGCTTCACGATGTGCATTTGATCGCTCCTGATCAACGCATCGGCACGCAGCTGGCATCTTCTCAATTATCCAACGCACACCGACCAATTTATATTTATAAACTCATCTTAACACACTCCAAACGAGACTCCCTCAAGCGGTGGCCTCCAACGATAGACGGAGTCTATAAATTTTCCAACTCAATTTCCCCGGGGATTTCTCTCGCACAGCTAATTTATAGTTTTGCTCAAACAACAAACCACCCTCCTTGTTACATGCTTTTTCTTCCGCCTCCTCATTCCCAAAAACTGGGTCACTTCTTCTGCACGCTGCCTGTCCTCTGCGCGTCAACAATTTGAAAACACACGCCATGGTGACTGAGAAAGTGGGAAGACCCGCGGAGCTTGCAGTCGCTGAGATTCTGGCAGGTAATCAGCTTATTAATTAAGACATTACAGGGACTCCGTGCTCGATACAATATATTAAATTAAGAGAGAGAGAGAGAGAACTCTGAAAAAGGCCCAGCTTAGCAAACAAGCTCAAGTCACAGTTTCACCCTTTCGCGGCAACACGATAGCAATATCAGCAACTTCTTGCATGGCGAATTTGTGCGAGAAAATTAGCCAGAGTGACGCTGTTGAGGGAAAAAACAGTGAAAGCATAGGAAAGTTGAATAGGGAAGTAGAACAATACCATAAGCCTGAAATTTAAATAAACAAACCATTGTGAGAACAGCAACCCTATTACGCGAAAAGCTCTTTTCAATTCTAATTAGCACGAGTAGCGACAATAAGTTTGTTTAATGAACTTACGCGGAACTTGCTTCTGCACAAATTATTTTAACAAGATAATTTTAATCAATGTACAAACAACCATTTTCACAGCAACATGCAGTAGAGAGAATTTCTCTGGAAAAACAAATATGTCCATTTTTTATGCACTTCTTCAGGGCATTTTCCTATCATCCCTTATTACAGTTCGCTCTCTTGTGTATTTTTTTTCTATCAATGGTGAAACTTTCCAATTAGCATTAATTAAGGGCAAGCCAGCCAGGGAAATATTATTCCTTATCAACTCCCGTTCTGGATAGTTTGTGAGTATATTCCAAGTTGATTCAATTGCATTAGAGTGAAGAGGAAATTCTTATTTTCCAAAAGCAAGAAAGTTATAATTGACGATGTGATCAATTCAAGTGGTTGGCGAAATTATTAAGGGTGAATTTCATGCTCGAGAGAGTGGAAATATGAACTTCAGCCACTTCTTTCGCCGGTAAACATTCGTCGTCTCCATTGGAGGTGATATTAAAAATTCCTTGTTTACGTTTAAATTTCAAACATTTAATTTCAATTCAAGGCACTCGAAAGCTGCACACTTAAAAGTCGCACAGTCTATGGAGCGACATGCCAAATTACCTTGGCAAGCTCCGGCAATATTCCTTATTTACACGAAATGTTCACTTGTGAGTGGAAAATTGGCGTTTTTCCTCCATGTATTCCAACTTTTCCTTCATATATTTTTCTGTGGTGAAACGGAAAGACGCTCATTTCCTCGCCACTGCAGCGGATCCATCAATATGACTTGACCTGGAAAGTGTCTGGGAGGTGAAATTTTATTAGAACTTCCTGCCGTTCTGTCGGCCAGGAGAACACCGCACACAGCGCGAAAAATTGCATGTATACACGTCAGCGTCCTTCCCATTCTTCTGGGTAAAAGGTTGTTTGTGATCTTGACTTCATCATCTTAAATCTATTTGCGTTCGCATTTACGATCAAGCACGATTACGAACACAATTTGCTCAGTTTTATGGCATCATTTCGACTCCAGTGTTTTGTAGAGGGGCGCCACCCGCACCCCACAGAGCCCCGAGGGCGCCTTTGAGATTGTTTTTATGCGGATACACGAGGGCAAGAGCATACAGTCGAGAGAGCGCCCCAGAGGACGTCTACTCGAGACTGCGGCTGGCATTTGGCGGAATTCGAAAGTGTGCTCATCGGTAATCATTCCGAGAAGTTAATGTGTACTTATTCGGTCTTCGGGTGAAGAAGAGCTCGAATTCATATCACACTCCATATGAGCTCTTCATCCGCGCCACTTTCGGTAATTGGATGGGAATTAAATAATAAATAATTATTTTGTTGAAATGTAAATTGAAAATTCAGTGACTTAAACATTAAATGATTTTTTATTTTTTTGTAGCTTTTGCTAAAGCTGTACACCACTTCCGATCATAACATCTGCCCTTGGATTTTACTTATTTCACATATTATATTCGCATTTAGAATCTACTTGAGTTAATGCTCTACTCTTATTTGCTTCATTGCTCCTCTTTCTCGGTAATCTCTTCAAGTGTTCTTCTTGCGATCCCATGTTCTTGTAAGTCAATCGACTTTCGAGCTTATCACTTCACCTTCTTTCGCATCCACCAGCTTCAGCACCTCTGACGCATCTCGATAAAACACTGGAGCAGATGAATATTTTGATGGGTTCATTATGCATGTATGGAGTTATTTATGGCGATGGGGAGGCAATGGAAAAAAAAGAGGCCACAAGAGGTGAAACATCAGAGAAACATTTCCATGATGAGCAAATAAATTCACGTGGTGGTTGATGAGGTTGAAAAGAGACACACAAAGCGCAATGCTTCGTAAAAGACTGGAAGCGCGCGGTGTATTGGAAAGCTATAGAGAGAGAGCTTCAAGTGCCCTCGAGTGCTCGACTATTGAGTACAGATAGATTTTACAGTGCGCAACCTATTAACTTGCAAAATATTTCCACTCGGCGGCACAAGAGGCACAGGGGATTCGTAGGAATTAATGTGGTGTAAGGAATTCACCGTGAGTGGGCTTTTATCTCAATGGTTTGGGGCGGGGGGACATAAAGTACACATGAAATCCTCCGTGAAAATGAAAATATATCGGGCAGAAGAGGCGCACGAATGATGTGAAAATTTCTGTGGGAAAATGAGTGGAAAGACTTGAGCCACACAGAGATATAGCGACGATGGAAAAAAAACTCACAGTTTTTCTCATTTTCCACGCGATATTTCTCTGTGAACCGCACGAGGACTATTTCGCAGAGGAGATGATTTGCAAAGGGAGCTTTTGCGCCCTTCAGATTTGCGCCTGGGGTGTGGGCTGTGGAAATGCCACCGCGCGAATAGAGATTTAGGGGGGGGGGGGGGCAGAATTAAGTCACTGAGTGTCTCTTGGGCAGCTTATTTATCGCACTGGTAAGTTTTTGGCTGGGAAAGAAGTCTGGTGGAATTGAGGGCGAATTCGATTTGGCGACCTTTGCAGTGGACGCTTAGTCGTTGGCTGAAAAATGAGTCTCTCAGGTGGAATTGCGAAAGCCACTCTGCTTCCCAGAACTGCTCCTTTCCATCGGGAGTCAAGCTGACACATGCAATAGTGATACGGATTTTCGCTTAAAATCCCCACTCGAGTTTCACCTGACTGGTGTGAGAGTGCCAAGGAACATTTAGTGCCTTGTACAGCTTGGGTTTTGAGGGTGGCTCCAGCCGTGCCTCTCTTGGCCGCATGCCAGCTCTGAGGACTGTGTTTGCTCAGGCGGCTTCAAACGGCAAAATTTGTGCTTTTAACATGCACAACGGGGTCAAAAAGTGAAACAAGAAGTGTATTCCCAACTCGAGGAGCAATAAATGAAGAAGTCTACGTGAATCCTTCCTGTTGCCGTGTACGGAATATTTCAACTTTTTACTCACCACGGAACATCAATAAATTTCAATGAGAGCACCAACAGAATAATTTGGACGCTCCTTGAGTTGCGAGACAGATTCAGGAAATTATTCCTTCCTGGAAAAAAAAAATTTAATAATTTTGCATAAATAATGAAATTGGCACACCTTTGCGCCACTTGGTGCTTTAAGAGACGAAAACTTACGGGGGAAATATGAAAATTATTCTTCGATAGCTTATAGATTATGATATAAATAAGGAGGAGATTATTTGTAAGAAATTTCCAGCCATATTAAACAGAAGAAAGGATTTGTAAAGCACAAATTTCTTGGAAACACATTGAAAAACTCTGAAAAGCTGCCAATTACTGGATTTCTCGTCATATTCTTCTCAATCCTACTGTCTACATTGTGTAAGTGCATTGTAAAAATGCTATAAAATTCCCTTTTAACCACCTGAATGCGATGCTCTCATGCATTTATCGAGCGCTGTAATCTGAGCCGCACAGTTTGCATCGCGATTGCAAGTGAAATGGGAGATTTGGCGTGTCTGAGTAATCCTGCCCGAATCCCTGACACCGCGCGCCCTAGCGAGGAGCCGGGATGCGGCATCTGACCCCGAAAGTGTCTCCCCTTTTTGCCCTGCATGACGCATTCTGGCCCCACACCGCCCGTGGTGGTCACAAAAGTTAAATAGCATGGCAGCCAAGTTGCGCCAGCATTCCACACACACACACCGCCCCTTGGTCCAGTAAATCACGCCACGATTTGGAGATTTACACTTCAAGTTGGGATTTTCGCATGCGGCTCTAATGATTTGTAGCGCATTCGGTTTTGTATCGCGCAACACAATCCATACCGAGTGAGAATATCATAAATTTACCATCCGTGTCGGACAGCGACGCAATATTTATACATAGTCTTGGGGCGGAGGAGCAATAACTGCCCTCCCAACTCCTCGCTTTCACCTCCGCGCGGGGTCAAACAATTTACCGAATTGAATTACAAACATGATTAATTCCGCGCTTTGATCATTCGCCCCAAAGTCGTGAATTGAGTTGTCTCTTGAGTGGCGCGCGCGCACGCGGAAATTGATTTGTTGCGATGGGATTTTTGACCTCTGAAACATGTTGAGAGTCTCGTGAATAAATTCTCACGATTCTCGCGCGGTGGAAATTAATTCTGCACAAAATGTGTGTGATTCTCTTGGGCGATTAAGCTGGCGGTCAGGAAGTGGCGATATCACAGACATCTCAACACGTGCAAGAGATGCTTCGGGCGGAGTTTCAATTCAGACCATATAAATTCCGCCAAAAATGCTCTGCTCTCGATTGTCGCCTTTTTTCCCAAGTGCTCCAAATGGTGTCCGTGAATTTTCCTGCCATTGTCATTTGCAGTGAAATTGATTATTTATTGCCCAATTTCCAAATAACACTCATGACAATTTTCACCCTCGGGAGTCATGGTGAGTTATCATGCTTTTAATCGCGCCAACTTGGGCCATTGAGTGGCGAATTTGTGTGTGACACAGTTCGTGCATCAAGAGCGTCCGTGTCGAAATGTGCTGTAGGTTATTTCACACATTTGCACCATTCCATCATTGTCTGCCAGCGCAAAGGGCGCTCCAGAAAATGATCAATTAAGATGAGAAAACACCTCGGGACGCCATCGAGGGTGAAGTGCAACACAAAAAGCCCATTTGAGATTGTCACGAAGGGTGACGATTTCACATCTCAAGGGGTTTTCCGCGGAAGGAAAAGCAATTGAGACAGAGTGAAGGTCCTCTCAACACATGTTCCAACGCATCAGCTCGGCGCTGCGAAAGCCGAGGGGGTGTTTCTCTGTAAATTACGAGCGGCATATGTGCATCGCCTGCATCCAAAAATACTCATTGGTAAAGTGTGCAAGAAAAATTGTGGCTGAGTTTGTCTCATTATTGAAATAATGGCCATTGGCAGCATCTCTCAAATGGTGTCAAATTAACACCGTAAAGTCAGATCTCAAGCCAGATGACTTTCGGGGCTTCTGTTCGCACTTCTTAGAAGAACCACTTCCAAATCACTGGAGATCTTCACATGCCGGACGATGGAACTCCGTGGGGGGGCAAATTCGCAGGTGGACCAGATGTCACGCAATGGTTCCACTTTCGATGGCGCAATCTGCAAGATTTACAACAATTTCTGCCATTTCATGATCACTATTCATGCATTTTTCTAGCCGAAACTTTCAGTTTGCGCTGAGTCCTGAACAAAAGCGGAAGAAACGGAAGGAATATTGCTTGGAGGCTTCAGAGGTCTGAAGATACCGAGAATTTCCGGCTACAATCAGTTGTCTTTAAGGCAAAATCATGATGTTGAAGGCATATGTCACATCTGTCGCCGCCTAAACCTTCCCTGCGCCATCGCGTATCGTGTAATCTATGCCTTGTGATTCAATAATATCTGTCCTATCTGATCACCTGCCTGAGAAAATCATCCCCCGAAGGCGTTCCTGTGGCTGCTGATGGGGATTTAGGGGTGGAAATGTTGGCATGTAATCGGATCGGGATCTTCTGAGTACACAAAAAGACAGCCATCGCATCCGGGGAGTCGAAGGCATTCCATTGAAAGTGAATGTAAAATGGGTCACTGTATCGCGTCCGCTTCCTGACCCACTCTTGCTGATTCACCACATAATTTTTCTGGTCCCTTTTTGCCCATTTTGCTAGGCGTTTTTGTTGCTCGTGCAGCCGCCATGTCACAGCGGTCTATCGCTTATTTTGTGCACAATTTATTTATTTTTTTATATGGAATTCACCCTCGGTGTGCCAGAAACACTGAACGCAGTTCATACACGGTTACACTCATTTTCAGCGCGTAATTCAATACCGCGACATACACAAAAAAAAACACGTCACAGTGTTCATGATGGTGGAAAATGAAGTGGAAAATATGCCACTAATGCCTTTGTCACACCTGACCCTGTGGTGCGTGGAATGGAATGGATTTCCGTGAAGAACTTTGCATTTTTCGTGGAAATTCACCATCCAATCACGACGGAACTCGAGGAAATTGCTCGCAATACAGAAAGGGTGGAAAGAGGGAACGGAGCAAGGTCTGGAGGGTGGAGATTTTCTATTAATTTTCCTCAAGTTATGAATAGAGATGCTATGGATGGCAAAAAAAACCCTCATCAATCTTGATTATCTCGTACTTTTTCCCCGTCAATTTCCTCAATACACAATTCAATCCCTCGCGATGGGGGTTCACAAGACACCCCAATGTAATGCAACCCCTGTTAAATGCAAAAAGTGCCGATCAGCGAAAAGAAGGCAAATAGAAGTGCTGAACAATGGATCATGGAGTCGCTCAAGCTCAAATTTCCCATTAAAATCAACTCTGAGGTCATAATTAATGCTCCAGTTGACTTGGCTTCTCCCAGTGTTTACTGAATGCTGTTGCATTCAGTGGCGCTCCTTGCTCAAATTTGCCAAAACTTCGGACTTTGTCATGCAAGACGCGCAAGGAAGGAGAAAAATTGGCAAACAGAAGTGCACGGAGAAAAAAAACATGTAATAAAAACGATAAAACAATGAAAATATAATTTTATTATCCCCACAGCAAGTGAATAAAGTATCGAGGATAGTTTTCGATGCTATTTGCTGCGACTGGCGACGATTGGACACCAAGGCTGTGTGCCATTGGCAGAGTGCTGACCATAAACTCCTGGCGGATTATTTGAATGGGATTTCCTCAGACATTTTGGTGAATTTGAGTCTTTTTCGCATTCTTGTATCATCGCACACTGGGCTCAATAACATCCAGTATGGTGACCCGTGAAGAGCGGGTGGAAAAAAACGTCTGCAGAAATTGCTCAATTCCTCAGCAAACGACCTTCTTCCTGTTTATTGATTCGTAACGCTCCACAAGTCGTACACTTTCCAATTTCTGTTATTGCCACTGTTGAATATTGAAATTGCTGCATCCGGTTCTTGTTTTCCCAACATTCGTGGCTCATTCACCAGTACATTTAAGCTTGTGCCGTCATCTTCGCACTGGAGGACTGACGGAGACTCACCCTCGGCCATGTAAGAAGTGAAATTCAATAGAGGGAAATTTCAAATTGAAATTTTTTCCCTGTCTCTGAGAATCGCACCCGAAATTTATTTAGAATTTGCCATCGGTTGGCAAAATGGGAAAAAGATTCTCACCCAAGTGTGTGGATGGGGAGGATTAAGTGTCTCTGAAGACGTCATGTGTGTATGTGTCATCATTGGAATTTCAGACGAGGAGAGACAACCCAACTCATCTGCTGTGGCAGAGTTGGGAAAATGTGAATATAAATATGCTGAAAGTAGCACAAATATAAATTTCAAAAGACTCTCATTTAGTTAAAATGTGGTGAATGGGGGTCGCTTCCCCTTGGCTTGTTTTTATTTATATTTGTGCGAATATGTTTGTGTGCACACGATAGGGAAGAAGGACCACCCCCTCGGGCCGCCCCGCATGTTGTTTTACCATTTCGCCCCCATCGGGCACAAAAAAGGCCCACCCAGACCCAAGTTATTTACCGAACATTATGCAGACATAAATAAAATATTCATACACACGGGCTTTTATTTGCAGGTGGTTTTCCAGCTCTTTTTTTATCCTGCACTCTGGGCACAGACACCCCCGCCTCACGGTGTGTACATAAATTTTTATTGATTTCCCTTGCCAACACCGAAGGGCGGATGTGGGTTGTGTGCTTTTAGCAAATTACAATTGCAAAATGAAAAGCTCAAATCGAAAAGTGAATTTATCGACGCCCACTGAGTGATGGGGTTGAGTTTTGTGCTAAAATTTACTTAAAATGCTCCTCAAGGGGGAATGGCAAAAACCAGCGAGATCAAAGGCTCGTGTAACCTTTCCACCTTGGATATTTTCAGCGAGAAGAGTCAACAGGTTTTATGTACACACAGAGCTCTGATTGTTGCCATGGTTTTTAAAACATCTTTTCTGCATTACAGACAGATTTGACTGCACTGAAAGATCACAGAGAAATATTTCATTACATAAATTTTAATCTCAAATATTTGTTTCTGCTTCATCCTCATTTTCAGCAGACTTTTTTAATTCTGGATTAAAAAAAATGTATTACGTACTGAGCGCTTTATTCTTTTGCCAAGAATATTTTAATTCAGTGCATTGGCAGGCTAAACTTGAAATTTGCCCCATTTTCTACTAAGTACAAAGAAATGACTGAGAAAAAAGGCGATCGTCATCGGAAATTAGCACATATTTGTGATTTTTCATTGTTAGCAGCATTTTTTAACACTTTGTCACCATGAAATCAACGTCACGATGAAAATGCATAAATATCTCGTGGGTGTTTTGTCTCCATTCACTGTTTTTCCACTGGAACATCATCTTGATGACAATTTTATGACATTCTCTGCACGGTAGTTTTTCACCCCATCTGCCGCCAAGCGAGGAACAACAATCACCCCACACTTGTAATCTCTGCCATTGTCTTCAAGTTGAGGGAATAAAATGTTGCTGCTGCATAAAATGTTTCTTGCCATCCCCATCAGAAAATCCTCCCCCAGAGCGTCACACTTTTACTTCTTTCCTGTCGTCATCTTGTCCTGCTGCCAGAAACTTTTTCAATGATAAAACTTTTCTCTTCTCAGCCACTAAAGACATTTGAATTACACGGAGATTCATTGAAAAAAAAAGCGAGCCAGTGTTTTTCCTGATATAATGCCAAAAAGAGGGAGGAAAAGCTCATCACTTTGCTCGTCGGGAGAGTCATTGAAATTGCATTCATGGATGGAATATTTATTGAAGTGGTGGTTTTTGCTTGAAATTCCAGCAACTAGATGAAAGAATTACGAAGTATACAGTGCCTCAAGGCTTCTCGAGGAGAAATTGCCTTGCATCTTTGATTTGAAGTGTTCTGGTCACGATGAGATAATCTCTTATTGAAATTTGTAATTGAACATTCCTACCTATGATGAGAGCACTCTAATCATCCCTTTACCATTTCTCATTGATTGTACGACGCCCTTCAGCCGTCCGGTGGCTGGGAGAATGGGGATTGAGACGGAACATTATGACAAACAAGGTGTTTACACATCAGTCTCTCAACAGTCATCGTTTCACACAGCAAACAATAACACTTCTGTTCATCGAAAGGTGGGTGAAAATGGTATGAAAGTGAAGCATTGTACGTTTGCAGGGCTATTAATATAGGCTCATCTCGCCCGGGGCCGATTAAATGCAAATATTTTGCAATTCTCAATGAGGTGGTAAATTATTGCAAATGAATTGCAATTTCCCATCCTGCCAAAGCACACACTTCATCTACAATGGTGCATTTTGTATGCCCATGAGCGCCTGTGGTTGCAAATGTGATTAACAATTAGGCAAAGTGTACGCATTTTATCAGCCAAACCACCCACACCTGCGGACAAATATCTCTGCCAATTGTGCTAAAATCGACGTGATGCGCCGTACATTCATTTCCACCGCGACGTCAGAGTTGACTAATAGATGAAGATTGTGGTGATAGAGTGAAAAAAAAAATTCTCAGTATTTGCTAGGATTTTCATTACAAACATTCCTACATTTTCACTCCTCAATCTACTTTTATATCCGCACATGCTCTTGATTTTCACACACTTCAACTCTGAGTGCAGAAATGCAAATAATTTGTGATACAAATTGGAATGAACTGAATTGAATTTGCCTTTGTCAATTCCTTGTGCATCACGTTTAATTTCAGTTCTACACTACAAATCCGATGTATCTCGTTTGGAAAATCTCATAGTACAACAAACTTATTTACATCTCAAACCATAGTGCAAATGCAGAAAGTTAGTGAAATTAATTTAGGTGAGTGTCAATGCTGAAAAGTTGATGAGACGCGCGATGCTCGTGCCATTTATCAGGCGCCAATCAAATTGTAGGTGGAGAATTTTCCAGCAACTCCAGAGGATCACACCTTCATGCTCAATCGTGCTTTGATTAATGTGCCGAGAAAATTGAGTCGAAAGTGTGGCAGTTTCCTGCAGAGGTGCCGTAAATCATGTCATCGCGCCAGATTTTCGACTGTCAAGACACTGGCAAGAGTGTCTCTTCTCTCTCACAACAGGATGAGAAAAGAGGCACTGCTACTGTCAATTATTCATACTCTTTGCGAAAATGAACGGGTCCTTGTGCTTGGAGGACTTTTCCCCTCAACTGCTGCCGTACAGCTTTCGCGTGAGCTTCTGAGCCGTGTGAAAAATTAGAGGCACGGAAAATTCTTCATCAATGCTCTGCAATACCCTGTGCGACACTTTTTGCCCAGTATCTCAAGTTACTCGCCCTGAAGATGTCAAGGGAAGAGACAAAAAAAAGGTGTATCGAAGACCCCGAGCAAATCTGGGAGGAAATATGAGTTGTCACATATTTATAAGTGAAAATTTGTGGCTTTTTTTTTCATCTTCTTCCTTGAGTCTCTCACCATAGAGAAGACGAAGAGTGCCAGCACGAGATGTAAAAAAGACAACACATCATCATGGAGAAATGTGTTAATTAGTGTTGACGGGATTTCAATTCCATATCTTTCTCGAGAAATCATTTTCACACACACACACACACATCATCTCGAGCCCGAGGCCATGCCTTTGAGCGGATTATCATGTTCCAGAGGGTGGAGAGACATGTTCCCTCTGCTCTACAACACATGTGATGAAATATCAGTTGGTAATTGGATTGTGAAATATGACTGGAATCGTACAAGAATTATCCCTTCAAGATGACAAAAACTCGCCGTATAATTTCATATTAATTCCTTTGGGGAGAAATGCAGGGTGCTTCTCATTTTCCTGGCGGCTCAATTGGGATTTGCCGCACGGCTTTCACTCTCTCTCACTGTATGCTTAACTCTGAGATTCTTATCGGGATTGTGAGATAATAGACGTTGAGGGCCTCTTGTGAGGTTTAAAAGCAAACAGGTTTTCATTTTGAATTCATTTTAGTTTCTTGATCCCCAATTATGGCGTCTTTTGCAATTTCTTCCCAGCAACTTAGCTGGCTTGTTATGGATTTTCATGTGAGCGAAAGGGGAAGTTGGCCATCTATGGTCAAAATACTCAACCAATCTATCATAAATCCATTTAGCGTCCGAGGAGGTGAAATGGGTTCCCAAACGAACCAAGAAAAAGTGATTAAATGAACTCATGTAGGAAATTAGTTTTGCCCCTTTGCGAGTAGGAAAAGAAATGCGATTAGGCTAATTTTCCCCGATATTTCAGGTCAAGATAAAGCGGAGGAGGAGAATAACTTGGATAAATCATCGCATCTCATGCGACCAGATGATCCCATAATTGGGAATTTCGAGGATCAAAGGCAAAGCCATGTGACCACCAAAGGTTTCCAATTTCAATTTTCACAACATGTGTTCAGTCAGTTTCTCTGGAATGCACTTGACACGCATCAGTATCACTGCAGTGAGAGACAAAACTTTGACTGTATCGATCCTAAAGTGTCCTCTTGTGTCTTTGAGATTCAATCGCTGCCAAAAAATCCACTCCTTCACCCTCTTGGCCGCATGTTTTGTGGGGTTGTTTGTCAACTCAGCACTCAAGATGACTTTTCGTGGTGCAAATGATGACCATTTGCGCCCTCCACGCCCACAGGGTAATTATTAATGGCATCAGATGGATGGTGTGACCGAGTTCGGGCATTAGTTGTCACCCTTGGACGGAAAAAGTCCCCTCTGATGTCACTTATGGGCCACTCTTGTCGGCATGTGCCCCGGCATTTCGTGCCAATTAACGCACCAATTTTTCATTTTCACATACAGAGGCCATAAGGAGAGGTGTGCCGACCAAGGCCCAGAATGAGCCGCAGAATTTAATTGAAAATGTGCGGTGAGGCTGCTGTGAATAATCGTTAATCAATTTGCAAGGGAGGCAATTTTCCGACTTGATGAGTTACAGTATGCGGGCATATATGGTGAAATTTCCATCATCATCCCACCCTTTTGATCCTCAGCACACATACACATTTTGGGAAGAGCCTGGAAATCACGGTGTGAATTTTTGCAACAAACGTTCGAGACAAATTGATATTTATTCTTGTACACGCAATTCCAACGAAACTTCCACCACTGGAAGCAAGAGCAATATTTTTCTCTAACTCCTCCATGACAACTTGAGGATTCAAACGACAAAGTTTCCCATGAGATAACTTTCTCGTCATCCTATTCATTTTACTCTCGGCGGCACTTCTTTTGCATAGCATGTCCTCAAAATACGCGTGAAAGTGGCGAATGGAAGTTTTATGCGCTTCAAGGAGACCTCATCATTAGAATACGAAACTTTCCACTTATGCACGAACAGCAGAGGAGCATAAACTAAAAAAAAAATACATGGGGATTTGTCGCATTTTTGCTAAATTTACATGTTAAAATAGCGAGAGTTTTTTTTTCGTTAGATGCAGCTTTTGGCCTACAGCAACACAAGTTGCATCATGTAAAAATGCTCTGAAAATGAAGAGAATTTTTAATGAAATAGAATTTAAGAACACAAAGTTTAACAAAGAACATGCATCATTACCAGAACTGCACTTTCTTGAGTGTGTATACTTTTTGGGGGGATGAAGTTTCTTACTGCACTCATTCCCCAAAAGTGTTGTTGGATGGCCCAAGAGATGCCAAAGGGCGATGCCGTCTAAGCGAAAAATAAAGCTCATGCGAAGAGATAAGGAAACGAGAATTGCGAACAGGCATTTTTCTCTCGCTTAGGTTTGTACGGAATACAAGTAGTTGGAGGATTAATGAGGGCAATTTGGACAATTGATCGCCTTCCGTGGAAGAAATTTCATTACACACCCAAACACATAATATTCATCATAGATAATCACACAAATGTGAGCCCATTGGAGATGTCTGATGGGCATAGAAGAAAAAAGGGATTGAGGAAAAATTACATCAATTGTATATCGATTGCGAAATGGATGATGAAACGATTACGGAAGTGCAATGATGGAGCATCTGCTCTATTCATAGGAATATCTCACATACACAAGAGTAATTCTACGGACGTATTTTCCAATTTGGGTGTATAAATTCCATGTAATACCATAAATCACCCCCGAATGTCGGGGCCTCAGTGTGAATAAACAAACATGACTCTGATAATAATGTTTGTCCCTCGCTCGCTGCATTATTGATCAATCGGGCCTCCCCGTGTGAAATATTATTATTTCGTTAAATGGACGATTCTGCAGGAGCGGAAATTGTCTCATTGTTCATTCGGCAATTTGTCTCCTGTCCGCTTTGCTGAACACTTCAAAACAGCCCCAGATTGCATGGGTCTCTCGCAATCACACCCAGTTGAAAGTGGCACAAAGGAGGGGCGCAGAAACCAAAATCCTTGCCTGTAAATGAGGGAATGCGAGACCGAACACAATATGCACCTTTTCACAACGCGTCTTCCGGTCCTTTGACGCTCTCCGGGGCGAACAAGGAACGCCGAGGCATGACAAAAGGAATTGGTGAAAAGTCCCAATAAAATATCATAGGTAGAAAAAACATCCGGCTCATTTTCTTTCAACTGGCTATAACACAAGTTCAATTGAGCATGAAATCACTCAAATCTCTGTGTTCGTCCGCAAATTCTTAGTGGTATTCCATGCGTCTTACCTCAATTGGCAGACCAAGTAATTCAAATATCTTTGTTATTGTCTCTGAGGTTAGCTCTTTTGTCTCAAAGCATCTTGGGGAATTCTCTCGAGCAATTTAAACCATTAATGCATCCGAGGATTTGTGTTTAGAAGCTCTTTGATTGTATCTTGTGAAGTTTGTCTATATAGGTCTTGTTAGAGCATCCTCGTGTGAATTTCTCTAAGAACTCACCAATGGTTATGTAATTAAAATTAAAACACTCATATCCAGTCATCTTTTTGCATCAAATTATAGAGATAAGCGTGTGTGCGATTCAAAATCGCACTTATAGTTTACTTTAATTAAATTACGAATCTTTTAAGAAACATTTGGAATACAAAATTCAAATCTTGGAATTGTTTGGTGACTTCACGGATTTTTTTTTTCAATACACTAAATAGGTTATTAAACTAGGTTTTACGCAGTTTCACGTTTTATGGCAGATTTCTAACCGTTTGACGTGCTTCACTGTATCTGAGTGGAGAATTATTGCATTAAATATTTAGATGCATTCAAAGGTTGTTTCTCTAGGCAACAAACCCACAATTATCTGTGTGTTCTCAAATTCCAAATACCGAAGATGTGTAATTAAAGTGGAAATTCAGTTTGGAATCCAGCCACATGTTCGAGTGTCGATGATTGGGAATTATTCAATGCCGATGTGTAGGTGGAAAATGGAACACCCTCAGGCAATGTATGGAAATATCAGTGGAATCAAGAGGCATGTTTGAGCAGGAGATTCCGTGGGCTCAATTTGCAGGCAGCCACCCTGCGTGCGCCAACCCCCCTGAGTGGATACATGTGTATGCAAATACACGGGCTCCCTCCGTCACTAATTGAATAAATATCCGCTGTGCCATTGCGCTATTACCATAAAGAGCTTATTAAATATTCCATTAGTGATTCCGATGGATACATTGGGGTCTAATGTATTTGGCAATTGCGTCAGCTTTCGCAATACACGCAATCAGAAATTCTGCTAAGGCTCTCTTTTGTCCCTTCCCAACTTCATTCGCCCACGCACAGCCCAATTGACACACTTCAAAGTGCACAGAGTTTATTCACAATTAACCATCGATGATCAACTTTTCATTTTAGCCCACGTGAACTGGTGCACAATTTTTGCTATAAAAATAAATATCCCGCGGAATGCTTTCAAATATTAACGAGATTTCGAGTGAAAAACCACACATTAATATATGTAGCAATGTATGTGTGCAGTTTGGACGAAATGGTTTTTTTTTTTTAATTATTCGATGTTTTAGCATACTATGTTGATGGTGTATAATGACTTTTTATAAATTTGCAAAGTATCAAACATAAAATCTATTAAGAGTAATTTACTCGGAATTAATTGAAATAATTTAGTGTAGCAAATGTTGAATGTGTATCTCTGAGTAAAAAAAAAATTCCATACATTGCGTTCATTGATATTCGAGCTCACCTTTCCCAGAAAAACTTTGTGATTTCCATTTTGGGCCGAGAGAAACGCGATGTTGTGTGAATTTCTGCTTGTCCAAGCAATCAAATATTTATTTTGTGCCCACCGGTTGGATGTCAATGGCGCAAAAAAGTTGTCTGTTTGGTTGGATCCATTGCGAAAGGGTGTGTATTTCCAATAAGGGTTGACCAGCCTTTGTGATTTTCGCGTGCACAGCGTGGAAACATTTTTTTTTTCTTTACTCCGCAGCATGTTTGTCTCCTCTCTCAATATTGAAAAATATTTGTCCATGTCATCACAACCGGAAGGTTGCGATAGTGTTTTACCTCGATGCCCAAAAGGGTGGGCAATTGCTGCGCATCTTCAATATTTAAAATATCACAACGTCAACAGAATCACTGATGAATCGACTGAAGGGTTGGGATTTTTCTTCCTTGTTCCGTGATTTTTCCCGTTTGCCCGCCAACTTTCTACGGCTGGGCAGTCGATATCCACTTGGGTGGACTGTTGGGGCAATCAGGCGGAAGTAAAAGGTCGCCATGTACATAAGTCGTGAGCGTAGAAATCATCGGTCATCGAATTAGTGACAGTTGATTAAATTGTGTGTCTCCCCTCTTCGGAGCACAAGATGTCCCGGCCAATCGGCCAAACAGTCAGCTCGTGTGCAAATGTAATTGGTGTGATATCGGCCCGAGCATGGGATCAAAGCACTGTGTCAATTTGACACATTCACGAGCAGCGCACTTGTCCAATGGACGCAATCAAGCTCTCGACTGGGATTAGAATTTGTCGACAATAATTTGATTAAATGCGGATTTGCAGGTCTTTTTCGCCCTCGTGCAAACACATGTCGCTGTGAATCTTTGTACGTGACGATGCAAAATGACGATAAGCCGGTCCGTGACGTCTTTTTTGTCCACTGCAATTCCTTTGTTTGCCAGGAGAATTTGCTTGATTCTTCCGTGAATATATATATATATGAACATTTCAATTCAAATTCATCTCAAATGATTGATTTTTTGAACAAATTTCAGGCAACTCACGTCCATTTCAAAATTTCACGCTATCTTAAACCTTTTTTTAGGATAACCTGAGTGCAAAGGCAAAATCCCAAATAATCGCAATTGCATTTGCATATTTGCTAAAATATTAGAGATTCTGATGGCCGAGAGATACACAAGTCAGCTAGAGGGTATTTTCACCAAATAGAGTTTGTATGTCAAAGTGCGAATGTTCGGTTCGTTGCACTTCCATTTGCCTCAGCCCAACATATCGCCCTGTATATAAATTGTCCCCTTCGGGCATAAAGCTCCCCACCAAAAATTTAAGTGAATTTCCCAACCCATTCCGGACGAACGCAGGGAGATTCTGGCACCGGGGAAATGGTTTTGCCAGAAAAGGGGAAGAGAGAGAGAGAGAGATTTTGAAAATGATTTCCAGTAGGGAAAATTGGACCGTGTCGAATGTTTGTGTCCTCTCATGTGCAAATTGTACCCACCCGACACGTCACTGGAAATTCATCTCCATCTTTTCAGCCCAGAAGCCGCACTCTTGCCAACTCTCAGCTGAATTGTGAAATCCATTTGCCAAAATGTATGTACATATTTCCAAACAGCCCAACCAATATTGAGCCCTGCGACAGATGTGACAGAGAATCAATTAAATATGAATACTTGGTGGGTGACGAGGCGCTGTGAGAAGAGTTGAATGTCCATAGTTTTTTTTTAATCTCTATATAAATAAACTCAGCAATATCGCACATTGCAACTTCTGTACATCTAAACACAAGAGCATAATGAGCTTTTCGGATATGAAACGGGATTTTCTCGACTGAAATGTCAATTTGATTCCATCAAGCTTCCAATTATCAACAATTTTCTCACCCTATATGTGAATTAATAGTCGCGGAAATTGCAAAATTATTCTTCGGCAAACTCCAATTGATCGCAATGACAGTGCCAGACAATGTAATTAAAATAGAAGGGTGTATTCATCGATGTCACCTTCCTTCGGGGATGTGGAAAAGTGGAGGACAAATCAATTGCTTCTAAATAAATAACGCCGGAATTTTATTCCACTCTCAGCACACCAGAGAGTAGTGTAAAATGCTAGAGAGTGTAAATATTTTATTGTCAAGGGTGGTTGTAGCGCACAACAATGGTCTTTGTTTGACTTTCAACCACGGCGAAAGTCAGATTCATGATGCCACAAGAGATGGCATTAATGATACACTATTTCGAGATTTGGCGGTGACTTTTATTGCACCTCCTGTCACGATATCACGGGGTGGGAGATTTACAACCCATTTCTTTCGACCGTTGCTCTTCACCCCGGGGATTCAGTAGCACAGGAGTTGGTGTAAATTCCTGGCCAATTTCCGAACCGCTAAGTAGTTGATTTTGCTATGATGGGAATATGATAAAATTTAGCATCAAACGTGGATGTAATTGCACATTCTCTGTGGGGGATGCTCTAGAAATGCGAATAGCAACCACAAAGGGTATGCAATATACACCCTTTGCCAGTTGCGTGCTACTCATTGATGTTCCATGGAATTTTTGCATTGATATGAGCACTGAGTGGTTCTGTTTAAATTGAATTTCTCATAAGCCCATAAGCCGATTCTGCTGTCACACATCAACTGTTGACCAACAGTATCGAGAGGGTGTCATCATTGGCAGTTTTAGTGCGATAATATTTGAGTGCTTGCGCCCTCCGAGGGTGACACTGTCACTTTGATATTCAATATATTGCCCAACGCATGCAATTCAATTCCCAAACAGTTCAATTGCACGAGGCTTTGAGCTCATTTTTTTCTCTCCTACATCCTCAACACGCGGGGAGCATGTTCTTGAGTCCCGAGGGACTGTGACACCCCTCAAGTCATATATTTCTCTCCCAAATCCCATCCCTCGAGGAGTATTCAATTCGCCCATCTCGTATATTGCATTTAATATTGTATAAAATGGATGTTCCCCGGGACACGATAAGACGCAACCCCTGAATGCCAACGGAGGGCGCATCATCCACCCTTTCACCCCCGCTCTTCCAGACTGATTATTATTAACCCTCGGGAGCTGATATAATACCATCTTGTGGGATCTGCTACCAGTGAAAACGTGTAATTTAAATATTCATTTTTGCCCGGATAAACATTTCTCAATACACACACACACCCACCCAAACCCCCTTTTCAAACATTAATTGATGCCGTATCGATACGAGAAGGGCTGAAAATTGTGTTTTCCCAGACAAAGTGAATGTTTTCTCGTCACGGATGAATTATTAAATGCCAGAATACCATTTCATTTTCCCCAGCCCGAAGGAGTTTCTCTCATACACTTAATTACCACTCATAGACAATCGCAATTTATTCTGCATTATTTGTGGATTGAATCTTTGATGTTTTCTCGTTGTCATAATGGGTAATTCAAGCAGACAACAAGATATGATAGCAATTATTGTGCACTTACCAATGAAATGCTTAGAGAAAATCGAGTTATAATGATTGCTAATCAGCTCATTTGAAACACTTCACTACAATAATTTTGCATATTCTGCTTTCAACTTCTAACTTTTGCCAATTTTAAATTTTAAATTCCCAAAATGAGACCTCAAATAAATTCCGTTGATGACCACCTACAAAAATATTTCACTTTTGCGGTGAGTGGTGGGTTCTTTTTTGTGTGTTCCAGGAACATTTTAATAAAAGCCCCACCGTAAATGTATCATTAATGTACACATTTTTCTCCACCATCGCTGTTGGAGCACATTTTTTTTGTTACCTCCAACAGCTATGCAAGAGTAATTAGAAGTGGGCTCGGGGGTTGAAATATGAGGGTTGCGCAGAGTGCAAAAGCGATAAATAATGATTTAGTGAATGACTTTTTGACTGTGGAACCTCATAAAAACAAGAAGGAATTATGACTTTTACGTAATTACAATTTTTTCCATTGTCACTCTGCTGAACGCTGTGAAAATGTGGACAAAATTTACATTTTCGCAACACATCATCGTGGAAAATTCTATAAATATTTCACCCCTTTTAGCCTTCCTCAGCCACAACTGTTCTTCAGTGAGAATTTGACCAACACACACTTTGCAAAGCGGTGTGGAGGAATAAATTTACAAATGACTCTATTTTCTCACAGTTAATTTCAGGCGCGGCTTATGCCGCACTGGATCTTCACCGCCGAAACTGTCTTGGGTGTAAATTTTAATAAATTCATGCAACATTTCAATTCCACAGCTAATTTTGCCCTCCGCTGTGTGTGCTGGCGCGCTCTGGACCGCGAGAAAGGCGAAATGGTAGACGGTTAATTGAGAGCCTGAAGAGTGGATGAAAATTCTTGCCAAGGAAGAGAGTATCTCCTAATGTGATAATGCATTTAAATTTTCATGAAGAAATTATACAAAATATACATATTAAATTCACTTTGAATACTTTTTCCCTCGACACTTTCCCCGCACTCAATTATGGTGCGCGAGGGTGGAATATTTTTGCCACACAGCCGCGCCAAAAGTGCTCATTTAACCCCAATTCTGTGAGCTTATTAAAAACAATAAAATAAGAAGTTAATTAAGTCGTTTACGAGTGCTATTCGCACACAGTAAAATTCTCAGAATGGAAAACGTGGGAATTCAGACTGCAGAAAAGGTGTGTGCTATGCGGTTCTTGGAAGCTTCTCGCACTGTCAATTCACACACCTTTCTCCATTTCTCTGGACTTTTTCCACCCATCCATGTGAAAATCCATGGAGGCGTGATTTGAGAAATCAGACAAGTGTGAATGATTGATTTCAGTGTCATATTGCTCGGTGAATAATGGAAATTTATTGGATTTCCCTTAACACGACATCACGCTGAGATTCCGGGTGAATTGCCACGAGGATGGGCGAAGCGTTTCGCAGTTTGAAAATTACCCTCAGTCAGATATTGGATTCTATTAAAATCAGGAAATTCCTGCAATTGCTCCCCATTTTCCCCGGACAAGGAATGTTTTGACCCTGGCATGTTTCATGGGGAGGTGGTTGAAAAAAAAAAATTCGCTCGTTGCCTCTGTAAGACAGGCTGAACTCCACCGAGTGTAACAATAAAATTTCATTCACACCAATTGATAATCCCTTTCCTCGTGAAAATGTGAGGACAATGCGCCCATGAAGAGGATTAGCATGGGTGGCGAAAGGCATCCCTATGTGTGAACTGCATTGTTCCTGCTGAATTGGCGAAGCTTCGTTTTTCCAACGATTTATGAGTCCACTGTATTATTCGGGGATACCAGCGTCGCACACCAATTTTCCGGCAAAACGAGAGGGTGCTTCAAGTACCCACTATTGTCCATGCGACTCACCCTCCTGCTGGGCAGACAAAAGGGGCGATTAAATTCCACACAAGCCAGGCTGAGTGTCCTGCCTTTTGTGTGCACCATTGGCAATCATGTGCCAGCGTGTTGCTAAACCTCTTCCAGCACTGCGCGAATTGCAATGGTGCGCAAAAAGCTCACAGTGTTTTTTTCAGCACACCCTTGACATCATCCCGAAAAGTTGTATTTAATAGCCCTTGCGACGTGACGAAAGTCAATGGTACAATTTAATAATTTTATTGTGTGATTATGGCACTTGGGTGATTTACAGTGGAGTGTAAACCCCTCCATGTTCACACACACACACATTGTCTCATTCATGGCTCTCCCGCACCGCCAGTTCGCCACCCTTTTATTAACACACATCACTCCCTCCAAGCTCTCATGGGAGGGAAGAAGCTCTCTATCTGTGCCATTCCCCTTTTGACAAACTATTGTTGGCAAAATATTACAACTTTATATGCTATTTCTAGTTCCTGCGCCCCATTATTTATGCGACTAGATGACTTTTGGGGTCCACTCGGCGGAAATGAGCTTTTATCGTATCACTTTGCCTCTGCACACGCCTCATAACTCATGTTTTGTTAATAAGCCCTTCCCAACGCACCCATTTTCATATAAATTGCAAATTTTAATTATTACACCAATTCACATCCCTCTCGCTTCACGTCATTTGCTGTCCCACCAACAAATATGTCGCAGTTCTCATGGGAAATTGCGAAAGAAGAGTGGGCGGAACACCTCGAGACTGATCGCCAGTAAAGACTTCAATTATGAAATTGGGTCATCGATTGCGATTGAAGTCTTATTATATGCAAATGAAATATTACCATTTCTTTTAAGTTGCGTGAAATATATTTTTACGGATTCTCAGTAGTTGAGGTAAATTGATATGTATTCCAATCACTGCCAATTGACTTCTTTGGGAAACTCCAATGTGTTGCTGACAGAATTGTATCACTGCAACTATGTTGAGCTGAATAATTCACGCTTACATTTCTCCTATTTAAAGTTAAATTGTCCTGTCCAATGGAAAATTCGTTTCAAGAATCGGATTTATTTTTATGTTAAGAAAACACTGTAATATTTGAGTGTTATAATGGTTCTTAATAATTTGTAAAAATAATAATAAAATACTAGCTTGTGTAGTAATTATGTATGTAATAATTTAACTATCACTTTCCTCAGTTGCTCCTAACAAGGCGAGCTCCTCTATAATTGCAGAAAAGTAGGTGCTTAACTATTAGACCGAGAGCTAAACTGTTACGTCCTTCAAGAACGGTGAGAACACAACACATGATCTAAGAACATTTTTATTTCCTTGCCTACTTAATCGACTTGAAGACAGGAAATGTGCCAGTGCATTGTTGTCAGTAAACGAGTGAAAATATGTCGCAAGTTGATAGAGAATTCGACAATTTCTTTGAACTTCTAAAAATCTGTGTCGTTTCACGAATTGTCAGGCCTTTGCAAAATGAGTATAAAAAATTGAGTTCATTTTTCGTCTTTCTTACCATCTTTGTAATAGTTTTTTGTTCATTCACTTTTTGTTTTGTGATTATAAGAATTACTGATGAAAATGTGGCTGTAATGGAGAAAGTCTTTTCTTTTATCTTCATCCAAGGATTATGTAATATTGTTCTCAAGAATTGCGGAGGAATATATTATCATAACAGATTTGCTACCTTAATCGATTGGATAAAGAATTTACACGTTCTAAAACAAGACAGTGCTATGATTCAAGGAATTGTTGACGAAGAAATTGGAAAAGCGATGACATATATTAAGCTATTTCTCAAGTTAGTTTTTACACACAAATAAAATATATTTGAATACTCAGTTTTGTGATACACAATGAGAATAATTTGATAAAAATTGAATGTAGCAAATTCTATCTTCACAGACTTTACTTATCTATGCTCGGATTGACTGCAGTAGTTTGGATTCCGACAATCATTTTTAAAAACTACATATTCATACTTGTGCCGCATTATGAAGCTGAGTCACATTTCATCGTTTATCAATCACTGCAAGGATTTGCCGCTACTGTCTCCGCTTTCTGGACATTTTCCTCAGATTCTGCCATTGTTGCCATTGGTTTTTACATATTATTCTTCATGAAAATTATTAACAGACTAATTAAGAGAATTGATGATGTGGAAAGTAGGGAAAATTGTCCTGATCTTCTCATCAAGATACTAAAAAGAAATGTTCAAATGATAAATATTCTGGATACATTTAATGAAGCTGTGAAATTTATGTCATTCATACAGCTTTTCATGAGCACTATAATTTTTTTGACTGCATTGTATGCGATCCGAATGTATAGAAATGAATATTTTATGTATATCGGATTCTTGGCCATGTTAATTCAATTAGCGATGCTTTGTCTCTTTGGCGAAATGATTCGATCTGAAAGTGAAAACATTTTCCAAAATTTATACCTCACAAATTGGTATGATTTGAGTCTGAAGGACCAGAAAATCATTCTCATCATGATGATGAACTCATGCAAGCCACTCGGATTGAAGGCAGCTGGAATGTACGATATCTCTTTAATTGCTTTCATTCAGGTAAGGCTATTCACTAATAAGCGATATATATATATTTACACTGTCTTCTTTTTTCAGATTCTTAAATTATCCATATCATATTCAGCAATAATATTGACGCTTACTGATAATTAAGATATTGTAATGCATCGCGAATCTCTTGATGTATCTTATCATTATACTATATTGAGTTCACCACAAACATTGCAGTTTATGTAGTTGTAATAATTTGGCACTATAAATACATTGTTATTTGTGGATTTCCAAGAAAAGTAGAATATCTTTTACCTGACGAGTAACAACGTAAAGTATTAATATTTCAATCAGTGCCAATTGACTTCTTTGGGAAATTGCAATGTGTTACTGACAGAATTGTATCACTGCGACATGTTGAGCTGAAATAATTCACGCTTACATTTCTCATATGCATTAAAAGTTAAATTTTCCTGTCCAATGGAAACTCGTCACAAGAATCGGAATTGTTTTTGTGTTCACACCTATTTAAAGACACATTGATTGACGACTTATTCAGTGCTTATGTGATCGCGGAAAGACACGTAAAAATGTCCCAACCGTCTCAAGATAATAAGGAGTTTGAACAGTTTTTCAGCCTCCTTAAAGTTTGTGTCATTTCACGAATTTACAAACCTTTGCGAGATGAGTTCAAATTGAGCATTTTCTTTGTTGTTCTCACAATTTACTCACTGATCTTCTGTTCATTTCTCATCCTTTTCCTGATTTATACTATCAATGATGAAAGTGTTGACAATGTCTTGAAAGTCTTCTCAGCCCTCTACATTCAAGGATTTGCGCAAGTGATTTTCAAGAATTTTGGCGGTGCTATGTGTTATGATAAATTCTTCGCTTTGGTCAATTGGATAAAGGACTTGCATGTTCTTCAAGAAGATAATAAGATTATTCGGAAAATTGTCAATGAGGAAGTTGCAAAAGCAATGAATTACTCGAATATGTTCTTCAGGTAAGATTTAGCAAAATAATAAATCAGAATAGATGATATTAAATTTTTAATTTACAGAATATACTCCAGATTGTATTTCCTGTTTGCCTTCGGCAGCTTTGTAACTCTCTTAATTAAAAAAGATGTCATTATAATCATACCGAATTTCGATGCTGAGTCGCATTATCTGATTTATAAAATATTGCAAGGATTCACACTTTTTCTTGTTATAACTTGGAACAATTATGCAGATTCTGCTTCAGTTTTCACTGGTCTTTACAACCTATTCTTCATGAAGATCATCAATAAGTTGATTAAAAGAATCGATGAAGTGAGCAGTAGGGAAAATTTTCATGATTTTCTCATTCAATTACTGAAAAAGCATACAAAAATGTTGGAAGTTATGGATTTGTTAAACGGATCTTTGACACTGATGTCATTTATTCAATTAATAATGAGCACTCTAACATTTCTTACTCTTTTCGGTACTGTAAAAGTATACAGTCAGGAACCTATTTTGTATTTGGCATTGTTGACAATCTTTTTACAATTGGCGCTGCTTTGTCTCTTTGGAGAACTTATTCGATCTGAAAGTGAAAATATTTTCCAAAATTTGTACCTCACAAATTGGTATGATTTGAGTCTGAAGGACCAGAAAATCATTCTCATCATGATGATGAACTCATGCAAGCCAATCGGATTGAAGGCAGCTGGAATGTACGATATCTCTTTGGTCTCTCTAATTCAAGTAAGACGAGCTTAGGTATTAATTTATTGAATGTATTGATTTTCATATATTTTGTTCCATTTCAGATCGTAAAATTGTCCATATCATATTCAGCAATAATATTGACGATTACAGCTAAATAAACTTTCGCGCCCTATTTTTTCACTATAAATTGATTTTTTTTACATATTCTTGAGGTGAATATTTGTTGGCCAATTCGAAATTGATGTGAGAAATAACCACCTGACAAATAGAAATAATTCCTTCTAATTACACTCTGTCGCTATTATGCGTAATGAATATGTTAAACTTTTTTGATAATTTATTCTGATTACAATAAAAATCAAATATATTGATTAGCTATTAATATATTTACAACCAATGATGTAAGTTGAAATTATTTTGTATAATGTTTAAATTTAATGAGAGTATTAATTTAATAATAAGTAGTTGTATTTCATGTGATTCTTATTCGGTGTTTCTTTGATTCTTAGAAGAATAAATTTAGTAATAACACGCGTTGAGTTAACACAATTGCTTTATATAATTCATTTATCCGTGAGATTCTGTACAATCGTTGTGAAAATTTCTTGTTCATTTTTCAATAAAAACGAACACCCGCATCCTGAAGCACTCAAAGAACACGAGATTAATTTAATCATATATAGTTGGGAGTTTTGCGGTTCTCAATTCACCACCATGCAATTTATTACTGATGTGATTTTTCCTTCCCGTCTGCAGACACGTCTTCTCAATCTCATTGTCAGCCATTGACGAGAGTTTGGATGAATGGGGAAAATTGAGGATGAAGAGGCGAGAAGTGCAGTGAAAAGCGCGTGCTTTTTGCTTCATCCTCGGACACAGAATCCCATTTCATTCATGAATAGAGTTTAATTTTTATAATCCAATGAGTTTTCAACCCCCTGCAGACACCCTTCGATAAATTATGCAATATCGCTGGCTGAGATTGAAGCGGCTGGCGGTGAAAATGGTAAATGCAATTACTTCCATCATTTCTGCATCACAGGCAAAGCCCTTTCATATGATGAAATATATCAAGCACATACATACATAATTCCTCTCTTTTTTTGTGATGATACATAAAGAGGCGATAATGCGTAAAACTGTGCTGAAAATTGAATGTGTGGTCATGCATTTGGAACGTGGATAAAACATCACGGTTCCCAAATTCAAATATATCCAAAACTGGCCAAAAAGTGTGGCTTTCGGTTTTTGGGTGAAAACCACCAACGAGCATTTGCATATATAGAATTTTCCCTCAAGCGCACACATTTCAAAAACTTTTTTGCCGTCACCTCAGATGACCGGATTTCATATCATCCCCCAAACCAAACACCTTAAAAACCCTTGGGAGGCCTTTTGCCAAGGGAGCGCTCTGGGATTGCCGGATGGCTTTGACACACAAACCATCGGAAAATTGACGACGATGACGTTGGCGGCAAGTTTTCTCCGTGACGAGAGCTTGAAGGCAAGGTCAAGAGGGGGGCTTTTTGGGTGGAACAAATCACGGTGTAATCGATAAAATTGACAGTTTATTGGCAACTGACGCCAGTTGAAAACCCTTGGCAACCACTTCACCTCTTTGTCATGCGAAAGCAGAGATGTAAAGGCCACCGTGAATGGGTTAATAAATTGTGTATTGCTGAAAGGAGTATTGCAAAAAGACTCCTCATTGTCACTCTGTGGAATTGTCATGTCAGAAAATGCCAAAATGCAGTGATTGAGATGCATAAAGGGAAAGGATCGCAAATCCACACAACACCTGCCGATGGTTTTCATTGTGTGCCGCTGGGGAAGATGGAGAAGATGAAAGGATTGAGTGCAGATATTTCTCATGAGTCATGCCAAAAGGAAACATTTGCAAATCTCCGTGTCCATTTGTAGCTCTCTTTTCTTTTGACATGTAATATGAGGTTTGCTGAAATTATATTGCAGATTCAGAGTGAGGGCAGGTGGTGGCTTGATGGATCCTTGAGACTTTCAGCAGTCCAGTAAATGGATCAAAAGGAGAGGTTTTTCAGTGGAATAAGAACAATGCTAGAAAGCGTTACTCACGAAATCAATAGAATACAAAGGGATCTCTTGCCATCCTTGGTCTCTTTAGTCTCATCGCGAGAATAGAGAAAGCCAAAAGGGGCTGCAAAGGTGGAGAAAGAACTCGAATGGATATTGAAGGAGTGGAAAAGTTTGGCAATCTAAACTTTATCATCCGTACGCCATCATCAGCGTCATCATCGACTGAACATCGCCGGTGAGTTTGCAAGAAAAGGCGCCCCTTCGCATCGATCCGCACTGGATTTCAGCAGCGCACAAAAAAGCCCCGGCAGTGGAGGAAAAAGAATTAATAATGAAAGGTACTGCTCACCCTCGAGCCACCCTCTCTCTCCCTTTCCCAAAAACAACAATCAAATCCATCATTCAGTGTGTCTTTTGTGTAAATAAATTAATTTTGCTGAAATTTTAAAGTGCCACGTCTTGTCTCGTGTTCCCTTGGAGAATATCTAATTTCGTCGCGATTCACTGCAATTCCATACATAAAACATTTGACAAAAGGGGCGTCTCTGGAGCTGCTGAGGGGGAAGAGAGTTGGCATATTCATGGTGAAGGTGAATTACGTGGAGCGGAGAAAAAAAAACGATGGTGAGAGAAAAAAGTAGATTTAGTTGAGAGATTCAGACACTGCGATAATGTGAAAAATCCGTAATGAATTTTCTCAGATTTCTTTCTTCTTCCCTCACACTGAATGGGGTGGATTTTATTGTGCAGAAGAAATGTGGCATTAATTGAAATATGCCTCAGTGACCTTTTACCTCGCACTGCATTCACTGCAATGATTGCAGCCTTGATTGCAGCTCTCTCAATGACTCAGCTTTATGATGAAAAAAGTGCATTTTTAATTCAATGCTCACCATAAAGCTCACTGAATTTTTGGAGTGGCAAACGGGAATTCAGAAAGATTGAATTTCAATATTTGCAACATATACACACAAAACGGCGGAATTGATTGTTATTGGCAAAATGAGACAAAGAGCTTTTTGCAAAAAGTTTTAATTAAATGTACAACTCTCTCTCTCTCATAATAATTTCTGCGTAAATTAATGAAGAGTGCAAATGAAGCTCGCAAAGCTATCACAATGCACCCTTTCGAATATATCTGTTAATGGGCTACGCATAGCCAGAACATATTGAATTGAATGAACATGGCACAAATTAAATCGTCGCAGGAGTGCAAACAAGACTCTGTTGGACAAGTGCTTAAGCCGTCGATGTTGTTGCGTTTTAGGTGGTGAAGCGGCGTTCTGGTGAATTTGTATGCGAGAGAGAACGACGCTTCTCAGTCCACTTTTGTGGGCTGTTCAATGGACTTAGGGTCTGACTTGTATCCACCATCGGCTTATCACTGTTTCTACACCGTTCGAATTCAACACGTCCTCTAATAATGCGTCCGGGCAAATTTATCCTGTCTATGCAAATGTCATGGTCAGTCGCACCGGCGAAATCCTCCGTCGCGAAAGTGGAACAGCTGCCGATGGACAGGAGCATGAGCTGTGCAGTCTTTCTCCGGACAATTGGATTTATTGCTAAAGTTGCTACAGTTTGCAACTAAAAGTTTTCATGTTAGTCTTTCGGTGGCAAATGCACGCTTATATTGAGAAAATTGATGATTGCCTCACTGTGACTTAAGCATTTTGCATGTTTGTTAGCTTTCCTTGTTTGTGTTGCGAGAAATCACTGTTTTCCACTTTAATTGGATACATGCAGAAAAAATTAAACTTTTCCATCCCCAAATTCTGCAAATGAAAGCCCCCCGCCAATGTGGTCTTTCCCCCTGAGGCGCAATATTGAGTTTTAGGGGTGCTGAAATTACGGAAGGTGGAAAAGACAAAACTTCTGCCTCGAGAGAGTGGGAACCATGAAAGTTTCAGCCAGAACAGATTCAACAATTGCATTTAATCATTAATTGAATTTCGTAGAAAAATTTTCCCTCGCAAGAGCAAATTAAGCGTAATTCTATCAAATGTATATTTTCTGCAAGCGAGTTTTCCACACTCGAGAGATTCGAAATGGTGAAAAGTTTACTCCGGCGCTGTATTCAAAGGAAATTAATTTGCACAACTTGTCAGATGTAATTTTTATCAATCTCACCAACACTGGGTCACTATAATGTCGAGTGGCTGAAAGAAAGGAGATCCAATTAGTTGTGTTATTGTCTGTGAGAAGCAAAAGGACTGACGCTCTGGCTGTAATCAATCGGTTCTCGTGGAGGAAGACAAACTTTCGCATAATCTCTCAAATTATGTGCTTCGTTAATTTCACTCTAATCCCAATGAGATTGGCGATGGTCATTTGTCAAATGGATGAGCGATGATGCTTTGAAGTCGACAAACCAAATCCATCGTGTGAGCAACCAAGGAGAATATCTAAGATGCATCTTTGATAGAAGGCAATGCACTGTGGACAACATGAAAAGGACTAAACCTCAACATCCCACAGGAATTCGCTGTGCGACATCAAAGGCGAGTGTGACGATTCAATTACATTCTTCTTTTCCAATCAACTCGAAGGGAATTCAGTGAATTTTATTGACTTTTAAGTTATATCTACTCAGGAATTTTAATAGTGCTTCAGGAGAAAGAAATCCTTTTCTTATAGTTATACTTTGGGAGTTTAATTTGTAATTTCAAAGTTATGCAAAAAGTGAAAATTTGACTTTTGCTCAATTATGCAAGATTTATCAAATTGTTTCAACTTTCAATTTCAAATAACGTAATTTCTTCTCAAAAATTTGGAATCTCAACAGAAGATTTTTGACTTTCTTCCCAATTTGAACGTCGATTTCACTGTGTCGAAATGCGAGATGAAATGTGAAATGTCGAGAGAGTGCATTAATATACGAGTTTATGAAGGTCCGATCACAAATTATCGTCTCATGCGTCTTCACCTGCTCACGAAAAATTTACACCTGTCCCAAGAGTTGCTCTGCGGTAAAAAAAAAAAGAATCGCAGTCATATTTTGGTCGATCTCGAGATTCACCTCCATAAATCTGTCCATCTCATGGAGCATCGGCAAGACTGACCGAAGTGGGTGTTTTTGTGCGGATTTTATTGTGGCTGCGAGTCTTCCACGCCATTCCTCAAGGGTTTCCAGAGACAAAAGAGCGCGCGCAGACAAAAGGCGGGAAGGGATTTACATATCACCTGCTCGTCGGGTGAAATGGTAAGAGATACAGATGGAATTTCAATGAGATTCGGACGAGATTTTATATGCTGTGCGGATGCATTCGGTGTTGTATCGGCAGGTGTGGAAATTTATGTTTCACCTCAAAGGGCTATTCTTTCTCTTCTTTGGGCCGCGCATCAGTCAGAGCCGAATGTTAAATGGCACATTTCGTTTCATGGGCCTCACAACCCCGAAGATAAAGGGTGAAAAAGATGCTTGAGGAAAATCAACTCCATTCAACACCATAAAACTGAATAGTTATCGTGGCATTAACACCTCTTCGGCAGGAGGTGAAATTGTTTTCACACCCTGACGGTGCTCTTTTATCTCGCATCACTCACACTTCACCCGATATTTTGGTCACAATATATTGTGGAAAAATCCCAAAAATATGACAATGATTCACACGATGGAAATTAAGCTCTGCTTGTGGAAAAACTAATTCACTTTCATATCTCAAGTCTTGAGAATGTGCGATAAGATGAATTTTTTCTTCTCAAATGCTGACAAACAATAAAAGTTTATTGGATATTTCACAGTGACATGAAGCACTTCATATTGAGGGCTTTGCCGTCAAACACTTCCGCTCCAATGTGAATCTCGAAAAGACTTGCTTATGGGGATCTTATCAGGTGTCGTGACGAAAAGACAGTCTCTTATCACACACCTCATGAGAGAGTCACCTCAAATTACTCCAACTGTTCACTTGTGTGGTGAAATATCTGGTTGAACGTTGCTGACGATCTCTTATTATTATTTATTTGTAATTCGATTCTCTGTTCTGTGACACCTTTTTTTCACTTCCTCTTCCTATTTGTGAAATGGCACAGTTCAGCCAAATAATGCAGAATAAGCTGTAGAACGTCAAAATACAAACAAGAGCATAAAAACGCCTTACACAGTATTAATATATCCATAGAGTTCTTTTGACTAAAGCCACTTGTACTAGTTCGCCATTGCTTCGTACACTTTAGATATTGCCTAAAATATATTCAGCTGATTTTTCTGTGTCAACAAAATAATGATAACGCAGCAGTTCAATATCTCGCCCAGACACGCTGATTAATCTATACTTTGAAGTTCACATCGCAAGTCTTGCTTATAGTGTTCCTCATACTGTGCCATTTATGAGTGAATATTCTCATATTTCCTACAAAATTCTCAGAAATAATGATGTGGTGAAGTTTAGTGCTCAGAGATTATGCAGAAGTGCCGAAATGAAAGCAATCAGCGTGAGAATTTGGCTGCCAATTGCAATAATTGCCTTGCTGGGACTCTATATTCTAGCGACAAATCAGAAAGCGGAAGCAAATATTGTGGAATATGTGCCAAATGTGCCTCAAGTTCTAACACAAAGTGCAGTTGAAGTGATATCAAAGGACATTCCGCAGAACTCCACTCATTTGAGTGACAATGTCTTGGCGGATTTGAAGTGAGTTAAAGGAATTGTGATAAGGTTGCTTCATATCATGAAAGGAATAATGCGAAAGTTTCACCACAATTCACAACCATCTGCCGTAGTATAAGTTTCATTTTTTTCGAGACTTCGCACAGCCCTAAAGTATTGATTCTTGCACAATTGCGATAACACCTGTGCAGTTTTCATTTCAACCCACAAGCAAAAACAAATGATATCACAATCGAGCAGTCACGATAAGATACACTTCGATTGGCGCTCTAATGATAATCCGTACATACAGGGAATTGCTGGGCTGTGATAACAAGCAATATCTGTCGAGAACTTACCAGCGTGGAAACTATTGGGTGCTGGAGAATTACGTGAGAGCAACGCATGGGAACATCGATTGCTACGAATCAATTACTTACACCACTCACGGTGACTTCACATTCCTGGACAATGCAATTCCACTCGTCAAGAGGTTTGTGCTGAAAAACTCCGAAAAAATTACTGGGCAAATTCTGACAATGTAAATGTTTTGGCAGGTGGCGAGCGCCCGTGGGCATGTCTCTCTTCGCACCTGGAACTGATTTTCAGCCCACAATTGACTCCATACGGTACCTCAGGGACTGCACTGGTGACGATGGTGAGCTGCTGAAGAGGTTCATGACTTTCCACATCTTCTTCCACGTCGATCACATTCCCATCTCCGTGCCGCGGGCGGAGGATCTGCTGGCGGCGCCCTTCAAGTGTCCAGAAGTAGCGCCATTTGAGAGTTTCAAGCACGAGGACATGTTCAAGACTCTCAAGCAGCTCACCTATCCCATCAATGTGGGCAGGAATGTCGCCCGAGATGCCGCCATTACTCATTTTGTCTTCCCCAGCGACATCGAGCTGTATCCCAGCCTCGAGGTGGTGCCCAAGTTCCTCGAAATGATCGCCCGGAATGAGGGTCCATTGCGCAACAAGAAGCCCAGGTGAGACGAAAAGTGTGCCAAAGAGAAAAGAGGATTATTAACAATACAAGTTGTCTTGTTCACAGAGTTTTCCCGCTGCCGGTCTTTGAAGTGAAAGCCACCGCTCGTGTTCCGGACAACAAAACCGAACTGCTGCAGATGCTGAAGACGAAGGACGCCATTCTGTTCCACGAAAAGATCTGCTCCAATTGTCACGCCGTACCGGAGAGGAGTCGCTGGGAGGCGACTGCCGAGGGCGCCAGGATGGAAGTGTTTGTCGTGGGGAAGCGCGAAGGGAGCTTCCAGCACTGGGAGCCCATCTTTATTGGCACCAATCGCGAGCCCTACTATGAGGAGCGCCTCAATTGGGAGGGCAAGAGGGACAAGATGACGCAGGGCTATCAGCTGTGCGTGAAAGACTACGAATTTCATGTCCTTAGCGATGCTTTCCTGGTTCATCGGCCGGGCATAAAACTGATGCAAGCGGCGCGGAGGGTGAATCACGAGACTGTGACAAACAATCTGATAGATAAGAAGATCTCGCGCGAACTACATATCCTGTTCGGCACGAAGAAAGGCTGTGTCATTTGATGAAGCAATAAATCCACCCAAGTTTGCGTCTGATGAAAATATTGTGACTGAATATAAATTAGTGAAAACTTTTGGGTTGGCAAAACTTTGAAGAATGTGTAGAGTTTGCAAGGGGGAAAAGTTCCAACTCGTGTGTGTGACTTTTAGCGCGAGAGCGCCCCCTTTTTCTCCATGCTGTGCAAAATGCAAAATGTTGCCAACCCCAGAGAAAGTGGCGCGAGATAAGAAAAGCCACCACCGGTTGATTAATTAAGCCATCAATCATTTTAATTAAAGCATGAAAAACATAGGTTTATACTCACAGCATGAAAATTCATTTCACCTCATCATGCTTTGCCACACGTACATCACAGTGCCACCCCTGGATATTTTTGCACCGCTGCAGAGGGTGGAATTTTATAAAAATATTCAACAAAATCAGGGGTGTTATTCTATGCAAAATTTACCAGGATTTCCACGAATATCGCAGTGTTTTTTTTTACAATGCAGAAAACATTTTCACGGATGACTTTACAGAATTCAACCCTGGATGCATAATATTTTGGACAATGATTTGACTATTTTCTCCAACAATGGAAACACCCAACATCACTCACAGACGCATTAATGCTTTTAACTCCCAATTTTGTCATTAATTAAATTGAAACGTTTAGCGAATTGTCAGAGTGATTTATAGCCGAATATGTTTTTGTCACGCAAGAGGGTGCATAGGAAGCGCTCAATTTTTATCCCCTATTCTTTCATTATCACACCAAACAGTCAATTGTGCCATTAGGCGAATTGGAGAGTGGATTCTGCAGATGTTGCACTGCGAAGGAGCTTTAAATGAAAATTTAAATACTGCATCTTGCTGACGTAAAGCTGAATGCCATTAATTTTGCAGACATCGTTATGCACCCTGCAAAACGTGAGCAATTCAACTGTGGGCGGAAATGTCCGTGGCAGAAGCCACAAGCACCCCTTCGACAATTCACCACTTTGGTGTGCATGATTTATTTGCACACAAGCACGATGTTTTGATTAAAATTGAGGATTAAATTTGTACTGAATGGATAATATTTGTATAATTAAGCTCTTTCTTCGCTACTTAGCAACCCTTCAGTGAAATTTCTCCCTTTTGCATACCTCGCGGCGTTTGCATGTTTGAATTGAGTAACGGTCCTTCAGAGAATCCAAGCAGAGCACATGGATGAAAGGTAGAATGCAGATTTATAGGAAGAAATCTGAAAATGGGAGCTATTTATTCATTCAAGCATAGCCACAATCTCCATCTTTCCGCTCTGTTGACCACTCCAGGGCGGCTCTTCTCCTTGTCTTGACCCACAGTTATCGGGGCCACTTAGAGTTGGGGTTGGACTTTAATTAAGGCGTTCGCAATAGTGATCCACAAGTTGTCCGACATGCGAAACGGAGATGCGGCGGGCAGATGGCGAAGAGGAAATTGTCCAGAGGGAGCGAGAATATCAAGCAAATGGAGTGCAAATTTGTGTACCGGACATCCTATGGAGGCGCAATTAAAATCATAAATCCCAAGACAGGAGGCGCTCATATTTCACCGTGCAACATGCTTCATAAATTTCCATATAGCTATGGCGGCACATTTAATTCGCATTTATCTTTCGCTCCACACCCACTCTCAGCCGCATGGCGCAATTTAACACCCATCTTCGGGGTGTCTGATGCTTCCCCCAGGAAAAAAAAATTCCTCCATCATCTTTGCAATTGCACAGGGAAGTGTCTATGGTTGGAAACCATGGAATCATCTGCTCTCTGCGGTTGCAATATTGCCGAATCCTCGTGGAATTCATCGCCCCTTCGGTTCTTTCAGAGAGATTTTGGGTATGATTTATAGCTGAAGCAATTTCACTCTGCGACGCAGTGCTCAAAATGCCTCCGAGGGTGACGAATTTTCAACCCTCACAGTCACAATATTCCTCAGCATATTGAATCATGTGCAGAAATGCATTAAATTTCCACAGAGACACGCTGCAGGAGATTAAGGTATTTCACGCCATAAGTGCACCATCCAAAATTCACTGAGACTTTGCACTAAAGCTCCTCGAAATTAAAGAGAGTCGTTCTCTTGAGTAACTCTCTATTAATTTTCTTGATTTTCCTGGAAATCACTTTCTGAACATTTCCCAGAAAGTACAAAGTTACTTAAACATCACACATTATATTTACTGCACAACAATCGTTTTGTTGGCAGCTTTAGCCTTCTTATCCCCCATTTCTAATTAGTTATATTTACCTTTGATGTTGTGCAAACTTCTATAATTTGTTTAGAACTTCATGAAGCTATGCATTTAGCATCTTTGATCATGTCCATAATAAAAATTCCGTAAAGTGAAAAAAAAAAACTGCACCAGAATGCTTGACTAAGAACTCATTTGAGAATACAAGAAAGTCTGAGACCGGAAGACGCTTCAGCAGCCACAAATTAATAATTCACTCCTCCCAAGAGTATTTATTTCCTCGGTGTACCATCAATTTGGGAGACCCTTCATCAAGTATCACTGTGCGTTAAATAACTTGACGAGATTGAACCCGTCTGGTGATTTGTCTCCATTGTCTTAAAGCTCTGCCGGCGAGGGGTGTGAGTGGCCCTCTTTCTGGATTCTCAGTGCGCTCTTGAGGAAATTTATACCCCTTGAAGCAATTTGCCCGTCCCTCGTGAAGTATACACTCCTCATCTACCTGAAAGTGTCCAGAAACTTATTGTGGTATTTGCTCGATTTAATTATTCAGTTTATATGAAATCCCTCGCACAGAATTATGCTTGGGAAATTAAATGCTACACAGCATTTTGGAGTCCCTCTTCCAGGCACTCTGGATGAGGGTTGCGAGCTTAAAAGTGACCACAAAGGAGAATAGAGGACTCTAGGGAAATTAATCCTTCCTTGACTAATTCTCCGTCACAGCAGACACACTGAATTTATCACCAAAATATGCTGTCTGCTTCAGCATAATCCCTGGGACACTTTCCTGTAGGCATTCGATTTCACAAGGCGGAAATGCTTGAAACTTAATTAAAAATTTTTCCATGATTTTGATAGTGCATAAGCACATTTGCGCCAAGTGTGCTGTCCTCAGACTTTGCTCACCCATTTGATGTTGACGGCGAAAATGCATCTGAAAGGCAGTCAAACCGAAATACCGCACAACCAAGGAAAACCACAAGTTGAAACCACTTCATGTCACTCTGTCTATTCAGCATCATCAACACCGACGAGCGTGATTCTGAGCTTGTTTGTCTGGCAATGCATGGGGCTTTTTTCAACGTCCCGAACATGGTTTTGCCAGTCAATAAAGCGCAATTGTTACTGCACAAACACTGCCAAGCCTCTGCTTGTCACATCCTTTTTCTTTTCACATTTTTATTGCACAATCCCTGCGGAGATGCTCTGTAATTCTGTTGAATTTTAAAGAGATTGAGCAATATTGTCGGTGTGATATTTTGCAGCATAATATCGAATAGTATCAAGTTCAGATGCTTAAAACTCATGAAATCAAGTGCAGAAGGCAGCATAAAACATCCCTTTAATCAAATATCATGGCTCAAGTCCGCTTCACGCTTGATTCTCAGCAACACACACACACACAGATTGTTGTACTAGAAAAAGAGCCAACATTGAGGGTTGAAACAAGAAAACAGTTAAACTGTGACAAATTCGAGCCACTCAGGCCTCGAGGACCTAAATCAATTTGTGCTGTTGAGCCTCGTGTCGAGCGAAACCCATATTCCCATGCTGAGGGACGCGCTCTGCAGAAGAGGCATGTGCGAGTGTGCAATTGCTGTCTCTGGAGGAGCTCCACACTTGGCGGAGCATCACCACCCCCGGATGGAATGGAGTGGCATTTAGAGAGCGACAGAAACAAGAATTTACAGCTCTCATTTCCGAAAATGGCTCAAATTTCCACGATAAAAACGGGAAATCTCATTTAATGTCGACGCTTTTCAATGATGCCAAAAACTTGCCTTCATCCCCGACCATTTCATATCGTGTAATCCAAACACATCCCACTCACCCTCTCGTCGTGTGTGAACGCAAGTTTGAAAAGGGGTTCAGCTTGGGGCGTGCGGGAGTCATTGGAGAAAAGCTCTCAGTGACGAGCTTTTCATACTCTGCCGTCGCCTAGAAGTTTTCCTAAGTTCACAGGGTGTGTACGTGCGGCAGGAAATACAGAAATAATTTTTCGCTTCCTGCTAAATTTCCATTTATATCGTTTCATACATATAAATTGATTTCTCACAGGAGAACATCCGGTGTATTTATTCACACATCGTCATGCTCATCACTTTCTGGGCACCACACGGGTTTGTATTTCCGTCAAAGCTTATGCTCTATATCTCACCTCGCTGATGCAGATAAAACTTTCCACAGCGCGAAACTTTTACGCGCGAGAAATAAATGAGATCCACATAGACTTTTTCCCGTTTTGCATTTTAATGATATTTGCTCACTCTCTCGAATTGAAAAAAAAATCGTTAGCCAGGAAGAGAGAAAGACAAGACAAAAGAAGTATTTCTTAATGATTTATCTTATTTTCCATAATTGTGCATTATGTTAATATGTTTAACTGTTCAGAATTTGGTAGAGAAGTTTAATTTTTGCTCATGAGCTTTGTGTGTTGCAAAACATTCCATTTGTCTAAAGAGAAATTCGTTTCGTATACTTTGCGCAAAGGAATTTCCTTTAGGTTGTCTGTTCAGCATTCAATTGCATTCTGGGTCAGTTGTGAGAAGAGTTTATGACAATTTCACCCCATACATTCTAATTAAAACACTTTAAATAAATCTGAAGCGTTTTTGTCTCTCATCTAGAGTTGTAAAATCAATTCCCACTGGCAGAAAAGGACACATGTTATTGCATTTATTCATGAAAGTTTTAAATTGCAAAACAATATCGCTGGCTCTTGGGCGCCAAGGCGGGGAAGAGGGAGAGAGAGAGATCATACAATGTTCCTTTAATGGCATTAAATTGCACTATAAAGTGGCATCAGCATCACAGCCAATGGGGAATTCTGTGCAATTCCATCCTCCTCATCGGGGATCCACTTTACCCATAATACAATGCGATCTGATGGTTCTTACTTCCAGCTTCTCATTTTTCAATCCACTCTCCAAATAGTGTTCGCTGCGGAAGTTGGGGGGGCTCTTTGCCATCCACCCAGAAACAGAATTGGAGTCGAAAAAGGGAGAATGGAAAAAGCAGCAAAAATTACAATTCAATTGACTGCATTCCGCATAAAATTCCACCCATTATCCCATGGGATTGAGCATCCGCTCTCACCACCCAACGCGGAGGGTGAAAAAAAAATGTAAATGCCAGGATTGGATATGGCGGAAAAATGGTTTCGACGCCAACATGCAATCATTCGCTAATAAATAATTTTTATAATGTTCTGCCTTATTTATGACTTGAGCCCGGCATATTTTTATCGTATAGTATTGTGGGGCAGCAGCACGATTGTGGATCGATCATGGGTGAGAGGGTTAAATGAGTCTCTCGGGGTTGGCACAGGTCATTTACTATCGAGTCAATTGGGTAGATAAATTGCCACATTAGAGTGTTATTATACGCATTGGGTATCGCTTCGTAATTCAATAAAGTATCCCGACACTATTAATTCTCCTCTTCGCATGCCAAAACTGTCCGAAAAGCGCACTGAGAGGATTTACAGCGTGCATTTGCCATCCCACTGAAAAATCCTATGTAATTAACAAACGGCAAAAAAAACAATGAACACGAGATGGTTGAGATTTCAGTGAAAAATTCTAATTGGATATTGAATTTATATATGGCGAGAAACAGGCGGCGAATACAAAATCACAGCTCAAGAATTGCGTGCAGCACTTAATATACGCTAAAATATATTCTTAGCAATTGTGATTTTCCACCCTCGCATTGAAGATATATCGGTAATCGAGACCACCCCTCGCAGAACATTATGCATCCCCCACTTCTGGATTGTTTGGCGCAATCAACTTAATATGCTGCCTTCTAGCACAGCGAACAATTCCTTCGGGGTGAATTTCCAACGATTGCCCTCCAGACCGCAGATGAAGTTCATAGTGTGGGGAGCTTTATGTGTTCTGCTCTCTTGTATTTCCTCTCTTTCAACTCAAGGAATATTTCTTTTGCGGCTCCCTCCAATTTGTATTCAACTTATTGCCTGAATCATCCATCACGAATTCACATATTGAAGCACACATTCCCGCAATAGACAACATATTACAAAAAAAAGACAGTATAAACAGAAAACATTTACAAAGTGAATGGTTTGATAGCCATTTACTGCTTCATTTCAATTCAACGCGTAGTTTTTGCATGAAGTACTATGATTATCTCTTTTTTCCTGTGCATTTTAAAAATGGATTTTCATCCGTTTCCAATGAATCTATTTACAAAGTGAATAGTTTCAAAAGCTTTTTACAAGGCTTTTTAAATCTGTTGCTGTGCAATCTGTCGAATGTCGTTCAATCTTCATTCAAACATTAAAGCCCTTGATTAGAATCAGAACCATTGACTTTTGTAGCATCACTTCTCAGAATGAGTTTATAGAAAAAAAGTACACTTCTCTGCTGTGGACTGAAAATTCCACAAGTTCATCAAAGCTCTGTGAGGTGAACAAGCTTTCTGTGCAGGAGAGCTTTTAAAATGTTTAAAATTCCAGGTATTCCGTTCATAGTTTTATTGCTCTTTCCCTCCCACTTTCCAGAATGTATCACAAAGTCAGCAAAGGTGGTACCAAATATTGTGGTACAATGTGAAAATATTATCATGCTGAAAACCTCAAGTTTACAGTGACACAGGGTGGAATTCTAGGGATGTCGAGACTGCGAATCGTCTGGCAAATAAATCCCACACAGCCCCTCATGACTGGGGGTGTACTTCAGGCCACGACACCTGCAGCTTGCACAATTCAACCCACCCAGCGCGCGCCCATTGACATGCACGAGGGTGGGACTTTTGCAGTGCTTTCACGGCACAACTGGTGAAAAATCTGTTCATTACACCGCAAGATTGTTCTGCTTAGCGCCCATCTTTCGCTTGGAAATTGAAGAAAGGAGGTCCGAATGAATAGAATTACCTCACGTTTCACTCATCTATTTGCACTGGATGCCAAGAGTTGAAATGAAAGAAAACAAGCTCACGGTGGAAAAATGCATAATAAACACTTCACTATGCTTTTTACCACTACTTCTCCCGAGGGTGTAAAATTCCCACTAATGAAGGCACGACAGAAACATTTTCCTCGCCTCTGCTCATGAATAATCGCGAAATGAAAAGGCAGAGACCTGAATGAAATGGAATGTTCATTATAAATATTGTCGCAACCGATGTATTATTTATACCTAAATCAGTCTTTGCCGAAAATTAATACAGTTCATATTGACGTTTCATATTGTAAAAGTATTTTCATTTATAGCTCTTTGACTATTTCTCATTTAATTCATCACAAATGGGATGTTTGTGTTTATGAACGTGTGTCCATATCACTTGAATGTACTTTATATAAAGCAATCGCTCAATTATTCAAATTCCGTTGAAATATTTTCAACAACACATATTGAAAAATATCAGAAATAACAATTAGTGACGTATAAAATAAAGTGTAGAGAACATTTTGTGACCAAATATTAATCTGAAATTAATTAATATTCAGCAATGCAAATCAATCGTTTCTGTTTCTATCGAATTCTCGGAAAATAATTTGTGTGCAATTTCACGCGTTCTTTTGAACTACATCGACCAGTTTGATTAAAGAAGAAAAATTATAATTGTATTGAAAATTGAGTAAATTTCACATTGTCAGCAATTCAATAAATTTTCTTTCACTGTAAGTGTTTCTATTTGAATACACTATTGTAATGTAATTTTGTGTTTAGGTTTTAGGTTGTTTAATCCGTTAATCTTCTTATATTTCACAAACATTCTTCGTCAAACACTTTCAAACAAAGGCTTTTTCTTCGCAGTTCTTGTTCAAATGACACTTCTTGGCTTCTGGTTTCGCCTTTTATGAATTCCTTCAAGAGATCTCTCTAAGATTCGCGAGGTCTCAATCTTGTAATTTGAATTATAAACTTATCTCTGAGCTGCTTCGCTCCTGTGCCACCCACGGTGACAAACCACCCACTGACGGTGCCTCTTGAAAGTGATCCCAGATGGAAAATTCTCAGTGTCAGAACATTTGTGGGTGGCTATAATAAATGGATGCTGTGAAGAAGAGGTTTCACCCCTGGAAAAAAAAATCCCCGTGACGATATAATGTAATTGTTGGGCCATCAATCATCAATCTTTATACGCCCCAGAGTTGCAGACACATTCTCTTGTACACAAACACCCCGTGTGTGTGCGCCACTGAGGAAATGACAATTTGGTCCTCGCACCCTTGTTATCATCATAAAAATAAATTTTTCCCGCACACCCTGGGCGTCCCCCGAGCGATGTGTGAGTGTGTGTACCGAGAATGTGGATGGAATCTTGATTTTATACGAGCATTTGATGGGTTGTGGCATTGCCGCAGCGTTTGACTAACGCCAGGGACGCAGCTTCTGCTGAGGGCACGAGGTGATGTTAATAATTTCTTTACAACAACGATACGATCGTCCAGGGCACAATTGGATGGTTCGCCTTGTCGCAAAGTTATGGCCATGCGTCGTTGCCCTCGTGGATTTACCCCTGGGCGCTGGAGCGGATCCACCAGCCATACGGAGCGCATTGGAAAATGGATGAGGTTCATTCACACAGAGTTGAAATTTCTCCCCTGACGCTCGATCCTTTCACAACACCCAAAATGATTAATGGGCTGCGTGCGTGAAAAGACTTGGGCTTCGTCTTGGTATTTTTCATTTTTAAATTCAACGGCGACTCGAGGGCTTCCTCGGGCGAGTTGTACGAAATAATAAATATGGTGTGAATTTCTCTTATGAGCCACTCACTCTCTGAACATTTAGAGTATCCGCTCCACATGCTCCACATGGGAGTCATTTGATCTATCTCTGACCATTTCTCACATTCACAGAGACCGAAGAGAGTACATGAATCTGCGGGGAACGATTTACTGAATCATATTTTTACGACTTTAGCCATTTTTACATTCACCAGAACGTGAACAATTCCACTTAAATATTTGACTATGATTGTCGGTGAATTTTTTGGTAAGAGAAATCGAGAAATTTTTTTTTCTACATGTGTGTGAGATGAATTTCAACCCAATTTCCAGTTTATTCAGACAGATAATTCCTGGGCAATTGAGGGAAAATTGCAGGTGAAAATGCTTCCTGGGATTCATGCAATGAAATAAAACTAATTGGAGATTATTGTGTGCTAACTGGGTGATGGGGATGGAGGCTGAAATTGTCCTCCAGGGTGAGCATGAAATTGCACTCATCCTGGGGAAAGGTAATTGAGGTGAATGGCAAAAGTTTCTCCCTGAAATCCTTTCGTTCTCTAATATCAATGAAAAGGCCACCCTTTCCGATGGACACCAATCACCATTTTGGCGAGAATCATTGATAATTATATCGATGTGTGTGTGAGCTTCCCAATTGGGGACATTTGAGGAAGACGAAGGAAGCCACTATTCACTCCCCTTTGACTGAGATTCCATTCAGTCTCTGTGACGGACGGACGTGACTTCATTTGACCACTGTGGTCAGTTCGAGTTTCCCCCAAAGAGTCAAGATTCTCATTTATGAATTCCTCGTATTCAATTCCATGCCAAATTAGTGGTTTTTCAACACTCTGAGCGCATGACTTGCACTCATTTTTGGGTTCTGTTGGGAACTAATGTCTTGTTTAGAACTTACAAATTTCAAGTAATATAAAACTTCTTTAACGACCAAATTTCTTCTAAGTAATCTAATAGATTTACATGAAAGTTTGTGTCTTTCTCGAAAGCTACAGAGACGCTGAGAGCTTCTTTGTCCACCCATTACATTCTATCGTACACCACAGAGGCAAGACTTGGGCAGTGTGATGCTCTTGAATGCAAAATTGATGAGATCCGGGAGGAGTCTTGCCCCCGGGGAATAAGTTCTGACTACAGTGAGTCGGACGGTGAAGAATTAACTCGGTTTAGCAAAAGCAAGACACTGAATGTATAATTTGGCATAATCTGATGACAAAGTTATGATGACTTGGGCCAACTTACACTGTATTATTAATTATTATTGCCATCCTTATCGACTCTGTCTTGGGTACAACTTTTCGCCTGCGGTCCACTGGGAATCGCAGAGGGCTTCTACTAATGATCTTTTAAAAATCACCCCGGGGCGGCGAAGGGGTTCTCTCATCTCGGGGTCCCTTGGGAGCACATGCAGACACACAGTCCAACTTCCACGGGGTGGCAATTTGTATAAATTTCGTGGCCACGGGGTGTGTCTGTGACAGTTGACAAAACCATTACAGCTGATGCGGAGAGCTGTTGATGGTCTCTTCGTGGAAGATGCAGGAGGATTGTCTCTCCAATGACTTCATGGTGAAAACTTTCAAATGACTACTGCAAATGACAAATGGTAATCACCACAGAGTGACAGTCTTTCTCTCTCTCTCTCTCATTTATTCACAGCTCAGCTCGACACTCACATGTAATTTCCCTCCGGTGCAAAATTTACTCCAATTTTCCTCCAGATTCATTGCACTCTGCACTCTGTGGTGATCCACCTGGGTGAGAATGGCCTGCAAGCTTGCCACACAATTTTCCACGAAATTTGTAATGGATTTCCCAGGGAAATTTTTACAGGTAGATTAGTTTTCACACAACTTGCAATACAATTTTATTTTTGCAATACATTTTAAGGGAAAAAGCCAAGCACGAGAAGCTCATGATAGAATCTCATGATAGAATCTCATCCATTTATTCTCGCTAGTCTTTGGCTCCAGTCAATGTCACACTCGGAAATCCTTCCGTGTGTGGCTTTTTGGCGGGAAAACCCCCATCACTTGACCACCCACTGCGGATGGCTTGTGGCTTATAAATGGGAGGACTGAATCCCAAAGTGTCCCACCATTAATCATCGTTTCAAGTGGCATCTCTTCTGCACTCTCCCCGAAAAATTTGACATGAGACAATACAAGAAATTGCAGATGTTGAGCCATGGTTTATTTCACCATTTGTATTCTTCACGGTACTATGGCAATACCTTAATGCTATTCTGTCTGTGATGAGAAATCCTCCGCCATGCTGAACGAGAAAAAGAGTTGCACCCACTTTACTCGGAGTCCCCAATAGACTTCCACTCTCGTCCCTTCTCTCTCGCTCTCTCACACCATGGCCGGGGGGGCAAAAGGGGAGGGCTTCCGGAGGAATTTTTTGTGTGGGTGGAAAAGAATTACTTTTTGCAACCCTTTGACATGCCCGCAGTGAAATTCCCCCCATTAAGATTTCCATAATTACTTCCTTTTCTCTGCACTGGCCATCCAAATGAAGTCCTCCGGCCTTTTTTCCTGTCCATGACGCCCGTTCCGGCACTGAGGCGAGAGTAAACATGAAATTTACACCAAGGGTTGGGCCACCCTGACTCCAAATGACCCCCATAGTGGCGATCGGACGTCTCCTCTCTGACATCCTTCCTGGGTCCCATATCTCATGCGGAGACTCTTCACGGGAAACTCATCCGGGCCTCCAGCCCAAGTCACACCATTGGGAGTCACTGAAGCGAGAAAGTGTTTGTCGATTTTCCCATCACTTCTGCAGTGGCCATGGGAAAAAGGAGGCGACACAATTGGGTGGGTGGTCGGTCGAAGATTGGGAGAAAAGGAGTAAAGAGACAATAAACAAACCGAACTCATATATATTGTCACAATTCTTTCACATACACACTTTCCAACTGAGTTGAACAGCAAACAACTGGCATTATTGCACATGAGAGATTGATGAGAAAGGAGTAAGGAAAAGAGTGATGTAAAATGGTTTTTGCTCTGCGGAAATCTTCGGCTTTTGTCAACATCAGGAAGTATTGCAAAACCCCAAAATGACATTTTTGTTTTCAAAACGCAGCAATTAAACTTAAAAAAAAATGCCTTATCTACACACTTCTCAGCTCTGTCCTCTTTTTCACGTTTGTCGGGCGGAATATTCTATACTTTTCCCAGGGAATTCGGAAAAGGTGGAGTGAATATTGGTACAGGGTCAAATGGGGCCTGAAAGACTGAGAGGTAGTGTATAAGGAGGAAAAAAAATCAATTTCCCAACCGAGATCTCTCTTGCAGAAATATTCTATATATTTATTATTTGTCCTCAGTGACTGTGTGGCCTCAATATTGGCTGGCTTTTCTCAGGCGTGTGCGCTTCGAGTGTGTTGAGCGCGGCGACGAAAAGGGGTTTCCCATCCATGGAAAGGAGAAAGTGAAGACGAGAGAAAGCCTTTAAGTGCTTTATTCGCTACTCATCGCGTTGACAAATTGAATCAATTGAATGACTCGAAGGGAAAAGCAGACTAATTCATCCCAACATCATTTGCCTGCGCTCCAGAGCCTTCCGTCCCCATGCGAGTCTCTTATTAATAATATCAAACTACATTGTCGCAATTTCCATTACACTTTATGGTGGCTGTGTCCTCATGCCACACAAGAAGTGCGCAGTTACAGAAAATGGCATGGAATAACGCTTCAATGACTTCCTAATTTGCTGTAATTTTATTTATGGCCAGATTACGAGGGTTGTTTTTTTGTTCTTTACCATCCCCCATCCACACCATTCGAGAAGCGAGAGTCCGAGGGCGGGTGAAGTAATTTATAGAATTCTTCATTTCAACACACGACAATTCCATGAAAATGAATTTCTTCACCGCTTTTCTCTTGATGGCTTCAGCTTTTGACACTTTTATTTGTCTCCCTGTTTCGCTGAGGAAATGCTAAAAGCAAAAAATGAACAAACGAAATACTGAACGTCTAATTAAATATCTCGTCTCGGTGAAATCCCTCATTAATCTTTCTCTCCTTCTTCAGAGAACCTCAACAAACCATCAGCACTTTCGCAGATTTTTCCACCATTCAGAACTCATCTCTTGTGCGGAATCATTGGATTTTATTGAGGATTCTTCGGAAAAGTTTCTCACGAGGAATTTTCAATATAATTACCACACTTGAAAAGAATCATGCGGTGAGAAATCTGAGAAACAAGGAGTAAAGTTGTGGAATTGCTGAGGTTTCTATATTAAATTCTTTTATTTCTTTCTCCACCAAAATGAGATTTCAACAATGGCATAATCTCAAAAAAACGTGGAATTCTCAAAAGAATTCTTTCCTTACATTAAGAGAGGGTGAGAATGTATTTTATGGTATATTTATGATGGATTTTCATATGTTTAATATTTCATGGTAAAATTTGATATTTTAGACTTAAATTTTTCGGGAAATCACAACAGGAAAGTGAACAAAAGCATATAACATTGCTAAAATATAACAAAAACCCTCATCAACTAATTACAAAGCGTTTGTTATTTTTCGATAGAGCCTCGCACAGTTGTGCGGAATGATAATGAAAGCGCCTTCAGGTCCGAGGAAATACAGCACAGAATGTTTCTACTCCAATTGTTCTCAGTCATTGTCTTGCCATGGGAATTTTTGGCACGAAAAACTCTATTTATTCAAATGCCAAATCAATTTCAACTGAATTTTCCACCCATCAACTCGTCCCATTGTAATATTTGGCACTGATGGTGCTGGTTTTTCTCCCAGGAAACTTTTCAGTATGCCGAAAGTAACATAATTGCTGAAATGCTGGGTTAATGGTATTGAGAATATTCTTATTGTTGCAGAAAAGAGAAACAGGGTTACAGAAAATTGATTGACACTCATTGCAAAACTCCGCCCAATCCAAAGCCCCGCCCAGTTGCATGTCTGGAAACTTGAATTATATTCAGACAGACTCCATTAGGTATTTCATGACTCAACAATCATTTCTCACTGTGCGCTAATTGTTTTCCATTTGTGTGCAATTGTGCTAAAATCGAACTTTTAATGTGAAGCTTCAGAAGCCATTTCGCTCCCCATTTCAAATGACAACGATGGGGTAGCAAATGAATTAATTGCGAGTGAAATGCTCTGACAGCAAAGTCGAAAGTTGGCGGGAAAAGTGGGTGGACTGAGGGCGGGCGAATGCTCAAAAGTTCAACACACATTTCAATTAATACAGCTGCCAATTAGATGAATTTATTGGCAATTTGCAGTGTGTAATTGGATGTTGGTGGAACTTTCTTCCCGCTCAACAGACAATTTCATCGCAATGGTCAATTCCCTTGGCCGTGCGGGCTAATTTTATTCACAACCCAGGTTGGTAATTAAAGCCTCTGACTGCAGCGAAACCACCAAAATCAATTGGCATTAGCGTCTTTTAGGTGGTATGGTCTCTGCACCGCTTCACCCTGCAATTAGGGCACCATATGGGCGGGCGGAGGCAGTCATTCAATTTGCAATTTTGCAGCGAGACATGGTGGAAATATTTCGCAATAGGAAATTGTCTAAAATGTCGCTTCACGCCCTCCTTCGTTCATTCATTTCGATGAATTTAGCAATGCAAATTGAGATGTTGGATGCTAAATTTGCTGTCTGGGGAAATGAAATTTCCTGGACATTCGCCACCCCCCCTTCAATTAACTTCCAAATGAATATTTGCCTATTTCGTCAATGTTTGCCATTGTCTCACTCAACTTCACTCCCATGTACAGCATCTCTAAGAGACAATTTCAAGATGTTGCATGTTGATTTAGAGATGCTGTGCTGTCGAGGGTGAGCCAGACGCTTCACCCTCATCGCTCTTCATGTGCCTACATATGTCAGGGCACAATACACTGAGATGGTGAACCATCGAGTGGGTGAATGCCGGCAGATACCTAAGCAAATACGCAGCCACACGCGAGTAGTCGACTGGAAGTACGACTGGAGGGAGCGAATTGAAAAATTGCCTGAAAAGATGATGGGGAGCACACAGAGAAGAGGGAATGAATATTTAATTATACTTAAAGGGATTCGGTTTTCAGATGGGAGCCACTCTTATTCACTTGAGATCGCATAATACACCCTGATCCCATCCAGTCAATTTGAGGGAACACTTTTTCAACCCATTTCGTGCCACTCACCATTCAAATTTGGAGCTTATTCCAGACAGACGAGGCACTTTAAAGGGGTTCCGAGACGGTTTGCGTCATACTCGAATACCTTTAAACTGATTAAGAGAATCTCAAGAGTGTTCATACATCTCGCAGCGAAAGTCAAACTTCTTTGGAAAAGTTTTTGAAGTATTCCTGAGAACACAATTCATTCTCTCATTATTAAAAATTGAGAAATGAGAAAAAGTTATTGAGAAAATTAACAATTGCAAAGATCAAATATCAAAAGATGCATTTCGACTTCTTTTTTGCAAGCGTAGAGCAACTTCTCTTAATGCCAATCTCAAGCAATACGCACAACTCTTTTCAAATGCAGTAGTATTTGCACTCTCTGCAGAGCCTCTGTTTGGCACAGTTTGAATGTCACATAAAATTAATCATGCTGCACAAAAGAGTTCTTTTTAATAAAATCCCAACCAACAAATTTATAGTGACATTTATCTATTCATGCCGACCATATATTTCCCGTGTCTAGAGTCATCGCGGCACGTTATTAAAATATTTCAGGGCGCGTGTCCTACTTTTCTGTGAGCACACGAGAAAGCACGAGCCATAATTCACTGGCTCCAGAATCTCGTCTCGTGCGAGTGCATTTATCAAATTGAACAAGCGAGAGAGCAAAGCGCCGTCAAGGAGACACTCAATTGAAATCTATATAGAAATCTATTTATTCTTGAGTTTTGGTATGTTTGGGAGCAGACAAAGTGTCCTTCCGATCAGTTGGTAGCCTGTGCGAGGGACACATGCTGCGTCTTGGCTTCATTGTCCATGTACTTTGCTGGTTGTCATCATTTTTGGGGGAGATTTTCCGGAAAATCCTGGCCATCATCCTGTCCGGTCGGCAAGATTTCAGCACTGCGACTCTCGCCGAGGGGAGAAAATGACGCGACAGTGAGTGACAAGGTTGGTTGAGGATGCAGATTCATAGTTAGTAGTGCTTGTGGGCCTGGTACCATCCCACTTCGTGGCTCTCCTGGGACTTGTCGCAGTCCTTGTCGTAGTCAGGATGGCTCTTGGCCTCGGCGTGCTTCTGCAGCAGCTGAGCCTTGGCGTGGCGCACTTCGGGCGTCTCAGTGGGCACTCCGTGCTTGATCACGGGCACATGCACGGGTCCGGTCCAGCGGTGCTCGCCCGCGTGGTGGTAATCATGGGCGTACTCTTCCTGACCCCAAGAGCTGCCGTGAGCGGCGTGCTTGGAGGCCAAGTGAGCCTTGGCGTGGCGCACTTCGGGCGTCTCAGTGGGCACTCCGTGAACAATCACGGGCTCGTGGATAGGTCCGGTCCAGCGGGCCTGGTGGTTGTACTGCTCGGCATAGTGGCCGTTGTGGTGGGCCTGGGCATGCTTGGCGTTGTGGTGAGCCTTGGCGTGGCGCACTTCGGGTGTTTCAGTGGGGACGCCGTGCTCAATTACTGGGACATGAACGGGTCCGGTCCAACGCTGATGCTGATGCTGATGCTGATGCTCATCGTGACTGTAGTCATGGCCGTGATGCTGATGCTCATCGTGACTGTAGTCGTGGCCGTGATGGTAGTCGGAGTGATCTGAGTGTCCAGAGTGGTGCTCGGCCTCGGCATGCTTGCTCAGGAGGTGAGCCTTGGCGTGGCGCACTTCGGGGGTTTCAGTGGGAACACCGTGCTTGATGACTGGATGGTGGAGAGGTCCGTGCCACTTGGGCTGCTCGTGGTGGTGCACTTTGGAGGAGTATTTGCTCTCGTAGTTGTACTGATGATCGTTGTGACCTGAGTAGTCGTGAGAGTAGTGGTGACCAGCGTGACTGGCGTGCTGGTGGGCTTCGGCCAGTTTGTGCTCGTGCTCCTTCCGGGCAGCCTGCACTTCGGGGCTCTCAGTGGGCACGCCGTTCTTGATCACTGGCACATGGACGGGTCCGGTCCAGCGGTGCTGGTGCTCCTCCTGGCCGTAGTGGTGAGTGGGCTCGTGATGGAAGACCTCGTTGTGGGACAGATGCTGCTGGTGGTCGTTGTTGTGGTGCCACAGGGAGCGCTTGTGCTGATGGTGGAAGTTGAAGTGGTTCTGCTGATGGTGGAGATTGTGATGTTCGTGGTGTTCATGATGCTCGTGACGATGTTGCTTGGGATGTTCAGCGACAATTGAGTAGGAGAAAGGCTTCGCGTGCTCCTGATGATGATGATGATGATGTCCAAAGCCATGATTCTGCTGATGCTCGTGGTGATCGTGATGCTCCTGAGGAACATCATATTTCACCTCGCTGTGGAAAGCGCCGTGCTTGTCGGAGACTTTGTATGCTCCCTTGACCCTGTCGTGGGAAGCAGACTCCTCCTTCTCGTTGTTCTCATTGTTGTACCCGTAAGAGTAGCCGTGATGTCCATCCTGGGCATGGAACTGAGATGTGATGATGACATTGGCCTGAACCACGGCAATGGCCATCAGAGCAACCACTAAGCACTTCATTGTTGAATCTTTCACTGGTATCTTCCTCAACTCGATGTCACTTCAACCTCCTAGACTGATCTAGGACTGTTCACACACTGTGCCTCTTGCCACTCTTGCGGGCTCTTTTATACCGTCCAAAACTCACTTATTCTTCACACTGGAGTGGGGCCAGAACACAGTCAATTAATAATTTAACAACTAACAGCAAAAGAAACACTCAAAAATAACCATTCAATACAACTAATTAGGCAATTGGTGAATTTTTGAGAATTAAAAGCGCGAGACAGCGTTTCTGATTCACCTCATAAACTTTGTCCGGATCGATTGCGGTCAACATATCCACATGGCAATTAATAAAGAATGTAACACAAAATAGTATTTTAACTTGTGTGTGCAAAAAATTTCCACGTGGCAAATGATTTTCATGCAAATATTTCATTAGTGCAATCCAAACAGACTGTTGCATTTTCCTGCGGATTTTTTTTTATAGAACCACCCGCATAAAAAATAAATTCTCTTAAATATTAAAAGGGGCAAATCATATAAAAAATACGGGAAATTGAAAGAGAGATTTAATTGACAAGCTTAATTTTAAAAATTCATATGCATTTGAACAGAATTATTAATATGCGGAAGAGTGGATGTGAAAATCAATGGCATCACAAGTGTTGAGCAATGCATGGCCAGAGTTTGAAGGATGAGATCAATAATTGTCACGTTGTATTTTCTGATGCTATTCATAACACTTTAACGAGGCATAAATTATAGTGTTTCTGAGACAATGCCGCTTGAGTGCTTGTGTAAATTCAATCTTCTGCTTACAATTTCATTGAATAGCATTACGTTAAGTCCTTATTTAATGTTCTGATGCTTGACCTGCTCAGCCTGCACATGAGATTATTAGTGTGGATAATACCTTCATCGCATTATAAAGCACCAGTTTCGATGAAACCCTTTCCTTTCATAACGTTTAGGGTTCATCATACCATGCAAAAAAGAAGGGAAATGGGACAAATATTATACGCTGTTCAGTGTTTCACTTTGTCTGTCACAAACCATCTGACGATTAAACATTATAATGCTGAAAAAGGGCATTGCGAAACGCTCAAATGACAAAGATTGTACGACGAATAATGATATCGCGATCAATTAAGAATAAAAATATAATTAAACAATAAGAAAATTAATTATTTCGTACTCTCCCTAATTTCTGAGATAGAAGGCACAAGTTGAAATATTTCAGTGAAACAAGTAATTACAGAGAATCTCATTTATTTCTTAGATTATCGCGAGGCGCCGTCGCGTGATCAGTAAAACGACTTGTGAGCTCCGGAACGTTGAGCGGCTTTCCAGTGGCGCTCATTCTTGGCCTCCACAAATCGGGCAGCGTGCTCCTCCTCTCGCCATGCGTCGTTGAAGTCCGGGTGGCTCCTGGCCTCGGAGATCTTCTGCTCGTGCTGCGCTCTGGCCTTCTGCACCTCCGGCGTCTCCGTGGGCACTCCGTTCAGCAGCACCGGCACATGCACGGGGCCCGTCCAGCGTTGCGCGGCGTGCGCGGGCTCCTCGTGAACCTCGTAGTGCTGCCAGTCTCCCTGCTGTGCCTCCGAGTCGGAGTGCTGGCTCGCCTCGGCGTGCTTCTGCAGAAGTTGGTTCTTGGCGTGGCGCACTTCGGGCGTCTCGGTCGGCACGCCGTTCTCAATCACGGGCACGTGCACAGGCCCAGTCCATCTGAGTCCTGCGCTCTGCGCCTTCTCGAAGTGATACAGCTTCACGGGCTTCGCCAGAGCAGGCGGCTTCCAGCCGGAGTGCTGCTCCTCCTCCTTCTCCTGGTATCCCGGATGCTTCTTGACCTCGGCCAGCTTCTGCTCCAGGTGCGCCCTGGCCTTCTGCACTTCCGGCGTCTCGGTCGGCACTCCGTTCTTGATCACAGGCACGTGGATGGGCCCCGTCCAGCGCTTGGGCTCCTCGGCGTGCGAGTCGTCCCACAGGTAGTCCTCTCCCTGCTCCACATCCTTAGTGGCCTGGAAGTAGCGCGCATGGGCGCCGACGGCCGCGCACAGCAGAAGAGCGACCTGAAAGATGGGAAGGTTAGAGATGTGCTAGTGGCTTCTGCCCAGAAAATTCGCACTGTGTATTTCATGGTTTGATGATTATGATCTCTTTCGCTCAACCTCCCAGGTGTTGATTCCAGGGACTGTCAAGACACACTGCGACAATTCCACGCAATCTGAACTCTTTTATACTGGTGAGAATTATGGTTTCGCACGGATTATTTCGCCATTTTTATGGCTCAAAACTTAACTGTCCATGTTGTTACGCAAAAATCAACAGAGTTTCAATTATTTATATACAGGAAGATTTTGAGAAAATTCGAATGATTCCTCAAGAGCTTAAGATTGCACCACGCTCGAGCGAAATGAAGTGCGAGCCTGATAAATTCCTCCCAATTTGATTTCTGCTCGATTCCCTCTGAGAGATTGATGGAAACTCTAGAGAGTGGCGCTGAGGAAAATGGTGTGCAATTGAGAAATCTACTGGGGTTCATCAATTATGTGTGAAGTACCCAAAATGCATCATGAGAGGCCCTTGAGCGATAGTGAGTGGGGTTGTGCTATGTGTTTTGCCTCCCCAAGATTGCCAAGTGGTGTCATAAATTTATTCATTTGGCGTACTCTCGAGACGCGCCTCACTGTTTCCCGCGTGAGATGAATGGGCGCGATTTTTTTTTCCACGTCAAAGCTTCCCAGGGACTCTTGCTATCAGGCTCACGTTCGCGGTGGCACTTGAGACAGAGTCGCACATGGAATGAATATGTTACAGCCTCACGGCATTTGTTGCTCCGCGTGGCAGCGCGGCTTATCAGTTGTAGTTTCAGCATTGGTAAACACATCTCGCATGGCAAATTCTGCACACGAGAGATAATTCACCAATTTCTACTTGTCTTGCTCTGGGGAAGTCGCAAGGAATTTATTTATCTTTGCCACGCGCCAAATAACAATACCTCACACTTTTCATTTTGGCAAAACTCCCTCCGGCACTCGGGGCTTTATCAAGCAATGCAAATCTCGCACGTCACATAAAGCACTTGGCAAAATGCATTCGTGAGAGCGCACCTGAGTGTGGGAAACCTCACTGAACTTGCACATCCAGAACAGCCATCGAGAATCGATGCAAATAGAAGTTTCGGTGAATTCGGAGAAGATTGTCTTGTATAACATCCAAGTTTTGAGTCATTATTCACGCAGAGTTAATTCTGTGGACAATAAAATGATAGAAGAGTATCTCACCAGTATAAAAGAGCTCAGATTGCGTGGAATTGTCGCAGTGTGTCTTGACAGTCCCTGGAATCAACACCTGGGAGGTTGAGCGAAAGAGATCATAATCATCAAACCATGAAATACACAGTGCGAATTTTCTGGGCAGAAGCCACTAGCACATCTCTAACCTTCCCATCTTTCAGGTCGCTCTTCTGCTGTGCGCGGCCGTCGGCGCCCATGCGCGCTACTTCCAGGCCACTAAGGATGTGGAGCAGGGAGAGGACTACCTGTGGGACGACTCGCACGCCGAGGAGCCCAAGCGCTGGACGGGGCCCATCCACGTGCCCGTGATCAAGAACGGAGTGCCAACCGAGACGCCGGAAGTGCAGAAGGCCAGGGCACACCTGGAGCAGAAGCTGGCCGAGGTCAAGAAGCATCCGGGATACCAAGAGAAGGAGGAGGAGCAGCACTCCGGCTGGAAGCCGCCTGCTCTGGCGAAGCCCGTGGAGCTGTATCATTTCGAGAAGGCGCAGAGCGCAGGACTCAGATGGACTGGGCCTGTGCACGTGCCCGTGATTGAGAACGGCGTGCCGACCGAGACGCCCGAAGTGCGTCACGCCAAGAACCAACTTCTGCAGAAGCACGCCGAGGCGAGCCAGCACTCAGACTCGGAGGCGCAGCAGGGAGACTGGCAGCACTACGAGGTGCACGAGGAGCCCGCGCACGCCGCGCAACGCTGGACGGGCCCCGTGCATGTGCCGGTGCTGCTGAACGGAGTGCCCACGGAGACGCCGGAGGTGCAGAAGGCCAGAGCGCAGCACGAGCAGAAGATCTCCGAGGCCAGGAGCCACCCGGACTTCAACGACGCATGGCGAGAGGAGGAGCACGCTGCCCGATTTGTGGAGGCCAAGAATGAGCGCCACTGGAAAGCCGCTCATCGTTCCGGAGCTCACAAGTCGTTTTACTGATCACGCGACGGCGCCTCGCGATAATCTAAGAAATAAATGAGATTCTCAAAACAGTGGATATGGAGATTTGGATTGGCCTCAGTTTCGGTACCCCTTTTTGTGGTAACTTTATGTCCTTTGACGAGTCAAGGGTGAAATTTCATACACTCTGGTGCTTCCAATAGCGCGAAATGGAGAGGAATTTCGTTTGAATTGTCTTTAATATGAAATTAATAGCCGGATTACGGAGAAGCCCTGTTCAAGTTCACTTTTCTGCAAAATAATTTCCGGGGAAAATAATAGAGCCGCGAGGGAGAAAAGTTGGAAAATTGTTGATGGGTGTTTTCAGCTCCAGAAGGTCTTCCCTCTTTGATTAAATCGCCAATCGGGAGAGAAAATAACACGCTGCATCCGCTGGAGTGCGCAATGTGGGGTGATGAATGGGGACGAACACTTCTTGTGCATGAGAATGAAGCAGAAGATTGCGTGGAGTGCTCGTATTAGACATTCAAGAGATGACCTCCTGCACAGTGTGTCGGGCGTCCAATTGATTTTTCAATTAACGAGGCTACAGAAAGTTTCTTGCGAACCGGAAGGATGAGGATTTGTTGTCAGCAGCTCAGCTCCCGAAGGGGAAAACACACAGTGTGGAACAAATAATTGACGCAAATTTATTTAGGTCTTCTTCCTTCGCATAAATTCTCTCTTTGACCTTTTTTTTCTGTTCAGCCAGATTGTCGACTCTTCAGATGAGCAATTAGTGTCTCACGTCGTGGCGTTTTGTCTAGGCAATTGGTTTGCCTCCTAGCTAATTTTATTTCTTCCTCGCGGCCATGATTTCAATCTTTCTCTCTCTCTCTGCATCTGTTTCTTGGAGGACGTCGTCAAGAAGGGATTTTCCAATTAGCTCTTATTTGAGCATGATTTTTTCTTCCCCTCTCCCGCGGAAGAATATGGATTTTTTATGCTCTGTCAGAAGTCCAGAGTTTTAATACTTGTGCTTCATTCGGTCAAAAGTACGACACTCAGCAACTCATGCATTTTTCAGAGCGCAATTATCGATTGACTATGATGTTAGTTAGATTTAATTTGTATTAAACATCCATTAAAGATGCAAAGAGTAATTATTTCCGTCGCTAATTGAGCGTTTCATATTTCAACACCTACATAATTAAACATAAAGAGTTCAATTGATGTTTATACATCATGGTGCACACGAATTCTACAGTATAAGCGAGGAGAATCAACATATGGAGCTTTACAAACATTATACGAATACAAATACACATGTATTTGCCTTTGATATTTCTATTAATTAATATAAACATTTCGATTGCTGTGTCGAATTGCAAAAATATGACTGCTAATTAAATCATATCAACATGAGCTAAGCTACGCCCAAGAAGACCCACTTTCACCTTTAGAAACCTCATCCCACGGGCGGAAGCACTGTCAGGATTGGCCGTGTGCAGTCGGTGGCAGGAAGAGACATGAAAATCATCCCTCGCTCCCAGGCTAAGGGTGAATCTCCTGAAATGCAGTGCTGAGGGTGTAATTTTATTGTTTACACTTGTGTTCACAATCCCAGGAGTCGCCTGGATGGGACAGGACGAAGAAGTGAGCAACACAGGCGAACAATAAATGACAAAGAACTGAGAAACTGCAGCGACGACAAGTTGCATTGTGTCAGGGATGATAAATTGCAGTGAGACTGCAGGATGGCACATTTTCTTGTGCACCACACACCCCCCAATTCCACACCATCCACCCCCTCAGTAGTCAGGGAGGAAGATGAATGGCGATGTGAAAGATGAGGGTAAACTCAAAACAATTCTCCCCGAGAGCCACCCACACAGCCTTTCTCTGCCACGGAGATTTCTGCAATGATTTATGTGGTTAATTTCTGATTTATATTTCACTTAATCTGACCAGCCAGTTGAGATGTCATCCAACTAAATAATAATCCATATTTCGTGACATTATCATCATAGATGACTGAAAGCTTTTGCTGTAATTGATTGCGATATCATACTATCATTAAATGTATGCGGTTTTATTGGTTTCCTTTTTTCCAACATTATATAAAATTTTATGTTGTTTATCTCAAAGTAATGAATATAGAGAGAGAGAGAGTTGTAGTGGTAATTCAAGTGGTTTTCCTGGAAATGGCTTTCAGTTGTTATTATCGCATTTATGTATTATTAATTATCATCATACATGACACAGAGACGGAATATTAAAGAATAAAATACTTTTTAATATAAATTAATTATTGTCGTATTTATTATTTATTTATTAGCATCATATATTAACAATAACTGTATACCAGGTAAAATATGACCGAATAACTTATCAGCACAATTATTGGAGTGTTCTTTCTGCTGAAGCTGATCTCATCAACATTGGAACCATCATCAAAGCAATAGATGCAAGAATGATCATCTTCTTTCCAACACCTTTCACTCACTGACGCTGAAATACCATATCTGCAATCTCTTTTGATGTATTTTGAAGTCAATTGAGACAACTGAACGGCTGATGATCTCTTTTGTATGTCCCCAAAAAGACCCTCGTGAGAGGCATAGAAAAGCGATAAGATTTTGCACTTATCTATAATGACGACTTTGTAATTAATACGCAATGGCTAATCAATTGGGCAATTCGGATAATAAATTGTGCGGACTTTTTAAACTACGCCACTGGGTTCGGGTGGAGTTGCTTTTCTCTGTTGTCTTGCAGTTGGAAAATTTATTGCTATCCGATAGCGGTGTCAGTTTAATTTTTTCCCCATCAGTGGGAGTGGTTGATTTTCCACGGAAGGCAATGGCAAGTGTATCTAAATTACAATCAGAAAATTAAATTGCTTTTTAGTCACACGGGCGGCAACGACTTGTGCTAAATGGATTTTCACCCACACTCTCAACTTTGCTCAATGAAATCTTCCTATTGGTTCATATATCACTCGAAAGCTCTCCTCTGCCTGGAAAGCTCCCGCTGGTCAGTGCTTTGAAATGTGACGCTGACATCATATGGTTATCTTCTAGATAGCAGCATGTAGAAGTAGATGTATTTAGAATAATGCCTCAATTCACTTCTTATCACATCTCTGTGGGGAATTTATCAGTGAAGATAATATGGTAACGTGGCGTTTTCCGTGCTGAGAAAATTCAAAGGGATAAGTCACAAGAGATTTTGCATAGAATGTTCGGCAAGAGAAAATGCGACATCGCGCATAGTCTTTGACGAGACGATATGCGGTAAAGGCGCCACAAAAACTGTAGAAGGAAATATCTGCATTCTCCCATGACAAGATGAGGAGGAAATATCAAAAGAAACTTCTATATTTGAAATTTTCTTTCATCACAGGATGAATATACGAATAGCAGACTCACTGGAAATCCATGTCATGAATTTGATTTTGATGGGGTTTTATCTGTTTCATAAGCATTCTTTTCATTGTGCGAAATTCATAAAAATTGCAGATGGAAACTCCGTTGAATATTGCCATTTCCAACTGTCTTAGCATTCTCCCAGTGAAAATTGCATGATGCTGTGGAATTTTCAGCTTCAAAATCCCATTTATCCCCTTCTTTTCACACTCTTCCTCATTGACGGTGGCAAAACTCTAAGTGGGTGTGAATGAGAGAATGAATTCTTTTGAGATTTTTACTGAATAAAAATAGACAAAAAAAAACTCCATCGTCGCCATACAATGAAGAAGAAATGCATAGAATTGCTGGAAGAGAGTTTAACACTTTTCTTGCACAAGAATCTTTTCATCTTGTGGACTGTGCATCACTCGTTCTCACAATCTCATGTCATCATTCTCTGTGAAAAGCTCTGGGGTTTTCTCACATAAACATATATACAACAAGAATTTATGCATGCCAAGCGAAAACTATTGCCCAGAGGTGGCAATATTTTGTATTTTATGATACTGAAAATGGTCTCAGTTGTGTGTTTTCTCTCCACTGCAACTGAATATGTACCAAAAACACGATACAGTTGAAAAATGTGGAAGGAAAAATGGCAGAAAAATTCTACATCTAAGTAACAGGGAAAAGGAGACAAATATTTCTTCGTCCAGGAATACACTTGCACTTGCAATGTGATATTTACTGCCAGCGAATAAGAAATGTAATGTGTGATTGATACAAAAGCTTCACTCACGGAAGCTTTTACGATGAATCCAAGGGATTCACTAAGTAAAGAATATCTTGTTTCATGTGTGGAACTTCACGAAAAAATTCTTCAACAGTGACATGAATGATTTACAGTCTTCTCACACTCTAAAGCTGACACGCCAAACAATGCGTGGGAGAAAGTGGCTAAATTTCGCATTAAAAATGCGTTTATAAACCTTCTTTTCCACCACTCAATGTTGTTTTTTACTTCCATCGTGGAAAACAAAAAAAGAAAATACATCCACTTTTGAAATGTTGCCAGTGAAATAAGATCATTTATAACTTTCTTGGATTTTTCAAGATGCAAAGCAGAGAAGTACATGTTGACCTCGCTTTCCGCGAACTTCACGCTAAGACGACATTTGACGTAAATTCGTTCTGATTTGTCCTAATTTTAAATTTTTCAAGAAGAATCAAATGATGATGAAAATCACGACATTCTTTATCATTGCATCTCTGTGAAGATCTCTGTATAATTATTTCATACATAAGTTAAAAAAAAGTGTCTTTAGAATCTTCTGGAAAATCAGTTTCATTGTACTTTTCACTGAGGATTAAGAAATCTGTGTCACAATTAAAGTGGTGATGTGAAATATGAAAGAAGCATCCTGAAATTCGTCTTTCTCCGCTAAATATGTATAAGATTTAAATGACGTCTTTAAGTGGCTCCGCTCTTGAAACACAAAACAGTTTCTGTATGTGTTTGTCGCTATTCACACCCGCGCTCCTTTGTGGTGAAAAGAAATGAGGATGACATTGGGTGTCGTCCTGGGTGAATATTAAGAAGGATCTTCTATTGTATTAGAGCTTTAAATATAATTCCCTCCTGTGAGATGTTTATAACGTTGGCTGTTTTCGTGTTTATAGCGATAAATTTATTATAAATACAGCATTTTCGTGTTCTCTCTCCCTCTGCATTTCCACAAAAATATCTTTTAGGTATTCTCTCTCCTAAAGATATACACATGGAATCCCAACGAAAAAGCCCGTGTTTACACCCTCAGTGAAGAAATATTTATTTACAACTTTATGGATTATACGAGGAAAATATATTTTGTATCTCACTTTGTACATATATTTTATCTATGCATTGGTTTAATACTCTGCAAAATGCCTTCGGGACGTCCAACAATTGATTTGCCATGAAAACCTCAGATTTTTGCAGATGAGCAGCTGGATTGTAAGAGTGTGTGTGTGAGTTTCTGCACATCTTTTCACCACGGAATTTTTCATGAAATCTCCCTTGAGTGGCGGTGTTTGCTTCGGCCATTTGTCAAGTCCCCAAATCACTCCCCGAGGCAGTATTTGGGTCTGTGGATGGCTTTACAGCTCCATTTTCCTCCCCTCGCCGTTCGCTGGGTGTGTACTCATTTAATTATTGAGTTAGTTTTAGCAGATGGGTGGGAGAAGCACCTCTGGAACTCATTTAACTAACACCATTATTGTCATATTGCGTACGTCACATCTAACCAGAGACTTCAGTCCCAAAGTTCCTTCACTTCACTTGTTTTCCCCGCTCAAATTTTGGGGTTTTCTATGTGCAAATAGCAACATTATATTGTCACAATGTCGAGTTGGGCATGATATTTCCCTCGTGAACACGAAAACCCTTTTTCCATTCGCTCACACCGTCGCGAGTTCAACTCAGTCCCAAAACGTTGACTCAACTTACTTTTTACCCCAGCTTTCAACTTCCATTTTAAACAGACAACAGACAACTCTGGATCCCAAAGTTCCCCGCTTTCCCATACAGTATTCAAAAAAATTAAAATACTGACAAATTCTGGCCAAGCGAAAAAGACCCATTTTGTTCTGGGTAAATTTAATATATTTCACATAATGCAAAAAATTAATTTCTCTGTACTTTCATGTATTCTCTGCTGATGCGTGGCAAAAATTTAAACATTGAACAATTTGCGGCAATTTCACCACCATGAAATTCACACATCATTTGCATTCCATCAGTTGACCAAATGGGCTTTTTTGTCCACCTCTCTGACTTTCCATTCATAGATTTTTTTCCGCCCATTATTTTCCATTATAATGAAGCATGTTTTTAGCCCATCTCCGCCATTCGGTGAAAAATGAGAGAAAATGAAGTGTAAATTGAACACTTTGGCGCGTGATAAAGTTTTGCACATTGTTTACTAACAACACATAAAAGTTTAATTTTCACCTTGTGGAAAATTCTCTATTAAATATTGCTCAGGGTGAATTCCCAGGAGCTATTTAATTGCCCTGGAATGTTGAGAGCATGAGACGCTGGTTGGAACTTTTCTCTTTCTCTCCTGTAAAGTGTCGAGGAGAAAATTCAACAACGTGTATAATGTCGAAACGGATAAAACATTGTAGAAAGTTTTAAGTAAGTTTTACGGTGTGTTTACCTTATGACTTTTTTACACTTCTCATAACTTCAGGTACTCGAGAGGTCTTCAATTTATAATTCAATTATATCTCTCTCTCTCTTTGACCTTTTATGCTTTTCAGCAAGAAAAATCCATCTCTTGATCACACACACTTGACGAAAGCTTTTCACTGTCCATCATAGGGTGGTGTGAATGAACCTTGTGTGGCTTTAAGCGCGATGGAGAATCCATCCATATACTCCCAGAGACCAATGATGCCGAAGAAAGTTTGCAGTCGGGGAAGAACTTTTGTACACGCTCCTAAATGGAGTTTAGTGAAACAATACGAAAAGTAACTCGTTGCGATGTTAATTCAATTTTGCCCCTTCATCTTTCGCTTCCGCCACGTCGACACTGCTGAAGTTATCTGCCAAGCTGATGGTGAGTTAAACTACGGGATGAAACGTTTGAAACATTGAGAATAGTTTTGTACTCTGTTGGCGTGAGGTGAAAAAAAGGCTGAAGAAAGTGTAGAAATATTTCTCTTTATCAAGGCAAAATTCATCCACAAAGACATGATCTCAACGAAAAGCGACTGCAAAACTGCAGTATTTGGAACAAAATATAATCACATAATCATCAGATAATCATCAGCCCTAATGATTCAGTGAAATTTAATGGACTAAAAACTCCTCTTAATCAGCTGCAAATGAGCCTTTAACTTTCAGCCCTTGCCAATGGTGAAAACTGACTTTTTGCACGATACAAAGCGTCAGCAAGTGTAATTTAGCGTTGGGAAATTGCTCGCTTTAGCCAGCTCAACATGAGCAATTCCCCTATAGTGAAATTAAATAAAGGAAATCGTGAATGCGGAGAGCATCGAAGGGGTTCTTAAGCGCGAAAATTTCCAAAGTTTGATTGTTGTTTGAGAGGGTTTTAAACAGGAAACTCACACACAGTCTGGCCACAAACTTCAATTTTCTCAATAATAAAAGTTCAAGTTGTGCGGTATTGTTAGTTTGCTCAAAGTCTCAAGTTTGCACTCCTCGTTGCTCCAAACTCACCATTGAGCCCATATTTCCATTTAAGCGCGCGCACACTGGAAATTGTGTGCATAATTTTCGAAAGTATACAAAGAAAAGATGCTCTCAGTTGATACAGCAACTCCTAATGAATAAGTCTTCTTTGGCGAAAGTTTGCATGTTTTCCTTTCAATCTACTGTGTGTGTGTGTTTTTTTTTTAGTCTCTTTAGAAATAACCCTGAGAGATGCGAGGCGAATTGCTGTTATGTGAAGAAAAAAGCTTAAACATGAAGAAATTTTTAAAATAACTCCGAAAATAAGATGAAATCTTTGATAAAATTAATCGAGAGACGTTCTATTAATTTATTGAAAGTCAAGCTTCAGAATCAAATTTGGTACAAAATTTAATGCATTCTGAAATTAAAATTCTCTCCCAGTGTTTGAGAATGTTAAAACGTAGTGCTGCTAAAAGTTTTCATTGAAAATTCTCTTAGTACACTTCTTTGTGACATTTTTTTTCACACATTCACTGCGATTTATGGCGAATTCCATTTGAGTGTGAACAAGAAAAACTTTCTCTCTACCTTTAGTGAAATTTCTCCATTCTAATGAATTAAACACGAAATGAGTCTTTTTCATCACCAACTATCCTCATTATAACTTAAATCTCTAGTCGCAATGTGAGATTTCATGATTTTGCCTCGCATTCAATTTCCCTACACTAAAACCGCGCACTTTTGCGGGAATGCAACTCAATGCTATTTCGTGGAAAATGATCTTTGAAGCGAGAATGAGTTGAAAGTGCTTTTTGGAGAAAAAGGGTTGAATCTCATCGCGGAGATTTTATCAGTCTGAAACACCATCAAATGTACAGCTTTTCTCTTTTGATGTTGCGCCACCACTAGAGCATGGATAAAATGGGCAAACTTCTGCCACTTTGCATTATTTCATGGCGCATGGAGCATTTTTCTGTTCTGTCTTAATCCAATTTGCAATTATGATCTTCCATTTGGTCAATGGTTGGGAAAATCGTCGATTTGCCAGGGTGCAGTGAAAATCTAGATGTAGAGAAAGCTCCATTTAATTTGACAGGAAAGAAAAATGTCTGGGCGGTAAAAAAGGACATAGTAGAGCGGTAAGGATTTCATTTGAAAGTATGCCAGAGGATTGAAATGGACAAATGGCACAGCAAAAATTCTATTTGGAGATTCTCGAAAACTTTATCACCCGCTCTAAGTTGAGAAACTCTCAATTCTGGGTGGAGTTATTTTTGTCAGAGCTTTAACTTACTATAAAAGGAAACATAAATTGCAAAGTTTCAAAGCTTAAATAGTTGCGGTCACTCCTGCTCTTCCGATGGGGCAAAAAAGGCACACACACACACGAGAACTTTGCGGGGTCAGTCTAGGCAAAAAGTCCCGACCACGGAAAACAGTTGAGGTGGAGTTGAAAGGCATTCCGAGGAATGTGGTTGGCAATGAGAATGTGGCAGTGCATGAGCCCAAGGAGAGATACTGTCGCCCACAGATATTTGTGGGTGGAAAATTGTTGAGAATCCACGATAAAACTGTTTTGGACTCACCCTCGCCATGAGCAAACAAGAAGTGGTAGAGAGATAACAATGTTGCAAAATATTCCTCCATATGTTTTTCAATGCCAACATGATATCTCTCTTATAATAAGAGAGCGTGACTGAATACTCCGATGCCTGAGTTTGAAATTAAAGCATCACCCAATATATATTTACGCATTAGACGAGAAATCACAAGTGAAACTGTAGAGAATTCCACTGTGATTCTGAGACAATGCCCGTGTACTTGTGAGCTTGAGGGTGAATAAAGCTCCTAACACGACATTTCAGTTGTTCGCCGGGAATTGCCATCATTTCATGTGAGCAGAACAACACAATTCGCCGTCTTGCAGGAAGCACACTGTGAAAATTCACTCTTCAATATCTGCCAGCCAATATGCTGCTGTTAACCCCTGACTGCACTCGAGTGGGTGGATTTTGCCACCTCATCGCCTCAAAAGAACACCCCCCAGAGAGACGACATCTGCGGCGGGTGGCAGTCGTCAAGTGGGTGCTTTTGCTCTTCGGCGGAAACGCAAAAGAATGGGTGAAGGAGAGTGAAAGAATGCGAGCAGAGAGACACTCGAAATTTACCGAATTGTTTTACTTTAGTGAATTGATTGTTCAACAAAGTTGTGTGCATAAATTTCCAATTCTTTCACTGCCTTTTTTGCACCCTGCCTTATAATGCATCTCGAGCGACAGTCTGAGTGGCGAGAATACGATCATGTGTTGTGGCACTGATATTGAGGCACTATTGTTGCGGAAATGCTTTGCATGTCGCCACAAACAGATGTCAAAGCGACCAAGAGTTGCGATGCAGAGAAATGTATGACAGAGAAATCGCATTCTTCTGTGATTCTACACTTCTTCTTGCTAGTGTAGAGAAGCATTTGCCCTCCTTTCATACCGAATGACTTTCTGTGTGGATATTTCATCACAAAAGACGGTGAATTGACGGAGGTGGAGGTCCTCAAACTATTGAGAGTGCCATTTCCTCCGAAAATTCCCTCACAATTGGGTGTGCTTAAGATTTAATGGGCGAGAATTCTTTGGTGGCGAAAAGAGAACTCCAAAGGTTGGAAGCAATATACCTTTTCCACCATATTAATATCTTATCTAGTCGAGTGAGCAAGAAGCTGTCCAATCTCCTTGTGGCTGGGAACTTTTAATGCTTCCACCGAGAGAGAGAGAAAGAGAGTCATGAATATGAAATATCCATGAGCAACATTGAAAGCTCTACGATGGAGATTGGATGGGAAAATGGGAATTTTTGAGTGCCTTTCAAATTACAATATTCAATGGATTGATTTCTATTTGAGCATGAGGACTTTTCGCATCCCTCAGCAACTTTTCGCCCACAAATTGCATTTCATACATTTTGCATGCGAGTCATTAAAGAAAATAAAAAAAATATACGCAAGCAGATTAAATGTTTGCATTGTCTCTAATGTGCAAAGAGCTTTAATGAAAATCGTAATTAAAGCTGGCATATTAATGCGTTTACAGAGCATCAAAGCTAATGAGCAATCGTGGATTTGTAGCGCAGTGATGGCAAAAGATGGTGATTTGTGAGTTTTCACTGCGAAAGTAGGGCAATTTTGAACTATTTAGCACATATAGAGCTTTCGCTGTTTGATATTCATTGCATCCTTTGATATTTGCTATCAGGAATTTGCAATTTCGTTATTAATATTCTCACGGTAGCATAAACTCGAGGCGGGTAATGAGGATAAATTGCAATTGAAATTGATAAAATATAAGATGTAATTTCTCCACATCTGCCACTATGATATGAGAGTGGACGGAGTTTGCAATATAAATTCATCATCGCTTGAGTCTATGAAAAACTACACTCGCACTCCCAATTTATCTATACGCCTAGTAAACTTTGTATACGCTTGTAAATCAATATATGGTCTGTGCAACGTACTTTGTATAAGATGTCAGGTATCAATGGGAAAGTCCTTTAGAAGCACTGAACTCTCTGTTTTCTTGCAGTGCTCAAAGCTCGCTCTGTTCAGCGCATTCAAACCAACTTATTATGCAATGCCACCAGAAGTTTTCTCCAATATTTACATACAGTTCTCCAACTAAGCGATGTTGCAATCACCCTTTTTCTACCACCCATACATATATTTCACCTCAAAAACCTCCATGGCGACAAATTCCCAATTCAAATTCCTTAATTGCGGAGTTTTCGGTGTGTCACTGATAATTGTTGGCACAGAGAAGTGTGGGAATTTCAAGGGGTTTTGTTTGCAAAACATGCGACAAAACTAGTGGAAACACTATGCATGGCTTCGCCAATCCATTTATCCTTGTGCCGAGGATGGTGGGAGATTTGAAATGCAAATTTTCCGACTTGAGCGTGTGGGAGATATTTTTAAATCTAATTAAAAACTAAATACACAGACTGTCGCTGTCGAGAGTGAATGGAATATTCATTGAGTCACACTAACATAATTATGCCAACAACGTTGTTATCATTAGTCGATGGTGAAGATGGGACACTCTCGGTTCCACACTGTTTTCCAAATAGACAAGGATGAATTTATGCACGTACGAAAACTTGGTGATTATGCCTTTGACATGTTTCCTAGCATGCGTTGACACAGAAAATGGCGTGTGCTTTGAATAACGAAAAGCTCCCATTGCTAGATATTTAATTAAAAGCATATGTTATTTTGCTGCGAAAAAAGAAGTCCTTTGATTTGATGATGTTCTCCTAATCTCCCCTTTGTGGCGGACAACACAAAAGGACAGCTCGCAAATATTACCCATATTTCTATATACCATCGAAAATCCCCTGTGTGAGCTTTTTTCAGCCTACCCTTCGCCATTGGGGTTAAATGAGAAATATCATAATATCCGTGGAAGCGTCTCGAGAAGTCATCCGAGCCAGTTTGGGGGACGAAAGCTCCCCGCGGGTGGCAGTCATTTCTCCTAAATGGCACGAGTTTTCGCCAAAGTGGCAGTGGAAGCGATTCCGGGTGGACTTGATTGATGGATGAAGGGATTACTTTTAAGAATTCTCCACTTCCACACTATGTGTAGATTGATGTGGATTTTTCTCGCTTGCCTCCTTCACTCGGTTCACATTTTGTGGTTGAAATGGTAAAATGACTACAGAATGTCCTTGCTTTGCGCGGTATTGAAGATATTCACGAGTATTCAAATGCAATATTGGAAAAATTCGTTAGCTTTAGGATCATGCTAAAGACATAGTCCTTTGAACTCTTGCTGTTCAAAATTGAATTTCTATTCTCTAATCGGAAGCACAAAGTCAGGAACTTGGAAAGACGCGCGCTGCATTCTGTTTAAGCCTTTAGCAAGGAGATTGTGTAATATATTTGGATATGCTTCATCTGGATTTTTCAAAGAAACCGAGTGAAATTGAGTAAAGAGAGCGACGGAGGTCTTTGTGTTGCAAAATTCCTTCAACATTGCGGAAATCCCAGCGTTCATTGGCCACTGAATGGCCACGTGCAAACAAGAGCTCACAAAAGAATATAATTAAACTTTTCACCGCCAAAGGCGTTATCTTCTTCAGCCACACACTTCAATTGGGGATGAGTTTGTGCGGCTGAATCCCTTTGTGACGCTCTGTGGGTTACAATGTTTCCCACCCATTCTTCAAACAACCCCACAGATGAACTTTGCTCCTGATGTTTTGAGCTTCGGGGCGAAAGCTCACACCGCAGAGCGCGCAGAAAAATTAGAAAATGGGGAAAACGCCACCCCCACCCCCAACCCACAACATCATTTCCATCTCGGCGATGATGGTAACAAATAAATATTCCATCGCCCACGATGTCGACACTCACACCACTCTTCATTTAATCTATGGCGTGTTTGTGCTTCGTGCTTTATTAAAAAATAATAAGAATTCAGCCCTTTTTGCATAAATTTATTTATATACACACGGCAGGGCAGAATATACACTCATTTCTCAGCCCATCTGAGCCTCCTTTCAATTTCCACCAAGACACTCAGCGGCTCGTGCGCCGTCTCGAGCAGATAAGCCAAATTAGATTGCCATTTATACATTGCCTGCCCCACGAAATCATCCCTCGTGGACGAGGAAAAGGTGCGCACAATGAGAGACGAGATCATGGGATTAGCATTACATTCGCACTCACTGTGTAAAACACACGGAACAGATGGGTGGCTATAAGAATCGCTCTCCAACAAATGCGTAAGGAATGTCTTAATTTGCGAAAGGCACGTCAAATGACAATTAAGTGCCGCAGAATTTATGATTTTCCAAACCAGAAGCACTCTATAAATCTGCATATTCCTCACAATTTCAACGGAAATACTCCCCGAATCATGTCACTGAGCGAAATTCCATCCAATAAGCTTAATTGAATAATGTCTGACATGGTGTTAAATGATAAATTAGAATTTCTAAAATAAATGGTTTGAGAGTTTTCGACAAAAGGATGCGGAATTTGCTGCTGTGACACTGTAAAGAGTAACTTTCGTGAGATGAATTTGAGCGGAAAGCTCAAAACTTTCTCACGTTGCTTTCTACACAACATAGAAGAGCTTTTTGGGAGTAGGTTTCAGAAGATTTTCCACAAGCCAGAGCGAGAGAGAGAGAGTAGTAAATTTTATCCTCCTAAAATGCTTGCTTACGCACGAAAGCATGTCAATTAGACAAATGATTTTAATCAATAAAACTCCCAACTCCGCTGAAATGGAAAATTCACGCGCGATTGTTCAAAATTTTCCTCACCACTGACTTGCATTTTCCCCATGAAAATTACCATACACACTCTGCACACACGACCAAAATTATGTACATAGGAGCAAAATTTTGGATTATTATTGCCCATGGAATTTGTTAATGTGTGCAGAGAATTTAATTATTCATCGTCATTGATTGAAAGTCGAAATCAATTTATTGACATTACTTGACGGGAATTTGTTGGATTATTGGAGAAATGGAGTAATTTGGATTTGGTCAATTAAAATCAGTTCCATTTCGAGTGACGGTAAGCATGAAATTTATTTAAAAAAAAACAACTCATTCGTGTGAAATATGTATAAAAAATATGTACATTATAAAAAAAAATGTGAAAAAGTCTATTGACATGTATAATATTGATCTCCAAATGAGATTTGGACTTTAGAGCTTCAATAAAGCCAATTACAGGGATGAGTGCAACGTAATGCATTGCAAATATAATAAAAAGCAGGATTTGAAGCCAATGAGATTTCATTTTATATGCTTTTATCTTCATATCACTTCTTTCGTGAAACACGCAATCGTGTCTGGCAATATTGCGGAATGCATTTTGTGAATTTAAAGTGATTTCAAAATTGCTGAAGTGGATGATATTCGCGTGGCGGCGCTTCCTTCCGCTGCCACAATCCATCTTCATTCATCAGACTGTGTGTGTGTGTGTGTACAATGCAAAGGCGAGAGAGAAGGCATTTAGTCAAAATGTGCGGGACTTGATTATCAAGATCAATTAATTTACTTCAGCACGCCATATTTCATGTCATTTGCTCTATGGTGGGAAAACGCTTGGAATTTGCTCAAACTTTCACGATAACAACATGAAATATCGTCATCGTGTGGCACATTTTAAACTCACACTCGACGGTGTAGAATTAATAATTGCCAGAGTGAAGTGTCGAGAGCTTTTTGAGCTCATATTCGCACCACTACTGAAACATCCTGAGAGCACAAGAGACGAGTTTTAAGAAGATTTTGCGTGAAATAGGATCAAACAAGTGTACTCCTCAGCATCTTCACACTTTCAATGTGTAGAAAATAGTGAGACTTTTGAACAATTTTTGTGCCAAATGTTGGAGATTCATTAGATAATCTTTTAGACTGCAATGACGCTTTCAACTTCATGCGCCATCATGAATATTGCAATTAAGGAGTTTCTTGCAGCGGCGGAAGGTCGACAATTGTTCCTTTGATTTGTACAATCGCGGAAATTCAACTGAAGAGACAGTTTCATGTGACAATGGTGGAGCGTTTTATCAGAAATATTGCAAGGCTCTTGGTCATTTGGAGCCACCCTTCCTGCCCGGCGGAGTGCGCCTTGTTTCCGTCCGACATGAAAGAAAGTTAATGTGTGTGTCGTGTTCTTTGTTTAATAGATAATATGCAGCTCTTCCCGTAACGACCATGAGACGACTGTAATTCCCAGAGACTGTGCTGCAGAGAGTGATTATTAAAATTAATGGGATCTCTCTGTTGTATGAAGTTTTCATCCCCTTTGTGCTCGTTGCACAATCTCTCATTTACCTTCATCCCTCTGGCACAATGTCGCCGATGAGGGGTTGTTGCTTGACATTCTCAAGGGATTCTTGACACATTATTGTGATGTTGCCAAGAATTAGAAATATGCTAAGCTTCACCTTTCGGGAGACCATCGAGGATAAGCATTTTAATAAGTCTGCTTTCTAAGATAGCTACTAAGAAGTATGACACTGTATATTGAGGAAATTCCCATGTGTATGTATTACAAAATTTCCATTAAGCACAAGTCACGTGGAATGTGAAGAAGCTTTTCATGGAAATAGAAATCATGGACTTGTCGCAAAAATTATTACAGAACTTGGTATATTTTACTAAATATTTTGCTCATTGTTGATTTAATTCATTGGAATTTTGGTAATCAATTACTACAATTGTATCCAATTTACGGTTAATGACATAATTTCTGTTCGGGATTCTGTGTCATGGCATTAAACCATTCTATGCGAGAATGTATTGCAAATTTAATCACGTTATTTACTATATAATTTCATTCATAACTGCTGTTTTAGATTGAGGACGTTAAAACATAATGAAATACCCTAAATTACATTGAGTTTTCATCCCGCTAAACTCTCACGGAAATTCAATTACGCTCAGCATACACAATAACTATTATTCATGGTGCCAAACACATCTGAGCGCTATGAAGGTGGAAGAGAAAAATTATATATATATAAATAATTAAGTGAGTGGGAACAATTTTTTTTATCTGTCATTTTATATCCAGAGAGAAGACTTTGCTAATACTGAATAAGATCATAAGTTTCTATCTGACGCAGAAGGAAACATAATTTCCAGTGTCTGGGAAGGAAAATTGAAAGAGCAAAGAGTGTCTGTCTCTCAAGAGACGAGAAACTTTCTTCTATCTATCAATTTTCCTATCCTTTCATCTCCTTGAAAGCTCGTCAATTCTCGGCGATTCTCACTCCCAAAACTTTTCTTTCCCTTATTGTGAATTCAAGATACAAATGCACTCTCACAGCGAGTTATTGGCATTCTCAACTCCCCATCCGTGGGAGCGTGCACACGAGTCCTTTCCTCCATGAAATCCACTCTTCTCTTCAGTTGCAAAATTGCAATATCACATACACAGAGAGATTACGGAACATTATCCTCACTTTATCTTCAATTTTCAATCATTCCCTAAAGAGCCTCCCTAAGATGTTTGGATGCGATGCACAATGTATTGCGAAGGGGTGTAATTCAATTATTTCAAATGTTGCAGGTGCACATTTACAATAACACACACTCACAGCACAATCGAGGGGATGAGTAAATTTCAATCACACAGAGAATTTCAGTGTTCTGCACAAGATCTCGAGATTATCATAAGAACGGTTGCCAGGGAAGGTGTTTCACTGGAAATTGCGTACATCACTTGTGCCATCTCAATGTTATCATGTACCAAGTCATGTTCTATCTTTGCGTTGAAGGCTTAGGAAGTTACAACATGACGTAGCAATTGCAACGATTGGCTTTGCATTTCGGTCGCAAAGCTTCGGTTGTCCTAGGAGATCTACTAATCTCTCAGAATTTCTGGTGCACCTTAAGTAGCTTGCACTTGCCAAGTGTTTCTCCCCAAAGACAATATAAAGGATTTTGAAGACACAAAAGGTGCTTATAAACAGTACACCATTTCCATAGAATCGTTCCTCCTCAGTCCATTTATCTCTTCTGCAATACTCCCTCCGACTGAAATCTCGTGTGCTCCACGTTCCTTCTTTTTACACCCCGCACTCAGGCAATTGATTAGATTAAGATGGCAAAAGGCAACTCGCGAAGGAGCCACGTCTCAACTTCCGCTGCGGGGCGTAAAAGAAATGAGGAAAGTGGCTGATGGCAACGTGAGGAATTACACTTTGATCTCACCTCGTGATTGTATACACATTTTCTTGGCGGATTGGAAGTTGTGATGGTGAATTGGCCCGAGGGTGTGCGCCCTCATTTGCACGATGGTAAGCACACCTCCTCATCGTGCTCACGGTTATTTATTGCTTATTGCTGAGTGGAAAATCTTCCAGGGAAATCTCTAGATGCGAAATGTTGGAAAATCCATGCGAAAATAGCAAATATTCCTCACATGCAATTCATCCTGGAGGGGTGGAAAAGCCATATACACTCGCTAAACCGCAATAAATCCAATGTCTATTACTTTCTGCCCACTCAGCATGATTTTCACTCACCTTAAGACGCCACTTTTGGGCCCTTTGGCAGATAATTTCAGGCCATACACAGCTTAGTTCACTGCACTTTAAAGTCTCCTGATGACTGTGGACCAAAGTGTGAAATATTTCATGCATTCTCTGAAATGTCAGTGGCAAAAGTAGAAAAAACAACATGTCAGAGTCACTTCTCGTTGCATGTTGATAAAAGGAATAATAATTCATATGATGTACAACCAAAAGAACAATGAGCAAAATATCCCTGTTGGGCACAACATAAAAATTCATAAATTCTCCGCAGAAAGGAGAAAAAAAACTGCCCGCAGGACTATCACAAAAATTCCGTCTTTCACTCATTCCACCGCAGAATCATTCATTTCATGTTGCCGGGGAAGATGTGAGCTGTAGAGCGATGGTGAATTTAATTTTTCACCATTCTACTGGGAACATGATGGTGCAATTTCACTCCAATTTGGCCCTGGGAATTTTTCACAGTGGAGCTCTAATGGTAAATCTACGGGAAATTCGTGAGATTAGGACACTCTCATGGCGCGCTTCTGAAATGAGTTTCATCGTGGCAAATTGGCTGATTTTGCTCTGTCAAATTTCAAAATGCGAGCTTTTATAGTCTCTTTTATAGATAAACCGAGAGAACAAAAAAAAAATACGAAAAAGCTTTGTATTGCACACTTAAAATAGTACTTGATAAAAGAAATAGTGATCAAAGATTGAAGATCTTTATTAGAATAATGTGGAAAGTCAGTCGTTTATTGCTGTGAAAATGATAAATTCTTGCTGAGAATTTCGGAATCAATTCATATCGTCGGCCTCCTCGGGATTCTTGGGCAGGAAGAATTCGCCCTTGTACAGGCGATTGCACAACCTGCCGTCCTTCTTCTTGTCCTGTGGACACATCACGGAGAACTCTCGCCACATGCAGTAGTAGAACTTAATGGGCCTGGGATTGCACTTCCTCTCCGCGGGCAGTTTCTCTTGTTCAGCCTCGGCCAGACACTTGGTCACCACGCTGTCGGACGCCTCCTTGGCCCACTGAGCCTCAGTGTACTCATTGCGGAAGAAGTCCTTGACGAAATCCGCCCTGAAGTCACCTTTCTCGTCGAGCTAAAAAAAAATCCCCGCGCTTGAGTGACTTGGGAGTTCATGGTAAATTGAGGGATTATCTTACGAATTCGAGCTTCTTGGCAATGCACTCCTTGGCACACTCCGTGTCTTGCCTGATCCTCTTGAGACGCTCACATGAGAACATATCAAAGGGCTCAGCGTCATCGTGATTGGCGCGAATCTCTTGGTAGCACTGCTTCTTCATCTCCTTCAATTTGTCATGAGTATCAGTCTTCTCAATTTGATCCCGGCAGCACATCCAGCCAGATCTCCGTGGCTTGCACTTCTTATCATCCTCAGGAGGTGCGTCGCGACGTGCACGATAATTCACCGGCACATTCACATCAATCTCCTCATCATCTAGCGCCTCGAGCAGTTCAGTCGACAGCACGGAATCTATATGGAGCAATTACATTGTTAACTTTGGCAAAAGCCATCTCTCTCCGCTGTCGCTACTTACTGTAGATGGGATCGGAGAAGTCATACGCAATCACCAACGACAAAACTGTCGTGGAGAATAACAGGAAGAGCACTTTTCTGCACATTTCACAACACTGGGGCTTGAACTTGACTGGAGTCTGAGTAACAGATGATCAAGAATCGACCAAGAATTGCCTCTTTTATAGCCCAAGAAAATACGCCAAGTAGCTCGCGTGAAAGGCGGAGAGATGATGAGGTGAAAATCATGCAGAGAGAACCTGTTCAGTATACAAGAAACTATCTCAAAGTGCTTGGTTCTGGTTCAGAGTTGAGGCATTAACTTTCAAGATGCTCAATATAGATAAATGATTTAAAATGCACTGAATTTCTGATAGAATTTTTATCTTTTCAAATGAGATGATGAGCAAAAGGGCAGATAATTCCACTGGCTCTCAAGACTTGTGATATCTCCAATCTAGAGCCCGATCAACTCTGATTCAGTGAATCTCTTTGCTCATTAGAATTGGATTTAATGGGAAAGTCTTGAAAGTGTTGCAGAGCTGTGTGTACGTTGATTGACATTCTGATAAATGAACTCCCTCCGTGGCTCGTCGTGTTTCGATGGTATTGACCTCACTTGAATGCAGCGCACTAGAAGGCGCGAGAATCCAAGAAGCCAACTCTAGCCACACTCTGCACAGCGAGACAAATGTGGAAATTAGCATGTAGCAGCGGCAAAAAATATGGGTGAAAGGTGATTGAACTAAAAAATACCGCAGTCACGACTCACAGACGCGCATACGGAGTGTATGATTGAGATTTGTGCAGAGGTGCCAAGGATGTGGGAATACCTAGACGAGATGAAATTACTTCCTGTCGCACAGGTGCGCCGCTTTGCGGGGGCGCGCAAGATTGATAAAATTAATAAGACTGGCACATGATGGGTAAACACGCCATTCTCCGATGGCAAAGAAAAAGTCCCAGCGGGCATGAACTCCGTCAAAAAGGGTCTCCACAGTTCGGTGTGTACATAAATATTAGTCACACTTGCAATTTGAAGGAACTTCACCTGTGGCAGTCCATTAGCAGGGGCTTCGAGTGATGTCGATTTGGCAAAAAGGCACCCTTTCGCCAGCTCCTCTTGAAAGCATATGTTGGCATTTCGTATGTAAATTTGATAAATGGTATGAGTCGGTGCTCTCCCTTCAATTTGCCAGGAGAATTGAGAAGGTGTTGCCATTAACATTTCAGTGAAAGGGAAATTGTAGGGATCCATATCGAGCTCCGTGTACACCTAATTAACACGTCTACTTCGCACAGAATCCATCCTCTCACGTGTCTTATACAATTTCCCCACTTCCTTCATTAGTTATTGCGATTATTGCGACAGAATTCACTTCCTCTGTGCTAATGTGCGTAACAGTCATTAATAATTCTATTAAATACCTGCCTTAATTGACGTACAGTCGGCGAAACCTTTTAGCCTCCCATCACGATAACTCATGGCGAAGGTGTGGGAGTGTTTGCTCCAAGTGCATTGATGAGTATATTGCATAATTTTAATATCCTCGTAATTTTCCAAAGATTCTTAGTTCTTATAGTGTTCTCCACTATATTATTCTCTGGCTGCGCTAATTGAATTTCATCGGAGATTGAAGTCTTTAGACATGAACAAAGAGCCAATATAATTGGGTGATCAAAACAGGATGGATGATTTTAATTAAATCGGTATTATTCTCCACGGAAACACTGAGGATTAGAGAGTGTACTGCCCGAGACTGCACAATAATTGCATTTTCATGAGAATTATTTCACCCTGGACATAATTGAAATTTTCAAATAAACACCAGCCTGGGATTCGTGGAAATATCATGGAGCTTTGCGATTTGGACACCACCTCACACCACTTCTGCCGTCCAAACCCCCATCCTAATGGCTAATTAATATACATGGAAATCTGAGGGGGTGGAACACATTCCACCCCCCCCCCAACATATCTTCGTGGGTGGAAAATTGCTGGGGCAAAAGATTCGGCACTCGACCCAAATTTTGCGTGTGTGTCGATTCACGCATAAGAAAAAGCTCTCTCCAACAGTGGCAATTCCTGTGCGCTCATGTCTTGAAGGGAAAATTGTTATTGTTCCGAAGGAGCATTGGTGCCGCCGCATGATGAAATTCATACCATCTCTCCACCAGAAACTCTGTGGTGGTCGTTTTAATCAAGATAGAGATAATTGTGAGAGTCGTTTTCACGTATAATTCGCACAGAAGGCATCTTCCGCCAGGGGTTCAAATGGGGCCAAGCACTCTCCTTATGACCAGGAAAAGTACACACACGCTCTATCGTTGGATTCTATACTTGTATAGAACATACAACTATGCATGCTTCAGAGCCATGCTGCGTGCGTGTGGTTTGAAAGAACACTTTGAGCTCTCTTGGAATGCTTGGAATTTGAGAAAATCATAATGCCGCTGTATTGCACATAATTTCCAATTGCCACTCGAACAATCTATCTATACATATGAATTTACTTGGCAATTCAAAATGCATAACTTGTGTATATTGTTTTCATGTGCAATCCTAGTAGACAACCCCAGGTGGACTTTTGAATTGAACACAAGCGCATGCAGCATTTCCCTCTAGAGAGATTCTAGAGGGAAAATTGGAATGTCGAATAGGCTTGTAAACTGAACTAATTATTCGAGAACTCTCATGCATTCGTCTCCAACTTATGTCATATTGAGAAATTGCTCAACATTTTAACCCCAAGAGCTCCAATATAATATCAAATTTAATCAATTTCCAAGACAAATTCTTAGAACAAACTTCTCATGAAAGACGAGAAATATTTGCTCAATGACTCAAGAGAGGAGTGTCCATTAATAATTGTCCACTTTGACAAGAAAAGGGACTCGCACCTCAATTAAGTGATTAATAGTCAAGAGGATGGCTTTTTGGGAGTCACTCCAATGCGAAAGTGGCCCTTCAGCTCTCATGACCGAATTAAAATTCACTTTTTGGTGATGTTAAACAACTGAGGCACACCCGAAGGGTTCAACATTCCGGACTTAGAAGGCCAAATGGACAATAATGTGGACGTTTTATGGGGACAATTGTCCCATGGATATGAGTGAGGTAAATGATTATTGGTTTCACCCCATTTTTCCACCCTCTTTTCCACACACACACACATAGCGCCAAATTCGCAATGGAACTTCCATGTCCATTTGATTATCATTAGATGAGACGTGATTCCATCTTGATATTTTCCATATATATATATTCAGCATTTTGCTAACCATACAAAACTGTGGTGAAACTTGCAATTCAATTATCAATTGGTAATTGCCTCAAAGGGAGAAGAGTTTGAAAAGTCTGAGAAGCTAAAATACCTCCTAAACTCCTCATTCATAATTAAGTTTGTTGTCGAATTTATCTCCAATTCATGCACAACAATTGAGTACAGTGTCCTCTAACTCACCACTTTCGGCCGCATTCATTAGTGTGGAAGCTTTTCGATGTTGTCGAAATTGTATTAGCTCTCTAAACTCAATCAAATTCACTTAAAAATCGGTCAGCCATTGAAATTCTTGGACAGGAAAAAGCTCTTTGCTGTGTCTCCATGCAAATCTCATCTATTTACAATAGACATGACTTTGTTTCGAAGAAATCAATACTGTGCTCAAAAATGTCACAAAAGAGCCATATTGCCGAATTCTACCCCAAAAGTCAACTATTAGCGTTGAGAGTCATTATCAAATAATATTTATTTCAGCCATTTCCTCTCCTTTATAGTTTACGATGGGGTGCTGAGTGCGGTGTTTTTCTTATGCCCACTTTTTGCCATGCGCCACCCTCTAATGACGACAATTTTCCTCCCTTACATTCTCCTTTGTCCTCACCGCTATTATTTATTCATAAGAAGATGTTATTTCTTTTATTCATTTTTCCCTTGACTTCTTCCCCAACTTTCACAATTTAGATGGCCCCAATTTTTTTCCGGTCCGCCAAGTAATCTCAAGTGAGCAGTCAAGGAGGATTTCATCTTAATTATTAATGAGTCGTAAAATACTTTTTCCAGCCACACTGACTGTTAATTGTCCACAAATGGACAGTGAATCCCTAAGTTTGTCCTCACCTGGAGACAATCCACCCTGTTGTGTCGATCTTTGTAATATGCAAGGAAAAAGCTTTACATAATAATCCTGAACTCACAATGAAAAGCATTTATTCCAAGAGAAAAGCAGAATTCATATTCTCAATCATTCTTAGCATGAGATTTGCAGAAGATGAAGAATAAAATTCTACACAACTTCTTGAGCGGATAAACACAGATACACTGCTTATGTTTTAAGTCTCTATAGAAAAGATGTATTTGCGTTATATCAATTATGCTGTGCAATTCATTTGTTCGCCCAACCCTCTAGAAAGATCAAATCTTGTGCTTATCAACCTCATCACTGTGATTTTCCATCGATGTTGATAAATTCATTACAAAATTTCAAGAGCCGCATTAACAATTATTGTCGTGGAAGATTGTGGCACATAATTGTGCAGAAGCCAAAGAATTTATTGAATATAAATGTTCTGTACTTGCAATACTTCATCAAATTTCCCGTCTTTCTACCTCGCCCAAGAGTCCTCAAGAAGGGGTGTGTTGAGCTTTTAAATCTTCATTCCATGGCTTCGCGAAGCGGAGAATGGCATAATAAATCAATTGAGTCCATAACTTTGCCAATAAATAATAATTCCGCAGTCTATTGAATTAGGAAGTCGGGTTGTCTTGTCGAGGAAGAAAAAGCTCTAGCAGCTTTTCGCGTGCAATTTGCGAGTTGCATGGCGGTGATGGGTGGATGTGTTTAAACGGCAGACTGTTCGCTTCGGATAATGCAATATTGAGATGAGTGCAGAATTCTGGCTTGCTTATAGCGAGAAGAGGGTGAATCGTCAGAGACATCACAGTGTGAGTGACTTTTCCACCATTAGAGAGCACTCGAGAGTGTGGAGGAAAAGTTTAAGTATTCATTTTGCCATGTTTGACAGTGGATAATTGATGGAAATTCCCGTGCATTGCGATGATGTGTTGTACAAGAAACTTTCGCATATTTGCTAAAGTAATTTCCACACAAGAGCTGATGGATGATGGTTTTAGATGTAGTTTGAGAGCTTGTAAGTGTTATTTGCAAAAGCTAAGCTGTGAACTATTTCTCACAAAGTGGTAGCAAAATAGCAAACATATTGCCGTAATTCATATACAAAGCCATGAATTGTAAAAAGAACAGTAAATTTAGGTGAGACATTTTAGATGAAAATTCTCTTAAAGCTGAGCAATTTCCTGCGAAATGCTTCAGACCTCACCCAACACATAAACCTTATCCCTAAGCTTTGGATTTGTGGAGACGGAAGTTGCCGTATGTCGCGCTAAATTATGCAAACAACCAACATTGGAGCATCACGAGCAAATTCATTTGATTCATCCTTGACAAATTTGCATTAATTAAATCTTTACACATCACTTGCTGAGCGCTACAAGTCACAATAATAATGTTTACTTTAGTGAAAGAAAAAAGCAGATCCTGTGTATGAAGCATTTTCCTTATCACTTCAGCGACTTAATTAACTTTCTCAACATTAAAAGCACTTTTCATGCATTTTTGCTCTCTCAATTGCCACACAACTCTCATCAACATCTCAATTGGTGACTAATTCCATTCCTGAAACGCTGAATTCATCACCACGAGATTCAATGAATGGCAGTGGCAAAGAATCCCAGCCAGAGAACTTCGAAATTACAATCCATCGGGGGGCGAAATTGCGTTCGATAAATCAGGGGTATTTTCGGTTTGAGGAGGAACGGAAGAGGAATGCTGAGAAGTTGAGAAGTCAGAATTTCATTTCCCATTGAATTCCTCCTTTGGCCATTCATCGTCTTCCTTTTTCGCATTTTCAATTCTCAGCCAATGAACATCGTCTGGCGCTTGGACTTTGTGAGCTTCTCCACCCACAGCGAGAGACCTGCAACTCAGTCAACATTTAAGAGATTGTTAAGAATGTAATTAATGGTTTTCCCAGCGAACGAAACGTGCAGTGGAACAAATGTGGAATGGGAGTGGAGAACAAAATAACAAGAGAAAACCACCAAAAAGTTTTAACTGAAGCCTGTTCATCCAGTGACTTAAGATATCGATCATATAAGATTACTTTTTTCCACAATACATTCAATATCGACGACAAATGTGATGTAGAACAATTATATGAATCTTGATAACAAAAGTCGCACATAATCAAGTTAAATCATCAAGGAAGATCTTTTTTTTTATATCACATCCACCACATAGTGAAAGAAACTGCTCAAATTCCAGCTCAAAGAACTGAGAATTGTGACAATCACGGAGTTTTCATTATTCGTTGTCTCGTTATTGTGTTACTATTTAGCAGTAAATACGGACAAAACATGACATCACTTTAATTGCTGCTGTATTGATTATGCTTTATTGGTCATAGTTTTAGTCATATTTCAACATATTCACGTTTTGAAAGATTCTTAAGCAGACAAGACAGATACAATCCAATCAGTATAGGCGCTCATTACGACATAGATTGTTGGACCGACGCAGTCCTCTGTCAGCGTGTACGAAGCCAATCCATAGAAGTAGAATGCACCATCACTGTCTACCGGGTAGAGGGCAGCACCCATATCGTTTTGGCAAACCACGTATTTTTCATTGTCCACAGTAGCGCCACACACTTCATTTGGGCGATCAGGAAGATCGGCGCAGGGTGCGTAAACGGCGGGATCTCGTGGCGAGACGCCAAAGGCAGTTGGCTCGAAATCGTAATTGCTGAGCGTTGTGTAAGGATCTCTGTAGCCCGCAACGGACAATTTCTGGTTCAAGAAAGTGGTTTTGTCCCAGGAACTATCTGGTTCATAAATAAATGACAGTGCACCAGTGGTGAAGTCATATGGCGTGTCCACTCGTGCAAGTCCGACGTTGTTCTCGAATGTTGTACTATCGTACCCTGGAGCTGTTTGAACTTCCGTAACGGATCTCCTATAAATTGTTCCATCGGCACCAGTTATAAACAGTACGAAACCTTCAACTATTTTATCTGCAAGGCAGTAGGCAGTTGAAACTATCCAATCTGCAGTGATAATAACTCCTGTGCACGAAGAGTCCGGCTCACAATCACTCGGATCCGCATAATGTAGAACCAGAACAGTAAAGTTATTCTTATAGAAGTCTTCACGCCCCAGCAAATATCCGCCGAAAACGCGTCCGGATGGATCAGCGTCAATCCCACCATCATACGACTGGATTTTTGGAAAGAGAAATAAGAGTTAAAAATTTGTAATAAATGTTGTATTGAGGTAAAATTTACCTTCGCCTTGATGTTCCCGAAGAGAGTCAGGAAAATGGTGAGCAGAATGACTCCGTAGCACTTCATCTTCCTTCACTATATACTTTTTCACTTGAACGACTTGAACTGTTTATTGTCTTTGCACAAACTGAATGAATTCAGCAACGAAACGCCTTTTTATACACCCAAAAAATAATGCCACCTGGAATTTTTCTTTGAATTTGCACACCGCAATCAAAGGAAAAAATATATTATGTCACTGATAGTGTCTGAAAATTTTAGGCTTGAAATAAATTGCGGCGAAAAATTTATCTCTCTGGGCGTACGTGCAGAAAGTAGAATTTTTTATCAAACATTTTTGAACTATTGAAAAATTGTGTGATTTCCATAATTCAAATTAAAGTAAATTGAAGTATGTTGTAAGATTAACTATGCAAATATCCAAATCTATTCCCATAAAGCATAACTCATAAATCACGAATCATTTTCCTTTACCATAATTTCTGGTCAAATTTTACTTTTTGCCAATATCCTATCAATATTCTCATCAAATACTCACAACTGTTGAAAATTTGAAATGAGAGTAATTACGATTGTCGCTTATATTAGGAAACAACCAAAAGAAACATGGGATGAATTGCTGCTGAATTGATTATTCTTTATTAGTCATAATTTTGACATACTCGTCCCTACTTCAACATTCTCAAAATTTATCCCCTTTAGCATGTACGATAGATTTAATCCAATGATTGAAGTAGCTTATCACAACATAGGCAGTTGGACCCACGCATTTGTCTGTCAGCGTGTACGAAGCCAATGCGTACAGGTAGAATTCACCTTTCTTACTTATCAAATACAGAGCAGCGCCGAGATCACCTTGGCAAACCACGTATTTCTCATTATCCGCAGTAGCGCCGCACACTTCATTTTTGCGCTTGGGAAAAGCTGCGCAAGGCTCATAAACGGCGGGATCTCGTGGCGATACGACAACAACAGTCGGTTCGTAATCGAAATAACTGTGCTTTGTGTAAGGATCCCTGTAGCCTGCGACAGACAAGAAGTCATCGAGAAACTTGGTTTTGTCCCAGGATTCCTTTGGCGCCTTGATTGCGGTCAATGCGCCCGTGCTAAGATCGTACGGCTTATTCACCTTGGCAAGTCCGACGTTGTTTTTCAACTTCTCTTTCTTATACCCTGGCGCTGCATAAGCCACTTCGAGAGTTCTTTTGTGCACCTTTCCATTGGCATCAGTGATTAGAACTTCGAAACAGTCAATCGACCTTTCCGTACTGTCAAAACAGAAAGCAGTTGAGATGATCCATTTCTTAGAAATAATGCTTCCCGTGCAAGTGAAACTTGGATCACGATCAGTTTTACTCGCATAGTATAGAATGAGAACAGCAGAATTGCTCTTATATTCACTATCGCGTGGCAACAAATATCCGCCTAAAGTACGTCCTGATGAAGCATTGTTAGGTGCGTCTTCTTCAAACTCCTTAGAGATGTTTTTAGAAAAAGTAAGAAACCGTGAATTAAATACGTTAATATTACGCAGAGATAAACTTACCCATGCATTGATGTTTCCGAAGAGAGTCAGGAAAATGGTGAGCAGAATGACTCCGTAGCACTTCATCTTCCTTTACAATATACTTTGCACTTGAACGACTTCAACTGTTTATTGGCTTTGCACAAACTGAATGAATTCAACAAATTTACGACCTTTTATACACCAGAAAAAATAATGCCAACCTCAAATGCTCTTTTAGAATTTGCATATTGCATTACAATCAAAATAAGTGTGTTCGATAGTGTCAGAAAATTAAGGTTTGAATTAAATTTTGGTAAAAAAATTTATGTAATCTGCTAAAGCACGTGCAGATACTAGAAGGTTTTATCACACAATTTTAAACTTTTAAGTGAAAAACGTACGTTTCCTCTGAGTTCAAAGCAATGGAGAATTAGGCCAATATGTGTTCCGATTGAAGTATTAAAATAATGCTCTCTTATTCGTGCTGGAAATGAATTATTCTATGTCGCCTAATACTAGCCTATTTCCTAAAGATACAATTATTTCAGAATCAAAACCACCATTAAGCGAGATTGTATGCGGATTAATATGTTGATTAATTTGTCGATAAATCACCCATCAATTCTATTAGTTAGACGAAGTTCTAGTGTTCAGAAGAAGTGGCATTTTACATTGGCATTGGCAACACTTCGTGATTTTATATTGATGGATCTTTCCATGATTTCCCAAAAATATAAACGGAAAGAGAGCAAGAGAGAATAAACAACAAATCCTCAAGTACAAGATAATGAACGAAAATTCATTAATTCTTTTGCCATTGTGGGTCATGTTGAACGAGAAAAAGCTCGAGGGTGGAAAATGAAGAAGTTGAGGGATATTGTCAGGAGGGTGAATGTTCATCTCGTCAATTGAGCTTTTTCACCCTTACTTCCTCGGATTTTTTTTCTTCTTCCTCTGGTGTCTAACATGACAGAAGAAATTGCAAGTTTCTAATTAAATCTCGTGAGTTAGAAAACTTGTGGCTGCTCTCGAGATGTGGCAGAAAAATCTCTTCGTATATACATTTCTTGGCGCTCTGGCGACATGAAGAAGTGAAAAACAATTGTCACATTGAGTGTATTGCCTTTGTTTGAGCATGTCTCGTGCAGAGGCGAAGCCTATAAAAGGAATTCCTCCTATTTGCCATCTTCGCATGCACATTTCCTTAAAGGAGAGCCAAAGAGTGTGAAGAAAGTGGAACAAGGCGTCGCTCCACATCTAATTTACCGAGGACTCGCCCTCATCTCATGGCCAATTTGGGTCGGGGATGAAGCTAGGAAGAGGAAAACTGTGTGGAAATGTTAATGAACAATAAAAGGGCGGAAAAGCTTCAATAAAAGAAATCCATATAGAAACAATAACACATTGTGCTGGAAGAGATGAAGAAGAGAGGACAAAGGCGAATCTCGCAAAAGGAAATCACACGACAAAAAGTGCAAAGAAAGTCATTTGAGATAGCAAACTAGAAATTTATCGGGACAATTTATAATTTCTTCACCTTTCCTGACAACATTCGTATGGCAAAACAAGTATTGCAATTACAATGTGTGATAAGTTTAATTTGAAAAATGTCACTTACTCGTGTGAGTGAATTAAAATTCAAATGGATCAAAGATAAAATTCAAAATTTTCATCAGGTCACCTAATTAAGAAGGCAATTAATCTTCAGTGCGTTTCCTGGGTTGAAACCTTGTTATGTCTTCATACTTTATTGACTTTGTCATGCACTTTTCAATAGCAATATTCTGTGAGGCGAAAGGCTTTTTCCCCTCGTCGAATCACACTGAGGAAATCATGAAGCTTTTCATTAAACTTCACTTGGTACCATTTCGCCTCAACTCTTCCTTCACCACATCCGTCAGAAGTGTCACGTTTAGTGGTAAACCATCAAGGAAACACCTTAAACTCATCTCTCAAATATTCACTGTGGCTTTTCATGTGCCTTCCTACGGTTGACAATGTGTTGCTAGTGTGTGAAAATAGGATTAAATTCTGCAAAAATTTACAGATAAATTATGAGATATTGAAAAATGCTATTTAAGCTGAAAAAAAGTGAAGAATTTTCGCACAAAAAAAAAAGAGATTCGACCGTGACAAGACTTGAACTTGCAATCTTCGGATCCGAAGTCCGACGCCTTATCCATTAGGCCACACGGCCTTGTTGCGTCACGGGTCAAACGATGAACAGAAACCCGAGGATTTCCTTATAGGAATTTTAGTACATTCATCCAAGACACATCACTTTAGCACATCGCGTATAACAGCGAATGCAACAGATAAACTCACATGTTTAACCGTCATCCTTATCATTTCTCGTCTTTCACCCAGAAATCCCTCTTGAGGCCAAGGTGAAACTCTCACAAACGATAAGTTTTGATTAATTAAAAACACCTACTTTCGCATGTAACCCAGTGACGATAAGGGCATTAATTGTGTCCGATAAGATTCCCTGCCATTCATGTGGCTCTTCAGTTGCCACCGGAATTTCGTGGAAAGATGTTGACTCTGAGGAGCTGCAGACCTGTGAAATGCCTCATCCGGCGGATGAGTTCATCCACTGATAGTCCAGTTGTGGATCTTCCCGGTCTGGGACGACTTCGAGGATCAACAGCGACGACTGCGTGGAGCAAAAGGAAGATTTATCAGTTTCTGGGTGTGAATTATGCGGAAGCGCCAATTGGAGAGCTTCGCTTTAAGGTAAAACCGCACAGATTTCACTTAAGACGTTCTCGATTTACTGAATCCACTTATAGGCTCCACGTCCTGTCCAATCATGGGAAGGCGAGAAGGATGCTTCCATGCTTGGGCGTCCTTGTCCAATGTACAGTGTCCTGAAGAAGCTCAAGGAACCCCCGAAAAACGGCCATCTCGAAGACTGTGTCAATCTCTGTGTGTATTCTAACGACTTGGGTGGATCGCGGCCAGTTATGGTCTACATTCACGGTGGAGGATTCATTGAAGGTACGCACAAGTGCTTGAAGGGTTGATAAGGCTGATAAGATATCACACAATATAAAGTGATTTAAGCCCTGCGAATATGCGGAAGCAAACTACAAGGCCATCAAAACTCACACTTTCAGGTGACGCTGGGCAATTTCCACCAAACTATCTACTGGAGAAGGATGTCGTGCTGGTTGTTCCGCAATACAGACTTGGTCCTCTAGGCTTCCTTTCCACACAGACCGAAGCAATCCCGGGAAATGCTGGAGCTCTTGATATTATTCAGGCCCTCAAGTGGGTGCAAGAAAACATCAAACACTTCGGAGGTGATCCGCAGAAGGTTACAGTTGTGGGGCACTCAGCAGGAGCTGGAATACTGTCAGCAATTACCTACAGTCCGCTGGCTGGAGAGGAGCTGTTCAGCAAGGTCATTCTGCAATCTGGAGGATCCTCAGCTTCCTGGTCTTGGGATCATGATCCTACGAAGAATGCCAGAGAAATCGCCCAATTGGGCGGACTAAGTGCTAAGGCGAGTGTGGAGGAGCTCAATCAATTCCTTCTGGGCCTGGACACGCAGTCTCTGGTAATGCTCTTCATGAAGTACTTGATGACTGGCACTCCGAATGGGATTCGCACAATTGGTGGACATCGAATGACCATCGGTGGGCCTTCAAATTTCCTCCCTGATACACCATATGAGATCCTCTCCAAGGGTGGTGGCAGAAGGAATCTGCCAATGATGGCTGGTGTGTTGAAGAATGACGGAGGATTTCTCATGACAGGAGTTTATGATGTGCTCAGTCAAACTATTGGCTTCCAGAACAAAGATTTCAACTCATTTGACTTCCTGGATTTCTACAATCGCATTCTAGGAACGCACGAAGTCACAGGAACAATGGTGGCTTATCAGTCCAAGGGTGTTTTCAGCAAGGAAGCCCTAACTAGTGGCAACTTCTATGCTCTCATAGATGGGTTGTTTGACATTTGTAATGCTCTCTTTATCAAAGGACCCACTTTCAGGGCTGTCCAGGAGAATGCCAAGTTCAATCCCAAGCAGACTTGGCTCTACACCTTCGATTACAGAGGACAACACTCGAGATTCGGCTACGGAGCTGACATTACCAAGTATCCATTCGACGGCGGCGTTAGTCACTCCGATGACAATCTCTATCTCTTCCCATGGCCAGAAAGTGCTGCCAATCTAAACGAGGAAGACACAAAAATGGCCAAGAAAATGGTTGATCTGTGGACTTCCTTTGCCATTGACGGAATTCCGTCAGCACCTCAAGTCCCCAACTGGCCACAGATGACAGGTAAGATAAGATTTATCTCGGATTATCTCCCGGATTACCCAGAGTTCCAGAGACTAAAGGGTGTCTTCTTTACACTTGCAGAAGTTGTCGGGCCTTACTTGCACATTAACCAGACAGACTCTGTCGGCGAGGACTTCAGGGATGAGTTCACAGTTTTATCGCGCGAAGGCTATCACAGCAGGAAGTTCAGAAAAGACATTGAGGAACAGGTTCATCACACGCATGGAAAAGTGTTTGAATAAAAGCTGCGTATGGAATGTTGTCACGCGTCTTATCTCTTATCAGGCCGATGAAAACATCTGCTGGGGGTCCTTAAGTCACTGTCAGGAATCTGTTTACCAGCAGCCTAAATTCCTATCCGTTCCCCCCGTAAAGCCAGGGGTATTAACTAATCTATACCTTTTCCACTTTTCTCTCTTCCCGATAAGACAATCAATTTTTCAGCTGGAGGATTATGTTCTTGGCAACTGGAGGTATAAAAGCAGCACCGCGAAAACTTCGACAGTCGCACTCGAGGAAGGTTGTGGTGAAAATGTACTTGGCAAAGAGAGTCTCGTCAGCGCCTTGGCGCAAGTCTCTGGAATATCAGTTGCGATTGATGAGTTCAACGCTGGAGAATCCTGTGGTTGACCTTCCTGGACAGGGACAATTGCGAGGATCCACGAAGAAGAGCGCATGGACAGGCAGAATGATTTATCAGTTTTTGGGCGTTCAATATGCGGAGGCTCCAATTGGAAAGCTGCGCTTTAAGGTGATAATGAAAGCTATTGAGAGAGAGAGAAATTTTCTGAGAATGTATGCGTGTGTGTGTGTGATTTTAGGCACCTGTTCCGAAAGCGCCCTGGGAAGGTGTGAAGGATGCTACCAAGTACGGACGCCCAGCTCCTTCGTACAACACCATTTTATCTGTGCCCAACGATAAGATCACTCCTGACTTCGAGGACTGCATCAATCTCTGTGTCTACACTAATGATTTGAGTGGATCAAAACCTGTCATGGTTTACGTTCATGGCGGTGGATTTTACACAGGATCCGCAGATCAATTCCCGCCTGACTATATCCTTGAGAAGGACGTGGTTCTGGTGGTGCCGCAGTATCGACTTGGACCTCTAGGCTTCCTCTCTACCATGACAGACACCATTCCGGGAAATGCTGGAGCTTTGGATGTGATCCTGGCCTTCGAATGGGTGCAAAAGTACATCCAACACTTCGGTGGAGATCCAAAGCAAGTCACAGCTTTCTCCCAGTCAGCTGGATCCACTCTGCTCTCCATCCTCACATACAGTGATCTGGTGAGAGAAGAGCTGTTCTCTAAGGCGATCTTCTCCTCAAGTGCTTCCTTCGCCACATGGTGTTACGATGTGAACCCTGTTGCCAATGCTCACGACATTGCCAAGCGTTGTGGCTGTCCGAAGGGGAGTTCGGTTGAGGAACTGAATGATTTCATGATGAAAGTCGACGCGAAGACACTTGTGGGATCACACATTAATCATATGCAAGCCAAGACACCAAATGGCATTAACACACTCGGTGGACATAGATTCACCATTGGAGGACCGTCGAATCTTCTGCCCGAGACGACCTTCAATCTCATGCGCAAAGGCAAGGGACGACGGAACCTTCCCTTGCTGGCCGGAGTGGCCAAACACGACGCCACCTTCCTGATGACTGGACTCTGCGACATCTTCCTGCACACGGTTGGCTATGACAATCACAAGTTCAATCAGTTCCAAATGGTTGATACCATCTGCAAGACTCTCGGCTCGGATGAGCAAACAGGAGCTCTGGCGGCGTTCGCAATTATGTCAGTCTTGGACATTGAGGATCTCAAGAAAGGCGACTTCTACGCTATGGTTGATGGTCTGTTTGATCTTGGGGGTGTCATGGTGGTGAAAGGCCCTCTTCTGCGCGAAGTGCAGTACCACATGATTCGCAAGAACAATCCAACGTATCTGTACGCGTTTGACTACGAAGGTGAACACACAAGATTCGGCTATGGAGAAGACACTTCTAAGTATCCATTCGATGGTGGAGTTGCACATTCTGATGACAACATCTACCTCTTCCCATGGCCTAAGAGTGTGGCAAAACTCAATGAAGAAGACACTAAAATTGCGAAGACATTGGTGGACTTGTGGACTTCATTCGCGACGACCGGAGTTCCAACTTCTCCTCAAGTTTCCAGTTGGCCAAAAATGGAACGTAAGTACAGAGATTACGAAATACTTGTCATCAAGGGAGAGAAATTGTGGCTTAAATTTTAAACCATTTCAGACTTGGCTGGACCTTATCTTCATATTGACAAAGAGTGCACAATTGGTGACAATTACTATGATGAATTCCGAGTGGTGGCCAAAGAAAAGAGGAATCTTAAGAGAAACGAGACACTCCGCAAGGCTAAGTAAGGTTTAAATGAGTCTTTTTTTCCTCTTCAATCAAGAGGTAATGCAAATGAGAGAGATAATAAAGTGTCGTGCGACTAAACGCACTTAACATTTTGTGAGATTGTGTGTAAAACATCAGTGTGAAACTGATAACGCTCTGTTCCACTTTGGCTTTGTGCTTAGTCTTCAGCTAAACTTTGAGCTGTGACGCTCAATCTCCCTCTTTTTCTTGTCACATAATCCTATATCAGTTTCATTGCAATTCATAGTGAGCACAGTATTCATCGGTTGCTCGAAGAGCAAAGTGCGAAGAAAAGTTGTCCATTCCTAGGTCAAGCATTGAGTGAAAATACACGGTTTCGTGGGAGTAAAAACCCCATACAAATATTACATAACAATCAGCGAGTGTGATCACTTTGTCAGGCGATAAGAGAACGCGATTATCAGACTACAATACAGTAGTGATGGCCTTATCAAATGTTGATTTTGAGAAAGTCGTTGTGAATATTCCGAGCCTGGGAAGCTTGAGGGGCTCTCAAACCACAAGTGCGTGGACTAGCAGGATTATCTATCAATTTCTGGGCGTAAAATATGCCGAGGCGCCGGTTGGTGAGCTCAGATTCAAGAAACCCGTACCAATTGCACCGTGGAAAGGCGTTAAAGATGCCACAGAGTATGGAAGAACATTTCCCAGTGCCACGGATTTTGAGGCAATACCTGAGGAAGAGAAAAACTACCCTCATTGGGAGGATTGCATCAGCCTTTGTGTCTACTCTACAGACTTGAAGGCATGCCATCCGGTCATGGTTTACATTCACGGAGGAGCATTCAATGAAGGAGGTTCATTTCGTCATCCGCCAAATTATCTGCTGGAGAAGGATATTGTTCTGGTTGTGCCGCAGTATCGGTTAGGACCTCTAGGTTTCCTTGCCACAAAGACTGACACCATTCCGGGAAATGCAGGAATTCTTGATGTAATTCTCGCCTTCGAATGGGTGCAGAAGTACATTCAGTACTTCGGTGGGAATGCAAAGAATGTGACAGCTTTCGGACAATCAGCAGGAGCTGGAATTGTATCTCATCTCACAATGAGTCCTCTAGTTGGAGAGTATCTCTTTCACAGAGTTATTCTTCAGTCAGGCAGCTCTTTTGCCATCTGGGCCACTCATCAAGACCCAATTGGAGATGCCAGGAAGACAGCAATAGCCTCAGGGCAGTGCAATGAATCCTCATCAATTGAGGCGATCGAAGAGTGTCTAATGAAAATGGATGTAAAGTCTTTGCACACATTTGCGAAAAACACTCGAACCAAGCCTGTTGTTGGCGGTCCTTCTGGTTTCTTGGACCAAAGTCCTGACGAGATATTCCTAACTGGCGCTGGTCGAAAGAACCTGCCCATGATGACTGGAGTTACCAAGCATGATGGAGGATTTCTCCTCATGTCCTTCTATGATGGTTTCAAGACTCTTAAGGGCTTTTCAGATAGTAATTTCAATTCATTCAAACTCGTGCACATGATTTTGAGTAGATTCGGATATTCAGACAATCCTGGAATTTTAGCTGCGATTCTGGGATCAAATTTGTGGCGTTCAGAAACTCTGATTAAAGGAGATTTTCACGAAATGCTCAATGGACTGTATGACCTTGTTAATACAATAATGCTGAAAGGTCCAGTATTGAAAGTGGCACAAATGAATGCTTGTGCAAATCCTCAGCAAACTTGGCTCTATTCCTTCGACTACGAAGGAGAATATACAAGATTCGGCTATGGAAAAGACACTTCAAAGTACCCTTTCAAAGGTGGAGTTGCGCATTCTGACGATAACATCTATTTGTATCCATGGCCTGAGAGTGCGGCAAATTTAAATGAAGAAGACACAAAAATAGCCAAGAAAATGGTAAACTTATGGACTTCCTTTGCAATTAACGGCATTCCATCAACTGAAGACCTCAACTGGCCGCCAATGACCAGTAAGTACCACAAGCAGTGACAAATTTATTGTGTCTTGTCTTATCAAACTCTCTTTCGCAGCACCTATTGGGCCATACTTGCGCATTAATAGCACTTCCTCTGTCGGCCAGAATTTCCACGATGAATTAACCGCGATGTCTCGAACGGAGAACAATTCATCTCGCCCGGAAAAGCGTGATAAGGCGAATTCCTACACGAATGTGTAATACAATATCATCAATTCAATGCATATTGATAAGGTGTGGTCAATTATATTGTTCTAATAAATCCATCAAGTGATAAGATACGCTATAAAATCCACTCTGTCGATGAAATTTCATTCAGTAGCTCAAGAGAATTCCCTCCAAAATCACACAAAGTGCGACTTTTTGTGCTCTCACGAATAGGGGATGGATTGGAAACAGTTTGTGACTCTGCTTTATCTCCTCCCGGCCTTTGCCGTGGCTAAACCAACAGTTGAGACTCTGTCTGTGCGTGTCCCAGGCATGGGACCGATTGTTGGCTCTGTTTCGGAAACAGCATGGACACAATCCACTGTATTCCAGTTTCTGGGCATTCCATATGGCGAATCACCATCCGGAGAGTTGAGATATAAGGTAAAGAGGCGATTTGCTGGCAAGAAGTGCAATTTTAACAAACCCACGCTTTTAGCTACCTGTACCGAAAGCCACATGGACCGAGTTAAGAGACACTACTCGACCGGGAAGAGCCTGTCCAGGCATTGGCATCCTGAGCAGCCCACCAGAGAGTATCGAACCAGATGCCGAAGACTGTCTAACACTCAACGTTTATACGAAGAACGTGAGTTAAATTGCATATCTTCCTAAGGCTTCCACTAATCTGTACACCAATTCTCTTGATTACAGCTATCTGGCAGACTGCCTGTTATCGTCTACATTCACGGAGGAGCGTTTGTCATGGGATCAGCCCACAGCTATCCGCCGGGGTATTTACTCGAGAAGGACATCGTCCTGGTCGTGGTACAGTATCGCTTGGGACCGCTGGGATTCCTCTCCATGAAGAGTGAGAATTTGCCAGGAAATGCAGCCATATTCGACGTGATCCTCGCCCTCGAGTGGGTGCAAGCGCACATCAGTTCCTTCGGAGGAGATCCCAACAGAGTCACTCTGATGGGACAGTCGGCAGGAGCGGGACTTATCAATGCCCTGGCCTACAGTCCTGTCGTTGACGAGAGACTCTACCATCAAGTGATAGTTCAATCAGGAGGAGTGCAAGCGACATGGACCTGGGATGACACACCGCAGGAGAATGCCAGGATAATAGCCATGAAGGGTGGTTGCAACTACAACTCGACAGACGAGGAGTTCGAAGAGTGCCTCAAAGGGATGAGTCTCTTCAATTTGTGGGCTGCTTACGCGAACCACATGGTAAGTATATACCGAAGAGCGTAAAACTGCGATTCTAAGTAAGTCTAAATTGCTGAATTCTCTAGATGGCCAACGCTCCGAATGGCCTGAATGCGTACGGAGGAGATAAGATGACAATTGGGGGCCCCTCGAACTTCCTTCCCGCCAGTCCATTTGACATCATGATGAGTGGCGGAGGAAGACAGAATCTAAGGATGATGACAGGCGCCACAAAGAATGAGGGCACATTCGCTCTTATCGGCGTATACGATATCATAAATCAGACTATAGGCACTGGAAATCATCGCTTCAACAGTTTCCAATTGATTGACTTGACGAACAGAATCCTCGGCATTACAGACTACACGGGAACTTTGACAGGATTCCTGTCCAAGAGCTTGTGGAACCAAGAACAGATCTCCGGCGGTGTGTTCCAGGACTTTGTGAATGGCCTTGTGGATCACTGTGGCGTGGCGATAATCAAAGGACCAGTCATGAGAGCTGCCCAAGGCAATTCTTTTTTCAATTCCGGTGAGACTTGGCTCTACAGTTTCGACTACGAAGGAGAACACACAAGATTTGGCTACGGAGAAGACACTTCCGCGTATCCTTTCGAAGGTGGCGTCACGCATTCCAATGACAACATCTACTTATTTCCCTGGCCTCCGGAAGTGGCGCAACTGAATGAGGAAGACACGGAGTTTGCCAAGAAGATGGTAGATCTGTGGACATCCTTTGCCATTGATGGAGTTCCCTCCGCCCCAGACGTTCCCTTCTGGCCACCAATGACTAACGTTTCAGGACCTTATCTCCACATCGACAAGGAGTCTCGCGTGGGTCAAGATTTCTATGATGAGTACTCAGTCACAGCTAGAGAGGGAATCCCCAGCAGATCTAACATTGTCTAAGAGATCATTGTATTGATTGTTGTGTCTAATAAAGTCGCTTGAAAACATTCTGTGTGTGTGCATTGAAGAAACCATTGGTTTTCTCAAGGGTTTTCTTTTCAAAACAGTACTCAAAATCTCTGGGGAAAACACTGAATTTGTCTAGACGAATTGAACTGCACATACCTATATTAAAAAAAAAATCGTGAGAGTGTGAACATTCGTGCATGAAACATAATACGAAATTACAGGTTGTCACAGTCTTTTAGACACTCCAATGGGCTGGCAAATCCGCCCCGTTTTCTGGAGCACAACAACACCCGAAAAAAATGTGACGGATTTGTGTGAAAAACGAATTGATTTTCAATTTCACACAAGGCGACAATTAAAATAAGTGACCATTGAATGGAAACCCCTTCATTTCGCCCCATGATTCAGCGCGTCACACACTGTAATTATCGCGCATAGCGCAGGATTGAGTGCGACTTTTAGCACCTCAAAGGGTAGCATTAACTCTGGTGGATACTCGAAGAGGTGCTTCGTTGTCTTGGACTTCCTGCCAGGACCTTCACATGCATTCCTTTGAACGTGTCATAGATTATAGGTTTGCGATTATACACACCCCAGACAATGGCGAAGCGAGAAAGAGAGTCCCGAAAATACGCACAGGCTCTTTTTTCGCAAACAATTGCTCCTCATCAATAACATCAATACACAACTATATTGAGCCTTTCTTCTCGCCATTCTTGCACCATGAGTTGCGAGGACAAAAGACAGGATATCCATAGAGACTCCTTTTCTCCGCACGAGGTGTGAACTTTTCTTCAACTCAGGCCATTCTCTTGTTTCACGTGAAATACCCCCACATTCAAATAGGTAATATTAAAAATCTTCCTCCTTGTCACAATCTCTTTGTGTGCCGAAGTTGCTCTGGCAGCAGAAAATGCATCAATGGTGAGGCAACTTTTCCCGTCAGAATTTCAATCTGCCTTCCACCAGAAAAAGTTTGAGAAAAATTGCCAATAAGAAGAGTCGTGCACTGCGGAAAACACGAAAAATTCAACTAAAGTACCTCAAGGATGCTTGAAAATTATTTTCCTCAGTGTCACTTTCCTTCCGTGCAGTCGTCAAAGGAAAAGTGCGATGAAAAGAAAAATGCGGGTGGAAAAGAAGTGTACAATAAGCTAAATAATAAGAATGATGAAAGGCAAATGGAAGAGGCTCGAGGGGGTAAAAAATGGGAAGAATGAAGCTTTCTGCAGAAGAACTCCCATTGTTGCTCCACCGGGAATTGTCAATCGAAAGAATATGCCGCGAGAAAGCTCAAAAGAAAATTTGATTTCCACCTTTTTCTCATTTCCTAAACTTCTCACTAAAAATCGAAATTTAAAGCCATCACACGTTTAAAGTTCCTCCCTGAGAATTTCACACACAGAAGCACAAACCATGGAAATCAATGTTTTCGAACAAGGAAAATTCCTACCATGAAATAATGGTCCTGACGCCTATTGTGTGGCACTTGTTTAGGGAAATCTCTGGATTTCTCCTGCATTTGACAGATATTAAAAAGAACTCACCTTATTATTGAGGCGAAACTTTCAACCCTCCAATCGACGCTTTATTTCATCCTCAAAAATCCACCCTCTCACGCCGCAAAACTCACGGGTGGGCCATTCTTCTGGGCGTGATTGTGTGTCAGTTGAATCCCACAAGAGTCGATGGGTCACCAATTTTAGCATCCTGCTAGACTTTCCCCGTGTGAAGAGGAGATGAGACGGTTTAAGTTCAAATTGCTGTGGCTGCTGAAATATGTAAGAATGGAGAACAAAGTATGCAGAAGTGAATAAGTTCAACCGAGTTTACTCCGTTAACCCTCATTTCAATTCTGAATGGGTTCATTTTGCGCTCATCCGTTGATTGAAATTAGAATTAAAAGTTTTATCCCAAGCCAGGCCAGAAATTAATTAATTATATTGCTTAACGATGCACGAGATGGAATAAGATTAACCCAAGGAGTGTAAACCTCACAGTCTGTGGAGAGGAGAGCGGTGACGTCACAAGCCGCAAGCAAATCTCTGTATTTCCTCTTCGCTCTACGCACTGAGATGTTTACACTTCTTGGGGTTAACCAAGATTATACATCATCAAGATAACACCTCGCCGCACTTCTAACCTCCCCCGTCGATGAATTACAACCGGAAATGTATTAGGAAGCGATCCAATTTCCTCATAACCTCCAGTGCAAAGTGAAACACATAATTGGAACGTTCTCATAATGATAATGCGTGTGCGGTGTAAATTTCCCTACAATGTTTCAAACACATCGTCATCACCAACTCGAGTCAGCGAATGGAAGACAGAGGGAATTGTTTGGGAGAAAAAAGCCACCCCCAAAGTCGACAGAGGGGTGGTTTTTCATTGCGGCAGACGCGGTTGGGGGGAGAAAAAAAAGTCGAATATGAAAGAGGAGAAGAAATGATGGAAAAAAAGCTGTGTGAGTTAGTTTTAATGAAAGGAAAATACTCGGTGGAACAACAAAAGGTCTGAGCGCGTTGAGAAAAATGGGTGGAAAGAAAGAGTCGGTGAATAAAATGGAGAAAATTAAACTTCCGTTTCACCCAATAATGGCGCAATGCTGTGAATGAGAGAAATGCAAGTCATATATATTGAAGATAGCACAGAGACGGTGAATTACCATTGGGGATCGCGCGCAGGGCAGCAAAAAAGACGAGGAATAACAAAATATTTTCATTATTGCCCCCTCTCTTCTCAACTTGCCATCAGTTCTTCTTCTCATTTTTTTTCCAGAGTATTTGCTTTAGCGTCCAGCGTACGCAGTGTCAGAAATGGGCTGCCTTTCCTCCAAAACTTCTTAATTAACAGATGTTGCTCATCATCCTGGCCTTTGTTGGATACACGCAGCCTCACGAGGGCCGCACACATTAAAATGTAATAACTCTCCCTTCTCCAGGCGAATCGTCGAATTTCGGCAATCAAACATTGAGGCAGAGTAATCAAGTGAAAATATCCAACGAGCTTAAATAGATGCCATGAAAGCTAATCGATTGGATCTTGGCCAAAGAGGCAATTTCTACATGCTTGATAATTGGATAACAGTGTGCTCATACCTTCGCGCCAAAGAGCCTTTTCAAATGCCCCAATAATGAGGGACAAATTGATGTGTTCAGTTTTCTCTGCATTTCCAATTAAATTCCTCAATACGCGCGCTCTGGCCGGGCGATGTGAAAGAAAAGCCTCTTCTCTCACCCTCTCTGAAGTCCAGAGTGTGTCTTTTTAATCAACAACCCTCAATCCATTCATGGCATCAGAATCAACCTTTTCTCCTCCACCACTGACTCTGGCCATTCATCCAGAGAATAAACATATCCAAAATACCATTGATGGACAAAAGTGCACCTCTGTTTGGTGAATGGTGTCGCTATAGCCAAATGCATCGCACCATGAGAAAGAATCTGGAGAATCATCCTCAGGTATTCACTAATCTTTATTTATCGATTTCTCAGCGCTTTATTAGTTGTCTTTTGTGGTGTGTCTCTTGGGCCTTTTTATCCACCTTTTCCAAATGCAACCAATGGACAAGGTGGGCTCACAATGTCCACTGATACACTTCTTTTTTTCCCTTTATCTCTCCTCATATGCAATCAATGGGAAGATTTATCGAAGAAGGGAGATTTTAGTCTGTTTCCTATCAGCTACATTTTCTTCTTCATTCACAAACTTTACCAGTCAGAGGGTGAAGAAGTTGGGCAATATTTTGTATAGAAAACCTTTGAGAAGTTCACTGTCTTTGCGATTTAGCATTGAACTATAGAGAAAAGCTGCAGAATTCATGTATTTTATTAAACACGATAAAGGAATCCCAAAGACTCTTCATCTGCAATTCCCATCAATTTCACGTGAAAGTATCTCATGCAGTGTGCATTTTGAGTCTCATCGGCGAAATTTGCACTTGAAAACGAGATGAATGATGCGAAGGGCGGGCGACAGATGTCTTGTGGAGGGCTCTAAAATATGACTGATTTGCCACATGACGATTTCTCTGGAGAAATAATCCACGCAAGGATGATTCACTAAGTGCTTCATTATCCATGTGGCGGGGATAAAAAAGGAATTTTCCGTGTCATCTCATGGCATCAACGACATCTCAATTGGGATTTATTTCACCACTCATTTTCAAACATTGAATAGAGGAAATTTGTATGGAAAGTCCTCGTTTGCAAATGTCGTCTATTTGAGTGGAAATTTAATTTAATTGAATGAGAGAAAAGGAGAGTCCTTCACCCGTTTTTTTTTTCTCTTTCTCTTCATTTCTTCTCACATTTTCTCCTTTCCACTCCTCCAGCGAGGACAATCGAGACGCCATTAAGTCTATTTGAGTCCTCCTGAATTGTCGCAATAGTGGAATTGAGTGTCAAAGAAGGAAATACATAGATATATATTTGAGCGCTGTATTCGAGGGACTCCTTGTGGCCTGGGTATTTGCGTAGCGAAATGAGGCGCAAGAATAACATTCGGATGGCGAAGCATCCCCATGGGATCGAGAGAAAAAAGTCCCATTAGTTTTAAAATGGAAATCCAATAAGGTTGAATGCTTTTTATTTGTACTCGAGCACTCGTTTATCATCCCTTGTGGTTCACCAACGCAAATTAAAGGAGAATCATGTTTATTTGTCCTCACTGGGACAAATGTGTCTCACCCTCGAATGCACTTGAGGCCTTGCAATTGATTGTAATTGGAAATTTCTTGGGCTTCGCTTGCAAAATTCGTGTTGATTCAAAAGCAACACTGTTCACAACTCCATCTCGAAGCGTTCGCCCCCCAAAAAAAAAAGACCAGTCATTGAAAGGGAATATCAATGTAATCTTTCTCACTGAGAGTATGGAAAGAAAGGGGGAATAAATTCTTACCATTGTCATGAGCTCCGTTTGACCCCTCTTTGGGCTATTACGCAAGCCACCCTCGCAATATGCAAAAGGTCAGGCGGAGTGACACAGATCGAGAGAAAGAGGATTTATTTGAATGCCAAATGGGATGTAATCTCTCAAGATCTCCTCTTTTAGCTCCCCAGAATAATAATCAACTCTCAATGACTTTGGGGGAAAAAAAAACCCCATCGAATTGAGGGGGTGGTAAAAACTCCCTGCAACTCTCCTCGAAATCAAATTAATCCCACCTTTGTTGGTGAGACAGCGCGCAAAAATCCTCACCGAATTTTTTTTCTCGCACCCGCGCCAAGTGTGAGGATAATCTGCACTCCAAGTCATTGCCAAACACTCTAAAAATCTTCCCAATAATCAGCGCGAAGGATTGGAAATCAAATTAAATTGCTGTCCTCTCACGGCGCTTTTTTTTTCCTAACACACACTCTTCTAATCTGTCTCATCACCGCAATTTACCTGACACTCTCATTCAAGGCGTCATCGCGCTCCCTCCAATATTGACACACCAGAGCCACAATGACAGCGCAGGGATTCCTTCCTTATTCATCCTGGCGAGGTGATGGTAATTGAAATTCATTCCTCCTCACAGATCATCATTTCACTATCTATTGTCACAGTGTGAGTGTTATTTAATATTTTGTACTGCTCGAGGAAATGCGCATGATGGTAGCAAATTGGTTTTCAACCTGCGATTCACACCTCAGCCTGAAGGATCACCAACAAACAGAGATGATCAGTTGAAGAATTAGTAGATTTGACGCATTGCAGAGCATGACAAAGTGACATGAATTACAAGAATAGAATATATACTCAAAGAAGTCCTTAATAACATATATAATAGTACTGAAATATTCGCTGCATCAAGCTTGATTCTGATTAACTCTCCCCCTCTCGCTTCTCAAGAATTCACTGCTGAAGCACAAAGAAGTCTTTAACCTATGGGAAATCCCTCATGATTCAATATCAACTCTTCCATGACTGTGGTTAGCATCCCTGAAATTTTCTCACTGTACATAATATGTTTTGCTAAATTATCATTTGAATAAATTCCCCGCGTGTGAAATGATTTCAGGTGTGAGTGAAATTTTGTAAGCGCGGAAGGAGTGTTAATTAAATTTGTTATTCATTAATTTTCATGCTTCCACGGCATAGTGTGAATTCGCCTCAACAATTCCTTGTTATTCAGTGTGAATCCTGGGATGCTTTGCAGAGCAGGAAGATGAATTAAATTGGGCTGATGAGTGGAGATTTTTTCCAACAAAACTCTCGCACTGTTTGGCGACAGAGGATGAGAGCTTGTGGATTTTCTCATAATCCCATTATCTTGCCATTTCAATGCATGTTTCCACGGAGTTTTCCTTCAAGGCACTGCGCCAAAGTGAGGGGTTGCTTTTTTGTCTGCGCATTGAGAAAGGATGTGAGAGGAAAAAATGAGATGTTGCGAGTGGAAAAAGAGGCATGATTATTGCAAGTCATTTGTGTCACTCTGTTTGTTGAATAAAATGATGAATAAATATAATGTCGATGCGGCTGGTTACACTGTGTGAGAAGAGACCATTGAGGCTTTCGACGATTGTCATCACCGAAGGGTTGATTTGCTTGTTTGCGCGCCTACAATGAAAGTGCTGACAATGTTTAGGGGTATTAATCATGTTGTCGATTGCGTCGGAAATTAATGTGATTCATCTCCGGGTGGAAAAATCCCGATCTTAAGCGTCTTTCCATTGCAATCTCGCTGTTGTGATCTCAAAAGCCCTCTCAAAAAGTTGAATGCCATATTCACATATGTTTCTCTTGATGAAAAGCACTGTCGCTCGTCTTAAGATTAGTGCATGAAAGCTCCTCTCTTCCGCCTGGAATTTCCCATCTCTCCACCCACTTTCGCAAGAGCTTTTTCTTACCCAGTGAAATATCATTTGTAAGTTGTTGCGAGAGAAACTATCGCAAAATGTTCTTTGTGCACGACTCAGGGTGTATTTATGGCAACTGTGGAGTGACGTGCGGGGAGGAATGTATAGTGGAGCCTTTGTGCCACCATACATAGAGAAATATATACAATATCCAACAATGGCGCGAATGGGGAGAGAGATGGTATGAAAGAGCTCCGCCCGATTGTTGTGCACAAGACGTTTTTGTTGGCTCCACAAGAAACCAATGGATGGAGGCGCCGAGTATTCTGGCGATGACAGAGAATTTCACAAAATGTTTTCTCAAGTGCTCGCCCGAGCCTTGTTTCCCGGGACGACGCGAGAGGAGTGAAAGAAATCCACGGAGGAAGTTTCTCAGCATACTGTAAAAAAAAAAACTGCACTGATTTCAAGGGGTTTCAGTCAAGGAGTTTCAGTCTCAATTCCATATCAAAGACTCTCTCTCTTCTTCTGCTGACTTCGTGAAATGCCCAAAGATTATGCGCGACCACTTGAGAAATTGGCAGTCAAAGAGGCCCGATTTCCTCAAGTGCGCCATGCGGACTCGAGAAGGTCTCACGGTTTGTGTAGGGCCCACAGAAGCAGCAGGGGAATCGCAAGGGCCCGCCAATTGCGGCAATTGCAAGGAGGGCCACTTGTCGCCCAAGAAAGAGTTAGATTTCAGCTGGATATGGGAACGCAATCCCTCACAGTCGCCCAAAGGCACGCCACTTGAGTGGGTCTCAATCACATTTTCACCCTCCTAAATGCCACTCACACCCCAATTGTGTGTTGGTGAATTAATTTTCTTAACATTTTTATTTGTTTGAATTGTGCGTCGCAGTGCAATTAACGAGATTGCCCCTCGATGGATGAAATTCCCGCCGAGATTTATTAAGTGAGCAAATAATCCATAAAATTCCCATTATTTTTCCCCATTAAAATCCCACTAATTGCCTAGCGATGCCCACACAGAATCAACGATGAATCGACACATTTTCACATATGTATGTAAGAAAGAAAATTGAGTCATGACATCGCAATGAAATTAATTTCACACTTAAGCCATGGACGAGTTGGAAATTTTTCATCTCATTTCGGAGATTTCTCAACACTCACAAGAAAGAACCATTAAATTATCATGACAAAAAAAGAAGAGAAAAAAAATATTGAGGGCATTTTTTTCTTGTCACACACAAAAAAAATCCTCGTCCAGTTGAGAAGGAAGTTGGGTGGGAGAATTAATTCTATTTACATAAAAATACAGCATCATTTGTGATTCTTGTCAAAAGAATTGCTTGGGGTGGATTTTTTTTCCGACAATAATTACTGGAGAAAAAGCCTTAAAGTTTAGATAGTATGAAAAATTAAAGGGCATTTTAGTCGTCTTTGATCCTATATTTATCGTTTCATGGACAATTGTCACATTTTTGTGGAGGTCTAAGAGTAACTTTATCCATCCATTCCGCACTTTCTCGTCGCACTTCAGCTCACTGGACAGACTCATTTTAGGCAATTGTCATGAAAACCCAACTATTTCGCTATTGTTATGTCTTTTTCTCACTATAAAACATCTTTTATGCGCATTTTCTCCATTGCACGACATTTCCTATTACCATTCATCTCATTGTTGCTATTCGACTGTTTTGTTTGCCTCTTTTGTCACATATCGCACTGTGATACTTTTCTTCTCGTTTTCTTGGCCATTTTCATCCTCAACAATGCAAACGCGAAGGGGCCTCGAAGATGGTGAATAAAAATGACAAAATATCGCAATAAATGAAGCTTCTGTGGTCTCAACAATTCTCTGTGATAGAGACATTATCGTTTTGTCAATCGGCGGTGGAAAATCATCGTTCTCTTGGCAGCGGTGAATGTCCTGTGCGACCCTCCGTTTTGCGTCCCAGAAATTGAGGAGAAGAAGAAGAAGAGGAGTCAGCAGTTATGACAATTACTATTATGACATCTTCGCATTCAATTGCCACACAAGTTTGACCAGAGGAAAGTAAGTTTGCCATTCAACTTTTGGCACAATAAAGTGCCACGGGGCAATTTTATTGTCATTCATACCATAGTGCATTTCTCACTGGGGGAAACTCGACATAAATATCGCTCGAGATGAAAATATGACAGTAAGTGCACGAGTATTGAGTAAATTAGTATCCTTTTTGGGCTAATTTGTCATTTCTCGGCCATTTATCGGCACGACTTCGATGACAAGGAGGTGGTGCCCATTCTGACGTTATATTCCCCATTATTTATATGCTTTATTTTCCTCCTTCCGGCATTTTTCCTTCCTCATGCCACGCATGGAAATCCCTTTCACTCCTTCACTTAATGACACACTCCTGCTGAGGGTTCGGAAAGCCCGCGTCGAATGATAAAATATCCACTCGATTGTGTGTACTTTTCTGATTACGATTGTGCTGATGTGCGCCGAAGAAAAGCATTTGGGATTGAGATGGTGATTGAATAGGAAATCGTGATTTTTCCCTCCACATTTTTTTTTCTTCTGTGCCTCTCTCAGCACAATGGGAAAGGTAAAAGAAATTTCCCTTTTTCCATACCTCTTCTCATGGATGGGGGGGGTGGTGGGCTTCGTAAACCCCCATGAGAATTGGTGCGGGTGCAGAGAAAAATGAGGATGCAAATGTGTTGATATTTAAATGGCACATTGAGCAGTGCGTGTGAAATTAATGGTCAGAAGAGGAAGCTTCTATCTTCGATGACCAGCCGATTTTTTTTTGTTCACCAATCCATCAAATAACATTTGCCATTTTCCCGAAACCTCCCACACTCAGACACGATTTGGATCAATTTCCGGGAATTATTTTCACTGCTGGCGGTCTCTTTGTGCTCAATGCTGGTGAAATGTAATACCATTTTCATCACTGAAAGTGTTCCTTGGCAAGTCCCATTGACTTCACGGCCGTGCACTTTATCCTGATTGTCAAATTGTTTAACTCCTTCAGAACAGTAAATAGACAGAGACAAAGCTTTCATCGTCTTTTTGCATCTCGGACAGTGAAACAGAGCTACTAAATAAGACATTGCAGAGAAATTTACATCCAATTTTAATGCTTCTCTTGCAATTTAGAATCACAACTGTCGCATGGGGTGAGCAAAGTGATTAATTCGCCTCAAAAGCACCTCTTTTGTGGGCTCTTTCACCGTAAAACACTGAATGGCACTCAAATTCTTTCATCACACCATTTCGGTAATTAAAATCTAAGCGCACCCTCGTGACTCCTCAGCACCCCATCCCCACAGAAAATCGACTGGGTGGTCTTGTTTCGTCACCATTGGCGACAATTGTAGTGTCAACAGACTGCTTTTGGGTGTGAGTTCGGTTGCCTAGAGGATGCCATTCTCAAAACAATTAAACAGAACATTTTCCATGTGTTTCTCCTCTTGCCACTGCACGGAAATATCGATGGTGAAAAATCCCCAGTGGAACTTTACATGTGAATTCCAACCACGTGTGGGACGACTTTGGTAAATGGAAAAGTGATGCATTTTGCGTGGAATAGAAAATAACAACACAGTGGTTGAAAAGATTTTATTGTGATTTTAAATAATGTGGAGAGAATATATGAATGCTTGCCACCCTCACAAAATTCACAATGGCATCAAGAGAGTGGGTGTGTTGCCAAACTCCAACCCGATAATCCGCAACCCTTCCGCGTCGAAAAGAGCCCGCCACCCCCCAAAAAATATTCATTCAACTCCTCTCCTTCATTGAAAAATGGTTACAAAATATAATATATTTTGCACGTGAACAATATTGTCGCACAAAGAGCATTTTGTTCATGTCTCCGCAGTGGCAGGACATGGCTTTAAATGGGTTTATTTGACAATGCCAAAGAGAGGGTGAAAATTTTCATAAAACCTCCCCGCCCACACTTCATACCCAAATATACATTGAGTGTGGAAAATTTGGACAAAAAGGTGAAAATATAAGCTCAAAACTTTTACATCACAAAAAGACGTTCACAGAAAACTCTGAAGATGTGTAACAATTTCTCAAAATAATTGCTCAACCAAACTCTCGACCTTTCTTCACCCAAAAAGCTCTGCCAGAATGTCAAAGGGGAAAAATTATATTCATGCAGTGTACACAAATTCTCCCAATTTCTGCTGTGGCTGTGAAAATCAATCTACTTCTGGTCCATTTTAAGGCAAAGAGAGAATTTTAGAAACAAATAAAAAAAAATGAGCCAATTTGCTAATCAAAATGTACATTCGCGGCACTTTTCACACCTTGTGTGACTGGAAAACAATCAAAAGAACTCATTTGTCTCTCAGCATTGGGCTTCTTTTCCTCCGTCAACTCTTAACCTTTGTTCGAACGAACTCTCTTTTAGCGCTGTGAATAGCCTAGAAAATCTAGGGGATGGAAAAAGCTTTGGAATGTCGCAACGAAACGTGGCTTTGTTTCAGCTTTTCATGTGACTACAATAACTCATTGTGACTGCACTGGAAGTATGATTACAAATGGTAATTGAATAAGAGTGTCTTTTTACTATAAAACCCCTTTTCCCCCCATTAAAAACCACCCACTAGACTTTCTGCTATCGACGTTTCTTCATTCGTTATAGCTATAACAGAAATTTCTGTTTACAAAAATCACAACGTCAAATAGTCTAGGTAAGAATTATGCAAAAGAAATGGAAGAAAAGCCTGTCATTAGGGGGTATAGAAGAGAATTATATTTACAAGGTTATAAAGCAACAAAGAATGTAATGAGCCTTTTACTTGGAGAAAAGGTGCATAAATTGACTAAAAATCCTTGTCGGCAAAACACCAAAAACCACCCTCGATGCCATGCGGCAAGAATCCAATTAAAGTAAATGTAATATTCCATGTTCAGAGTTTCTCATTAAATATTGACAGAAAGAAATGCTGCCGAAGCCATACATTTATTTTTGCAAGATGTGTTAATTGCTGTTGAATTGGGAGAAACAAATGAGTGTAAAAAGCAATTCGAGAACACCTAGTATTTTAATTAAGCGACAATGTGAGCGCTATTTTGCCAGAAAATGAGACACTGTTTGTGAGGCTTGGGTGGTAAAACTTCAGGGACACTTTTACTACGTTCTAAGCAATTTCAGTTTCACCTTCAAACCATGTAAGGTATATACAAGATATATTGGAGGGATTTTACAGTGCAATTGCAGGTCATCTGCAAGGGGTGAACTTCAATATAATCAATATACGGAAAATACTTGCGTCTGCAGAGTTGTGCAGGCGTGCAAAGTGAGATGGATCTGTGGCAATGGGGGCTTGTGACGCTCCAATTTCAATTGAGCTTTGGGGGGTTGATATGACAGAGAAAAAAATCGATTGAGGCTGCAGCCAAATGGCCAACTGAGGGCGAGAGCTTCGCGAGAGTCGACAGTTGCCAAGAGAAACGTCGATTTCTCTCCCTTTGCCAGAGTCACAACGAGGGGCGTCACTCATGGCAGGCCCGGCCCACAAAAAAGTTCCCGGAACGACGAAAGAGAAGGAGAGAAAAGTTGACGAAGAACAATACCATCAACTGTTGTGCGTGAGATCGTTCAGTTTGGCTGAAACTGTTGCAGAGGCAAGACTCATTCATCCAAGTTGTTTCGCTATTGTGTCGCTATTGTGCATAGAATTCAGAACACACTATACAGAGCCTAGAGCCTATTTCTCACACCTAGATTTCAAGACTGACTCTTTTCTCTGCCTGACAATTGTGACAAAAGCATCAGTGAATGTTGCAGAATTGCTGATTTTCAGTGAAAAAAAAAGAAGAACTTGTGAATTGAGAGACCGCAAAGTGATACAGTTATGACCACCCTCACGCACCCACCCTACGGATTTCCGCTATCCATGGGCCTAGAGATGCCCACACCGGGAGACTACGCGCCCTCATCGAATCACAGTCCGACGGACATGAAGCCGCGACTCAGCTTTCCACCCACATCGGCCAGTCTCACCGTCGGACAGTCGCCCGCGGCACAGAGCGGTCAGAACACCCCATCCAGCGGCATGTCCACATCCCCCGGCCAGGAGGGACATATCAAGCGCCCCATGAACGCCTTCATGGTATGGTCACGCATCAAGCGGCGCCAGATCGCCAAGGACAATCCCAAGATGCACAATTCGGAAATCTCAAAGCGCTTGGGCGCAGAATGGAAGCTGCTGAATGAGGCTGAGAAGCGCCCCTACATCGACGAGGCGAAGCGCTTGCGGACGCAGCACATGAAGGAGCACCCTGACTACAAGTATCGACCCCGTCGCAAGCCCAAGAATCCGCTGGCCACGAGCCAGGCCAGCCTGCCTCTCTCCATGCAGGCACCCGGAAAGACACCCCTCAGCGCTGCCTACAATCCCTTCCATCAGCTGCCGTCCTACTTCGCGCCCAGCCACCCTCTGGACCACCCCACTTACCCCGTGCCATACTTCAGCGGCTTCGATCCGCTCGCGCTCAGCAAACTCCATCAGAGCCAAGCCAATCAGCCCACCGTCTTGGAGGCGCAGAAGGCGCCACAGATGCCCTCCACCACCCTGGGCAGCTTCTATTCCGGCATCTACGGCGGAATCTCGGCCGCGCCCGCCCTCTACGCCGCCACCAATGCCTACACGTCCTCGGTGAGCTCCACGTCGCCCAGCTCGAGTCCGGGCACCGCCACATCGCCCATGGACATTGCAGACTCACTCAGGAGGCCCGTGTCCGTCATCTATTGAGCCCATCGATCACTTCATCATCCTTAGATCATCTGTAGAGTATATTTAAATTATGCAGCACGCCTAGCTAGTAATTTCTAATTATACCCTTGTGTTATTTGTCCAAGAAGTCCCTCAGGATCACCAGATCCCGCTGTAAATACGACCTGAGGCGACGCACCGATTGTTTAGCGTACATCTAGACATCATAATCTTGACTGTTTTCTATTTGCAAGTAATGTGTACAATGTTAAGAAGCGCGCTCCACATCAATTCAGTTAGCTTTATTTGTTGGATTCTCCATTCCTTCCACCAATTCTTGTGCTATTTGGCCAACAAATGTATAAGTTTAAGGACAGAAAAAAAGACAACCAATGTTGAGGAGAGAGAAATTTGAAAATAAATTGAGAATGAGCTGACTTTTGTGTTTGCCTTTGGCGAAGAGACAATGGACAAAAAAGGATTGTTATATTGCTAAAAGTCCCAAAGTTACAGTTTTTTTTTCTTCTTCTTCGGCAGTGTGCTGTAAAACACCACCCCTGAATATTTTTCTAAGGAACTCATATAACTTCCTATTGTCCGGTGCCTTGAGAAATTACTGTGTGTGTGCACAGTGACGGAAGAAACTGTGGGACGTTCACGGGAAAAATGGTGGAACAAAGAGATGCATTTAAAACATCCTTTTCTCTCTCGTGGCGAGGAATTTTGACACATTTTTATGATGCATGAATGAGAGGACACAGGGAGAGAGAATGACGTCCGAGGACAATGGCAAGGAGGAACCTTGAGGAGGACAATAGGATTTGGCGATTTCGCAGAAGAAGACACAGTGGAGACGCACGGGTACCAGGCGTCTCCACTGTCACCCTCCAAATGTCGAAACGGGGAAATCCCACGAGGTCATTAATCATAAAATTAATAAATATTACCCCGTGACAATGGGTAAGAGGAGATAAAAAGACCAAATCTCTGTGCAATAATCAGTCACCCATTGTTGCATCCTCTCATTTGCCAGTGTTCTCTGGTGAGAGGGACAAAAACTCACCATCCAAATCGAGGGATGTTCTCATATGCATGTGCAAATAATTTGATGATGAAACCAACATAATTCCGAGGAGAGAGAGACGACAATTTGCCGAAGGGATGAAAGTCCTCGCAAGATTAATGACTTATAGTCTCACTTGAGTGTGTTGCCATTTCGAATCACACACAATTTCAAGTGGAAAATGCCTCTCTGTCACACTTTTCTCAATGGAGGGTGAACATCTATGCCCGAAAGCCAATTGTCTCGCTTTGGCGCATAAATTAAAAATGATAGAGAGAGAGAGAGACTTTTTGCCGCCAAATCATAAAGAGAAAAATACCAGAGGTAAAAAAAGATCGTAACGAATAATTAATCAATTTTGGTGACGAGAGACACAAAGCAGAAAAAAAAACTGATCACAGTTGCAAAATGACATGATGTCTATTTGCGCGCCTTTCGACAAATTGCGAAAGAAATCAACAAGAGGTTCGTGACATTAGCAAGTTCTCACTTCACGTGTTTTTTTTTTAACTTCTTCTAACCCTTCATGGAAGGCTAAGAAGAGTCTATCAGGCGTTTTATGTTGATTACTTGTTACCATAGAGAAGCTGAATTAGAGTATATTTCCAAGAAATGCATCCCTATCACAACAATTTTTCCCTCTTCTGCCAATAAATCGATCTGCAAATATATTTTCTCATCCGACTGCACACAGCGCGGAAACTGTAATTCATTCCGCGTGGCAGATTTGGTCATTAGTGGAATGTGAAAATGGGTGTAAGTGGAAAAAAAAGAGTTGCGGAAAATGCGTCAAAAATCCACCCCAATTCCTGGATATAACCTCGGCACATAAATCTTTTAATTGAATTCATACGCCATTCTCAAATGGAGAGGATTTTTTGTCCGACACACTCATTCGGTCTCTAAATAATTGTCCTCGAGTGTTTATTCACTCTGAAACATTTTATATGCATGCATTGCTCGTGGTGAATTCAACTCCCTCTCGTCTCAGGGGCATTTTTCCAACACTTTCCTCTGGACGAAGCCAATGACCAGAGGGGTTGTGCAGTGACTTGGGCAAATGGAATTTCACTGTTATTAAAAAGTAACCACTTTTCTCTTCGAGTGTGAAGGAGTTTTTTTTCGTACAAATCTGACGAACTGTGGGTGGTTTAATTCATGAAAAACACTAATTGGTGGTGGATCGTGGGGTTGAAGAAGGGTTGAGGAAGTGAAATTGGATAGGAATTCTCCCTCTCACTCAACCCTTGAGTGATAATCAAATTTATCTGATAAATCTCCTCCTTCCCCTCTCGCTGTGATTTCAAGGCATCACTCTTGCTCGAGGGGTTGAGATTTGGAGAATGATGCAAAGCATATTGTGACAGTGCAAGGGTGGCAAAATAATAACATAATCCTCGTTTAACAATAAACACGAGAGGGTGGCGAAGCCCTGTTTGCGATAAATTGAATAAATTCAACAATGATATGAATATTTTAGCATTGAGGCGCGCCTTGGTGTGATGGAATAAAATTTATAATTGAACAAACAATCACGACAAGAGACTCCTCTCTTTTTTCTGGCAGTCGCACACCATCTCACAAAACAATTGGACGGGACTTCTTTGTCGTCATCCAAAAACGATGGGGTCATCATCTGAGTGGAAATTGTGGTTATCATCTTTTGTCACTGCCAATGATTCATTCTTAGAGAGAAAGTGCTTCAGCGAACCCTCATTGCGCCGCACTGACAATGCGCGTCCTTCTGCTTGACACCACAAAAAAAAAGGAGGGAAATTAAATTTTGGGCTTGAAAAAAAAAGCACCCAGATTTGATACAAAGTGAAATTTCAAAATTCCCTTCATCATCGCGCATAACACATGGAAAATTTATCGTGATGTAAAATGTGCGACAAACCCTTTTCCTGATGCCACACACACACACAAACAAACACACACACAGAATCACACATAGTTATCTTCATTGGGATGTGAAGGTGTGTTTTCCGATAGAAATCAAAATTTATTATATAAAATACACACTTTGGAAAACGAGTCTTTTGCGGGTTGAATGAGAGAAAATAACAAGTGAGATATTGTATAGAAATTGAAGATTTAATTTCCTGAATCAAATGGGAATGAAACCCAATTCAGCACGAAGAGTGGAGAGAACTCAGGCGAGCTGGTGACAATGCATGCATTGTTATTATTCTATCATGAAATGCGAAAATTTATACTATTGCCTTCCCAATAGGTGCAAAATGAACCAAACTGCAACGCATTTTGGTCAAAATTTTCCGTACTATATGGGGAGAAATTTCCAATTGCATTCATTGCACATTTTATTGTCTTTATTCACTTGTCGTGATGCTGCAGAATTTGATCACTGTCAGAAAGGAAATTAATCACGCATCAGTGGACAGATCACAATATGATTACATTTCTTTCGGTCGACTTTAAACTCATCGCACGTGAAGTCAGAATTGTATTTATTTATTCACCAGAAATTCTCACCGTCAAAGAGACGGAGCGCAATCTGCATAGCACAAACTGTGAAAATTCGGTAAGATCAATCAGCAATTTCAATTGATGAGAGACAAAAGATGCGAGAACCAAGATAATGAGGAGGTTTTTTTTTTCTCTCTTCTCCTCTTGCGCGCACTATGCGACTTCGTGATTCAGTGGCCATGCAAATGACATTTGTCAACAGTAGACTTCTTCGACACTTCCAGACAGCAAACACGGCTTTCTTCCCTCCCCCCGAAGACAAAGATGAGGGCGACGCCAGTGGAAAAAAAAGCGCACACCTTTCGCAGTAAATTCAAGTGACGCCAGAAGAGAGTGGCTTTCTCGTGCGGAAGAAGCGAGAGAGAGGAGTGAAAAAAACTTGAACCTACACTCACAACAATATATCACATTACAAGTCTAATTAGGCCCCAATATTGTGACTCGCTGAGCGCCTTATTGTCGTCCCGCGAAGGCGACGCAAAGGGGGAAGAAAGAGCGTAACCCACCTGAACAATGACGCCACTTAAGGAGTACACAATTTGTGTTATTTTTTTTCTCTCTACCGTACACATCGAGCTATTGCCATTCATTCCTAGAAACTTGTCGCCAGACGCGACGGACTCAAGACGTCTTCATCGTCTGTATTTGGCTGCCTGCGAGGAACTTGGCGACTCACACTCGAGCCATTGGAGAAGAATGCAGGAAATTGCTTGGGTAAATATTCAATTTCCTAATTAAACGCCCACAAACGGTATGAGTTTCTTCAAAAGCTCTCATTCTGGCAGCTTTTCTTATAGGGCGGTGTGGGAGCTGGGTAATTTGGTGTGAAATTTGAAAATATGTGCAATTCGTGGCAGGAGAAAACCCCACAAATATAAAGCGCAGAAGTGGGTAATTTTGAAATATTTCTGTCTTAAATCCATGGTGAAACACATGAAAAGTTGACACAGTCACTTAACATGGATCTTCGGTTGGGCTACCATTTAGAAAATTGACTCTTAACAGGAAGAGCAAATGAAGACAACGCCACAAACTAATGTGTCTCCTCCACATCAGCTCCAAATCCACAAGAGAGAAGTTGGTGGCCAACGAAAAATCACACCGTGTGTTAACAAGAAACTCACATAACAATCAATATGAGTTTAATTTGTATTGAAATTACACAATGGATTTTCACCCTCTTTTCACATTGCTTTTACCACCTCTTCTGCACGCCATGCGAAAGAAAAGAAAGTGTTGGGCTGCTGGAAAAATTGTGTGATATGCAAAGTAAATAAAATCATTCTCTCTCTCGAAGCGAATTTGAGGGTGAATGTCGGATAAGAGGCAGTGTGTGGCAGGAAAATGTGGTAAAGTGTGGATATTGAAAGTTGAAATGCGCTCACAAAATTGCACAATTTCCCACCAGTGCCGATAAACCACGCAATGAGTGTAGAAGAGCTCTGGCAAAAATGTATTCCCCTTGGCACAGGGAAACTCCTGGATATTGTGTTTATTCTCAACTTCAACTTCTGCACCAACAATTGAAACTGTGAAAAACGTCGTGCACGAGACGATGGTAAAATTGAAGGAAAACCCCAGAAAAAGTACCAAAACCAGCACAGAAGGTGGCTCAAGAATGCAGAGGAGTTGCCAAAGAGTTTTCTCCACTCTGGCCACGAAGAAATATGCAAGAAATCACCCTGTTTCTTTCCCTACCTTTTCACCGTTCGATTAAATCTCGAGAATGGATTCACAACAATTTATAAAAGAGTAACTAAACTGATTTCTTCTACCCTCCGTGTGCGCAATTCCATTCATCTCTTCTCCGCACTTCTCTTGATTTTTTTTTCCACCCAACCAGCGAAAATGTCAAGAATGGCTTTTGTCGAAATTGAATTATATTACATTTTTCTCTTGTTGAGCACAACAGAGGAGAAAAATCTGTACCTGTCGTCTAGCCAAAAACCACTCACTATAATATTGAACATATGGAAATTTTCCATTTTTGAGTATATTCGTAAAATATTTTTGGTCTCTATTATATTTATTGAGGGAGAAATGCAGGAAAAAAAAACACGATTGAAGTGCAGAAAACCGCATGGGAACAATTGAGAAAATCCCCTAAAATGCATTTTTCAATGCATAACTTTATCCTCCCAATCAAACATGAGAAGTTTATCCATGTTGAAAATGCATGTTTTTCAAAGTTCCTCCAATGCAAGGCCCTAATTAGGCGAATTTCTCCCTCTCCGGGAAAATCATGCATGAAATATTGAAGGATTAATATCTCATCGTGATCAGATGATATACTGTTGCCAGAATGCAAATAATCCACATGTTTCCATGGCGGCAAATCCTCCCTTACAGAGCGAGAGTATGATTCAATTTACACTCGGCAGCACAACAAAAGCAGTCCAACAATGCTTGTTGGGCTCATTAATGGATTCTCAAATCACCCACGTGCAAATTATATGGCATATTCCCGGAGCAATTTTATGCACAACTCTTTGGATTAACACGCTAAAAGTGAAGCTTTAAGCTCTCCACATGTGAATATGGAGAGGTTTTGTCACCTCCTTGCAAAAACACACGTTTAGTGACATATTTTCCACTGTTTTACACGCTCTGTAGAATTTTACCACTTCAAAACATGCTTTTCAAGCTCTGGCGCCACACATTTCTTTGACACACACACGATGAAGAGTTTTCATGTGCTAGAACGCTTTTAATCATTTAACAACAAATTTTCTCACCTCATATTCCCAATTAATTCTGGATGAAAAATACTATGAGGATAATTTTTCTATGACTTTTTTTTTATGCATAGAAAAATAGTGGATTTGCAATGTAATTTTCAGTGTAAATGATAAAGTTCTTTTTAGTCAAACAATTGTTTTAAGTGCCCCAAAGTGATGTATTTTGAGCATAACTTGAGAATAAGGCTTTAAAATTTCACAGTTTACTGGAAGTCCAATGAAGCCCATTGTATTTGCTCAACTAATCATCGTGTGGCATTCTTCACTGTCTCTGTCCATCCGCATTCACCGAAAATTCAGCTCACAGAGCACAACTTGCTAATTCGCTTCTCAAATACGCTGTCATCCTCACTTATTGTCAATCCTCCCGGGGCTCTCTTGCTTCTCTCCAAGAATCATCAACTTCATGAACGATGACTCCTTCTGAGGAGGAATGCCATGAGGAAGACTTGCAACAGTAGCAAGTTTTGTTGACTTGTCATCTCACTTTTCACTCTTTAGCATCCAATGCGAGTTTTTGAGGCCAGTCTACAGCTCTATTAACACAATAAGGAAGAGAAAATTTCAGCTAAAAAGTCTTGTGCATATCAAAATCAATGGGTTTTTCAAATGGAATCAAGTGGAAAATGAGCCTCAATTTCAAATCAGCGCAACAATCAATCAATTTCGTGGATGGAGTCTTTGTAAAGAATTCTTCAGCGCACTCTCTCTCTCTCTCACTCTCAATTGCACAAGTCGCACCTGAAACCAATTGACTCACAATCAACATTCACGGGTTCCATTGAAAATCAACCACAAATAGCGACCAGCCACATACACACGAATAAATGATGGTTCATTCATTTTAATGAACCGCCAACCCGAATGGGTGAAAGATATTCCGCTGGCGGGGGCAAAAGAGGTGAGAAACATTTGGGGCTTCCTCGGCTACCAAATTAAAAGGTGAGTTGCATGGTTTTTCAGCCTCTCCTCCGGACCGTTTAGACTTAAGAGTCCCTCTCATTAAACTGTCCCCCATCCTGCGATTAATCTCCAGCTGAAATCACGCGTGAGAGGTGCAATTTGAGCATCTCCTTTTGGCGTCCGCTCCTTCATTCCGACACAATCATATAATCCACTTCAGCCCATAATGCGATCAGACTTTTGAAGTGTGACGTTTCCAAGCATTTTTTTAATAATCACGATCTTTATCAAACACCACCTCTTTTGTACCAGAGTGCGACTGAACAATGATCGCCAGACAATGATTACAACAGACGCATTTATTTGTGCCCGCGCGCATGGATGAGGTGAGAGTTGGGGCGAGATTGTTGACGGGCTTGGGACACATCAAGTCATTCACAAGTGAGCTCTCTGAGGTGCGCGAGTGAGAGAAGATCAATATAAAGTAATAAAAACAGAAAATAATCATTTGCGCGCTATTGTACTAAACGGATGGCCTTTCCCTCTCCCCTTCGCATAGGCCAAAATGAATGGCAGATGAGTGAGATCACCGATGCGCGATCATCATTGTGTCAATCAATGATTTATTACCATTTCCCATCTCTGATATATACACTCAGATCTTCGCACATTCAGTTGAATTAATTGAATATTATTTTTCCGCATAATCATTGCCCACAACGGCTTCTTTCAAAGACACACACACACAGCTCACGATAGACAATCGAATTCACACAAATCAGTTAAGAAGTGCTCAATGGCCCAAGAGAAAAAAGTGCCAAACAATGAGACTGTTAATTAATATTGACCCCTAGGAAGTTTGCGCCTCACACGATCTTGGCTGCCATTGTCTGGAAGAAAAGTCTCCCAAAGTGGATGCCCAGCGATTCCCAGGATGTGTCCGCGCAACCCTGTAAAGACAATTGAACAAAAAAAGCAGGGAGATGAAGAGGGTTGCTCATCCTCATTTATATTCATTGCAGATTACAGGCTCAATCAAAATCACTTAAATCAAACCGTCTCTCTGTGGGTTCATCGTCATCACATTCACTGTGTCGAATTTAGCGAGACAATCCCTCTTCATGTTGCGCCTAATTCGACCTGGCATATGTTTGCGCGCCGGTTCTGTTTGTCGTGCACATTTTGAGAGCCCGTCCGAGAGGTCTCGATGCCCTACCCTTACGCTTAGCAGAGGTTTGCACAGATTCAGAGGAAGTTTCAGCTTTGTAGTCAATTTAAGAATCATTACAACTAACTGAGATTTAGAGAATAAGAATAAATGTAGGGTAAGAAGAATGCCCTCACATTCATCTGACAATGTATAAGAGTGTCAATAATAAACAAGATAGACAGAATGTCAGTTTAATCAATCTCTCAAGCAGAGTGTTTAGAGGCAGCAAGAAGCTAGACCAACTCCACACTGGCGAGCTGGAAGCTGAAGACTTGTGTAACCATCCATAGGATTACATTAGGCCATCTCTATCATCAGCCACGAGAATCTCTCACTGTCCTACATTTTTACCCCGGTTTGATATAAATAGAATGTGAAGGATTCATTGAACAAAAGTATTGTAGCACATTGTGTAAAGATTAGAGAAGCATTGTCCTGGAATGGTGTCTGTATTTCACTCACAGACAGAGCGAGAGAGAGAGAGAGAGGACAAAAAAGTAGTGCGCATCTGCCGATGATTCCTCATGTTCGGGACTCCTCTATATATTTTCTCAATTTTTCACACACAATCATCCCCTAAAAACAGTGCAAGAGTGGCACTATCTCTTTTTGCCAGTGAGATTTCTGCTCTACTTCTCCGGACCGGATTTGAGGGCACCCTCCCCGGACATTAAGGATACGCGTCTAACCTTCATCGTCAAATCTCGTCATTGTCTCTTCAATAAGGGTTAATTTTCCATCCATTCTTGTCTCTCACACCAACCCCATCGCTCTCCTGGGATCATGAGACACACATATCGTCCCGGAGGAATACCCAAATTGACCATGAAGAACCCGTTTCAAGTTCCAGAAACTCATCAACCCCAAAGCCAAAGAAATTTATTAGATCGCATCTCGAGAAAGACATAAAGGGGGATGAAGAAGCACATGTTGCTGCGTAAAGGTCGTCCGGTCAGTTTTATTTTACCTATACCTCATTGTCACACAGAAAAACAGGGGTTAAGACATCAAATGGAGACCAAATCGAGTTCGACAAGACCGTTTTTCGACGTTAGCCACCTTTCAATATATATATATGGTTTCGACGAACGCAGATGCAGTGCCGGAACCTCTACAAGTGCCTCGCGAAATCCTACATCAAAGGTCCTCTGGGACTCTTCATTGATACTCTCTCACCCCCTATTTGGGTTAAATCATCCGAATCGCCTTAAATGGTTAGGGGCCCGATATCAATAGCCATAGCACAATGGGTGGAAAATGCAACAAACACGGTGCCTTTCAAAGGATCCCCGCCAGGATTTTCATCATGTAATTTTTATCTATCGTTGCGAATCAATTTATCCTTCAATTGGACAATTGTTACTCCATATCTTCCTCCTGATGCACCCCTCTATTCCTCCTCCTCTCGCTGCATCCGCAGCCACGGCGCGATCTCGCTCTCGCTCACGGGCAACACTCGAGAAGAGATTACATTTTTACCCACAGTGCACACACAATTTTCGGAACCCGCAAAAAAAAGGTGCTGAATACTTCCTGCTCATTCACACAATCCCGCTAATGTTGTACTTCACGGAAGGGCGCACAATGGCGGTGCCGCGCTGAAGGATGCTCTCGAGAGGATCCTCGAGTGGCCACAGAATTGCCGTGTTCACTCTGCCCCAACAGTAGCAATTTAAATCCCACCATGGGGCCACGAGCAGACAATTCCCATGCCTTTCGGGAAGCTCTCTCTCTCTCCATTCACACACATCCCATTTTCGATGCTTTCGCGAAGTCATCCATATCAATGGGTCAGACGGTGAGTCAATACGGCATTTCTCGCCTCAATTGCATAAAAATTCTAATGGAATTTGGTGGTGTGTGAAAGGAATCAAATCTCACTCGCCACGGTAGCTGATCATCTATTGTGATGGATCACTTTGGGAGATATTAGAGAAATCCCCTGTTTAATTGTCGGTGATCTTCTGTGGCTTTTATTCAGGAAATTCCATGAATCAAGCTGTTAGAGCTGGGTCGAAGCACATCTCTCTTTGGGTGGATTTTCAATAACATATTCCCATGGATGCAAGTGTTTGAAGGACTCGAAAATACTGTTTAAATTCTTGATGTACAGACAAGATGTAAAAGAAGATTATTTTCCGGAAAAATCACGTAAAAATATTTGCATCTTTCTCTCCAATTGTACTCAATTTTATAAACTAACGAGACACAAAAGCACACACAAGCGGATTCATATCAGTATCCTTTGTTCTCAAGTGGTCAATAGCTTTCTAAACTTTCATGTTACCTCTATAATGTGATTTAAAGTGTCCTTAACACCTCAGGTTGGATTTTCCCACACATCAATGCCAAATATTTGAAGATTTCCTCAGAAATTCCTCCGTGGAAGTAACTTCTGGTGTTTTGCGGAAAAATATTTGAGAAACACCTCAAGAGATCCTCAATGGTGTCTCCTTCTCGGGAAGTTTGAGGAATTTCAGTGGAAAAATATTTGTCAGATCCTCATCAGGGATGCGATTTTGTTAGACAGTGAGTCGCCTGAAGCCTTTTCGGATATTGACAAACACACTCACATATTCAGAGTGGTGGGTTATCGGGATTCAATCAACTTTCATCATCATCTCAATGGCCGGAGAAACAACATCATCCGCCAGGTCATCTTTCACCTGAGGAGAACTGAGAAAAGTAGAGAGAGTTCTCTTTTTCTTCTTCAAGTGATTTCTGGGTGTCTTTTGTGAGGGCATTTCTCAATATTCCAACAATTCATTCCACTGTGACTTACAAAATGCTTTGGACCAGATGAAGAAAAAAAAAAGAGACGCGCTTTGAATGGGGCGCAGAATGAGGAGGTAAAGAAAAGACACCTCTGAAAATCATTTCACAAAACTTCAATACAAATATCACAATTATGAATAGGGAGAGAGAGAGAGAAGGTCCATCCAGGGCATTGTTGGGTGGAGAATAACCTTCTCTATTTCCCAAAAAATGCGTACAAAACATTCGCCGTGACGTCACCACGTGAGATTGTCAGGTGTTCCTCCATTATGGGTGGTTGAATAGGCATGAGAGAGCGAACGGATAAAAATGCAGCTCAACAAACACACAATTTATGAGGTGATGGTTTTTGTTGCCTTGGAAATTCTCCGCTTTTTATGTGTGTCTGTTTCCCAACCTAAGTTCTGCCCTGGAATCCTTCTAGACACCGTGGCACCGGAGTTTTGGAGGGATTTCTCAGAAAAGGAGATCTATTTTTTGTCTTAACACACTCCGCAGAGGATGTGAAGATGGCCAGAAAGGACGAAGAGAGAGATATTAGCACCTTTAAATGATACCTCATTCCGTCTTTATGATTCTGCAGCCATAAAGAAAAGGTGTCCTGAGTCGTAAAAGACAATCTTTCAAAAGCTCAAAGGATTCCGCTTTGAGGATTCTTCCTGGTTCAATATTTGAAAGTTTCACGATATTGAGGGGTGAATAACTCACAGAATTGCTACATATTCTGTTAACAAAAATGATAATTGCTGTTGTTTACGCAATTTTGATTGCGTCTTCTTTGTCGAATCACACAAAAATAAAATCGTAAAGTCTAGAAATAAAGCTTATGTCACAGTTAGAAACGTACGCCATGAACTTGCGTGACACTGATAGTTTTTTTTGGTTAATTGATGAAAACGCCTTAAATACAGCTCATAAACGGTGCTCTTCATACAGTGTCTCTTTGAGTTTCTTGGTGAAAAGTTGTGAAAATGTTATCACTTCCAAGTATTCTGGCTTTTCTTTGCTCTGTGATCACTTTTGGGTTCTTCTACGTGAGGCGATCCTATTCGTATTGGGAACGAAGGAATGTCAAGGGCCTAAAACCATCCTTTCCTCTTGGAAACTTTGGACCTATGATGACCAAGCAATCCCTCGGCGATTTCTGTGATTCCGTCTATAAATCCGTCGACGCTCCAATGGTGGGAATCTACGCAATAACAAGACCCGTTCTTCTGATTCGCGATCCCGAACTCTGTCGACGGATCCTCATCAAAGATTTCCAGTTCTTTCACGATCGCGGAATATATCACAATGCCGAGGCTGATCCTTTGTCGGCACATCTTGTGTCTCTGGACGGCGTAAATTGGCGGAATTTGAGGAACAAACTGTCTCCGGCCTTCACAACGGGCAAACTCAGAGGGATGTTTAAGAGCATCTCCGCCTCCAATGCGAACTTGGAGGCCTTCCTCAGCAAGGAAGTCGACCGAGGCACCGAAATCTGCATGTTTGATCTCATGGGACGCCACATGACCAACGTTATTGCATCCACTGTGCTGGGATTCGACGTGGATTGCATTGCCAATCCAGATGCACCTATTCGGGAAGCCGGAAAGAGAGTTGGTTGCATCACACTGAAATTCTAGAGAGTCTCTGCTAAACAAGTCTTGTTTCTTTTGTAGTTCTTCAGTCCTTCTGCTATGAATGGCTTTCGTCTGGCCATGAGTTTCTTCCTCCCAACTGTGTCGCAATGGATTCGCCTCAAGACTACCGATTCCAGATACGAAGAGATCATGATGACGATGGTGAAGCAAATTGTTGAGGATCGCGAGAGGAATAATACGGAAAATAAGGATTTTATGCAGCTTTTGATGCAACTCAGGAACTCTGGTGAGATCAAGGAAGACGATGACTGGACTTTCCAAACCAACACAGGTAATTTCAACGTAGAGTGTAACTTTGGAATATCTTTAGTTATTCTGTTTCTCTGCAGACAAATCAGCGAAGATGTCTCTAGGCGAAGTTGCAGCTCAGGTTCATCTATTCTACATCGCAGGTTATGACACAACTGCCCTGACCATCGCTTATTGTCTCTTCGAGCTGGCCAAGAGCGTATCTCTGAAGACGAAGGTTGTGCAAGAAATCGACGATGTTCTCAAGCGTCACGATGGTCAAATCACGTACGAAAGTGTGGCTGACATGAAATTCCTCGACTGTTGCGTTTATGAGGTGCTCAGATTGTACAGTCTTGTGATTATCCTGAAGCGCGAGTGCACGAGAGACTACTTGATTCCGGGCACTGACACTGTGATTGAGAAGGGCACACCAATCATGATTCCAACGGTCAGCATTCACCACGATCCGAAGCACTATCCCAATCCGCAGAAGTTCCAGCCGGAGCGCTTCGAATCGAGGACTTCCAGCGATCAGAGCGGAATGTATCTTCCATTCGGACTTGGTCCTAAGCAATGCATCGCGATGAACATGGGAAGAGTGATTTCCAAGATCGGTTTAGTGTCAATTCTGTCCAACTTTGACGTGCATCTGGGAAAGGATCTGGCTAGGAACAGTCATCTTCACTTCATTCCCAATTCAATCATGAGAATTCCCGTTGGAGGGTTAAAATTGAAGATTTCCCGAAGGAAGAATGAATAAAATTGTGGCATTTCTGTTGTGCAAAGCCTAATTGAAACATCCAGAAGAGATATTTTACTGCATACTGGGCTAAATTATGGTCTTTTGGGTGCAATGATGATCCATTCTGTGTGGCTAAAGTGCTCCCTAGTGTTGGCGATACAATGGTGAGTGTCAAAGGAACAATTTTATTTGTTTACTCTCACATCAATTGAGCAAGCACACTGAGCGAGAAAACAAACTCACCAGGAGTTTAAGGAATTTCAATCAATTGTGCGACTCTCGCCATTGATCACAAAGTCTCCCAGTGACCTCAGAGGCTCACAGTGTGTGACCTTTCTGAGGACATCTGCACATCTGCATTCCGGGTGGAAAAAAAAATCACCGAAATAATGTACAGCAAAAAGTAGGACAAGAATGTAAAAGTTCTCTAATGACAATCATCATGCAAATAATGACCAACAGAATGGGATCATTTAGCACATTTTTCCATTTCATTACACTCCCTCGATTAGCATTAAAATACACGGGCGTATCTAACACTTTTTGTAGACTCAATAGATAAAATCACAAAACTGCGCCCGGAAAACAATTAACACAGAGGCCAAATAATGAAATCAGTCAGCGATTTTTTCGCGCCATGGAAAACTCTTCATTTTTGTGTGCTTCCACACGGCAATAAAAGATACATGAAGAGAGATACCAGAACTATATTTAATGGGTGTAACAAAGAGAGATACGATTTACACAATAGAGGAAGACTCTTCAACAATAATTCGTTCAGTTTTTGTGTTGGCCATTCAGTTCTCTCTGTACCTTTGATAAAATAGCAAACAAACAGAATAGGGATCATACAATAAAAGGTGAATAATGATGGAAACAACAGATGAAACATTTAAGTAAATTTCCTGCCTTTTGTATCCCCGGGAACATTTTCAATATTTGCTCTCATGCGCTTTTTTTTCCACACGATTGATAGTCCCAATTTCTCATCTAGGAAGGCTGGAAGATTCTCCGAAATCTGTGACTGTGAAGTGTTATTTGGCATGACCCAGCATTTTGGCAGAGAATATTGTTGTGCCTCTCTCTGCAATCGTGAAGGAAGCAAGATAAAAATGGACCATAGAAGATTCTTCATTATATATTGATTTCAAAAGACACTTTCCCAGTCATTTTGTAATCCCTTGAGAGAATGCCATGATCGAGAGAGAGACACGCTCATTGTTGTTTATCAAAAACAGATCACAAGGGTTGTATCGTATAAAATTCGCATCTAATCAAAATTTCACCCTTCATTCACCCCAAAATCTTTCTTGCGCCAAAAAGTGTCTCCGAACGAATCCCGGAGTCATTGTTGTCAGTTGAGACATTTTCACGGCGCACCAACAGAGAGAGAGAAAAAAGGGGTGCGCGAACTCTCATTGATCTCTTGGCCGGAGTTCAATTCCAGGGCATTTATTTGAGGGGTTGTGAGAAATGCAAATGATTGTCGCGAAATTAAATCACTTCTTTTGCAATGTCATTCATCGACCCATCGACTTTTTACCTGTTGCCCAAAAACGAAATGCAAATGGTTCGCCTGTGAATTGGATATGAATTTGGGTTTGATGGAGTGAGAATGGTGGCAAGAATTGTGCTGCATATCGATGTGACATCTTTTACCCTTTAGGAGCATCGCGCGTGAAAAAAAAGGGTGACAAGTTTGCAATCTTAAACCCCGACAATTGAGCCTTAATTCAATTTTTGCCAAACAATAAATTCCAATCAAGCTCATACGGGCCAAAAGAAAGAAACCATGCCCAGGAAGGAGAGAAATGTAGAGCATTTTGGGTGGAAAATGCGAGTTGGCAAAAAAGAAAAGGGGTTGCAATTCGGCAAAAGGTCACATATAAATATTTGCCAGGGTGACAGACCCCAAGAAATCACGAAGGATAAATAAATTAAAGCAAAAAAATTCCACCAAGATGTCAATGCATCTCAGATTCACTTCTTCTTGATCCCTCAAAGCGAAATTGAGTTCAATTCACTGGCAATTTCCGAACCGTTAAATCATCTTTCACCTCATCACAGACTTATGGTAATTTCTTTCCATTGCCAATTTCATTGTCACAATTGTTCATGTGGAATTTCACGTGAATTCGATTGAATGTGTAATTACACATGAAAAAAAGAGAGGAGGAATCAGCATCGAATTACAAATGAATATTAACGGATGAGAATTCCGTTTGTGCACAAATTTTCAGCTTTGTCCCATGAAACTTTCCACATCCATAGTATCTCACACCATATCTTTTGGTGTGAAAGTACAAGTTCATTGAGGAAAAAAAGGACACTAATTGGTGACCCTCAAATTCAACACTGAACACATCTTGAGCAACAACCCTTTTCGCTTCTCCAGGAACAATTGCAGATAGTTAAAATGTGATTTAATGAGATTTATTGCAAACCGTGTCGAAATTAGCACGATAATTTATATGACAAATATTCTCCACTGTCTCTCTTCTCTCGTTCCCATAGCATCTATGGCCGCAGCCCAACCCCTTTTCTTCGTGCTTAATTAGTGGAATTGTGGCTGGGAAAGAGGAAAAGTCTCCCCATGGAGAATTTTTGTCATAAATAACAGATGATTTGGGGAGATGCTCTTCGACCATAGGAGCAAACTGACAAACAAGAATTGGGTAGATAATGGTAATAATATCGCAGAGATGCAATAAAGTGTCGATTTTTGTCATTAAAGCTCTATTATGGTAATGTCCGATGGTGTATTCTTGTTTCTTGTCTCCTAATCTGGCATCTCAATAGGATTTTCTCTTCTTTCTCCCCCCCCCCCCGCCCAAAACACATACACACAGAGGATGAGATTGAGAAAAATGGACAAAGACTTACCTCAATGATCTCCATCTGGAATTCATTTTATTCATACACAAGAGGAGATCGTATAAGCCAGTCTGATGTCCAATTGGCCAATAAATAAGGATTAAGTGTGGTCCAGCAAACAACAAATATCATCTGCTCCGTCAATGATGAAAAAAGCCAAGCACACGGTCAAGGAGGGAATTCTGAAGAGGAGTGGAAATGCAGACTATGTCCAGGATCGGCTGTGGCACTCCGGATCTATAAGAGAGACAAGGGATGTATTTTCATTACTTGACCATTAAGCATTTCTACTCTTATAACTCATCAGATTTGATTGTGAGGTGTAAGGAAAGCATGCAAAGAAACTACAAGAAGTCTAGAGAGTGTCTAAAGATTCTAAATAAATTGAACATCTTGTCAGGAAAAAAAACCGCCATAGAAACCCGAACAGAGCGTTGTTGGCAAAGTATGAATAAAATGTGAAAAGAATGTTCTATAAAAGATGAAATCCCAATTCCAAATTAAGAATAAATCATGTAGTTAAAGGTGAAAAATCAAAGATTGGAGAGACAGAAACCAACACTTCTTCATTTGCCTTTGCATGATTTAATAACACGAAATACATGTATTTGATCTCCTCTCCACAAGCCACAAGAGATTGTCCATATATACATCTGAAAGGGGAGTTTTTGTGCATAAAGAGCATAATTTTGATTCATTGCCACAAAGTGCATCTTTTATTGCATTCTTCGGGACTCTGGGGCTTTCTTTGCATTTTCTGAATGTGCACTCAGCGAATATGGCTGTGGATCAAAGGCGATTGCGAAGAGAAACCAACAAAAGGGGCAACTTAAACGATTTTGACACCCTAACAAATGCGTTTTGGCAGAAATGCTCTTTCGCAGCACATTATAATGCACAAGAAAATTTATATTTGCACAGAACAAAAGTAAATGCTGATCTTCCATAATTCTCCCCGCACTCGAGAGACTTCACAACTCTCGCGGGCAATTCTTTCGCCAATTTGCTCACTCTGGGTGATCGTGCGGCTGAAAGAAGTGGCAAAAATGCTTGGCATACCCGCTGTGAAGGAATTTCCCTATTTCATTGCCACTTTTTCACTTTTCGCCAGCGATTGCAGCGCCCTTCCGCGGTCAAGTTGCGGCAGTTCACCCAGCACCGCCCCTAACTTCAACTCCATCTCATCCCTCAAGCGTGGAAGAGTGAAAAATTATGCTAATCCCTTATTTAATGCCACTCTTCTTCCACCAGACATCCTCTCCAACATTATGTGTTCAACTAATTCTCCGGGCTCAGGGGTTCCGGGGTTGAATAATTTCACTGTGCAGCCCCTCAAGGGAATTGCTGGATAATTTCTCTCTCTCTTCTCTCTCGCCTGTGCGTGTAGTTTTGATGAAAAACGCGTGGCAAGGATCAAAATATTATTTATAGAGTGTGTGGTGTGGAGATGAAAAATAAATTTACATAAATTATGTGTTTAATTTACAATAATTGAACAATGGACGAGAATGAAAGGAATTCCACATTAAATTCCGCGGTTCGGCGGTTCTCTGTTTAAGGCCTGCCAAAAGAATGGGGCTTTATGGGTGTTGAAGAAAGAATGTGAGAGTAAGAACATTGACGTGCTTTTTTTTTTCCTCTCCGCACTCGCGCGCTTCTCAATATAACTTCAATTCTTCTGTATGCCCATGATGTGCCCCATTGAAGGCATCTCACCCAGAGAAGAGAGAGATAGAGAGAAAAAATCCACCGCAACCACTCAAGAAAATGATTTATCATTCTTGTGGCTCATTCGATGAACAATAAGAGTGGTAATGCACATTGAAAAGGAGGTGGAAATCAACAAAACAAATACAAAAGTCTTCAACTGATGCGTTTCTGATTGGTAATTTATCAATCATCCAAATCACATAAGATCTGAAATATTTTCTCTCTCTCCACCCTTCGCCCACATTCCACCCTGGCTAATCTCCCTTTGATATGCACAGCGCGATGCCACTCAGAACTGAGACACTTTAAAAAGCTCACAGCAGAGCTTTATCACATAATCTTCCAACTATTTACAGTCAAAGTGACTTTTCGTCATACCAGAAGAGATTTTGACTGAAATTTAGAGAATTTAGAAGGACTTTTATGATTCTCCGCGGCCCAGAATTTACTAATTGTGCATCAGTTGCTATAGAAATGACCACCATCAACCACGCTAAATGTGAACGAGTTTTGCAGCCATCGTGAGTGTCTGCAAATGCATAAATAATTTGTAAAATTGAAATAAATTTGCATTATTGCACTTTTCCCGGGTGACAAAATATTACAAACTGCCTTCTTGCACACTTGCACTTGAAGGCGGGGGTAAGAAAGGGTTTGACATGCGGAGCGTCAATGGCCAGAGAGAGAAATTCTGTGTGGCTTTAGGAGGATGGAATTTATGGGCATCATGTTGAGATAAATTATTTCACGGCTCAGCTTTTTTAATCATAACTCCTTAATTCAGCCAACAAAGTGATTTATATGAGATGAATGATTTAGAGAGTACATTTGATGCTTATTTTCTCTCTCACCTCGCATTCGACGCGGAAAACCCGCGCTCTCTCTGGATCTTGATCTTAAACACGGATCTCACGCCAATTATCACCATTTTACTGTCCCGACTCATGAGTTTCTTCGGACTTGATTGAGTAATTTTCTCCTCCTGCCATACAATCGCCCAGGAAGAGCTTCGGCATCTCCGGAGGCTGGGAGAGGTGGGCAAAAAAAAAAAACCATCCATTTGAAGGTTATGGTATATGGAAAGTATTGGGTGAAGCGCGCAACAATTGTTCTCTCACATGGCGAGGTGAGATGGTAACAAAAAGACCTCCTCATCATTAGCCTCTTTGGCATATCTCTTCTTTGACTCATTGGCGTTGTATCTCATTGTTGTTTTTCGGTGCGCTAACAAAGATTTGACAGGCGTTTTCGTGGAACAACAATAAATTACACGGTTAGGATGAATTCTAATGCCCATCTCTTGTTTCTCACACAATTGGGCACTCCATCTCACTCTTGCCATCGCACATCTACTAGCCAACTCAGGAGGATAGATTGGAATTCGTCACAGTCGAGGCGGCGGTCCAGCTCTTGTATTTTTCTCCTACCTCATCATCTTTTCATTTCCATCCTCTGCACCATAGAGAGAAAGACGCCCGAAAGGCACCAAAGTGTCTGGCCCGGTTAGACCTTCTGGAGACCTTTTCTTGCCTCTTCTCACTCTCTGTCTCTCTAGTTGAAGTGGAAAAGCCCAAAATCACACTGCGTCGTCAACCCTCAAGAGTGCAGATCCACCAAGAAGCCAAGAATTCCTCGCTAATTTTGTGTCTCCACCATCTAATTTATGCCTCACCTTCTGCAGGAGCAATTTCATTAGGTGCTCTGAGCCACAATTTGGCGCGGTGTGTTTTGGCTGGTGAAAAAGTCCAAAAAAAAGAAAACCGCTCAGATTCACGGTGTGTTGTGATAAAAATCTTCTTATATGCGGTGGTTGGAGAATTGGGGGAGATAAAAACTGAAAGAATCAACAACGATGCGCGTCAGAGAATGCGACACCCGCTGTGCTTCTCAATACAAGGTGTAACCCGTAACCCGTTTTTAATATTCGACCTCTGGACAATAAAAAAAATCGACACATTAAAAAATCATATTTGATGGTGCGCGAGATGCCGAAAAGACTCTCCATGGCATCTTTTTCATCTTCACCTCACACAAATGAATTCATGTGATCAATTCCATCTCTTCTGCAGGGAAGGGCCGGGGAGGCTTGGGTGGGAAGAGAATGGAAGAGAATGAAAAGACAAGAGGTGAGGCTCGAGATTGCTGCGCGGTGTATTTATAAATTTTTATTAGAACCATTTCACAAATTAATGTTTAGTCACAAGTTCTGCGCCGCGAGTGGGAGAGTTAGAAATTCAGATGAGATCAGTATCTTCTATGTTTCAAATGGGTTTTGATGAAGAGTAGCAGAGCTACTGCATCGTGAAAGGGTGTTCTTTGATGGAATCCCCACTGAAAAAGCCACTCTTAAATCATCCCTCCACGCTTTAGGTGTGAAAAAGGACACTCTTAGTATCGTGAGATGCACATAAATATAAATTAGCCTCTCTCGGACACGCTGAACAACTCCTGGTCAGTCATGAATTGAATATTCTATCTGCTTTTTTCCTATGAATGAATGAAAGCCTCCCGTTTCGGATGAGATGAAAAGGGCGCGCAAAGGACGAGCGGCGTGGGAGGAGAAGTCGATGAATGAGTGCTGTGTGAATGGATTTGAGAGGAATTTGTGGAATGACGTGGTTGGAGTCAAAGGAGCTCAAGAGAGAGCCCAAAGGATATTCCATCGAGTAATTGATAGTTCATGGCTTTTCTGCGTCCTTTTCTCCACACACACACGCCATATAACAATTTACGTACACGTGTGGTCTTTTGCGGCATTTTAGGCCTCTCCTATGTGCGCATCCTTTTTTCGGAGAAGGAAGATTTGAGCCGAGGAATTATTGCCGAGGCGTCCTTTGTGCACATTCTATGGCAACACTGCCGAGAAGAATTTCATTCAGCCAATTGTTGAATCCTGTGAAGAATCCTCCCAATTAATATTCCACGCAAATACATAAGTCGAGTCCTTTGATGGCTTTAAGAAATGCACGCCTCGAAATAATTGTTCACAAACACTCAGCCTTTGAGAAAATTGCAAAATTGCATGCTCTTGTAGTTCCACGTGAAAATTCTATATAAGGTTTCTTTTCTCCCCTCTAAATAGAGGAAAACCACAAAGTTAAATGACATGCCTTTGATCCCGTATTTCCTCCCAAATTAGCCCAAGATTATTGACGTTATCGAGTGGCAAAGTCCAGTGGAGGAAATCTCTGAGAACGTGAGAATACAAAAGTGACCATTTCACGCTTCGATGAAGAGAAATTCGAGGGTGTTTCTTCAACCTTTCATCCTCAATGCATTGAGCTTTTAACGGTCTTAAGGGCGGCCCCTTTTGGTCACTCACAGGCGGAAAATCTTGCCAGGAAAATGCGTAAGCACAGATTTGTGGTCAATGGAGGGATAATGGAGGATTTCATTTCTCTCACCAACGAAGACGGGTGAATTTTCAGTGAGAAAATTCATTTATTTTCCACACACAGCGGTAAAAAGGACAAATTGGCTTTTTTGTCGCACCCCCGGAATCGAAATAAATCCTTCTACTTTGCGCCTCTCTCTCTCTCTCGCTTCCAGAGGGTGGAAAATCCATCGCTTAATCTACCTAATTGAATTAATAATCGCGCGCGACTTTCTCGTCAACAAAATACAACCTTCCGTTGCCTGACAACTCCACCATTATGCCGATTAGACGAAGGCGAAAAAAGAATCCGCCCTCGGAAATAAACAAGACGCACACACGTGAAGGTGTCCGAAGAAGCGTGAATCAATAAGCCATGTTGGTAGCCACATACTGTGAACGTGATGCACGTAAAAAAGTGCTCAATTATGAGGCTGAGTTGCTGTGGAATTTCATTGACTTCTCAACGCACGCAACATGCAAACTGCAGAAATTCCTCTCCATCAGAGGGACTCAGAAGAAGACACACAACTACCCCAAGTCCATTGTAGCCATTGCCAGTGTGTATTTTGAGAGCTATAAGAAAAAATAATAAGAATCTCCGTGTCTCACATTACCCCAGATGACAAAGGGACAACAGGACCTTTGTTCGCCTCTTTGTTGCCACCAGGATAAACAATCCATGGCGAATATCTTCTGGCTATATGACACCATAACTTTGTCATTTCTCCCATTTATCCTCTCTCGCCATCGTCAATTGAGCTTCAAACCTACAAAATCTGCACACACATGCGAAAGAATCTATTCAGCAACACCTCGTGCAAGAGGACACCGCAAAAAAGTACGCAGTAAACTTGAAAGAGTCCCAGAAAAAAGGACCCAACAGTGTAAATACAGTGCAAGGCACAAAAGTTACGTGCATTCTTGATTTCTGCAGAAGTGTTGCTTTTCACCTAATGTTTCATACCAAAGGTCAGTGTTTAAATAACATTTTCTTTTAGAATGATATGAGTTTCATTGTGTTTTCATCATAATTTCTGAGGATATTCTTTAAAGAGTGGATAAATTGGAGAACACACCATTTGACGGTAATCTCGTTGCCAGGCACTGTAGAATCCATACATTGTCTGCTGCAGCAGGACACAATGAGGCAAACACGAAAGAAAGGAATTGTTGCGAATAAAATGGAGAATAATAGAGTTTGAGGACGAGTCAGATTAAAGTGGTGCCCTTAAAAAAAAAGTGTTGTGTGAAAGACATTAGAAAAATAGAGTAATTTTTCGCGCACAATAAAATTCTTTTGTCCCTTGTCAATCTCCTCTTTCTCACACTCTGAATCGCATTTGGGAGGGAATGTGCTTCAGGACATCTCTTTGATGACATGGAAAGCCTTAAAAGACTTTTTTCTCCGCGAGAGTCATTAGACAGCATTAAGCAATGATTCAGAGTTAAATAGTGTGTTTTATTTATTCATCAAGCCACACTTTGCGCGTGCGGATCAATTACGGAGATTTTGTTGTGATTCACAAAAAAAAACACCCAATTTTCAGCTTCTGTAAATACGAAAAATCATTTTTAATTACCACCTGTCCCTATTCTTTGGCAATCCGGCTTGGCAGAATTGCTTCATGGGCTCTTTTCAACAATGTTCAATGGTCAAAATCACGAAAGAATTCCCCTCAGCACAGCAATCAAAGTCTTTCAAGCGTCTTTTTCATCTCTTTTTCCAACACCATAACTCCACTCTCTTGTTGATCGCCAACAAAAATCCTGACTAAATACTAAATCCGAAGCGAATTGACTATAAGAGGAGGTGATAACAAAAGGCATTTATAAATTCCACAATATTCAAAAGAGGGAATTTATGATATTCTTGCGACGATGACGGTGCGAGTAAATGAGGCTATTTCGAGGATGGACGAAAAGGAGTTATTCCATTGCCAAGGCGAATGATGCAGCTATATTTTCCGTGTGTGTGTGTATTGAAATATCATGGCGGAAAAAATGTAGATTGCAAGAGGAATTCATTTAATCTCTTCTTCAAATTCACCTCAGGAATTGTTCTCTTTGGCATCATTAAGATTTTTTTCATCCATCTGAGGCCTTAATGCAATGCCATGCCAGCGAAGTGAGGATTGGCCAAAACTGGAAAGGGAAGAAATTGAACTAATTCCCTTCAATCGATCTCTTTCACAAATAAACTCAATTCAATTTATTGTATACAAATACACACTATATTTGAGCTTTTCCTCTCTATCTTCTCTTTTTTTTCTTTCCAGAGAAAAGAGGATAAAGACAGGATTATCAGTTGTCTTCATCTCTGCCAGTCTTTTGTGTGTCTTTCCCTCTCTCTTGAGTCTGAATGGCCATAAGAAGGAATAAAACATGAATTGATCAGATCAAATTCAATAAAGCATTAAATTATATTATCTATCTATCGAATGTTATTTGAAGAAATGACATTTTTGTATTAATTTTTTTTTTTTTTTGTCCAACTCCTCTTCTAATTCCTCGTCTCAAAGGAATTGTGCAACCCCTCGCTCCCTCTTTCCAACCACTGTGAGAACGACGGACAATAAACCACAGAATTGCACACAAAAGTATCCTGGAAGGGATACCTCGAGAGTCCACAAGAAAGGTGATGAAATGATAAGAAAGAGACTTTCTCCATTGATGCAGCACAGAGAAAAAAAATGCGTCAATGTCAGGCTGAAAAACTTGCCCACAAAATGTGATTAAAATCAATCACAGATTATATTTCGCCAGGCAGATTTTCTTAATGGGAAAATCCCGCCCCTTCGCAGTGATTCAATTTTTGCAAATGATGCACTAAAAATTCGCACATTTAATCACATCGTCAGATGGCTTCTGATGATCAAAGGGACACAAAGTTGCACTCTTTTTAATCAACTTACCGCAATTTTTCTGATTAATGTTGCGCATTGCACAATAAATAAAAAAAATGATGTAAATTTACAATTCGCATATCGAATTATTGAATTGTCACAGTGAATTTATAGCATTTTATTGTACCGATTATATCTAATGCAGAAACCAGAAAATCCACGCCCAAAAAAAAAGAGTTAATGCTTCATGTTAGGGTTGAAAAATAGGGTGACTATTTCATGTATAATGGCTTTTTACAGGCGCTAAGAATTAGCATAAAACATTCACAATTACATTTCGGCTGCATTAAAAATGTTTCAACGCGGAAAAAAAGCACCCAGAACAGCACATTATGGATTCTCAATATATATAACATAGAGAAATCAATAAGAGCGCGAAAATATTTGAGTGTGTGTCTCACATGATGATTTACGAGCCATATGCACGCCTCTCTGGCATAAATTCAACAAAATTGACTGTATCGGTAATTTATATTTGGTCACACAGAGTTTATTGATGAAATTTTCTCTATGATTTTGACCCTCTTTTCCTCCACTAACTTCTCGACTTTTCCTCCCTCCTCGCTTTTGGCAAAACAATACATTTTCATGAGCGACGAATGTGACCTTTTTGCATGTGTGCGACGGAAAAGTTCCGTGCCAAAAGTCGCATTGCTTTGGCATTGCGAGAGCAAATAAGGCCCAAAGGGAAGAATAAGGGTATAACGAAAAAATAAAGGTATTTCAACGACCAAACAACATGACAAAAACTGCCAAAAGACTCGCGTTTCTCGCGCTCTGGGCTATTTGTTCGCCATTCTCATCGATCATGCAAAGTTTTCCTTCTCTCCTCGTGACACCCAAAAATTCACCCTTAAGCCCACCTTTTCTCAAATGTGTCAAACACCATCGAATTGAGGACAAGGGATTGCGAAATATCATGAAAATTTAATATTGAATCCCATTCGATTGTTATTTATTTCATGCGGAAGGAGAAAAAGAAGAGAGAGAGAAAAAAACCGTCATTCAGCTTTTGGGAAAAGGAGATCACAAAATTCCACCCCAATTGTGCAAGCGTCGCCCAGGAAGGAGAAGAAACATGGTAAAGGGATGAAGGAAAGGATAGAGATTTAGAATGACAATTGTTCACATTGAAAGGAGGAGGAAGAAAAATGTTGCAAATATTTAAAAGGAAATCCTGAGAGGCAGGCAAAAAAACGTGTGCTCCTGAAAATCTCTTCCGTTTTTCTGCTGCTACTTATTGTGTAATTTCTCAGGAGATAAGAAAAAAAAAGTGTTAAATTCCATGCTTGAGAATGATCGAAACATTCCACAGATATAGAGAAATTTATCCGATATTGCATTAAGCAAAAAATCTATGTTCCACAGCAGAAGACAAACAAATTGACTGCATAAAAACTCCTTTTTCCTTAACATGAATATCCTTTTCTTCAGCCAAACCAAAGTGAAAAACCAACGGTTTTCACCTTGATTGACACCTTTGTATCAGTTGACGTGAGTCTCTCTCATCAGGACACTTTCTCCTTGGACCCCACATCATCTGACCGAACAATGTGCAGCGCCTGGCACTGCAGATGGCATCATTTCGCGGAGAAAAAAGTATCAAATGAACCACTTGCAATTTGCATGGCAATCACTGATGAAGAGTTTCTCATGAGCCATCTCACACACACGAGATGGCAACAATAAATATTCATGTAATGCGATAATTTATGACCGTTGCGATGTTGAAGAATGAGATCACGCACAATTGAAGATCGTTACACGGGTTATTGATTAAAGAGAGGCATTTGCATAGCAGCCGAAAGGAGATTTTTGAGAGTGTGCCTTGATGATTTCTCGAGTGTCCCTGGCATCGATCTCAACCACAAGTGAGAGGATCTTCGCTCGATTGATTTCTCAGAACGCTGCGAGGCAACATCAAACAGAAGCCCATTAGAAATATCAATGAATCCACCTGCAACAGCCTAACAATAACCATCCAATAATCGCGCAGCAGTAAAAAGTGAAGATTTTCTGCTTCCACAAGAATTTGAGGTGTAAAATGATAAAAACTCCCTACAATTTTACACCTTTTAGGCCAACAATAAAGTTCATCTGGGTGTCTTGTATTCTCGCGCGCCTAAGCAGGAGGCCATTTATCACTCTACCAGCACCTGACGCGCTGGAGGTCAAAGGAAAATGACCATCTTCAGCCCATGATATGCAGATGATTAGGAATTCATTAGAAGTGAGAGGAGATCATCTCGCTTGAGGATTACAAGAAGCTTATCTGTGTGCCTTTCTTCATCCTCCAGATTCTAACACTGATAGCACACTAAGTTAACCCTTTAAAGCGATTATATGGTGGGTCTATGAGAAGAGATGGAGTTCTTGTCGACCATCTCGTCAATTTAAATGCACCCAAAGTCGGCTTATTTGAGCAGATTTTCCACAATAAGAACTGACCTTAATTTACCACCCGCCAGAAATGGAATTCTACGCATTGTGTGAAATCTCACGCGGACACCGAGAGAGAGAAATGGTGTATATTCAATTAATAATATTAAATGCATGTTTGCCACCTAAATGTAATTCAAGCGGAGGAACACCGCCAGACATTGTTGTTACCCAACAATATCCAGGATGATATTCATGCGGTGTTCACAAATTAAAACACAGTGACTTGGCGAATTTCTGCAACATTTACACAAATTACATGAAAAGGAGGCAAAAAGACGGTGAAAGAATAGGTGTGAAGAGAAGAGAGAGAGAAAAAAAAGTGGAGAAATATTGATCAAATGGAACAGCGAATGTGAGGAGAAGAATTAATTTTCCACGCTTTAATGCGAGAAATTGAATTTTTCCCCAAATAAAAGCTCCCGTCGATGCCGAAAATGTCTCTTCATAAAATGAAGTTCCTGGCAAAAAGTCAATATCGCGCTCTATCCCTTTTTCTTTTTCATTTATTCTCTCTAAATCAGCATTTCATGTATTAATGCTTCTCCGTCGCTCAATGTGGATGTTTTGTGGATGAATTCACCAACAATGTAGCGTGCTTTCTTCGCCGAAGCAATGAAAAGCCAGTGTGAGATGGAAAAAATAAACCATTATATCGCTCCCCCCACAAAAGATGTCACTCGTGCCATTCCTCATTATACTACCCATCTCATATACACAGTCAAGTAACACTCGACGGGTAGAAGAGACACACACATAGCGCATATTTGTCAAAAAACGCGCCACACGAGAGAGTAAAATATAAATGAAATGTTACATAATCTACAAAATGGGAATAAAAACATTTTTGAAGCTATTGAGACATTGTTGGCTTTTAATACCCACCACATTTTTTTTTCCACTCTCCTCCAGCCATTGAAAACCCTGCGCGGAGAGTATTTAAATTGAATTGCATGTCATACATACACTGTACATAATTTGTAATGGTCTCAGAGTCTTGCACACAAAATATGGGGACGTTTTTCGTGCGCGGTCGAAAAACACCCAGAACAAGAAGCGCCACAGAGAAAAAGTGAGAGTAAGAATTTGCATATGAAGCCAGCAGTTTCACAAACTATGGCAAGAAGTCTCTAAATGTTTCTCACCCTTCGCCACCCACTTTTTGAGGGTGAAATAATTGAATGTGAATTGGTAAAAATCACCAAGGGATGCAAATATCCCTTATGCGGGCAATATGTTTTGACGATGTCAGGAAATAAAACGCACATTGAGAAACAAATAGCCTCCGGCTGAGGATCACGCATTATGCGGCAATGTGTGGAAAACATGGGGTGGCGCATTCATGCGACCCTCTCGGCACACTTTCCAATTCACGCAGAATTCAACTAATTGTACATTAGAACCATATATTCGACGACTCTTTTTTTTCGCTCCTCAAGCGCACAATGGAAATTGTATAATTTCTCCATGTCCGCAACTTGACGCATTGTTTGCTGTGCTCACGGAAATCAAAAGAGAAGAAGGAATTCGAAGGGAAACCCTTTCATTATCGCATGCGACTGTTGAACTCACTCAATTAGTTAGAATAATGAAATCAATCAGAGTTACTTCGACATTATAAGGTTTCTCCTTCGAGCGGTTGAAATGGGGTTTTCTTTTGCTGTGGATTGAAATGGAATTTGCAATGGTAAAACAATAAGAAGTAAACATAGAAGAATTTTCAACCCTCCATTTCTCGTCTTTCCTGAAGATATTAGTCAGAAGTAGAAGTAAATTTGTGTGTTAAATATGCCATCAGAAGCACACAAACACTTTTATTCAGAAGTTACGCGTAAAATTAGACTTCAACGCCATATATTAACCCTTTCACGTCAATTGGATAGTCGGCGACCTCTAGGAAGATGACTTTGTCGTTGTCTAAAGTCTTTCAAAATGCAAGAAACAATTCTTTCTGATGGCACTGCTCCATTTCTTGCCGTCGTGAGAGGGTTCATCTGCATCTTTTGAACTTCATTTCCATCAATATTTCACCCAATCTGACTGTATTGCATGTCGCCTCAAGTGCCAAGGGACAAGACGCTCTCAATAGCTATAAATAAAATGTATTCTCTTGCAATAAAAGCTCGTCCCTGGTGGAATGTCTCGAAAAGCATTTCAGCACCAGCCTGACAAAATGACATACAATACAACAAAGGCTCCACGAGACATACCCCAGAAACGACAATGGTGTCCAGTGAAAGCTCCACCGAAAGCTCTCAGCGGGCAATCCCTGCGGAAGAGTATGTCTATGCGAGAAGTCATGCGCTTTGTGCGCTTGCAGAGGAAGACAGAAAGAGAGAGGAAAAAAGAAAAGCCTGCAGCGAACAAAAGCGGTGGGACATTTTTTATCCAATAGAATTCCAGACGTTCTTCCTTCCATTCACATGTCCATACAATTGACCATTGTCTCACAGTTGCTCTCTTTCCCTCCAGAATTTATATGTATATATGTACATATCGTTTTGGAGAGCTTTCTTCTCTTGCCTCTGACAGTTCAATCTGTCAAAGTGATCCACGCCGGTCATCGGAAGTTCGTCACGTGGCGCTCATTCTCTCTGTCTCCCTCTTGCTCACGGTTTCCCCTTCTTCGTCTTCGTCTTATTTGTCGGATTGCCCACGAGTCGCGCCATAAAGAAAGGCACGCTTGATTAGAGCAGCGCCGCCCCATGCTTCGGCATCATCGCAATGTGTACGAGCCAATGGTGTCTTCCGACCAATAACAATGTAACAAAAGGCGGACGCCTGCGCTATTTTGCTCTTTCGTTCAATTTTCCACCTTCATTCGCGCTGCCGACCAGTTGTACATGGCAGTGGCGGCAGCACTGTCTCGCGCGCGGTTTCCACGCAGAGTTCCCCTTATTTTTCCTTGGCTTTTGGCATGCGGAAAATCGCACTAAAGGCGAGCCTTTTTCTATGAGTGTACATCACCTTTTTCCGCACTCCACCACGCAAGTTTCACATTGTTGGCACCACTTTAAACCCGGCGCTATGCCAACAGTTCCATTTGGGGTTTTTGCCAGACCGGATCGCGCTGCATTCACACCTATTTGTCCGCCACCTGCGCGAGTCCTGCGACTCTGAGCCGAGTGTAGTTCTCTCATTCAGTGACTCCAATTCATGGACATCAAATGACACAGGACAGTCGAAAGTGATGACAGTGAGAGCGAAAATGGTGATGATAAAATTTGAGTATTGCGTGATTTATCTCAACTTAGTGATGTCGCTGAAAATTTCACCTGTGTGATAGAAGAGACAGTGTTGTAATTTGTAGTATCAACGTGTGTCGGAGACACTTTTCACAGACGGTGGAATTTATTTTCATATATACCGAAAAGAGAGCTGCGCTAACTGAAAAAACCCATCAAATTGATTCAGGTGAAAACTTGTTGAAAATTCTCCCACTAATTTCCCTCTGTAGTATTGCGACAAAGGCAAATATTTAACTCGACAATTGTCGAAAATTTTGACACAACACACACTCTCGTCACATTAATTTGTCCTCCTCTAATTGCAAGAAAGGTCACACTCTGTGTCAATATTTTTTCCACACATTGTGTCATCTTTTGGGACTCTTGAGTTGGGGACATTTGAATTTTCGCAAATAGCAATTAGATTAAACACGGCTCGCAATTCGGCGTTAAATTAGTTATTACTTCCGCCACTTAGTTCAAGATGTTACATTAAATTTTCAGGATATTTAACCCTTTCTCAATGGCTGTCTAGAAAATTACACCTTATGTTAGTACATGAGTTTGTAGGAAAAGTGTGAATTTACGTGATTCGGAGCGAGACACATTGAGTATGACTGATAAGAATTTATGCAAAGAAGCCATTAACTTTTGCTTTACATTCGCATAACGCAAGGAAGATCACGAAGAATGGTGACAAGGAAATAATAAATGTCTATGAAACTGCTTTTTATAGGATAAATATTTTGGATCTTTTTCACATCTATACCCATAAAATAACTTGAAATTAAATTATATTTTCATTGACATCCAATGGGTTTTACAGAGAAACCACAATTATTAAATCCTTGATAAAGAATTAATTTCTCAGTGACAAAATGGGGTTTTATTTAAACTGAAACTGTCTTGATTCAAGCTTGTTCACTTTGAAATGCTGTGAAGATTTTTCGGAAAAGCATTGCAATTCATTAGAATTCCTATTCATTTTCACGATGATTACTCCAAACGAAGTTATTCATGTATTTTTCCTAGATATTATGACTTTCCCATTAAGTGTAGAGACATGAAACGGTCTCTAGCTCCTAATCATCCATTTATAGAAATAAAGAGCGCACATTAATTATGCAGGAATAATATAGAAAATAAATCAATAACACAAAATTGCTTCTGAACAATCCAAAAACTCCAGTCGCGCAAGATGAGAAAGTGCCGACGGCCGAATTAAAATCATCGCGAGTTAGATTCTCTTGGCTTCAAGCCATGATTGCGAGGGCGAAGGGGCAGCGATGTGAAAGATAAAAATGGGCAATTTATGAAGACATCTCCAAAAAGCCGAACAACACACGAAAGAGGGAAAATATACCTCAACATTTACACCTTGATTGTATTTCTATGCAAATTAATTAGCTCCCATAATCAATTCAGAGGAAAGCTCCATAAAAGCTCCCTCCACCGCAACAACAACCATGGGTACGGAATGGAGATTGGAGAAAAAAGTGTGATGGAATAATAATGAAGAATATTAATAAAAATTGTATATGATTATGACAAATGTGTCAGTATCGCGCGAAGACCGGTTTACTGGGCATCCTCGCGGCTTTTCATGCTCTCCGCCAAACACCCGAAAGATTTGTATTTACCATCTTCACCATGCGAGGCATAAATAACAGATTTGAATAGTTAAATAATCAAAATATTTTGTTTAATCAACATGAGGTGCTTCAGACACGAGGAGAGGAAAAAAAATGGCACTAAAATATATTAATAATCTCGACGCGGTAGCAGCAAAAATCATCGCCCACGTGCTAATGAAAAGACTCACTTTAATTAATTCATTGTCACTCCATCTCAATTGCGAGGGTTTCCTCATTAAAATTTCAATTAACTCTTTTTCACTTTACCACTTCGCGGGAAAACAATTTCCCACCCCCATCAAGTCAATTGGGATGGAAAATCTGGCTTGAGTGGCTTTGGTGGGGGGGGAGAAAAAAAAATCTGGATATGGAATATTTTGCCAAATGAGCAAAAGTTTGCATTTCTCAGCATTTTTCCGCCACCCAGTCATTTTTCACATTCGCGCGCATAGCCAATTAGTAGCGGAAAATATTCATCCGATTACCAATTGTCACGGAAAAATTTACAGTTATGACACACTATGTGGAAAACTGCGAGATACTCCTAAAAGACCAATCAATTGCATCATTGCTCCGCGCACACGAACGCACAAAGATGTTCACCCCAGTGCATATCAAGGGTGGTGAAGAGAGCAATTGCTTACGGCGCGTCAGGCGTCTTATCTGTGTGAGAGAATCAATCAATTGCCATCATCCATTATTTCTACACGCTAAACAACATCAAATATTGTGACTTCCAGGAGTGACAAGAGATGGAGGGAGGCGAGAAAAAAACCCACACATTGTGAAAGGAATAATTTTGACGAATTGAGCAAACGCTTTCAACACAATTATCATCCCAGTAATTGCCCATAATGGAGTTGTGTACAAGAATCCACCACAGAAAAAACATCATTTCAGGCAATTTTTCTCCTTCATCAAGCTGAAGATGAAGAGGAGAAAAAAAAGCACCACCATTGTGAAGTGAAGAAAAATAAGCCCCATAACTATTCGTGCCCACGGAGTACAATTTGCTTAAACTATCTCTCAATTGGTGTCTCAATGCTGCTCCTTCTCCCAATCGCCGTCTGTCTCGCTCTCCACTGTTATTCTGGGTGTAAATGGACGTGAAATTTGACTATCTATTCGCACTATTGCATTCATAGTGCAATTAGCGCCCGAAAATCTATCTTATTAGTCCATAAGCGACATAAGTGCCTTTGGAGGTGGGTTTACTCAGTCAATTAGCACATCCATTTTTCACGCCTTTTCCATCCATTTAGATGCAAAGAGACACTTTATTTTCTGACTCTATTTTAATGTCTTCATTTCACACGAAATATTCTATGGAAAAACACTCAGAGAGAGACAAACTTTTTCATGCACAACACTTCCCTTTTCCTCTTTGGAAAGCTCAAAACGAATGCAGTCAACTTTTGCACAGAGATGAAAGCTTTCAAAGTTTATGAGTGTTTTTCACATGATTGCAAGCCATTTTATAATAGAACGGTTGTTTAAACAGAACTTGTACAGAATGTAATGGTTAAATATACGCACGGAATTTCTTAATTAACTCTCAAGAGTGTAATAATACATGATATTAATTCAAATCTTATTCGTTTTATTGCAAGACTCAATATTGCTGAATTACATATAAAATCAATCCTTGAGCAATATTTTTATTACAAAGACATTCTTTTCCATTGTATTCTCCATTGAAGGTATATTTAAAATCAACAAAATGAATAAATCACGGGAGAAGAAAGTCTCATTCGCCCATTTAATCTCTTATCCCGCGAGTAATTTCGATTGATATGGGTATTTTATTGTTGAAAATTCGGTGTCCTAGAGTGGCCCTTTTCTCCCAGAATATTCAGATTCCATATTCCAATTTTATGGGACTATCTGAATTGGGTGCATTATTTAATGACCCCGTCATTTCCTGTGCGTCCTCCGTGGCCGCTAAGGACGCCCACTCATCATGAAATAGGCGAGCGCGCGAAGACCCACCGGGAACAGTAGGAGCGGAGGCTCGATATTGGATCATCAACACTCGAAATGATCGTAAATTTGTAATTAATTAGAGATGATATTGAGAGAAACTATCCCCTCGGTCGATACTTTGTCCCTCGCGGGACAGGAATCTGGGCAATAAATTCGCAGCTGGAGAGCAACCCGGAGGAGCGCGTCTGCTGGCCAGCAAGGGAGCCTTCTTCTCACTCTCCTCGCATCAAAGAGCTTGCGCGTTGACCAGCAGCCAGTTCGAGAGTCATCTCCAAGAGCTCTCGCTCTCCTGGAATGTCTCCTCCTCTTCTTCACTTCCACACAACATTTTTATTAAAATGACCCACGAGACTCCGCGTGGTGTGTCGCCTCTCTTTATTTTTTATTCAATGAAAAGAAAATGATTATGAATCGCACCTCGGATGGCCACTTGTTCTGCCCCGCGCGTCCCGCGCAATGGGATCAACTGCGGGGCGAGCGCGATGGTCTACCCAACCGAAAAATTAATGGCAATCCACAGGCAACTGTGCGGTGCTGAGCGCGTGAATAAATTCCAAAATCAACATTTCTGAGTCAGCGGGACACTTTTTTCGGGATGCTCTTGATCCCCGAGCTGGCATAACCACTCTTCTCTTTCGCTTCAGATTGGGAATTCAGAATTCAGTTTGTGATGACGATGGAATGCGTGATTTTATGGGGCGATGAGCCGTGGAAAAACGGCACAGCAAATGAAGAGGGAAATCTTAATACTGAACGCGCGCGATGACCAATAAATTTTTCCACACACCATCCCGGCGTGCCCAAAGCCAAAAAGGAAAATTCCCGCGAGACGCGCCACACGGTGGAAAAACAGTAGCCGCGAAGTGTGTTAAATGGTGACCCGCTGGGATTTATTTGGAGAGATTGGATATTGCGATACCCCCACATGTGCTCATAATGATGTCTGCCTCGGAAGCTCCGTGAAATGAGATTCACTTTGTTTTTCAGACAACAAGGCGATATGATGGACAGAATACCATCGCTGTCTCTCCCGGGCCTCTCTCTGCCCCATCCCCTGTCCATTCCCACCACGCAGACCATCGCGAATCACTCAACGCTCAACACACTGAATCTGCACACCGCCCAGAACCTGCACGCCACCTCCACGGCTTCGCTGCACCACCACCAGACTCAGACGCAGACTGCCGGCAATCTGCACCAGAACATCGGCGGCATGATGAACAACTCCGGAAGCACGAAGTAAGTGGACAAACTCACCACACACTGGGAATACTGAGCCCAAGACAAGGCGGTAAATGAGTGCCTTTCGCAGTGAATCGGCAATTTAAATTAGAATAATAATGGATTTAACACTAATTCAGCAAAATGGTTAAATGGTTAAATGGTTTGAGAATTATTTACTAAATGCGACAGACTCTTTAAACCCATTGTTTGTTATCCGGTTAAGTCTTATTACCTACTCGAATTTCAATTAACTTTCTAAAAACAATTTAAGGAAATCAGTTAGAAAGAAAGACAAAATTTTTCACAAATGATAAAGCTTCCAACTGTCACTAGTTAATTTGAAGATTTGCACCAACCCAGGGCTGAAAATCTAAACTGCGTTCGACGCATTAATTCCACCCCTTGGCGCACAAAATCACAGTTGTCACTGTGTTTCCGAGAGTGAATGCCACGAGTATATTATGATTCATGATCTTCCAAGTTTCTTCTGCAGTCTCATGGGTCAGAATAGCGCCAAGCGCACCACGGAGGAGCACATAAAGCGCCCCATGAACGCGTTCATGGTGTGGTCTAGGCTGCAGCGTCGCAAGATCGCCCAGGACAATCCCAAGATGCACAACTCGGAGATCTCCAAGCGACTGGGTGAGTTTTCCACTTGAGATAAATCCCCTAATAATGCTATAACAAAGAGGGTGGCATGTCCTTTGACATACTCTCAAACACCCATCGAAATAATCTGTTATTGAGTGGCCATTGAGGTGCATCAAATGACAATGTTTGGAGGGTTGGAAGAACCCCTCGAGAGGAGACTTTCTGCGCCCACAGAATCGACTGGTAGATATTTAATTCGATCCTATATTTTCCCTCCCCCACAAAGAGAATCTCCCGTGCATTCTTCTGCAATCGCCAGAAAGTTCATTCTTCCAAACAAACTCACAGCCACCATATTAAAGCCCGTGATGGATTTGAGTGGATGCCGAGGGGGAGTGGTTTGGTGGGCAGGGAAAGCTAAGGAAAATTCGTATTGTCATTGATTGCGTCAAACAAGGCATTATGAGTCCGATTCAATTGTCCAAACAGATGTAATTCCAGATAGAGATTGCCTGTCAATCCAAACTGAACAATGCGCCCCGGAGAATTCCAATCCCATTGTACATTTTCCTTCTCGCCACCCTTCTTCTTGCCCGGGAAAATTCTCTCTTTCACTCTCTCTCCCGATGGAATTGACGGGAGAAAAATGTGTACCATTTCTATTTGGCTCGCGTGAACCTTCTTCCACGTGATCCCCAAACCAAAAGTGATAGAATTTTACAAGGCTCAAAATGTAACTTCCGCTCTCGCATTCGATTTAATTTCCTCCTCGTATCCGATTTCCGTGACATATTGTGGTTTTTCGTGGGTGTGATTTCAAAAAATTCCATGCACAAGGACAATGATGACGTATTTAAACTAACTGCTGGAATAATTACAATCCAGAAATGCACAAAACAATTTTAGGGGATAAATCACTAATGAAGTCTGTCGATAAGTTTCTCACTTGATTAATCAACTAATTAATGAATCTGATTGATAAATTCCACCACAAAATGCATAGCTTTGTTATTATTCAATTTAATTCAGATCACATTAAGCCTAGAATCTAGATTATACTCATCGCAAGGCTCTGCTCTTTTCAGCCACTCTCCTTGCCAATACATTTGGCGTCTGCCAGATTATATTGTTAAATGTTATCCTATTCACACGCCACAAGGCGAGGTTATTGTTGTGCAAGTGGCTTCTCGAATACTGAATATGGTTCTTAAGGCTTCCCACTTTCCGAAGAGAGGGTGTCTTGACAATGGTGAAACATCTAATTATTCTTATCTTGGTTCAACAGTTTCGAAATTTGAATATTTTCCCGCATTCATATAAATATCATCCCAAAGCTCCTGTGCATATGAGTAAATTATCAAAATGCGCGCGCGCGCGCGTTTATGATTTTTCCCATTCACTCTGCGCTTCTGCATGTAAATATTGACAATCGATTATGCGTGTTTTTATTTTCCAAATGAAATGAGCCATATGTCCAATTAACGAGGAAGTGCATTTCGGGTGGGGAAAACAATGCGGATTCACCCATTGTGTCGATCCACCCCTGGGACTTGTCTGATCCGATGTGTGCTCAAATCTATCATCCGGCAAATTTAGATGTTTCTGAAGTGCATATTAACACACCCGCCCATTGTTCGCAATGCGAAGAGTGGGCGGGTTGAGCGCAAATACGCTTTGGGGATGATATTTAAGTGAAAATACAGCGGGGCGAAAGCCAACCTCCAACCAGGCGAGCGTGTCAATATTTGAGCGACAAAGAGTGCTCTATTGTCTCCCACTTTGGATTAAATTAGATTTAGGAGGGGTTTTTTCCTCCGCCCATCGTCACTGCACTTGGGAGAAATATTTAAATAGCACTCAAATGTTGGACGACAAACTTTTTCTGCGCGAAGAAAATTGTCAGAAACAGATTTGTTTGTCTCCCAAAGCAAGTGCACCACAGGAGGAAAGAAAAAAAATGGCAAAAAGGGGTTGAATAAGACGCGCGTCTTCCATTCTATGGTCAACATTGATAAATCAATTTAATTGAAATTCGATCCTCATCTCACCCGTCGCACTCACTCTATTGTCCATACGGATTCTTCCCCATCGACGCAATCCATCCTCGTCGCGGCACAAAAGCCATACAGCCAGATCGCATGTTTTGTAATGTTGCCCAGGGAATTCTTTCACAATCTCTCGCTCACTCTTCAGAAATTGTCTTTCAATTCCACATCACTTCAACCCAGTCACACTCGTTGTTTCTCATCAAAGGCAAAAAGCGAACAATGACATCATTATGAGTGGAAGCAAAATTGATTGAACACACTTTCTAGCTGTTGATTTTCAATATCATTCGACGTTATACGAAACTTTTCCCCAATATTTCGCCAAATACTCGATTGAAATGCTTTCAAGCAGGTTTTGATCTGCAGTTTTAGTAATTACCACACTTTAATGGGGCATTTGATTGGAATTACTTGTGTGCTGAAATTATTTGATTGAGCCAATGAAATTTGTTTGACTTTTGCTTCCACATCTGACACCTATAAAGCTCATCATTTTTTTTTAGAGTTACAAGTTGTGCATGTTGTTCCTTTAATTAAAACGGATTAATTAAAAATTAATTAATTAAAAAATAATTAAAATTTCAGGAAGTCACCTGGAAAAACCAACACAATTCTAATTAATTTTACTAACGATGGTTAAACTTTGCGGATATTTCCGTACGCATAATGGAAAATACATATGTGCGGAAAAAATGAAATTTACGCATTAACAGATACTGCAACTTCTCTCATGAGACGCATTCAGATTATTGCCAACCATGCCAACATTTGAGCCCCACGGCGATATATATACTGTTGACTGTGGTTTGGAAACTATGTCGCTGTTCATTCTACCATCCGTTGCTCTGGCGCCATTGTTCACCCCAAAGTTGGGAATGTCTCTGTTTCCCCCTGCTTTTTGGGGGGGGAATGAGTTGCGGATGGAGCGATGACATATTCCAACATGAAAAACTCGAGTTTTGTCGTCATGGCGACAATGGAATTGTGTGTGCATTGTTTTCTTCATCAATTGCACGATGATGGTTGTCTCGTGAAAACCACGCGCAAATTCACCGCTACAACATATTGCATACACCTGACAGAAATTCTGCACTCCATTCTGAATTCCACATACGAGGACCAGGGAAAAAAAATCACCCCAACCCCCCCAATTTCCTGAAGCTCAGCACGTGAATTTTCATACCTCAAACTTCTGCACAAAAACTTCCCTCAACACACCCACACACACACATAGTATTTGATGATGAATTTTCACGTGAAAAGGAGTTCCGTCAGTGTGAATACTCTTCTGGTAACTAACAATGTAGTCATTATTTACCATCCAACACATAGGAAATATTGTTTCTGAATTAAATACAGTTTCTCATATGGAAAAGCCCCCACTTTTGCCACTTCTCCACCCTCAGGAAATTGTCAATGTTTGCCAAAAACGAGCAATTACAGAAATTCTGTCTGTCATCCTCATTCTACCTTTAAACACACAAATGATACATTTTCAACTACAATTTGAGCTCACTTTTGCAGGTGCCGAATGGAAATTGTTGAGTGAAGATGAGAAGCGTCCATTCATCGATGAAGCAAAGCGCTTGCGGTACGTTAAATACTTATAGAATTCAAACACTAACTTATCAAAAAGCTCAAATAAAAGCATTTAGTGGAACTACGAGACTCAATTTATCATTGCAGTGCTATGCATATGAAGGAACATCCAGACTACAAGTATCGACCGAGGAGAAAACCAAAAGCCCTGAGACGCGATGGTTATCCATATCCAATGCCGTATCCTTCTGTTCCCGTGGAGGCTCTGCGAGCAGGTAAGGCGCCATTGTTGACCCAATTTCGCACGTGAAAATCATTAACTTCCAGAGATTTTCCCACCATTGTTGCCACTGCAATTTTCGCAAACGTTGAACAAGTGAAGTGATAGAAAGGAGTGAAAATGAAGAGACAATAGGATATTCTTTCACATTGCAACTTTCATTCCAGGCATCTCTCATTTTGGCATCCTTTCACCATCAGACATTGTCAATGGTAAAGTGCATTGGATGGTAGGGGAGAGGGTGGTGAAAAGCTGTGCATACACACAGTTTGTTGAGTAAATTCTTCCCATTCTTTCAACATTTCTGCCCTACAATCAACAATATACCATCCATGTGAAAATGATGAGGAAAAAAAAGGAATGGATTTAAAAAGCAAAGTAGAATACTTAGAAAACACGAAAGCTCATTGTTCTCGCAAAACATGTCCCGCTGTAAGGACTGAATAGGACAAAAGCTCGCAACATTTTCTCTCCTTTTATGCCTTTCTTCTCCCTTGTCTCTCCCTCAGCTCTAATTAACATTTTTGTTCAATTAGTCTTTCGCGACATCGAGGAGGAAATTAGTTGGGAAAAACTGTTCCGAGAAGGGACTTTCCCTGAAAAAAAAATAAAATAAAACAAAATTTGTAATGCTACACCTTAATTGCTCAGTGACACGCCAACGCCCACGTAAATCCGTATCGAACACACCCTCGCAGACGACAAAATACGGAAAATACGACCGTCATCATTTTAATTTTAGGCCCACAAACAAATATAACTCACAAAACTTTTGCCCACGAGGACGAGGAGAGCTTGCAAAGCTCTGGCAAAAAATGAATAACTCACGAGCATTGTCGTGAATTTAGCAAATAAACTTTCATGACTTCGTATGGGATATTTTTGGGAGCAATTTATTGCTGAATTTTGCTACTTTTCCCCACAAATATAGAGTGTATTATATTTTTTTTTATCGTGCTTTCTTGCAGGAATCACACCAGGATACTTCGCTCCTGGCCCTCCCTATCACTTGGGCAGTCATCTCTCGCAAGCGAGTCCTCCGACAACACAGGTAAGACATGGTAAATGAAAGGGGTAGAAAATTGCCACAAAATCATATTTCTCCTCCATTGTCCTCGGGAGAATAAAAGAAATACAACAAATATAGATGCTATCGCGACCCCAAAGGGAGTCGGAGAGAGAAAATAAAAGGAATTATTAATGGAAACAGACAACAGAAGGTGGAGGCGAAAAGAAGTTATATTGGAAGGTGTTGAGACAGTAAAAAAAAAAGTATAGAGAGCGCGCAGAGAGATAATTTAATTCGATGAACGCAGCGCGTATCTCGTTAAAGTGATGAGATAATTGCACAGTGATTTGATTGTCTGTCCATTCATACCTGCCCATTGTTGGGTTAACTTCTTCAGCTCGCAATTATTCTCCCATACACTACAATTTCCCTTCCACAACACTCCATCATCATTAAAGACCATTCGATGCACGCTCTATTTGGACACATCACTTTTGGCTACTGTTTTTCCATGCCATCATAATCTCCTAATTCATCTCACATCCACACTCCTTTCATCTCCTCTCTCGCTCTCTCTCTCTCTCTCCACCAATTGTAATTTTTCATCTCTCTAGAACATTTCCTCTCTTCGCGAGCGTGTGTTTACACCCAGATTTCATCTCTCATACCCAAAAAACTCCCTTCAATCCTATTAAACTCAATCACCTTAATAGCAATCTTTCTCACACGAAAATTGATTTCTTCACACCCATTTTAATGTCTCAGAAAACAAACACTCCAGCCGTGAAGGAAATAGTTGAGATTGAGCGCTATTTTCATGCTTATTTAACCCTAGGAGGTTAAATGTGGATAATTTAATTAATTACTATCTGTTCCTCATAATCAACTGCGTTCAAGTATGTGCAAAAATCAGAATGATTTCCTTAAGGAGAAGACTAGAAAGCAATACATGATGAAGTTACAGTTCAAAACATCTCAGCATCACTCCTGAGTTGAATGATAAGACACTGATACTGTGATGGTGTTTCTTTTATGAAAGATTCTCTTCTCCACGATATGCTGAAAGTGTGTAAATTTCGTATGAATGGTGGGCAATATTTTAAAGTGACACCTCAACAATACCTCCTTAACGAATTCAACGCAGCGCAGTGAAAAGAGTAAAATAAATATAGTATGGGAAATAAAACAAAAAGATGAATGTGAGGCATTAGATAGATGAATGGGGAGTCTAAGGAGGAAAAGCCAAGAGGGGGGGGACTTTTGTGGTTGTAACTCTCGAGAGCCGCCCGGTGAGACAAAAGGCAAAAGCACTTGACAGACGTCTTTTGTACCCATGGATTACTGGTGATATTTATTGTTATACTATTTTTTTTTCCACCTCATCTGCATTGTTGAGTGAGGATAAAAGGCATAAACGCACGAGGATGCTCAAAATGTCTCTTTCACACACACATATCTTAGGCGCTCTTTTTGGGCTCCTTTGCATTGCGCAAAAATTCATTTCAAGGTGAAACCAATTTAATCCGATATAATCATTCACCTCTGACCTCAATTCATGGACTCTCTCTCTCTCCATTTGCCTGTCGTCTCTCCGTCTTGAGATCTTCAATTAATCCAACACTTGGGCTCTTTTTTTTCTCCCCGTCTAATTGAATATCCTCCACTGCATCCAATTAGAGGTGAATTTCCCATCCCGAAAATGATTTTTGTAAATGTGAAATATGCTGAAGAGAGAGAGAAGTGTTTAGCGCACAATTCGTCATTATGCTGCGATGTCGATGGCATTCGATAATGAGGGGGGAGGGTCAGAAAGATGACTGACGATTATGTAATTACAGAGTCGAATGATCGACAAATTGACGGTCACTTCCATCAGCATGTGATTTTTCTCCCCCATCATTTCCATGCTGCTGCAGCATCGCATAAAAACAAATATTTACCCATCAATGGAAGCCACCAATTTTCTCACACTTCGCGCGCAGGACGACGGAAAGGAGGAAAGAAAAAATCCCTCTTTTGTCATCCCACAGACCAGCCAAATTGTCGGTTACTTTTGGGGACATTCTCACACCCTGAAAGCCTTTGTCCATGGCAATGTAATTACAGTGTTTTGACTTTTCCGGTGAGATATTGACACCTAAGAAATCCCTCCCGGCCATATTTGTATTTGCACACCAAATTACAACCCTCTTTTGCACACACTGATGAAAAACCCAGCACAAAGCGGCGTGTTTGTTTTCAAAGAGGGGTTTTCAGTTACACCGACTAAACGGCCATTGATGGCTTCAAACAATGTCACATTGAATTCAATTTAATCTTAACTGGTTCTTATCTTTTGCAATCTTAATCAGTCTGATTGTCCAAGGGGGAGATTGTATGGCGGAAATCCGTACACCACTTCGCCTTCTTAATCTGTCTCCCTTAATTTCGTTTCGTGCTGCTCAAATTTATGACAAAAACAATAGATCAGGAGTTCTGCCGACATAAAGATGTCAGTGGGCAAAAGCCTATGCTCATCGTGTCCTTCCTATCTTCCAGGCCTCTTTGCCGACTCAGATGGATGTATCGAAGTTTGCCCTGGACAGGTCCGCGTACCTCAATTCGGCCGCCAGCTCGCTCTACGACACATCGAAGGCCCCGACAAGCGCTTACAGCGCCTACCTCGATCCGTCCGTCCTCACGAAGGCCTACTTCGACTCTAAGATGTACCAGGATCGAGCGGCTAACTATGCCTTCGACATCAGCAAGATCTACGGACAGCAGCAGCTCCAGCAGCCGACAAACGGCATGACATCGAACAACAACAACCTGGAGGAGCGCGAATCGACGCCCCAGCTAGGCGAGCTAGGCGACAAGGGCCCACTGGGCGGCGGTCAGGACAGCCAGATGGAATCCTCGAGTGGCTCCACATATCCCTCCAGCGGATACCAATATCCTCCGGGGGGAGACTTTCGGAGGCCGCTGACTGTGATTTTCTGACCAGACAAGGACTAAAGGCGCCGCGCGGCCTACGCCCCACACCTAGGCCTCGCCCTAGACACACCCTCTGTCCTACAGATCTTTCCTTTCGCCCACTTTGTAAATAAATATAAATCATAGGGAATACAGTAGACGCTAGAGACGTAAATTAAACGCAAACCTATCGATAGCATAATTTCTCTGTATGAAGAAAAAAAAAGATGGAATAAAGAGACAAAAAAAAATTATACTTAATCAGGAAATGGATAAATTGGATTAAAACATACTGATGTAAAATTATGCATATTGATGTAATTTCTGTCGTTAAACTTAAACCATAGAGAGTGTAAATTATTGGGAAAAATAAACAAAAATCTATCGAGTGGAAAATTTCACGAGAAAAATTATTGAATAAACACATGAGATACAATGGCATTCGGCACTGTCTTTTTATCACCACCGCGTGTTTTATTTGCCTCAATTTCCAAATGTAAATAAACACAGGAGCGGAAAAAGCACTTGAACATCCCTCATGAAATTATTTCACCCTCGTCGAAAGCGTAATAAAAATTAAATAAATAGGAGCAAATTATAGTTAATTTCTTCGCGCTTTTCCCACATCTTTTCGCCATGCAATTTCCCACAAGGACTTTGCAGATGCAATTGAAACAGATTTACTCATTAAATTACTTCGCATCACTTGTGAGTGTTTCGTGAGTAATAATTAGTGAAATCATATTAGCAGAAAAGCGATTTGAGAACAGTTTCAACAACATTGAGAACAGTTGTTATAACTTAGCGGAGACACAGCGTTAGAAATTGTGATATCAAGTCTCTGCATTACCGGCGTGAAAATTTCTTGTTCTAACATCTTTTCCACCCCTATGATGTGCAGGAAACTTTGGTATCTCGACTAAGATTGCTTTCTAGCACTTTTCCCGCCAGAAACTGTACAATTATCATGGGAAACATCTGCTCAACGCGCGGTCGAATATTTTCTCATGCGGATAACAAACACCTAAATTGCGCTCGTTTGATAACGCAACAATAGTTCTGTTGTAGGAAAAGTTATTTCATAGGAAACTCACAAGGAAGTGGTAAGCAAATTTGCCTCTTTTCAGCTTCCCTTTTGTGTAGTTTCAACCAGAGGAAAAAAATGTGTGTGTGTGTGGCAATGGCAGGAACGTTGGACAATTTGTGTGTACAAAGTAAAAGGTAAACATAGTGGATGATATGAAAAATGGCAACAAAACCCATTCATTGCACACACACTCTCGCCCTTCATCGCCTGAGAACAATTTCACACAATCCTCCACAGTGACTGGAGAGGGTGTGAAAAGAAGGACGCGCGATGAGAATAATAAAATGCCACATAATAGCGAATAATGTCCATTATTCGAAAACAAACGACTCCACTGTGTTATTCTGATAACAGCATTGAAGATGGAATTAATATGCTCCCCGACAAAAAGATTATAGGTCTCTCTCACCCTCTCGCCCTCACTAATGCTCTGCACACACTCATGAGGGATTTCCCGAGTCGGAAAGCTCGCTCACGGTGCACATCTTCACACCTTCATTGTGCCTGTTGCAATCACTCCTCGTGCATTCACGACGGGCACAGATTAGTGGCGTGCAATTTTTGATGCACTCCCAATGGAGACAAGAGGAACAATTGGTTCAGATAGATTGTGTGTCTCTTAGAAATTCACCCTCTATTCAATATCATCACCCCCAACAGCCTCTTCACCTCCGTCCAATGGACACAATGGCCACTTGAATACAAGTGCAAAAAGTCAATTGGGCTGGAAACTCTTCATCACATCGTCAAACAGGGTGCGAAGGAAAACACATACAACACACAAGAGAAAATAGAACAAATACCCGAGGAAAAGCCATGAAGAATGGAAAAGAATATAGTTATTTGTTGATCCAACAGGAAAACCTCGCACTGGGAAATGCAATAAAGACATTCCCTCAGGGCCACATGACAGCATCTTCCCACAGTGTTATTCCAATAATTCATCATTCTCTTTTCACACCATCGCAAAATGGAAAATGATAGAGTATTGATACAAGTGAAATATCAATTGGTGGCTCTTTATTTGCACAAACTCACCCTCAATTCGGGATTAATTGAGTGGCAATGAAGGGGTGTGTTCACAAATGATAACAAAACCCATTGCACTCACTGGCGCAATTGTGAGGATTTGGCCAAAAACAATTGCTTCATCTTCGGCGCTACGTTCGCTCCCTATTCTTAATTACCAGTCAAAAATCATTCTCATGCATTGAAGCGATTGAAGCATTCAATCTCGCGGAGAGAATTAATAGGGAACTCAAGGGAAGGACTAACAAGCACGCAGTGTACACTACAAGAGCAAATCGCTCGTGCTTTCTCAGACGGTTTAACACAAATAATTTTGCTGATAATTTAAATACATTAATTAATTGATCGATATCAAAAGAAATATTGTATTAAAGGCGTTATTAATCAGGAAAACGCAACACAAATAAACTCCTGATAAAGTTCAACTCTCATATTAATTACGTGTTTTATACAGAATCAGATGCTGAAAGTTGATTTTGCATATCATTATTTACAAAATTTCAAGTTAGCGAAAGAAATATGATTTTATTGGCATTTCCTATTGAATAAATAATAATATCTTTATAATTGATGTTCTCAAATTAATCCTTCACATATTGTACACCATAACACTGAATGTCACCACCTTTGGCAAGTATTAAAATACCGCGAAGAAACATAATTGCTGAGGAAAAATCCTCCGTCGCTGTTAAGTCCATTTATATTAAAGTCAGGTGTAATTGTTGATTAACAGTCAAATGAAATTTCCCCGTTCGCCCGACAGGCAAACATCCCTTTGCACAAGTAAATAAACACTCATTCCATCACATAATCGAATCACTTTCACTTCATGCAATTCAATTCCAATTATAATTACAGGAGTCGCTCTGTCACCAAGAACTTGCGATGAGCGCGATGAAAGTGTCTGTCATGGATGGGGAAAACTGGCGGGAAAAATAGCCACGAGCATTAGCCTTTGTGAGGGTGGCTTTGGCCACAGAGAAAAAGGGGTCTCTCACCCCCCGAATGGCAACCTGTTGCAGTAGAGCGTAAAAAGCCACACCTGCTCACTCAGGATTGGCGAAGCTTGCGCATGTCTGGCGCATTTCTTTTCACCCTGACTGGCAATCGTCTTCATCCCCCCAAACTCTGGCCCGATCGTTTTGCTTTTAGCAACAAATGCGCACAATTGTCTGTTGTGTGATGAGCGCCATTCAGCGTCTTTGTGTCCTTTCACGCCACTGTCGCGCACGTCTAAGGAACTGAGGCACAAATGTTGGGTGAGTGAAGAAAAGAGGGTGTCTCCATTGGGTTAAGGAAGAGCCCAGGAAAAAAGACGTACAGCTTTTTATCGCGCTCAACCACAGCGACAAATTTCCCCTCAGAGCGCATATCTGTCGCGCCAAAACCTGGCACGCCATCCTGAAGCCCATTTTGACTGTGCACAGACCGATTCAGACGTCGAAGAACCACGGAGTGAAGCGGACTATAGCTTGTGGATCTTATTGTGATTTGGCGACGGTCGAGACAATTTGTGTTGTTGTCCTCAAAGGACCAGAGGGAAAAAGTGGCACTTTTTCGGCGGGAACAGAGACTCGCGAAGCCCCAGTGAAGCATATTGAGTGTGATCATGTCAAAGTCCCAATCGGAGCACATAAAGCGCCCCATGAATGCCTTCATGGTGTGGTCTCGCGGTCAGCGGCGAAAGATGGCACAGGACAATCCCAAGATGCACAACTCAGAGATCTCCAAGCGACTCGGAGCAGAATGGAAACTCCTGTCGGAAGCCCAGAAGCGACCCTTCATCGACGAAGCCAAGAGATTGAGGTAAGGATGCCTTCGCCAAAATCTTATCGCGCGCCACACAACACTGATAACAACACCCTAAAGAAGTTGTATTTACTCCTCGCGCGATAACCGACAATCCTTAGCATATTGAAGAACAAACAAAACATCACGTCCACTTTTGTGGATGAACAAACATTCGATTTCGATTGAACAAATAACAATAAAACTGTCTTGGAGCGTTGAATTGAAGGCGCATGATAAAAATAGCGGGGATTGTGAATATTTGGATTATTACTTTTCATTTCCCTCTCAGTCCCTTTTAAGCCAATATAAGACGTTGCGTGGCGTGTTTTCTTCCATCGACAAGATATTATCAAAAATCAAATATCGATTGGAGGAAGGCGAAAAAAGAGAGAGAGCTTCTTTTGATAGTGAAGACGATTTGGTGACCAATTCGACTTGACTCTAACTCAGAAAAAAAGAGAGAAACACTCTGTAAATATCGCCTTTCATGCGTCATTTCACAAACAATTGTGCTTGGTATTTACATTGGATATTTATTGATAAAATTCGATTGATTTATCAGCGGTTTAATCGCCACAGCATGCAAAAAAGTAACCCTTTTAGTGGCAAATAAGGCAAAGTAAGTGTGAGGAGTTTCGCGAATGATTTGCTTTAACTTTGAGTTTTTCCTTCAAGGCTTTGTAGTGAATTCGGTTCCCTAAAAGCGAAAAATCTCTTCCACTCAGAGCACTGCACATGAAGGAGCATCCGGACTACAAATACCGACCGCGGCGGAAACCCAAGACGCTGGTGAAATCGCCCATTCCACAGGGGAATCACCACTCGCCCGTCTCCAATCAGCACCAGGGCAAGGAAACTTCCCTACCAGCCAAGTATCCCTTCGTGCCCAGCCTGGATCTCACACTCAGCCTGCCACCGCGGCCGCCGGGCTTCCCGCTACCGCACTACTCCACCCTCGATCCGGCTTTCGCGCTGGACCTGCAGGCGCGGCTGCAGGCGATGTGCGCCAACGGCGGCCTCTATCATCCTTGGCGCTACTTTGGCTGTCCCACCGTCCTGCCCGCCGCCGACTCGCCACCCTCACCGCCCACGCCCGTGTCCTACGTCTGCGTGAAGTCCCCGAAATCCTCGCCGCCGCCCGCCACGGCGCCGCCCGGCGCTCCGCCGCCGTCGACAGTCATTTGACCCACACCGTTGCGATTCAACGTGGAACACACACCGGTGTGAATGGCCATCTCAATTAACAGAATTCCTCTCCAGGATATAGACAGGTTAATGGTGTCGTTACGTGTCATAAATTGCATATCACCGAGTTTCACTCATGCCAAAGGGGGAGATATTGTGACGACCGCATTTTAGACGTGAGATCCGTAATTTTGGGTTCATTAGCAAGTCGCTGCATGATTAAGAAATTGTCTTCAAGATGTCTTATAACACTAGGATGCGCTGAACATGAATTCCCCTCGAACGAATTGGTTAGTCTGACCAATTCATAACGCTTCAATCGGTAAATTTTGTAGACAAGTAATTTTTTGCAAATCAACATGACTTTTTTCGTCTTGATTGAATATTGAAAATGGTGACCAGAAAAGGGGTCTCAAGTGAATTACTTAAGAAATACTAAATGGAGACTTAAGAATTAATGTGCTGGACAACCAAGTTTAAGTTCTGAAAGCGTCAGGAAGTGATTTAAAGATTTTACACGCATTATCTCCCCCTTGACTCATGTGCATCTGAGGATGAGTTTGAGAATTGAATTGCGGAGAGTGCAAAAAATCCTACTTATTATCTTGAATCTTAAACCGAAATTCACACACAAAAACCAGTAATGAGAGAATATTTTTAAAAAATGTGATAGTTTTCATATCATTCAGGAGAAGTAGATGAAAGAAAAAAAGTGTTAAAGATAAAAAAAAATAAATCATGAGGTGTAATAAATAAAAGACATTTTTTGCGGACCCTTTCTTCGTTGGTGTGGTATGAGAAAAAAAAAATCCAATTTCCACGTGATAAAATCTTTCGATATCCGGTCAAGCATGGATGAAGAAGAAACTGCGTCCGAGAAGTGTTGATGATGACAAAAGAGCATAAATCAACATAGAAAATTCCTTCTATTTGTCGCATTCACACAGTGTCAATAATGCCACTATAAAATGAATATTATGTATGCTTGTCCATAAATTCATCCCTTTTGTCGCACAATCAATTTATTCCTCAACCCCTGGTCGACCATGCATCGTCTGTGGAAGGTAAGAGTGGAGTGGTGAAATCCCCGGGAACGGAGACAGGAAGCGCGAGAGGAGGAAGTGAAGATCATCGTGTTAAATACACAATTTACACTTGAATGTTCAAAACACTAGAAAGTGAATTTGGGGGTAAAAGATTTGCAAAAGAAGAAGAGAGATATGCATTGAATTTAATAACATCCCCCAACCATTTTTGCGAAGGGTGTTGCAAATTGAAATGTTGAGAACACTTTTTCTGAGAGATTTATTGCATTTTTAATCTGTTCAAGTGTTTGTGCTCAAGTGGAGGATTAAATAGAGAGAGAGATGGAAGAATTATTTTCAATGTTAATCAAGAGACACATTAATGGTGACCGAGAGAGTATTGATAGAGTGATCAAGAAAGTGCTGATATTTGGCACACAAAGTCCACGCCAAAGGTCGAGTTAATCCCGAATTCTGCTCACCCTTCAATTTTTCTCCGCGACGAGGTGTGGAATGAGAGATCAGCAAGCCAAAATGATCCAATTGGAGGGATGAATAAATTAGTCAAATCAATAACATTTGACACTGATGATACGACAAATTTGTCTTCCGTCAGCCACACAGAGATTCACATTCAGCCACCCTTGAAATATTATTTGAAGAGAGGACGCCAAAAGGATGAAAGAGCGACTCCGCTTCGACACTGGGAAGGATAATAGAGGCGAGAGAGGAATCGTGCAATCCTGTCACGTAGACACGCCAACAATGACAACACAAAGGGTAAAATTTGCACATAGCGCCAATTGATAAAACATTCTCGCGCACCACATCAATTCCACCATGTATACACAACACGAGACTCCTCTGGCGATGGAGTGTATCAAGACATGTCTCTCCATCAAGGATCTGCTGTTGGAGAACACACACATACACACACGCAAAATCCCAAGGCTCAATTGTCTAACCTAATCCCACAATAGAATATCATACCAAAAATATTTATACATCAGTTTGGAACATCGCAATTGACATTCATCACGAAGAATTGCGCCAAAATCAGCGTTAAAAACCACCCTCACACCCAGTGGAAAATGTGAGTCCACGCACACCCCCTTACATATGAAGGGTATTAAGGGCTATTCAGATACATTTTAGCAAACAATTGCAAGATAATTCGTTTAGATCGGCACGCGCCACGCGACAATACATGCGATGAATAGAAGCTTTATTTGACCATCAAAATGAAAACTATTTTCCACCCATTCACAACCCCGTGTAAAAAAAAAAAATTCCACCCACTCGAAAAGCATACAAAACTGCACTCATCAACTTCAATTGCATCACTTGAAGTTGACACAATTTGCAATGAATTTTTTGTGTTGTTGTCCTCCATTAATTTCATTGCAAAAATTGGCCCCAAAATTTCACCCTGCAAAATCAACACATGCTCAACATCTCACGTGAAGAGTGAAGATACTGTACTCTCAATTGTGTGTCACCCCTTCCATGACATCTCACTTATTAGTGGTTGTTTTCAACCCCCATTCACGCCTTGGTGTTTAAGAAGGCAAAGCGAGGAAAAAAACACTCTCTTTAGGGGTTGGTGAGCCTCTGACGAGGGTGATTTGTTGTTGATGATAGCACAAAGAGAAAAACACATTCGGTTTCAGATAAAATTTATGGTGATTCACAACTGCGAAGGGAATTCTTCTTCTCTCTGCATTATGAATTGTTACATTGAATGAAGTGCGTGTGTGTGTGTGTGTGTGTAGAAAACAAGGCGTGAAACAAGGGGTAAACATGTGGCGCAATCACGGTTCACTCAGAACGCAATCTTCGCAATCCCAAACGCAATCCGCAATCCCTAGTGTAAAATCGCAATCTTTGGGCGCAATCCGCAATCTTTGGGCGCAATCCGCAATCTTTAGTGTAAAATCGCAATCTTTGGGCGCAATCCGCAATCTTTAGGCGCAATCCGCAATCTTTTGGCGCAATCCACAATCCTTAGTGTAAAATCGCAATCTTTGCGCGCAATCCGCAATCTTTAGGCGCAATCCGCAATCTTTTGGCACAATCACACAATCTTCGCAATCCGAGTTCACTCAGAGTGGCACATGTTTACCCCTTGGCGTGAAATATACTCACCCCTTCTCCACCATGCAAATATGTGCGTAAAAGATAAAGAGCAGAGAGTCAAGTGGCAATGATAAGGTTAAGGAAATGATGGGTGGAGAAAAGGGTTGATTTCATCTCTTATTCCACTGCCTTTCCTTCCGACATTTTTTCTTTCACACTCAATCACGCATTATTTTCACAAGTCAGAGCTCAAGAAAATGCGTTAAATGCTTAATAAATCAGTTTTAACGAAAGGAAATTAAAAAAATTAGGCTCATTATTAAATTAAAAAAAAAACCGATTTAATAAAAATCAATGAATGAGACTTTTTCTCCTTTTTATTTCTATGTCATTAATAATTGATTTCCGGAGTTTTAATCAAGTTCTGGTAATTTTCGCAAAACAAATATTTCTCTAAAAGCTATATATTGTAAGAAGAAAAATCCAAAGACGTGAATTCCTATTGTTTTCTTCAATTTTCCAAATTCGGCCATTATTTCAGGATAACATATCAAAATATGTTCTTTATTACATTTGAAAAATTAGTCAAAATCATATTCTTATGTTCAGCATCTCGCGAAATTGCTCTTGCCTCGCTTTTCACCCACTTTCTGTAACCCAACACTGAATTTTGATAAGACACCGACAAAGAAGGTGAGGAACGAGACTTCAAATCACAGATTTCACCCTTCTTTGCGGGTTATATCAGGAGCGAACGGAATTGTTATTGCCACGAACGATGCCAAAATGAGAGCATTGCATTTAGCTGACGAGTAGATATCGTCATAGACAGAATTGACCATTTCGGTGCTTTTCTTCCACCAGTCCAAACCATTAAAAGACGCCATTTTCCTTTATCATGGCGCAAAAGGAAAGTGTGTGTGGCGGCAAAGAAAGGAGGACGAAAGTGATTGTCGCGAACTTTCGCCACTTTCTCACTCTGTCTCGTGTTGGTGCTTTTGGCTGTTTCTGCTCCACCAACGGCCGTAGGGAGTGGGTTGCGGTGAGGGGAAAAAAGCCATGAAAATTTCCATCGTGCGCCTCTCCTTGTCTCGCTTGCACGATTGCGAATGGGTGTATTTTTAACGTGTTTGCCAGCACAGCCAACAATAACCAACACTTTGAGACACTTCCGTAGTGCTTTCTTCTCGCTTTTCTTGCCCTCATAATGCCATAATATGATCATAGCTCCTGATAACCTCCACCCAAACCATCCGCACTTTGTGGGGTGCCTTTCACAGCAAAAGCACCAACGCCACCCATCTCATTTTCTCTGCAGCACCCGTTGCCATCTTCATTGTCCGGAGAGGAGAATCACACTTTCCGGTGAATGATAAAAAATATTTAGTGTGTCACCACAAAGAATCTCGTCGCCCTTCCTCTTTCTTCCCCCCCCCCCCCCCGGACAGATGAAGAGAGACACCAAATATGGAAATAAAAATCACACTCTCTCTCACACCAATGTGGACGACACAGGAAAGGGAGAATGCAACCCACCCACGAGCCACGGGAATGCCAAAGAGGAGTGTGGAAATTGAATGAAATAACCCGAGTTTGGGGGTGGGATTCACCCCCAAACCCACGCGTACTGGTGAAGATATAACCGCATGGTACAAATTCCACATTATGGTTGGCAGAAGAATTGAAATTGTGGGTGACACACAAAAGCCATTGCAATGTATAAATCTGCAAGATATGGTGTGTGTTCCTTGGGCGATAAGCCAACCCTCGAGCGAGAGGCGCTTCACATTGTTTCTGTCACCGCGATAAAAAGCTCAAGTGCCATGGGGAAGGGGGAAATTATCATGACAAAACTCAAATGTGGCCTCCTTCAGTGCGCCCCATTTCTCACACTGCCCGTCCCCCCCCCCCAATTGGAGGGCGCCTTTTCGTGCTTCACACCTCGGAAATTGGCGCACGAAGAGGGAAAATGAGTGTGGGAAATCTTTTTTCGGGCTTCTCATTAGCCACAAAAGGCAGATAATTGGCTCTCGAGTGGGAGAAGGAGAAGAAATGAAATTTTCCAACAGTTTCTCCAACTTTTTCATCATCCGAAAAAGTCTTCTTGCAAAAATTCTCAAGTGTGGGTGAAAATATTACAAAGTGACAAAATACTAGAAAAAAAAATCATATCTTAGTTCCCACGCAAAACTCTTCAGAATACGCAGTTTGAGAACTGCTGTGCAAGTTGATTCAGTAATGGCGAGAAAAGAGCCGAGACAGAGGAAAATTTCAAATTGAAGAGGTGGAAAAAAGTTTTTTTTCTTTTTCCTCTCACTTCCAATGCAAGAACTGTATAATGAGGAGAAAGGAAATAAATTTCTGTTGCTTCATTTGCAGACATTTGTCACTCTTTTAAACTAATTAGGAAATTTTCCTCTTCATTTTTTTCCCCGTTCTCTCTACCTTTGCCGAAGGAGTTTCTTCTTCGCTTAGGGCGGACTGAATGAATTGATAGAAGAGGAAAGTTTTCTTCACAGACTTTCACTTCATTTCATGCCATGCAGAAATGTAATGGCAATGGTAAAAGGTCAGAGAAAGGATTTTAATGGAAAATACGCTATTTAGCACTCTCTGTTCTTCTTTTTTTCTTGCTTGTCGTCAAACAACAGTTCATTAGTTATTCTCCATGACTTCTTTCATCCGACAATGCGAGGCACTTTTGCATGAGTCAATGAATTTGCACAGTGGTGGAAAAATTATGATAATTACACTTTTCACATGGAAATTTACATTATATTGAGTGTAGTGCGGAAAATACCAACTGAAAAACATATTTTAATAGTGTATTTTGCTCATTTTTCCCTCGCACAACCCTCGCACAGAGGCAAAGTTTGCCAAACACTGCGCAATTCCTCAAGTGAATAAATCATTTTGCTAATTACTTCATTATTGCCAACATGAGCAACATTAGCCTGGTACATTTCTCCTTCCCCGGCAATACCAGAATCACGGGCAAAAGTTGAACCGCGCCAAGTCTTTCTGGGCGGGAACGATGGAAAAGTTTGCTCATGGCGGAAAGATGGCTCATATGGAAAAGTTGTTCTCTCGCTGGCGGAAATACTTCGCAGTTATTCACTTGATTAAATTCACCGCAACTTCTCTCAAGGAGACAAGCGCTCCACTTTGTAAAATATTGCCTCTTTCGCCGGCATTTCGCTGGCAACAGCGTAAATTTGCGTTGGGCAGGAAATGGATTTAACCATCACTGATTGGATTTCCCAGAATTTATTGTCCTTACAATATGTTTTCCCTCATAAATTACCTCATACTTCCAAAGTTCCCGGCTTTAGAGTGTCTTTTGCAATGTGAATAAGGCAAAAAAAAAATGTCAGAGAGATGCACGATTATTTATATCAAACTCATAAATGTTGCAAACTAGTTCAACTGGAAAAATTGCAATCTGATGAAAATTGAATTTATCCTTCGCCAAGAGTGTAAGAATCACAGGACACTCGACCTCAACATGCATTTTTCCAGCACTCTGCACGTTATTAGATTTCCTCGTTACCGCATCGATTGCTGAATAATTAGATGAATGCGACAAGATTGCATCGTGATTGAAAAATTTCCAATCTCACACCTTCTTGCGTCAGCAATTATATTTGAGCTCTGAGAAAAAATTCCTCTCTCACTCTCTCTCTCTCGTCGTCTTCTTGGAAAAAATGTGAATATAATTTACAATTTTTCCCAACATTTGAGACGAGAGGAATATAATTGAAAATCCCGGGCGATAATTTGGTGAAAAAGGAGAGCAAAAGATGGGCGCGCTTTTTCTCCTGGGCGAGAGAAAAGCGCTGAAGAATCGATTTTTCCGCCCACACAAGAATTCTCTCTCTCTCTCATCGCCTTGTCTTGAGGCACCGAGCAGGATTCACATGCAAACACACACCCAACAATATCACCAGGGAGTCTAACTCAATTTTCACCCCCGGAGAAAATTGCAATAATAGTGGAGCTGTGATGGGGCGTCACAGGGTTAATTGGGCGTGAAATCGTCGAATGAAAATTCAGCCGAGTAGCAAAATGAGTCTTGTACACTGAGCTGATAGGACACAATCAACCCACAACAATATCACTGCCAGCAGCAAACGCTTGATGATATTCTCAAGGAGCTTTTTTCATGCTCAACTTGCGGGGAAAATCGAAAGACAATTGAATTTTATGTTGTAAATTGAATGCAAATATCCCCTTTTCTCCACCAGATTCAGTCAGAGTGGCAGAATAACTTTCGCCAACTAAGTGGTATGTTTTGAAAAGTTGTAGGTCGGTTTTTCCCCTTTCCCGATCACTATTACTTTCAAAAATGTGCCGGAAAAATTAGGCAGTTATGAGTATTTTGAGTGTAAAATGCAAAAAAAAAATGTCTTTCAGAGTAAAAGAGTAGTAATTTACACAAACTTCCAAACATTTGTCGTCTTTCATACGTTCTAGAAAGTTGTAGGCGGTGAAATCACCAATTCCAAATTCGTGCCACTTTGGCAATTGAATAAAAAAAAACTTTAAAAGATATGCGCAGATAAAAGATGGAAAGCAGAAAAGAACATCTCAAATTGATCTTTTAACGCCAAAAGTCCTGAATTAAACTAAATAAATAATCAATTTTTTTTATTTATTTAGTTAACCTGTGCATTGGATATTTCATGACTTTAATTTAATAGCAAGAAGACACAAGCTGAGCATTAATTGCAGAGATTTTACTATTTTACCACTTTAAATTTGCATGCAAAAAAATCATTGGTAAAGAGGAGCATTATTTGCCATGTCGGAAATGTTGTCATGTGAAGAGATTTATCCTCCTCCTCCTGCGCGTCCCAAGAAACCCTTTTTCCTCCAGCAAACGCACATTTCTTCTTATCACCAACACATGAATAATAGATGGAATAAAACTCAATTCAATTTTCTCTGTCGTGGAGACAGACATAAAAAGGAATAAAGCAGTGTGAAGAGCGTGGAAAAAAAAGGAGGAAAAGCCAGCATGTGAAAGACTGGGTGTGTGCAAATTTTGCCGTTATTGTTGAAAAATGCAAAAGAAATCCCTTTTTATTGGGTGATAAATAAAAAGAAGAAGCGCCCACCGATGAAAGAGGACTCCATAATAGAAGGGATCCATATCACAATTGGAGTATCTTATTCCTAATGTTTGTGTGAGAATTTTATTTTCTCCACCCCCAATCGCGCAATCAGGCGCAAATCAGGGAGAGAAGCCTTTTCCACCCACTCCCCCGTGTGATTGTGTGTGTGTGTGTGTGTGTGTGTGTGTGTGTGTGTGTGTGTGTGAAAAAGCTTGGGAGGAAAACCCATTCGAAAGGGATTAGTTTCACAAATGTTTGGAGCTTCATTCTCTCCACTTCAGAGTATCTTCGCTATTATCTCGTCCCTCAAGACTGCCGATTGAATATTCCCATAGCGCTCTTTGTCAATGACACTCAGCCACAAAATCAATTGGAATTTGTTGTGAAAATCCCTCGCTTTCATCACGATTTTCCAATTCTATCCCTTTTTTTATTTTATCAATGTAAAATCAGTCTTCCAGACGACTTCAGCAACAACCAGAGTACCAAAAGAAAATTCAAACACAGAAACCACAATATTAAACTGCACACAATCAAGCCAAAGTCGCCCTCTTGGCCACGAAATCCCTATTCACCCCCTGACGATCCTTGTTTGTGAACTTCGCATAGACACTCTTGTACCTCGCAATGTCCTGCGAACTCAGCGAAGGTCTCGTGGTGGACAGAGCCTCGAGGAGATGTCCTTGCCCGAGGAGAACACTGTCCGGAACCTCCTGCGGGAGAAAGGCACTGTGTCACACATTTGGCGAAAGTGTGGCGGAAATTGCAGCGAAAGAGCAGAGAGAAAAGTCATCAAGCGCTCGCGATATCGGATAAATTGCTCGATTTGTCTTCAATTAACCTTCTCTGCTGTGGAAATCCATTGAATTTCCACCCTTTCTGCTCCTCCTTTCCCACCACCTTACACACCGCTAATAGACAATAATTACCATCCATCGAGGCACTACGTGAGAATCCCACCCATTTGGCTTGGTGAACAGAGTTGAGCACTTGTTTAAACATTGGATTCAGAGAATATAATCAGTGGAATGATGTTTTTGGCTTCTGATCTAGAATGTTACTTTACTTAGATTCAATCGAAGGTTTTTTTTCCCATTAAATTAGGACACTTTCTTTAGGTTACTTTAAAGCCATTTTTTCTGTCCTTAGATCAGAATGAGTCGATTTTTAGCCGAATGTTCCTTTCCTTCAAGTTCCCTTCTTCTCTCAATGTTCAGTTGCTATTGCTAGAATTCACAGCTCTAATAACTATATACTATCGTGATTTCCCAACTCTACTCTACTCTCGCGACTAATGGATGGTAATTAGTGTCTGTGATAAGAGCGAAACAAGGAAGGCTCACCTCACAGTCCGCCAGAGCCTCCTTCACGGCAATCATCGTGGCCGAAGTGAGAACACTGTGAATATCCGCCCCTGTAAAGTTGACCGTCTTCTCCGCAAATTTCCTCCATTCCACATCCTTTCCCAGTGTCAGATTCCTCGAAAGCTTCTCGAAGATCTCCTTGCGTGCCTCAGCATCTGGCAGAGGACATTCCACGAGCCTGTCAATGCGACCAGAGCGCAGAAGAGCGGGATCCAGAAGCTCCGGCCGTGAAGTTGCACCAATGACTGTGACTCCTTGCAGAGACTCCACGCCATCCAGCTCGGTCAGGAGCTGATTCACAACACGATCAGTGACTCCTGTGGAATCGTGACCACGCCGAGGCGCCAGACTGTCGAATTCGTCGAAGAAGAGAACACAAGGACGCGCACTTCTGGCGCGATCGAACAGTTGACGCACATTCTCCTCACTCTGGCCAATGTACTTCGCCAGCAACTCCGGCCCCTTCACCGAGATCATCCGCAGATGCCAGGCACGAGCAATTTGCGCCATCAGGAAGGTCTTCCCCACACCCGGAGGCCCAAACAGAAGCACTCCAGCTTGATTCCTCAGCGGAGACTCTGCGAAAATGCTAGCATACTTCGATGGCCAGAGCAGAACTTCTTCCAGCACCTCTGTCGCCTTCGCCAGGCCAGGAATCATATCGGAGACCTCTTCATCGGCCTCCTCACTCTTGCCGTGACTCTCAATGCCCTCCAGACAGAAATTGCTAGTAATCTTTAGTGTTTCCCTGAGACTTTCCTCAGTAAATTGTGGCCTCTTTGGATTCTCCTTCACACTATTGAAGATGGCACGCTCAATGAATTGCATTAAATCCCCAAATTTATAGCCTTCCGTCAGACTGGCAAACTTCTCCCAATTCACCTTCCCGCGCACACCACTCTTGGTCGCCACTTCACGCAGAATAAATTCCCTGCAAGTGCCTTCGAGGTCGGGAATCTTCACCAGACGCTGGAAGAGATGCCTTCCTCGCGTCGTATAGATCCTCCCGCACAGATTCTTCACACTGGCCACAGTGGCAATGACAGAGATCGGCGAAGACGTGGTGAATTCCAAAATCAAGCTCTGAATGATGTCGGAAACCTTGGCATAATACTCAGAGTCTTGCGTATGCTGATCCCCAACATTCCTCGTCAGCACATCAAGATTGTCCAGGAGGAGAATTGACGGGCTGTGCGTCAAGCAAGTGCTGAAGATGAGGCGCAAATCGCGATGAATGGATTCTGGTTTCCGGCCTTTGTTGCGAGCGCAAAAGAAGATGTCATAGTAGCAGTGAAAAGGCGCCTTCGACAGCTCTTCCAAGATCTCCTCGCAAATCCTGCTCTTTCCACAACTCGCCTTGCCAATCAGCAGAATATTCTCCGACAAGGGCTTCCTCTGTCGCCCATCGAGACAGAGATTCATCTTGAAGTTCTCCACACACTCTTCAATGATGTCCACAAAAGGTGGAACTCTGACAAAAGCTGCTCTCTTCGGTTTCTGTTTGTCCTCCTTGCCATCCTTGATGAATCTCACCTCATCACTGACAAAGATCTTCGATTCTCGCACAATGTCCGCATCGAGAAGACAATATCTGAAGGTTTCCGGAATCAATTTCACTGTTATTAAGCAATTTTCTCCTATCTTCACCGTTTGCTCCTGATTCAGAACAATCGGAAGGATTTTTGTGCTATCTAGTATGAAACGCTTAAAGTCCTGTTCGATATTCTTCACCTCTTGGAAGTTCACTTTTCGACTGGGCAGCAAATCTATGCGTTCTATGAAATTCAAAACAGTATTTTTGGCCCTCAGCTCAATTCTCTCGAACGGTTTCACGCCCAGTGAGCGCATGAAGGGTTCATAAACCTCCACAGACGGATAGATATTGCTAGGAAAGTTCTCATCTTCAGAGAGAATCTTCACTGCCACATAAGCCTCACGATTGTCAACAGTTCTGGCCAAGTAAACGCGACTAAGATCAAAATTTGCCGGTAAATTTACTTTGGTGGTGAAAATTTCATTGATTTGATGACTGTCTTTCCACTCTTTTGGTATTACACGAAACTCCACACTTGTCGTCGCCTCCAAAAGGAGTTCCCGATGGAGTTCTTGCATACAATCAATCTTGATCTCCATTCTATTTGTGCTGGAGAAACTCGAGACACTGGAAACGGTGGAACTCCTCGAGAGTGGAGCCGATCTTGGCGCACTGTCAAAGTCTCTCTTGGGCAAAATTGCTGGGAATTGATCTTCAATCTCCTCCTGTGGTATGTGTAGAGACGTTCTATTGGCTTTCTTGGTCGGAAGAGGTGGTTTTTGCACCTCAAAAGGCGCCACAATCAATTCCGTGTCATTCTCAATGCGCCCAAACTCCATCATTGGCTCCAATTTGTCCACTGTCAAAACCACAGAAATGCTCTTATTCAGCCACACCACAATCTTCTGCTGCACCCCGACAATTTTCGTCTGATCCAGCATTGTTGACTGAATCCGGGAAGCACTGAGCTGAGTCATTTCCCAGTCAATCTGAGAAAAGGGCGTCACAAACACTTGAGCCGCATATTTCGCCTCCATCACGAGACTACACTTCACTATCGCCCCCTCCTTGATGCCCAACACCTGGGCAGTGGCAGTGTTGAGCCCCACTTCCGTGTCATGTAGATTCGTGCCCGGATAAGAGGCCCAGGACATGTAGCAAGTCTCACCATAGTTGAAGGTTATGTTGAGACATCCGTGCTCCTGAAACATGATTTTATAGTGTGACATGAGAAAAAGCTTCTCTAGCCTTGTAGGGAGTGCCCCATTGTGACTCTGTGCTGGAAAACTCCTGGGAAATCCGTGAAAATCACTGAAATACTTACATAAGTAGAAACAAGGCGAAAATAGTTCTCCGGCAAGATGATATAATTGTTTTTCAGTGGTTTGTACACCACAGTCATCGTTCTCCTGTACATCTTGCTAAATAGGCGCACTCTTCACGTGGTGTTTCACTGATTTTCTCTGAGATTTTCCACCTTTTCCGCGAGCTAAGTCTTTGTGTTTATTTTTGTCGATGACACTTGGCACTTTCCATCACCAGTCGCCAGATGGCAAATTTCCCAAAACATCCCAAATGCTGTGAGTTTTTGTGACAGAGAGAGATTTCTCAGAGCTCAGTTTCTGGTGGAGGATTTCCCTTGTTTTTTTTTTTCACCAACTTCTCTGGTATTTTTGCAGCAGTGATTGTGCTGAAGTCACACTAGGGATTGTGCAGGAGGAGAAAATGTATGCGGATGGCTTCAAGTACTGGCTGGCGTACTCGAAAAACAACATCAAGTACTATCGCTGCTGTCTGCACAAGAAGCAATGTCCTGGCAGGTGTGTCGTGGAGGATGGACGCTCCGTGAGGATCACAACAGAGCACAATCACGATCCAGAGCCTGACAGGATTGTCGTGGAGAAGTTCCGGAAGGTGCTGACACGACGCGCAGCCACGGAGACCACAGATCTGCACAATATTTACTGGGAAGAGGCAAGCCATCGACATGGCGAAGCTGCCCTGCTGTACAGCTACAATCTGGCCGAGAGTGCCATGCGAAAGGCGCGCCGGAAGCAACTGCCCACGGTGCCGACGACAATGTACGAGCTCTCGGAGGCGCTCAAAGTGTCAGACTTATTTCGCGTGAATTGTGGCAATCGCAAGGATGCCTTCTATCGCACCACCATTGAGCTGGAGGAGGGCAGTTGCATTATCTTCATGCACGCCAAGACACTCCAGGCAGTGGGCAAAGTGGAGGAGATGCACGTGGACGCCTCTGTGGAATGTGTGGCCAGACCGCACGGCCATCTGCTCACGGTGCACGCCGTCCAGGGCCACAAAGGCGTGCCCATCCTGTTCGCCATCCTCACCGCCAAGTCCCAATCCATGTTCGCCGCTGTGTTTGCCTTCCTGCGCGAGAACTACGTGAGTCAGGTGGTGCCAAGCATCATCCTTGCCAACTTCGACGCCGCCATGCACTTCGCGCTCATGTACACATTCCCCGAAGCCAACCTGAAGGGCTCCTGGTTCCACTACACCGACTCCGTGGTGGCGCGTCTAAAGCACCTGCGGCTGCAGCGCGAGATCGCGAAGGGGCACGGCTCGTGTGCCCTCCGGATGCTACTGGTGCTGCCCTTCCTGCCCGCCGACCACATGGCCGCCGGCCTGGTGGCGCTGAAGAAGTGGATGCAGGAGAAACGCGTACTCACAGTGGGCCTGAGCTCCATCTGCACGCACGTGGAGCACGAGTGGCTGCGCTCCGTGGGCGCTGAAAAAATGTCTATGTTCGGCGTGACGCGCTGCACGAACAGCTACGTTCAGACTTTCAACAAGGAGCTCCTGGACACCATCGATGGGCGCACAAATGTGGTCTGGCACTTTCTCGATGCCCTGACGCACATCGCCACAAAGACGTACACGAAACTGGCCAGACGAGCGAAGGACTCCGGTCTGCCGGGTCCAAAACCGCCGCGCAAGACTCTCATGGCCACCGAGGAGATCATCCGCGTGGCGACAGAGCAGTGGATCAGGACACCTCTACACCTGCGGTCGCCCTTTCAATTCCTCCAAATGGCGAGCCACTGCATCAATGACAGCACCTATTCCGTCATCGTGAGCACCATCGCCGCACCCCCAGAGGCGCCCGATACGCCACCAAATCCGCCAGCCAAGCGGAAACTCACCGCCGAATCCGTGATTGACATCCACAGCGACGTGACGTTCGTCGAGGTGCCGCAAATTGGCCAGCAAGTGCGCTTCCTCACCTCCGATCCGCCGCCACTGGCATTCTTCCCCAAGACAGTCGCCAGTCGGCGAAAGATCACTGCCCGGCCGCGCTTTCCGCTCGAGCCGCCGCCGCTGGTGCCCATCAGCCGGCCGAAAGTATCGTGAACACAATGTACATTAAGACTTCTTTAATATATAAGGACATTACACTCACTTTCCCACTCTTTTCACGTGCAGCGCCATGTGATTCTTCGCGTGATCCTTGCGCACGAACGCCTTGTCGCAGAACTCACATTTGTGCTTCTTCTCGCCCGTGTGACTCTTCAGATGCCTATCCCGGATGCTCACAGACGTGAAGGTCTTTCGGCACACCGAGCATTCGATCTTCAGGTTCTCGTGGCTCTTCGTGTGCTTCTTCAGGCTCGACATTGAGCTCAGCGCCTTGCCACATACCTCGCACACGCACGCCTTGATGCCCAGATGCTTGCGTTGGTGCGAAGCGAGATTAGACTTGGACGGGAAGGCGTCTGGACAGAGGTGGCACTGGAAGGGCCGCTCGTTTGTGTGAGTGCGCACGTGATCAGCGAGATTGTGGCGTGAGTCAAAGGATTTGGAACAGAGATTGCACGGGAAGGGCTTTTCGCCCGTGTGCTTCCGCATATGACGCTTCAGCTTCTCCAGCACAGCAAAACTCCTGGAGCAGAGCAAGCAGATGAACTTCCTTTCGCGATGAATTCTCTTGTGCGCCTTGAAAGTCCGCCTGCTCTTCAGGACTCTTCCGCACTCCTCGCAATCGAACGATGTGTTGGAATTCGATGTCTCTTTAGGCGGTTCTTCTTGAGTTGCTGGAGAAGATTCTCTGGACAGGAAGAACCTAAAGTTAGCTTCCGGATGACACAGACTGCCGCAACTTACTGCCTTTCATTGGATTCCACTATCAATGGGAATGTTATGAACGTTTCCGGGAGTTCATCTTCATTTCCAATCTCTAATTCCGCACTCTTGATGAACTGAGAGAAGATCAGTTGATGGTTGTGTGGAAAATCCTTGTGATTTATGATGATTTCCGCTTCAAAATCATCCTTTTCTCTGCTGTCTTCCTTGCATCTGTTGCACGATATCACTGTCTCCGCACCACTTCTGCTGATCTTATCCACAGCTCGACAACCGTAAATCAACACACGACACATCTCTTCTTCAGGAAGTTCTCTGGACAACACAAAATCCCCCGAGAGAAACTGACAGCGCTGACCGTTGAGGGGTTTCGAACGAGCGGCGCGAAGAATCTTAGAGATTGATATATTTATCATGCTTAGAATACATTATCAGTTAAAATTACTGTCGAATTGGAGTCCATGTGGGGCGGCAGAGGAGCCGGGCGCCGTGTCCTGGCACTAGAGCTTGTCTCTACCGCGTTTAACATGCATCGCCATGTGATTCTTCGCGTGATCCTTGCGCACGAACGCCTTGTCGCAGATATTGCATTTGTGCTTCTTCTCGCCCGTGTGCGTCTTCAAGTGTCGATCGCGCGTGCCCACGGACGAGAAGATCTTCTGGCAGATGAAGCACTCGAACTTCACATCCTCGTGACTGTTCATGTGCTTCGTGAGGCTGGCCATCGTGGCCAGCGCTTTGCCGCACACTTCGCACACGAACGACTTGATGCCCGTGTGGCCGCGCAGGTGCGGATTGAGATTAGACTTGGACTGGAAGGATTTCGGGCAGAGATGGCACTTGAACGGCCGCTCGTTCGTGTGACTGCGAATGTGCACATCCAGATGGTGGCGCGAGTTGAAGGACTTCGGGCAGATGTTGCACGCGAACGCTTTCTCGCCCGTGTGCTTCCGCATGTGGCGCTTCAGCTTCTCAAAGTTCACGAAGCCACGCGAACAGAGCTCGCACAGATACTTTCGCTCTCTGTGCATCTTCATGTGCGTGCGATACGTGCGCCTGGTCTTGAGAATCTTGCCACACTTTGAGCACTTGTACGGCGCCTCAGGATCTGGCTTCCGCGCCCGTCTCTTCCTCAGCAGTGGCTTTCTATCCTCCTCCTCATCCTCGTCCTCCTCTTCCTCCTCCTCCTCTTCCTCCTCCACGTCTTCCTCATCCCGCACCGCCGACGGCGAATTGCTCTCCGACCTGAAAACAGCCCGCAAATCTCAGTCACCCCGCACGACACTTGCTAAGTTTTCCCGGATCTCACCTAATCCTGTCACATTCCTCCTTTTCCTCAAAACCCGCAATGACCTCGACAAACTCCTGGTACGGCTCATCCGATTCACTCTTCACCTCAGGCTCCTCCTCCTTCACAGACTGCACAAACACCAGCTCATGCAGATCCGGATACTGGGCGTGATTTATAAAGATTTCTGCATCAAATTTCTCCCTCTTGATGCCATCCTTGGAATCCGCTATGATTTGTCGGCACGATATCAGCGTCTGCGTGCCCTCTGTCGTGATCTGCTTGTCCACCGCGTGGCATCCGTATATCAGGATACGACACATCGCCACCAAGACACTTTTCCAAAGCCAAAAGCCGGAACGAGAGCTGTGTTTTGCGGAAAATCGCCAAATGACAACAAAGTCTGCGAGGGTGTTTTCCGAGTCACTGTCAGAACTGACAGCATATGCCGTTACCAGGATTCCCATCACTATGGCGGCAAAGAAGTTTTGCGACTTGACAAATTTCCCCGATTTTCACTGCTAATGAGGCGTTCCGCGGGGAGGAAAAGGCATGGAAAATGATAAATAATCAATGCTCCACGGGATAGTGCAAATTGTTTTCGAACTGTGTCTATTCAGTGCTTGGAAAGATACACTCTTTGTCCATTCTTGTTCATTGATCGCGTGAATTTGTTGAGAATGGTCGTGACTGTGGTCGTCGGAGTGGCGAAGCACTCCACGTACGGCTCAATCTCCTCGAGAGTCCAGCAATCCTTGGTCTGGAAGAGAACATGGAAGCGCTCGTGGGGATTTGTGGGCAAACTTGTCTCCAACAGTGTCCTGACGCACGGCATCTTCGACTCTCTGTCAATCACTCCAATTCCCCTGAGGAATTTCTCCTGAATTTGCATCCCTTCCGGCAGTGTGCCCTGCCATGTGCTGAGGAAATCCTCAATGTGGAACTTCAAACCGGGCTTGAGAATGTTCCTGGCCATGATTCTGCACACTTCCTCCTCGTTGTAGCTGAATTTTCCCGGATGATCCACACTTGGCTGCGTGTAGAGAGCAAAAACAGCCCTCAAGATGTTTTCCGGCACAATTTCCTTCAGACAATTCACAGACTCTTCGCACTCAACCTCATCCAGACGCCAGGAATTCTCATCAATCACACCCAATAACAGACCCATGACTCGGAATTCGTATTCAGTCTCGAGAATGCGCATAAACTCGTCAATCTCAATGACTCTCATGAGCTGCAGGCCCTTCTCGAACTCCTCCTCGCTGCACTGAATCGTGTCCAGGAGTTGCTGGCGCGTGAACAGCACCTTCCTCTCGATGCAGTACTCATTCTCCGGCCCTGAGTACCTCGTCATTTGCAACAAGTCGTGCAACTTCCGGAATCTCGGCTGAATTTCACGCACCTCGAAGTATTCCTGGAAGATTTTGAACACCTCGCGATGCTCCAAACCGAGATCTGAACGATTGAGATGATCCCCCGCCTCCTCCTCCTCCATACTACTGTCTGCTGAGGTGTTTGCGGACTTTGCTTTCAGCGGATTGTGGCTGGTTTCCTGGGCAAACTTGAGATCCGGAATCAGACAGAGGCTGTTCGACACTTCGGCCTCCTTCAAGTCGAACGTCTTGCTGTCCGTGCACAGAACCACATTCTCCGTAAGGCCACCCTTGAGGTACAGCGTCTGACCCTCCTGGATGTGCTGCAGCAGATGAGGATTCAGCTCCAGCAGCTTCACATTCGCCATGTCATCCGTGATGTCGGGAAAGTAGAGTGCTTGAGTGAGATCCGTGAGATTCTTCTCCTCCAACTTGGCATGCGCGATGGTTTCATGGACATCCTGGAGATTCCTCCGATATATTCTGCACAGGAAGAGCTTGAGTCACTCCCAGAAAGCTGGAGCTTGATAAAATAATACTCACTCTGGCTGAGAATCCATTCTTGAGAATTGTCTGACAGCCCGCCAAAAACCACCCTGCAAATCCCCCACTTCACGACACACTTTGAAACCCTCCAACGAGGCGATATATCGTCGACATTCTGACAGCCGATTGATGTGAAAAAATCCCTGTGTTTTGTTGTTTATGTGAAAAATCTCTGCGGAAATTCTGTGAAAAAGCGCTGCTACTTGTCGAGTAGATCCTCAAGGTGCTGCAATATGTGCCGTATACTGATTTACGGCTGTCCGGGCTTCGAGAAGGTCACCTCGAAGAGCGACAAGACCACTCTTGTGTTTTGCAAACAGAGGACCGAACTCGTGAAGATTGAGGGCGCTCCTGGGGCGGAAGAGACCTTCGCCACGGAGATTCTCGTGCATCACGACATCCTGCCGGACACACACGAGATCCTCTTCATGCCATCCATTAAGGATGAGCGCGAGGATGTGATTGACCTGGATGAGCCCCATGAGGAGTATGTCGAGGCTCTGGCGACGTTCTCTGCCAAGGAAGAGTCCCAGTGAGTGTCCTGGAAGGCTGGCGCAAGCACGAGATCAGTCGCCTAACTCTTTGTTCCTTTGCAGATCTTCAGACTTTGACTTTGAGGACGACGTGAAGCCAATTGTGAAGCCCAAAGTGATGCGCAAGAAGCGCTCGAAGAGCATCAAGTACGACTACATCATTGAGGAGGGTCGCGTGAAGTGCACGCTCTGCGCCAAGACACTGAAGACGCGGCGCAGCTTCCGCAGCCACATGCGCCTGCACAGGCGGCAGCAGTTCCTCTGCGACATTTGCTCCAAGACGTTCGTCAGTGTGGAGAAGATCCGACGACACATGCGCATTCACACCGGCGAAAAGGAGTTCCTCTGTGATCTCTGCTCCAAGTCCTTCGATTACCGCCACAATCTCGAAATCCACATGCGCTCGCACACGAAGGAGAGGCCCTACAAGTGTCACCTCTGCCCCAAGACCTACACCACGCAGGGCAACCTCAACTTCCACGTGCAGGGCCACGGGGGCCTCAAGAGCTACGTGTGCGAGATCTGCGGCAAAGCGTGGAGCCGCAAGCGCAGCCTCAAGGCGCACCTCAACACGCACAACGAGCAGAAGTTGTTCAAGTGCGAACTGTGCGCCAAGGAATTCTCGCATCCATCGTGCAAGAACCGTCATATGAAGGTGCACACTGGCGAGAAGAGGCACAAGTGCGAGATCTGCTCCAAGGCGTTCGCCAGGCGTGACCACGCGCGCAATCACATGCAGCTGCACGTGAAGTGGGGCAAGGATCAGATATAGGCCAGGCACGATGGGGCGGACACCGCAGACTCCTCCGCCGCCCCATCGCTGCCACTCTTCCCCGCGGACTTTCACTGACTCAGTCAAGAGAGAGAGAGAGAGCATCGAACGAGCCCAGTTCTCCCCATCTCAACTGACTATACATAGATAAATTGCGTCAAATATCAAATAATACCCTAGGTAAACGCGTTAAACATAAGAGGACATTCTTAGCGAGTAGAAAAGCTTGTAAATAATCCCATATTATGCATCACAATAAAAATAATAATAATAATAATATGCTATGAAAATAAATCGTTTCCATTTTTGAAGAGCACACGCGAAACACTTCAACGACTCACTCGTGGGAAATTGAGAAGCCACTCAATTGCGCTAGTGTCGCGGATTGTTGTGCTCGCGGAAAAGTGGGTGGCAAAAAAGTAATTACCAGTGATTTTTAGGGACAATGAACGCTGCGAAGCGGATAACTGCCTTAATCCACAACTCACCTGCGAGGAATCACAGCGGTAGAATAGCTTCCTGTCTCCATTTCAGGCGCTGTCCGGCAAGTTTGGGCGTCCGGAAGTTCAACACTACTCGGGGGCTTTCGGGGGACATCCAGGAGATCAACATGAGGCCACAAGTCTACGTAACGCGGCCAGATTACGCTGACATTGGCCTTGAGTTGCTGCAGGAAGAGTGAGTAGAACTGGGGCAACACTGCCAGGGATGGGATTGTCGACGGATTTCCAAGCATTTTCTACACTACACCATTGCCTTGATTTCTAACTCTCAAAGAACATTCGTGATTCTCTCAAAAAAAAAATACTTGTGAAAATTCTAAAGAATAGCATTGAAAACTCACGAGTAAAAAACAATCACTGGCACAGAAAGCACAAGAACTATCACACTGGAAAAGACACATTATCACGTTATTTCTTCACTTTTCACATTTTTAAATACAACATATCTATTGTGGAAAAGGATAAACAGGATTTGGAACATTTGGAAAGAATATAAACTGTGAGAGAAAAGTTTTGTACACGCGAAAGACGCGAACACACACTGAACGCCATATTGGCGTCCTCCTGAAGCCAAGTCTGTGAGACACCTGGTGTTGGGTCTCCGAGTGACTGAAGGTTGTCCCGCCAAAATACAAAGATCGTCAAGGATTTTAACTGATCTTTTGACGGAATTATTTGATATTTATCAATGCATAACATCTTAAGGGGTTCTAGATAAGATCCTTGCACATTTTAAAGCGGGTTTTTGAGTTAAGAATAAATTTATCAGCTAATTTCCAAGATAATAAGCATCTAGAGTAATTTAGTATGGCTTTTTGATCTTTTTCTAATCAAATCCATTTATTTGTTGTTCCCTTCAATGTTGACGCCGATGGCGTAGCCAATGCTCATGCCTTGTAATCTCTAATTGCTGTAATTGGAAATCTTACTGGAATTTCTCGCCTCAGATGCGACGTGACGATGTGGAACCGCGTCTGTCCGGTGCCGCGCGACGAGCTGCTGAAGAATGTTTGCGGCAAGGATGGCATCTTCTGCGCACTCACTGAGAAAATCGATGTGGAGCTGCTGGACCAGGCGGGCCCCAATCTCAAGGTCGTGGCCACAATCTCCGTCGGCTTCGATCACATCGACGTGCCGGAGTGCCGCAAGCGCGGCATTCGTGTCGGCTACACGCCGGATGTGCTCACGGACGCCACGGCGGAGCTGACGCTGGCGCTCCTGCTGGCCACGGGCCGGCGTCTACTGGAGGCCAGCCAGGAGGTGTACAACGGCGGCTGGCAGGCGTGGGCCCCGTCCTGGATGTGCGGCCCTGGCGTCAAGGGTGCCACCGTGGGACTCGTGGGCTTCGGCCGCATCGGCCAAGAAGTTGCCAAGCGACTCGTGCCCTTCAAGCCGGCCAGCATTCTCTACCACAGTCGCACGAATCACCCGTACGAGGCTGGCCAGGTGGGCGCGGAGAAGGTGTCGCTGAACGAATTGCTGCTGCGCAGCGACTTCGTGATCATCCTCTGTGCCCTGACCAACGACACTCACCACATCATCGACGCCGAGGCGCTGGCAAAGATGAAGAGCACCGCCATCCTGATCAACACCAGCCGCGGCGGCTGTGTGGATCAGGAGGCGCTCTGCGAGGCGCTGCAGAGCGGCCGAATTCGCGCCGCCGGCCTCGATGTCACCACACCTGAGCCGCTGCCACTGGACAGCCCGCTCCTGGCGCTGAAGAACGTGGTGCTGCTGCCGCACATCGGCAGCGCCGACATCACGACACGCCAGGAGATGTCCAGAATCACGGCGTGCAACATCCTGGCGGGCCTCAAGGGCGTGAAGATGATATCAGAAGTGTGAGCGTGCGTTTTGTCAATTTAAAGCTTCTTTATTCATAATGTGAGTTGTTTTTTTTTTCTTCCTCGGCTCCTTCTCGGGTGTGTGTGTGTGTGTTAATTGCCACAAATATCAAGTCAGATATACATTCAGCTTCTTTATATAGATTTCCGTTTAATATCATTACATTTTTTAGAGAGAAAGACTTTTTTTTTCTATTCTTGGATATTAATTGAACAACACTATCGTGTGAATGCTGAGGAGAAGATAATTTCCATCGACAAATTATACAGAGAAAAATTTTTTAGTTTTAGTGGCGTCAAAATTTGATGAGAAATCAAAGGTTAAACTGTTATCTAAAACTCTAATCTTTTGCCAAGCACTTATTTCCTAGGAAATCAACTTGGAAATTAAGGGTGGAAAAAAAAACGAATTGTCCCAAGTGTGGAAAATGTACATCTTTCATCATGAAATTTGTAAAAAGCTCACTTCTCACCATCTTCAAGCTTCCCCCCATTCACTTTTTATACCATCATCGTGATCAAGTTCGGGTGAAAAAATAAACCTCTCTCGTCACACAGCAATAACAAGGCTCAGAAAAAGGATCTTCAGCGGAAATTCTCCGTCAAGATCTGAGAATCTGACAAAGGTGATTTCTCCTCTTCTCTTCAGAGTTTCTCTCTCTCCTTGGAATTGCATCAATTTCACCGCCAACAAGAAGAGTTTACTGACTATTCAGCTGACAAAGATCATCTTCAGCAATCCGCGGCATTCGTGAGTGACTCCAGAGAGTCAGAAAAATCACCATCAAGAGCTTCTCTTCTGCAAGAAATTCAACAAATATGCAGCCAATTACGTATTCACTTGAGAATGAAAACTATTTCAATACTTTTCCCTCTTATTTACAGCACAAACAAACTTTCGCTCTTCCTTTCTTTTCCTCCCTCCCCCAAAAAAAAAACAACCAAAATTTAACACCTTGCAAAAAACTTCAGAAGCGCGCGGCTCTTCTTTCCTTTTCTTCGCGGTGTACAATTTCTTTAGCTAACAAATCCATCTACAAAAGTTTTCTCACTTTTTCCACCTTCTTCTCTTCACTTTTTTCATTCTTCATTGTCAATAATAAATATTAATAAAAACTATTTACACAAAAAGTTTTGCTTTTTTTACCCACAATTTTTTTTTTACCATTTCCTCTTTTTGTTCACCTTTTTTTTGGTTTATACTTTTCTTTGTATACAAATAAAATAATTAATGTCATCACAGAGCAAAATTAAATTACAATAGAATTCATAGGGAGGTTTTTTCTTCTCACAATCTTGTAAATTTCAATAGTTTTTTTCTTCTTCTTTATCTTTCTTTAAATTATTAAGTGATTATTACACATTTAATAAATATGCTTTTTTTCTGTAATACAATAATATTTCATCTATAGTGTAAATTAATAATTTATAGTATTTTTTCCATTTTCTTTCCTTCCTTTCTTTCTTTCTTTTTTTTGGTATATTTAGAGATTACTTTGCCTCAATTTCTCTTCTCTTTTCCTCTTTAGTACAGTTAATTGATAAATCATTCTAGTTGAATTGTTAATAATATTTTTGTAGTGTATATTATATATATATATATATCTTTTACCTGCCTAAATTTTTAAATCTCATCCCTTCTTCATGTCTCTTCATTTATCGGCCTCACGATGAAAAATCCATTTTGGTGTCTTTCTTTTGAGAATATAAAGGATAAAAATACAAAAATGCCTTTTTATCAAATACTATAAAAATCATTTAACTCTTTCTTTTTTTTCCCCCCAACAATTCCCCAATTCAACACTGTCAAGGGACAAAAATCTACCTAAAATGTCTAAAAATGATATTCAACATTACTAAAAATCAATCAATCAATTGATGTCACAGATCAAAATAATCACTGATTTTAATACACCAAAACGGATTCCATCGTGATTGTGTCTCATTTGCTGGAGTGCTGAGACGATGTGACGCCCTGAGCGGCTGAAGAATCCACATTTCGTCGAGCCAGTCGTGATCTGAAGCGAGAAAGAGAGTTGAATGTCATTGCGGAAGGAGGGAAAATCCATGTGGCTTTCTCACCTTATTTGACCCGCAAGCAGAGGATTGATGGCGTACAGCCAATCGTGAACTTCCTTATCGCCCAGAGTCTGCAGAAGATAGCCTCTGTGCTTGGTCACCACACTGCAAAAAACAACACCATCCAGTCAACACACACTGTTCTTCCCCTAAAACGGAACATGTTCTCACCTGAAAGTATTGGGAATCTTCACCATGGCCGCCTGATCTTCGCTGCACTCAACTTGTGCCGTGCCCAAGTTCAGCACCGCCCTCTCGACTGGATCCTTCTCAGAGCGGAAGATGAAGACGTATGGTCGACGCACAGTCACCCAGCGCTTCTTCCAGCCCGATCCGCCGTGCTCCAGCACATTCAAGTATCCCTTGCGTGCCACCACGGGACTCACGCGGATCTCCTCCAGCTCCGGAACATACAAGCGCAACGGCAGCGCAGGTTGTGGCGCCGGTGCGGGCGCTTCCCAGCCATTGGGCACGTCCACGCGCTCAGGCGAGCAGAGTCTACAAGTGCAAGGATGTAAATCTCTCGAGCATTCCGCGAAGATTACACAAACTCACTCAATTGAGTTGCCAGAAATGTAGCTGGCCGTCAAGTCGGCGCATCCCTCGTCACCTGGCGATGCGTCAATCTGCGCCATGGCGCTGTCCTGGTCAGCCTTCGTCCCGATTCGTCCCTGCACGAGGTGGATGCACTTGAGCAGCAAGTCCTGCTCACGCTGCGTGTACTCACGCTCCGGCATGAGCGCCTGCTGATCCTTGATGGGCGTCTGCGGTGACGGCGGAATTACCATGTGCACTGGCGAGGCGCCAGCGCGTGCCGCCAAATTGCACACATCCTTCTCCGTCTTTGTGGTCGGATTGGGATTCGTGTCCATGCCCAATCGCTCTCGCAGCATCAACAGATGGCGCACACGACCGACTTCCTCAAGCCGCGTGAGTTTCTCCAATTCCCACTGGTGATCGAAGATGAGGGAGTCTCCGCGCGGACGCCAGCCGTGAAGATTCTCCTCGCCACGCACATATGTCGAACTGGTGTCCAAGACTCGACGCTGACGACGCTGAACGCCTACAAAGAGAAGCATTAATAGATAAAGAAAAAGTTTCTGCACTGCCGCCAAGCACTAACTAAAGAACTTCTCATGCCCAAGGAGGAGATATTATGATCTGAAGTGGCATACAGCTCTGTTATGAGTTCAGTTTTCCGTCAGTTCTAACAATCTGACAAGCATCTAAACAATATAAATCATTGAGGCATTGATCCAATATTTTAGGCATATTATGTCCCCCTTGCTCATGCCAATTCACATCTATTCACACTACAGCACATTCTGCTACCTGGACTACCTGCTTCTGAGGCTCGTCGAAGAGAGAGCTCATACACGCCAGACAGGCGATTCGCCTCCGGATTACGATACTGCCCTGAGAAGAGATGCTTCAGTGATCGCGGTCCAGTTCTGGCATCACGTCCATAGATGATCATGCTGAGATCCTTGGTCACAATTGCCGGTCGAGCACAGTTCTCCAACTGTAAACAGAGAGTTTGTAAAAACCAGCATCTTCACAGCATACATTACGCCGATCCTCACCTCAAGATAAGCACTCAGAGTGATGTAAATTGTCTCTCCAGCCTGTGTGACGCGATTGAGCAAACTTGAGTTGTGGAGACTGGAATCCCAGGCAGCCTCGAAGCGGAAGAATGACCGATCGTCACCAGGCACGTCGAGCACTTCACCAGGGAACAATCCCAACGACAGCACGCACGAGTCATCGTCCATCTCGTCAGCCGATTCGGGTGTGTTCCTTATGCGTCCCACCACCAACTCTCTGATGTCCTTCCACTTCACCTCGGGCGTGGGCTCGTGCACAATCGTGATGCGGATACGCCGCTGAATGCCCTGGTGCAGTAGGAAGAGTCCACGGCATGGCAGATCATCACTGTGCTCCACCACGGCGGGCACATATTCGCCACTCGGCGCCAATTCGCAGATCTCAAACCACACGAGAACATCATGCTTTGCCAGCACCGTCGATGACGGTGGGCAAGGCAGAGGACCGAACTTGGGACTCCGCACAGGTTGACTGATGGGAATACTTGGCGGAAGCATTCGCCGCGGTGGCGGACGCGTCTGACACTCTTGCTTCGCATCCTTGTGCAGTGGATGATTCTGATAGTGCCCAAAGATCTTGAACATGATGGGCTGCGTCTTGAGATACTCAATGAATGACTTCGTCACTGGCACCGTCACATTTTGCACGTGATAGAAGCCGAGCGGCGATCCTGATCCACTATTCTTCACTGGCTCAGTTGAGAATGCTTCCTCGTGGCGATGCAAGAAGCTGTAGATAGAATTCTCAGACATTACATCCACTGAATTACCTTGCCCTATCAATAAATTTCTCCACACTCACTTGAATTGGCAGAAGATGTCTGCATATTCAGCTGCAATTCCTGTTGCCTGCAAAACAGTCACGCGAAAAGTGAACTCCTTGCCAATTTGCAAGTGTTCTCCTGGCTCTTCAGTCGCCTCGTGCACTTCAGACGACACACTCGAGTCACCACGACCAGAATCCGCATCCTCAATCTCCACCTCTTCCACCTTTCCACACTCCTGACCCTCAATGAAGCGATCATCGCGCTCCTGCACCAGTGATCGATACTTGGGCTTGTGCTCCTCATCGAATAGAATCCTCGCGGACTGTTTCACACCATTGCTCACATCCAGACTCTCCTCATCCTGCAACACATGAGATTTCTACCATTCGCTCCAGTTAGTCAAGCAGATATTCTTCCCACAAATACACACAAACACTGACTACCAGTGGCGTGGAAAATCGAAACATTCATTCTGGTAAATTTCATTGACCATTGAGTCTTTCAGAGTTTATTCAATTCGTATAATGTTAGAAGCAATAAAATGGACTCTAAATCGTTAAATTTTGGCTAAAAATCCACGCAAAAGATCGTAAAATTGACTGCAGTATTTTACTACTTCATAGACTTTAAATTTGTTGCTTTATAGACAATCAATAAACATCATAAGATGACCCATTTCTATCCACTAAATCAGCTTCTTCCACAAGAAATATGATAAAAGAGAATATTTGTTAAAAGAGACAGTCGAGACAGACCATTTGACAAAGTGTTTCGCCACTTAAAAACCCACAACAAATCTACCACAAACTACACTCATAGCAATACACAGTCAGACAATTAGACTCACCATGACCGGCTGAACAGCCACGCGCAAGTATCCGCGCACATCGCCTCGCTCATTCACGATGGCCACCTTGTGAACGAGTGGCACAGGATAGAGCAAATTGCTCAAATAGACAAACGATCGTCCGACCATCCTGAACCACGGGAAGCGATCGTAGAATGGATCTCCACCCGTGAGACTCTCCACATTGTAATCTGGCGATGTTGGGCTCAGTTCTGCCTCATTGTGGTACATTTCCCTCATCAATTCCAATCGTTGCCTATACAGAGTGACAACACATTAGTTTTCCACCGTGTGTTCTTCTGAACACATGACACAATCATCATTCGCAAGCTTTATGAAACAGCCATGAGAAGCTTAATCCGGGATTCAAGGGTGCTGAAGCTGTGACACAGAAGCTTTCGAAAAATTTAGAAGGAAAAAAAATGATGCAATGTGTATTGTTGTCTACAAGAAAGTTCTCAACTATATGCAATTCTACAGTGTATGTGGTTGATTGGAACCAAATATGATATTCTTATGAGAAAATTAAAGAAGAAAATCATCCTCAAAGGCATGAGGCGCTCTGTCGAAGCGCATGGGAGGTGTTATAATATGAATGTAATATTAAAATCAACGTTCAACATAAAGTCATATCAAACAGAAGAGACAGAAGTGATGATACAACAGCAAAAGAATGGTGTTGATTATATCTCTTGCACTTTGTCCAAGTCATCACTTATACTTTGTGTGTGTATGTTTTGTGTGCTAACCTAGATGGCAAGAGATTAGCTAATGAGAGTCTTGATGCATTTGCACACGCCGCCGCCAAGCATTGTAGTATTTCCTGCTGCTGTCCACCACCATCCAGAGCCTCCACACTCGCCCCACTGGCGTCCGGAGACACCATCAGTCCCAGGGCTTTGCATGAACCACTCGTTGGCGTCTCCATGCCACTGATCATCGGTGGACTCTCCGCATTGTATATTTGGCGCATCAATTCAAGCCGACAGCTAATCGTTTTTTTTTTGTTAGCATTTCATTTTATATTCGGTATTAGCAAAAAGACATTGAATTGAAAAGAAAAAAATACCGTGTTAAACCCAGGAAAGAGCATTGGACGGTTTTAAGGAAGAATACAGTAACACTTTATCCCTAAATCATCATGATTCCCAAATACATTTATTATCCATTAATAACCCAGACAATTTGCCTTTGAGGATAAAATCATTGAGTGAACTCAAAGAGAACATGAGGGAAAGATATAAAAAGTAACGAGAAAACCTCTATTGAAATGCACTTTGCAGGAAAGTAATTGTAAAAAAGAAAAAAACTCCTCTAGTGTGTTCACAAATGTCTCTAAAGACAATATAAAGGCAATTGAAAGACATCGAGAAACTACTCACCGCAACTTCTCCAATGTCCAGTAGTGCGTGGCGCCATTCTTCGTGTCCGTAACTTCAACGGCCACAATTGTCCTCGGTGCAGGATTCCCACCGAATTCATCCTCATTGCCAGATGTTATTGCACCCAAAACACCATTGCTGGCCGCCAATTCTGGCGGCAGTGGCGAATATAGAGTGTCTGTGAGGAGTGTAAACTGGAATTGCACTTTCTTCTTCAATTCCACAGAAATGGCATTCGCCTCCTTCAGGAATATCGCATTTCCCCACAAATCATCTCTCAAGGATGTGAATTGATGGATGCGCCACTTCCTGAACGCCCAAGCCGCCAATCCAGCCTCTCGTGCTGTCCAGCACGACTCAAACAGCGGATTGACTGTAACAACATGAACAAGATGTTGAAAAGGCCTTCGTTGATACTTGAAAAATACTCGCATATTTAATTAAACATTAATGACAGAACTCACCAAATATGCTGTCCTCTTCCGGATGGAAATCCTCCGGAGTGTAGCTGCTGTACATCGACATGGTCATCGACTGTTCCTCCACTTGTTTCTGCAATGCATCAATTCGCGCCTCGTAGGATTTGCGCTGCTCCTCAAACTCCTGATCAGCCTGTAACTTCTCCCGCTTGAACTGCTCCTCCAGTGCCACCAGACGCTTCTCCATCTCCGCCTTCAGGTCAATTCCCTGCTTCTCCAGCAATTCACACTGGGCAAAGTTCCAGTCCACCGTTTCACCATTGCCTGGTGTCTCTGTCACTGCCTTTTCACGTATCTCTCTCGCCTGTTCCGGATGTGTGAAGCGGAACACGTGATTCTTCCCCAGAATCACACGAGAGCCCGTTGTCAGGACCTCAGGCTCAGTCAATTTTCGCCCATTGAGATACACCAGAGCATCTTTGTGTGGCACCAGAGTCACCACGCCGCTCCTATTTTCAAACATCACGTGCTCCTTGAGGATATACGGCCCGGACAGCTGAATATCCTGCGGCAAATTTGCCTCAGCCGTGCCAAGGCGCGTTATGCCATCCTTGATGTAGTACAGAAGACACTCAGACAACGTGGGATCCTCATTGAGGTTCACCAAGTGTGGTGTCATCTTGGGCGAGAAGACACCCACAGTGTTGCCATCCTCCTTCACAGCCACACCCATTTCGGCAAAGACAGCCTCGCGTTGGAGGCGAATCTGCTCTGTGCGCTTGAGTTTCTCCTCCCAAGTCTCATTCAATTCTGCCAAAGGGAAGAGCATCGCATTTAAAGAGTGAATATTAAATTTTACAGACTCCATTAACTCACCGGCAATCAATTTCTCACTGGCCTGTAGCTGATCCACTGCCATTTCCGTGGTTGATCCCGTTCTGGTGCGTCCTTTATTGGGTGACGTTGGCATGTTCTTGATAATACTCTCAGATTTTGAGTTGATTTCATCCTCTACAAGTATTTTAGAAAAGAACAAACAAATTACCATCTCTCCTCAATGACATTAATTGTTTGTTTTTTTAGCAAACAAAGACAGAGAATGAAGAGAAAATCTCAATATTTCCTGCCAATAGCAAAATGATAGAAAATTAAAAAATTTGCTTATAGCGCATTTGAGATTTCTCTCTCTTCTCGTGTTTTCAAATAGATGCAAAAACACTGAGAAGCACAAACTAAAGTGATAAACAACTTAAAAAAAAAGATTTGTTGATAAGGCTGGACTAAAATCTTCTTCAAGTCGAATTTATATATCGAATTATTTGTCCTGAAAATGAAATTTTGTCACATTTAACATTCCCAAATTTGTCAAAACATTAGTAATTTTGCACGCTTTTTCTGCATTTAGATATACTTTGGTCCAGCCCAACGTTGAGAGCTGTGTTCTCTTTGTAAATATATGATGCAAAAATGCCAAGAAAGCCTTTTTTTTCCATATTTTAGCTGGTTCACAACTTATAATAAGAACAAGAAGAAAAAAATCATACAAAATGCCATTGATTTCTTTTGTGAAGGACAGACAAAGAAAAGTGGGATAAAGAATAAAGGTGGAAGGGTAAGAGAAGTGTGATATAATTTAGCGCCAAATCTCAAAATGAAAATTGACTCTCTTTGCTCAATTTATCTGGAGCTCATTCTATGCTTCACACACAAAATATATAGCAATAAGTGGTTGTGGAATTGCATTGCCTCTGGAGGGATATTTTGTCTTTGTATTTCTTGGTATTCTTTGCTCTGTTTTTTTTTTAATTTAATTTGCTTTTGTCTTACAGATGCGATTTTAGCCGTCATCTACTTACTATTGGGATCCCGTTTCTCACAAACCACTTTACCGTCCGGTCCTACATGAAAATAATTTTGCACTTATCTAATTTTACAGGAAAAAAGTATAATATAAATGTGTTTTTTTGGTTTTTGCTTCTTGGAGATGCTTGCAATTATCTTGCATTCAACTCAGACAATAAAAAACAACACTACAACAAAGTCTCTCTCCCCACATAGAGAATTTGTATTATAGGAAGAATAAGAGCTCTTTCATCTATCCACTCTTCTACCAAAGCTACATCATTGAGTGATTGTGCGTGAAAATGACAACATTGCTTACCTTCTTGCACCTCAATTCCTTCAGCACGCAGAAGCTCACGCAGCTTCTGAATCTCCTCCTTCAATTCACGAATAAGCTTAGCATTTGCATCCTCATTGACCACAGCTTTGCACACAATCTGCTTCGCACGATCGGCGTATCTGAAAGATTTTGGCCAAAATAAAATTAGTGAAAATTGTGTGCTTTATAAGCCTCCATTTTCTCACCTCAAAGTACTCAATGTCTCATCATAATTTATGTCAGCTGGAGAAATTGCAGCTATCATCGCCGTCTTGGAGTTTCCGCCCAAATTCTCTCTCAGCAACCATGTCAAGACGGAGTCGCGATAAGGAATAAAGTCTGCCTTCTTTGACTTCTTGTTCTTAGACGCCTGAAAAACACACCCCAAACAGTTAACAAAATTCCACAATATTCACATTTGAGTGAAAAAAAAAGATTCATATTTTAGCCAGCATTTTGTTAACACAATCAATTCAACTCACCGACTTTAGAATGAAAAGCATTTCGAATGATCCGCGCATGTATTAAGCATTTTGAGGAAGATGAATAAATTTAGTGTCAATTTTCAAATACAAATTTTGCAAGACAACAAGATGAGCTTGAGAATAGAAAGAAAGAAAGATGATGCACTTGAACAGACAGCAAAAACACAAAAGACATGACTTGTCATCTCACCATTTCCGCCAACGCCGAGATGACTTTGCCCAGCGTTGTCAAGCTCTTGTTGATGTTGGCTCCCTCCTTGAGTCGCGTCCCCTTCGCCCCTGTACTGTCCGCCCTCTCGCTGCCCGCCAAATCCACCAGACTGATCTTCGACACCTTCTCCGTGATCAAATCCGTCACGCCATCGTGTCGGCGTTGCGTGAAGAAAATCGTGAACACCGCATGAGATCGTGAGCTTGTCTCATTCATATTTGTGGCAGCAACAGTTCTCGCCTTGTTGCCCTCGTCAATCAAGTCGTGAATATCATTGTAATCTGTCACGGCCAGCTTTGACAGATCCTCAACGTACGGCCCTAGCAAAGGATGCTCGCGCACCCTGAGATTGCCTTTATTCTTCGGGTTCAGCAAATCACGCACGCGCTCGCAGTATATCTCCATGTAGCTCACTTCAACCTGTTGGAAAAGGCAGGGAAATCACGGTCTTATCCACCATCTTCTGTGACAAAATTTGACTTAATTTGAAAAGTAATTGTGAAGTAATTAAAAAGGCTTTTTGCATCTTTTACTATATCATAAAAAGCCCAAAATAACTTACTGTGTATTTCAAGTCCTCCGACGCCGTCTCGGCAATGCGTCTGAACAGATCCTTGCACACCATCGGAATGATGCCCTCCTGGCCCTCCACCTCCTGCCGCCCCATCATCGTGTACGACTTGCCAGCGCCCGTCTGGCCATAGGCGAAGATGCACACGTTGTAGCCATCGAAGGAGTGCTGCAGCATCTCCTCACCAATGTCACCATAAACCATTGATTGTGTGGTGAAATCCGTGTCACTTGCCTGCAACGGAAATCCAATTAAAAAGGAATCCCGCGGGAAATCCAAAAAAAACTCACATCGTGTGACCAATACGAGTAATCAAAGTTGAATCTCTTCACAGAGTCATTCGTGCCTGGCGGCACTTTGGGATTCACAATGGACGTCGTGGCACCACTCATCTCGATGATGCACTTCGACTCACGCGCAATTTCGCGCGAATTAAACGGGCGCACACGCACCGCCACCTTCACAGACGACATCCTGATGTCTTTGGCGCTCAAGCACAGCTGGAAAACACCGGCGCACGGAGACGCTCAGTTAAATTGTGTAAGCTGCAAAGAAGAAGCACTGTAAGACATATTTGATTACTAAGAAACAGAGGGAAGGAATACGACAAGGAAATCAGTTTAATCAGCTAACTACAGTAGCGAAAAATTTTTAAGACATAAAATATGTTTTCACAAAAATCCATTTTTTTCTGAAAAATTCGATATTTCTTGCAATTTTTCGAACATGTAGGCTTAAGACAAAAAATGTTTAGAATTTTATGATCTCTCAAATGGCGTTGAGACCATGGCGATATCTCAATTCGGGGCCGAGATATTGCAAAATGCAGTGAAATGTACATATAAGGACAGCGAAAATGTTATTAAGACACTGCATAATTTGCACTAAATCCGTGTTTTAATCATAATATTGGCTAGGATAATTACATTAAATCATGTGTTTGGAATGTCTAGAAGACATCTGCATCATACGCTGCCTTGACTTAGACTTGAAAATTTGCTTTTTGTATGCTTTTCTCTACCGTTTAATGCTTATGTACCATTTCTTAATTTCTTAAACGTAACCGCGGCCCAAATCCGGTCCACAGGTTTTTGATAAACTGTAGAATACGAGCCCGAGTTGATCGTTCAAGAACACTTAATGTAGGTGTTAAAATTACAGAAGTTTGCTTTTAGAATGTATGATTTTTAAACAATTTCTTATTATAGGGTTCAGAAAATTATTAATTTCTTATAGATGCATTGCAAGAAAATGGACCAAAATAGCGTTTAGATATTCTCTAGCGTCCAAGCAATTCATAATGTTGCATATTATGCCCATGCCATGCCGTTAAACCCAGCATTGTAGCTATTACTGCTCAAAAACATACTCCGAAAAACTAAAATTCTGTGATCAAACTAAATAGTCCAGAAACTCCACTCAAAAAGGAATGAGACGAACTGTACGCAAAGTTAAGATAATTTTAGGTATTCTCTAATAGAAAAAGGTATATTAGGCACCCATAGAAGCAAAACCTTGATTAGTTTATTGATTGCACCAAATCTGCCCAGATTGCCCAGGTTCAAAATTATGAGACAATAGAAAGCAACCATAAAACTCAAGGAAACTTAAGTTCTTCAGTCTCTAGAAACCAACAAAGTTCACAAGTCACAAATTCATAGAAGAAATGATAATCCAGATGAGATGTTTATCTCTTTGACTATAAAAGGAATGTGAATTAAAAGAATTCTCTCAAGAAGCTGAGAGATAAATCGATAATAGACTTATTGCATTGCAATTCCAAACGTCATCAGTGAGATAATTCCTTCTCAAGCTCATAATATCCTTAACGGCATGAAAAGAGAAATTGTAATGTCAAAGGCAAAGACATTGGATGTGAATTCTCTTGCACAATCCATGATTAGTAAATAGACAAAGACGTTACAAGGACAAGGAGAATCTCAGTGTCTTTTCCACACCAGATAAGGATAAGAGTTTCTAACAACCCTCTCAGAAATGTCATCAACTTCACCAATTTGCTCACAATTCCTTCTCAAGGCTTCGAGTGAGAGTGAGAATTTTTTTTTTCAGAGATTGTATCACATTTAAGAATGGCTTCAAAGTTTCCAGAAAAAAAAAAACCTCCAACCACCCTTCAGACAGAGACATTTTCTCCACTCCTCCTCCTCCTCCTCTCGCCAATTCAGGCGCGCGTAGGTGGACTTGCCAACATTGTCTTTCGCCAGTATGAAATTTCACAGACGTGCTTTTGCTCTCTCTCTTTCTCTCTTCTTGCTTTCCTCCCCCCCCCCCCTCAACTTGAATATTTCACCAAGGAAAGTGCAAACGCAAAAAAGAGACATTTCCCACTGGAGACCATGAAAATGGGAAGCATATGGAGCCCCCAACAGATGGAGAAGGAGAACAAAATCACCCCATTGAGAGAGAATTTATTCGATATGCTGTATCATAGCATTAAAATTCTCCCCGGAGAACTTTTTCCCCAATATTGAATTTCACTGTGTGGTGCATAAACAAAGAGTAATACGAAAAGGAATCTCTACACAATTGAGGAGATAAAATGCCAAATGAAAGTCATTGGCGCGATTGATGTGCGTGGGTTGTGTTATCACCATAATATTTGTCATATGTTTAATTCTTGCTAAAGTCAATTTTAGTAACAAAAATCACTTTCTTTCACATGAGAGAAAAAAAAAACTCCCAGATATATCTGGATGGAGAGAAGAACATTGAGGTGGTTGGAAATTGAGCGACTGAATCACAGACGTGACTCATGCAAAGGCAGAGAGGATGAGTGGAAATTATTGAATTTCTTCTCGCTGTTCAACATTTCCTTTTTGCATACATATTCCACATATTTACAGGGATTGAATTTCATATTTGAAACACAACAGACTTTTCCATCTCAGAAATTTTCTCATTTCCATTCAAGAATCTCTCTAAATGATTACCATAAAGTACCACCTTGATGGAATCTATTGAGATTTATGCACAAAGAACCATTTGCAGGTGTTTTGCACACAAAGAAAAAAAATCCTTATATAAAAAGCTTTACATGAGAAAAACCCATTTCAATATATCATAATTATCCTTCAGTCGATATTCGCCTTACCATTTTCCACACTTGCTGCTCGTCTTTTTCAACCCAAAAATTCCACTGCGTAATTGCATATTTAATGCTCATCCCCCGAAAATTACGTCGCCATTCTCAGAGAAGAAAAAGCATCTCAATAATCTCCCTTTAAGCCTTAGCAATTTGCAGAATATGTTTAATGTTGCATCACAAGTGGGATGGTTTAATTGATTTCGACCCAAAAGTCTCACACAAATCCACTTCAATGGACATGAATAAGTCCCTAGGATGAGTCATCAGGCTATTAAATATTGACAAAATAGACCTAGAGAGCAGATTGAGAGGGTGAGAAAGTGTAGATGTTGACGTCTTACTCGCAATGCAAATCCTTTCCAGGAACTTTCACTTCATTACGTGCACTTCCGCCAATCTTTTGCCACTTTGAATTCAAAGGAAATTCAGGGAATTTTCACAGGAATTTTCATGTGAACAACATATAGTCCACAAAATGGCGCTACATCTCCTCTCCTTGACTTCCTCAACACAGAGTGAGAGTGACGAGAGAGAGAGGGAGGAAAACGCGTTGTGCCGCGATGGAGACATTACAGAAGGACGCAAGCGTGGTGGAAATCAGTTGGAAAGATGGCTGAATATTTTCACATATACATTTCATGGGGATCTTTTCACACCAATCATCTTCCCATCTCCTGACCTCCTTCAATATCTTTTATTATTCCCATCAAAAATTCTCCCCCAGCAATCATGGTAAATCTCATGCCATTTGCAAATGCTCAAACATCCCTTTCAACACTTTCACCATTTAGATATTCCAGTATTGATTAATTTTTCACACTCACACAAATCTTACGTTTATTTCTCTCCTGCAGAGATTGCCCAGAAACTTCCTCCACGCAGTGACTCTTCACATTGGACACACTCTTTCTTCTCCCCTTCTGCACTGATAAATCCAGATATAATCCCTAAAACAAGGAATCCCAATCAGACACCGTTCGGTGCTGATGAACCGCTGGAGAGAGACTGAAAATGGCAGTGCAGCTCAACAGTCTCGAGACTCACTCTCGTGAAGAACAATTTCATTGGCGCGCGCATAAGATTCCAGTTATTGATTGATACACATTTCATGAAATTGTGCGCGCGCATTTCTCCATTACACATCTTTGACGTAAAGCGCCACCCCCCTCTCAAATTCACCACCCCACATTCAAACACCTCAAACCTCCTATTTATGCACTTCCATGTTCCAGAATATTGATCTCACCGTCTGACCATCCCTTAAATTTCATCCACAGACACATCGCTAATTGGCCTGATTGGCGCGATGATGTGCAACTGAAAGGATATTTCAATTGCCAGTGAACGGCACAAATTGGAGAGTTTTAAGTGGCAGAGTGTTGCATTTCAGCAGCAAATATTGTAATTGGCCTAAAATTGTTACAAAAGTTCCGCCCATTCGCAAGCACCGCCCAAAATACTCTATTTCTTCAATCTTAAGCTCTCCTGTGTGTTTTGTGCAGAGCGAAATTATTCCACAAAATGTGTAATCGAACAATCAACGTAATCAACTTTTACTTTTCAATTCCGTTAGTTGGAATTAAAAGTTTAGTAAAGAATTTTCTGCACCAAGAACTTTATTGTCATTAATCTAGCTTTCCAATCCTTATTCTATCCAATTGACAGCGAAGATTCTCATGACGTCAGCGACTTCTTATTGGCCTGCAAAATTAACTTAACTTCGCTTTACTTCTATGAATCGGAGGTGAAAGCGTGCGATAAAATCGCACGTTATAAAACTCATGCAGACAAAGGGGAGCCGCGAGACTCTCCATCAACTTGAGTGACTCACTGTGGCGCGAATGTTGACCCCGAGCGACCCCCAAATAGTCTGGAGCCTCGGCGCGTGCAACAAGGACCTCCGCGCGAAGGAAACTGATCACAGAAATGCATCTGATTATTAGGATAGCCTGGCGTGCAGCAGCTCTGGTGGCAGAGGGTCTGGCGAGGGAGGACGCACGCGAGTGAGTCATGCAAGTGTGGTGCCAAGCAGTCCACCCACCCCGAACCACCCTCGCGGAATCTCAAGAGTGATTCACTGTTGACGCTACCTTTGCCAGTGTGTGCAGCGGAAATTGAACCAATTTAGATGCAAATTCCACCAATGCGCTGCAACTCTGACGTGGTTTTCATGCAAAAATCCCTTTGGAGTAAGGAGATTTTTCATGTTTTTCACCACCCTCACACCCCTTTTCGCGCACATTCAAGCATATTGATCACGGGAAAAGTGCTCATTTGCCATGGAAAATGCTCACTTACGCGCCTCCTCGGTGCTGGGACTCCTCCACTGTACTCTGGTGCTCCTCTCCTCGTCGCTGAATTGCAATTTCCACGGAATTTTCACCAAAATCACAGGGAAAACTCCCCAGGCAAACAAAAAGTGCGCACAAACTGTCAAACAACCCGAAAGGCCTCGACAGTGCTGCCGCGGTGCAACAGAAAAGCACAGATTTGAAGTAAGAAAAACCGCTCTTTCAGGGATACTTGAGAGAATTCATTTACGACGAAAAATACAAATGTTTTCACACAGGAAAACTACTTCCTCCGCGTGGACTCACTCGCTGTTGGCGGTGGAGGTGGCCCGCGCTTGAACAAGTCCTCCAGATAGTGGAGAATCATCTGAGTTCTCTCGTGAGCGATGTGCTCCAGAACGAGATATCTCTTGTCATTCTTGAGAATGTCCTCAATCTCCTTCAGATGATTCGGATTCTCCTTGAGTGTGTCGAAGCTCTTGTGTGTGATGAGTTTGCACTCTTGCAGAAGTTCTCTGAACGCAGACTTTGCCTCCACTGTCTTGTCTTTTATGTACTCCCGAAATTCACGCTCGCACTGCAAACAGAGAACGACAAATATTTTTAATAAAAAACCACGAGCATTAGTAGCAAACTCGCTATACTCACTCTCTCACTGCTGTTGTATTTCAAGTATCTTGGATCCTCCTTGATTGTCTTCTTGATCTCCTTCCATGAGCTGGTCAACTCCAGTTGTCCCAGCTCGTCTAGCATCTCACGAAACTTGTCCCTCTTCTTCTTCGTGAGATTACTGATGTGATCATTGAAGATCCTCTCCCTGTCCTCGCGCTCCAGCTGCTCCACCAGCTCCCATCGGTGGTCCTTGCGCAGCTGCTTCTTCACCTCCTTCCACGTGAGATCGGCATTCCGCACGAGATCCGCCAGCAGCGCATTGAAGTGGCGAATGGCCTCGTCGCGCTTGTGGTGCTCCCGCTCCTTGTCCCTGTCCCTCAAGTGCGTGGCCAGCGTGCGCTGCACTTCCTTCTCGCGCTCCTTAATACTCGCCTCCGCCCTAATCTGGCGCTCGCGATCCTTCTGCTGCTTGTCCGTCTCGTCATCCGACGTTGGCGGATGCTCACCCTCCTCCTGGTCCACTGACGACTCCCTGCCCTTGTCACCGCTGCTCTCCTTGTAGCTATCGCGTCGCCTCTTCTCCCTCTCCTTCTCGCGATCCTTGCTCCTGTCGCGCTTACCTGAGAAGAAGCACGACAAAATTTCATTGCCAATCTTCACCAAGACAAAGGATCAAAAGAAAAATGCTACCTATTGAAGCTCCTCACCTTTCTTCTCTTTCTTCTCCTTCTCCTTCTCCCTGTCCTTGTCCTTCTCCTTGGCGCGCTTCTTCTCCTCCTTCATCATGCGACAGTACTCATGGAAGTAATCCTCGCGCAGGACTCCACTCTCCACTGCCCGATATCTCGAGTCTCCTTCGGTCTTCTTCTTCACATCCACCCATCGACAGTGTCTGTCGATGTCAGGATGATTCTTTAGCATCTCAATAAAATCCTTTCTCACCTTGAGAAGACACAAGAGAAGAAAAAGGCCCGTTGTTAGACATGAAACTGGCACTGGCAGTATTTTCTCATATGGCATTCTTAAGCCTATAATCACTTAACTATCTTAAGAATCTATTAATACAAGTTTAGGAGAGGGAAAAGGACTTTTCAGCACTTAGTGCTATACACAAGTCCTTTTCCCCTACTCAATCAATGAAATTTATGCAATTGAATATAGTGGATTATTTGCTGAAAAGGAAGCTGATTAGGCTGCAAGAGAATCTCAAAAATTAGCACAAATCCCAGGACACACAAAAAATCCAGTTAAGTTTACAATTGATTTAATTGCCTGTGCGTCAATTAAATCAATTTCCCTCCCCTAAATTCAGCATGTAAATTTCACATTAATTTTTCCCCCTTCTTCTCAAAATGCTGTTTTTTTTTTTTGATTGACTTTGTTACACATGTACCATTTGCCACTCTCTCTCAATCTTTCCCTCTCTCACTCTCTTTCTTATCCCATTGAACGCGCGGATTCAGCGGAAATGGCAATCAGAGGAGGAAGGTGTGTGTGTGTGGGAGCCTTTGTGTGCCACTCTCTAAACGGTCCACCGCCGACCGGAGACGCTTCCATCGCACATCCTCAATCCGGGAACACCACAAGGAGAAGGAGTAACACACGAGGCGTCGTTGTTGTCTTGAAAAATTCACACAAGGCGCTCGTCAATTGGATGTTAAATGATATTTTAAAGCAGATTTATGGTTTTGCACTAGAAAAATTGCATTTATCTTTATACCTGCTATTTTTTTTTCTTTCTTTCTTTTTGCAAATTAAAATATAAGTCAACTTGAAGAGTTTCTTTTTTTTTTTTTTGGTTTTTCAGAATAACAAAATGAAAATAAAGTTACCTCATTATTAGCCTGAAATATTGGACAGAAAAGGGTTGTTTTTCATGTTATTAAAATTAATCCTTATTACATAAAAAGAAAAATATCCATGAGAAAATCTTCACAACATGTTCAGAGTGTGTTTCATTCAAATTTTGATGAGATTCTCCCAAAATCCATACTTCACACTCTGAACACACCGTGAAATTCCACTAAAGTGCGATGCCTCTTATTGTTCCACACTCTTTCACTTTGAGTATCACAGTGCATTTTTGGCGGAAAGAGGCGGAAAAAACTAGTGAATTGTACACCAACCTGCTCCTTCTTGTGAATCTTGTCCTCCTTCTCGCGCTTCCTGAGATCCACAATGAACTCATTGAACAGCCCTTCGCGCTCACGAACCTTCTCAATGGCCTTGAAGCGATCATCCTTGGAGAATCTCTGCACAAAGTCACTGAAAGATGACCTGAAATCACATCAGCACAAATTTTGTACACAATTCTCAACAAAAAAAAAAACCAACATTCATCAAATCTCACTTTCCATGCAGATTTGCCGACTCCATCAGACTGCGGAAATCATCACGTTTCTGCCTCATTTTGTTCCTCTTCTCGCGGCGCTCCTCCTCAGCGCGCTCCTTCACGTACTTCTCGAACACTTGCTTGCGCTCTCTTGAGGTTAGCAGCAAATATCTGGGATCAAAGACAATTTTGTGTAATTCCTTTTCCCACGTACTAAAAGCTGAAACATCTTTCTCCTTGAGCATCTCCTTGAATGACTTGACACGTGTCTCCAGCGGTACGAGGGCACGTTCACGCGAAGCTCTCACCTCTGCCTCCATCGCAGCCTCCTTGCCAATGTCCAAACCCTTCTTCTCAACACTTTTGCCCGCGGCGGACACTGAAAAGCAAAGAGATTCTATGAGAGGAACACCGCGCAAAAGGTCCATGACACTACTCACAGTCATCCTCAAGCTTTGCCTTCTTCGTCGGTGTCTCGTCACTGTCCTCACTCGTCTCGGACTCTGATCTCTTCTTCGGCGACTCCGCCACCTTGGCCTCCTCGGGTTTCGCCACCGCTGCCACATTCGCCAGCTGTTCGGGCGGCGTGGAGACAGCTTTGTCCACATCGGCGCGCTCTAGAAGATCCTCCGGACGCTCCCACACAGAAGTCCTGGTCGAGGGATTGTAGAAGAACACTCTGCCATCGCCTGTCCACACGACACACCTGCAAGACATTCCGCCAATTGAGCACAAACACAGTCAATCCCACTCTTGTCCACTCACCATGGTGTTCCGCTGATTGGTGTGCTGGAAATCGGTCTGGTTTTGTCCTGCTGCTTAGCCACCTTCGCCTTCTCTTCCTCCTCCTTCTTCTTCCGCTCAGCATCCGCCTTCTTCTTCTTCTCCGCCTTCGCCTCGGCAGACTCCTCATCCTTCTTCACAGCCGCCTCCTGGGGCTTCACCACGAAACCCAGCGGATCGAACACCACGCTGCCCTGCACGCTCGGCGGCGGCACTTGGTGCTGCGCAGGCGGCATGAGCGGCGCGTGAATGTGCTGAGTGGCCATTCGGGCGGCCTCCAGGTCCCGCAGTGCCTGCGGCTTCTCCCACACGCTCTCGGCCTTCGCGGCGTGGTAGTAGTACGGCCTTCCGTCCGGCGCCTTATGTTCCGTCCACTCAGCCGCCTTGGCCAGGATGGCGGGATCGACATCGCCGCCCTTCTTGTCGCCATCCTGGTGCATGCCCCACGGCATCAACGGCGGCACGCCCCACTGCGTGGGCGGGAAGCCATGGAAACCCGGCGGCGGCATGGCGAACTGCGCCTGCTGATTGTACTGCGGCGGCGGTGTGTTCATAAACTGTGTCTGCATCAGGGGCTGAATCTGTGGTGTCGCTTGAGTAGGAGGAGCCTGACTCACCACCGGCGGCGGCGCTTGGCTGATCGGAGGCTCAGCTTTGGCTTCTGTCTGGGTCGGATTCATCTCAGTCTGGATACTTTCCGGCGGCACTGAGGCGGCCTCCACTGGAGTATCCGTTTTGGGCGCCACCTCTGCAGACTTCACCTCCGCCGGCTGACTCCCTGGCGCCTGCGTGTTGTTCTGCTGCTGACTCTGCTGCGGATTCTTCGCGTTGAGCGCCTCAACTTCCGTGTGCGTCATGATCTTGATGTGCGGCCCCTCGGGGCGCGTCCACGTGGTCTCCCGGCTCACGGCGTGGTAGTAGTAGGACTTGCCCTCCTCAGTCTTCGTCTCCACCCACAGCTCCTGCACGATGGGCGGCGCCTGCATGCCCGGGGGGCCGCCGCCGTACGGCATGTGGGGGTTCATGCCCGGCGGGCCGTTCATGTACGGCGGCTGCCCCATGGGCTGCCAATTGGGGTCGTAGTTGGGGCCCTGGAAACGACCCGGCGGGGGACCCACACCGCGTCCGCGATGGTAGAATGGAGGCTGCCCACCTCCGCGGCCTCTCATCATGCCACCACCCGGTGGCCCATACCCACGGCCACCGAACCGAGGTGGGGGGCCCCACGGACGTCCCCTGCAAGCCGAGAAAACTGTACTCACACGGAAAGGCAGCTGAAATGCAATCTTCTGACATACCGGAACCCTCCACGACCCCCTCCTTGAAATCGATTGAACTCCTCTTCCTCCACCTGCTCATTGTTCTGTTCCACCTGTTCGTCCGTCTCCATCTTCATCACGTCCTTTGGCGTCTCCACTTCCATCTTCACACACTCTGCGCGGTGGAAATTTCACGGCAAAACAGAGAAAAGCTGCGATTTTTCGTCAGCCCAAACGCGAGTCACCAACAACGCCTAAATCACGCAATGACGTTTGTCCCATGCTGTGTTGTCGCCTGCAGATGGCGTGGTGGAGATTGTGGGACAAGCGGCCATATTGTAATTTTGCAATGGCGGTGGTGTTTTTGTGGTGAGTGCAGTGAAAATGTGCGTTTTCCCCCAGTTTTCTGCCCTTGTGACGATTTTTCACCCGTAAAAGTACATCTGTGACAGAGGTAAACTCTCATTGATTGTGCATACAGTGTTTTTCTCACGTCCAGTGAAGTTTTTCCACCCTAAAATCCCCACTGAAATATACACTCATGCCACTTGAAGTTGTCAGTGAGATTTTTGGGGTCAAAATATTATCCAAAAAATGCTATTTTAAGCCACACTGTGAGTGAGAAAACTGCGTAAATGTGACACCGATGGTGTTACGGTGTGAAAGGTACACAGTTTTCCCACACCCGGACGTGCGGGTGGCGGCGAATGGCCTGAACAGGGGCGCGACGTCTCGCATGTCCGAAGCGCGTCTCCCATGCGAATCAATAAGAAATATGGATGCCTCGCGGAATTCTCATACACATTTCTTCCCTCATCTCATTGCAGCGTCCCCAAACGTACAGCCATTCGAAAGACAGAGCGAAAATCAGTGAACATTCAGTAGACAATGAACGCTGAAGACTCTGAACAAAGTGTTAAAACAGACATTTCTGTGAAAGCGGAATCAACACCACCGACTTCTTCTGGCCATCGCAGCTCCACGCCAAACGCCACGCCGCAGAAGCACGAAGTGCCGGACGAGCACCTTAGACTCCTGGAAGGTACTGAACATTCCCTACAGATCGCCAAGACTGAGATAAGCAAGTGGGAAGGATGTACAGAAGAGCGAAAGAGTCGTGATTGAGTGGCGAAAAAAAAAAAGTGTGTGTTTTCCCAGTGAAAATTGTGCGTGTTTTGTGGTTTGCAGTGATCGGCAATTCTTCCTCTTCTTGTACAGAGAGAAAAAAAAAGTCCCACACGAAAGCGCTAGACAGCAATGTTGTTTGACAAATTGACTGATTCCCTCTCAATTTAAGCCAGCTAAGATAGAAATGTGTGAACGATTCTTTGAGGCACTTTTCTCGATCAGCACGAAGATTAACTTCACTTTTTTCAGAGATTATGCACTTTTTCCCCTGTTGGAATGTGAGAGGAGATTTTGTGTAAATATTTTGGTCAAGAATGAATTTTGTGCAAACTCTCTTGAAATGCAGTGTTTGACTGAGACAAGTGAAAGAGGTATTTTTGTGTGCACAAAAAAATAAAGCAAAGGTAAACAGACGGTGTTAAAGTTCACAGATTGAACGATAAACACTTTTGATACGCGAGACATTCCAGTGGGAATTTTGTCTCGCAAGCTGGTAAAAAACATGTGGAAAGATCGCTATTTTCTCTCCACCGAAGGTATGCCTAGCTTAACAGTGTCATAGTTTTAAAGGTGTTTTGTAACATGAATCTTCATCTAATATTTCCCTCTTCATTTGACTATCAAATTATTATAGTTTTGATTGTGCTGTAAATCAAGCTGAATCCATAATTCAGCAAAGATTCCTAAACTTACTTCCAGAGTTGATTTAGTTTATAATTTATGATTCTCTATGAAAGTTTTCGGTGCGTCTGAATAACTTTTCACTGAATTACAATTAATTATAGTCGACAGACTTACGATTAATCTCGTTTTCAGCTAAACACACACACTAAGTGTGAAGAAGTTGCTAAAATTAAATGATAAAGAGGTTTAAAATGAACATTTATATTACTTTCAAGACTTTTATAATGATTTATTTCTATAATGCCGAATTCTTACATAATGTTTCATCTTTTCTACGATGATATTGAGAAAACGACGAAATTGGCTTGATTATGAGCAAATTTTGACGCTTTTCTACAGAAAATCTACATAAAAGAAAATAACGATAAACAATAATCAATAACTAATACAAAAAACGTTTTAGGAACGTTTTGATTCAATTCGGTTTCCATTGAATACGTTTCGATGAAATTTATTGTAATAAACTGAGAATAAGAAGAAATACATGTAGAATAAGGAAAAATGCTCAAAATCTCTGGATCGGGGAAAGTGCTTCAGAGAAAGTTCACATTCTTGTGATAAATTCATTGGCATTTGCATGGGAAGATGATCAAAACCACTTCTGTTTTGCAGAGCTTCAGCTTGTGCGCCAGCAATATGCTGAATCCCAGAGGCGAGAGCGAATCCTCGTGCGGCGCTTGGCCAACAAGGAGCAAGAGATGCAAGATTATGTGGTAGGATTTTAAGCGTTGGGAAATGCGAAATATGTGTGTTATTGTCTATCTCTCTCTCTCTTTACAGACTCAAATATCAGAACTGAAGTCAGCTCAGGCGCCAGGGCCGAGCGCACTGAAGAATGCTCTCCTCGATCCCGCTGTCAATTTGCTGTTCCAGAAGTTGAAGACGGAGTTGGTGCAGACGCGAGCGCGCCTCGAGGAGACGCAAAATGAGCTGTCAGCGTGGAAGTTCACGCCAGACTCCAATACGGGCAAGAGGCTGATGGCCAAGTGTCGGTTGCTGTATCAGGAGAATGAGGAGCTGGGCAAGATGACATCCAATGGGCGGCTGGCGAAGCTGGAGGGCGACTTGGCGCTGCAGAAGAACATCAGCGATGAGCTGAAGAAGACGCAGCTGGGTGAGTTCACAGCTGGCGTGGCTGTTTTCTGTGATTGACTGTCTTTTGTGTCTGTGGCGCCTTGCAGATCTGGATGAGGTACTTATGGAGCTGGAGGAGGACCTCGAGGGCATGCAGAACACGATTGTGCTGATGCAGCGGGAGCTGCAGGGTGCAAATGAGAAGATTGCATCGCTGGAGCGCGAGAATGGCGAGCTGCGGCGTGGCGCGGGGTGTGAACATGTGAATGGGAGTCGCGAAATGGACGTGAACTGTGGTGGTAGTGCAAGAACAGCTAAAAATGTTGATAATGTTTGTTTGAACAATGGAGCGGAGGTCAACTGCAAGGACTCAATGGCACGAACTGTGTGTGATGCTGAGCCGGCGGCGGCGGCGGCGGGGTGTCCGAATGGGGGCGCCGCAGCGGCGGCGGAGGCGGAACCGATGGCGGTGGATGGTGAAAATGCTTGTAGTAGAAGTAATAAGCGGACGTACGATGAAAGTGATTCAAGTGAATTTAATGCTTGTAGCAAGACAAGACGATCGTCAGTAGTGAATCAGCAGGAGGATGAGGAGAGCATCAAAGTACAGAATTTTACGGCATTGACTCAAAATGGAACTTTAAGCAAAACTTAAAAGAATGCGCGCAGATTGATTTGCAAGATAAAAGAAAAAAAAAAACAGAGATTATCGGTAGGACAGAATGATACATTAACATTGAGAACAACATTGATACAATTCTTCATTTTATTTTAATAAAAGAAAATATTCATTCAACTAATTGTAACTTGGATTTTTCATCATTTTTCTGGCATTTGTTATGATGCTTTTGGAGCTTTAAAGTTTAAAAGGCATCGCTTGCATGCCAGTTGCGTGACGGCCATCCATTGAAAACATAGAGTCTCTGCTTTTATCACAGGAAAATCTTGTTTCTGCCCAGGAAAAATGATGGCTTTCTCGAGGAACTGCCTCCAGGTTGCTAGGTAAGCTCTCTTAGCATCTGTCCCACTTGATAATCACCTAAAATTCATCGTATTTGCGGTACTTTTGTGTTATGTAACATTGTTTTGTTCTCACATTTCCCTTCGCAGGGGAGCCGGAATTGTGTTTTCCCGGTCCAAGCACACTCTGCCTCAGCTTCCCTATGACTACGCCGCCCTGGAGCCGATCATCTGCCGCGAGATCATGGAATTGCACCACCAAAAGCACCATCAAACCTACGTGAACAACCTGAATGCCGCCGAGGAGCAACTTCAGGAGGCTCTGCAGAAGAGCGACGCCTCGAAAGTGGTGGCTCTGGGTGGTGCTCTCAAGTTCAACGGTGGTGGACACATTAATCACTCCATCTTCTGGCAGAACCTCAGCCCAGAGCGCTCGGATCCGTCGAAGGAGCTCAAGGAGGCGCTGGAGAAGCGCTTCGGCAGCTTCGACAACTTCAAGAAGGAGCTCTCGACGCTCACTGTTGCTGTCCAGGGCTCCGGCTGGGGGTGGCTGGGCTACAACAAGAAGACCAAGCAGGTGGATATCGCCGCGTGCGCCAATCAGGACCCCCTTGAGGCCACCACGGGTCTCGTGCCACTCTTCGGCATCGACGTCTGGGAGCACGCCTACTATCTGCAGTACAAGAATGTGCGTCCCACCTACGTTCAGGCCATCTTCGACATCGCAAATTGGAAGGATGTATCGCAGCGCTTCGCTCAGGCCCAGAAGAGCTAAAGATTCTCACACTGCATTTAATATTTTCCCATCAAAGCGCTGTTCTACCAATAAAACGGTTTAGCAAAAAAAAATTCTATGTTTGACGTCACATCGCATCTGGCAATCCCAGTCTATTTACGTGACAATGTTTTTTGTTACTCCGAGGAAAGTGCCTGTAAAAATGTGATTTTCTCCTGATTTCGCGTGTTTTTCCTCTTTATTTTCTTTCATTTTGAGTTCAATTTGATTTTATGCACGTGCAGAGAGTGCAGTCTTAATGATACCTGTGGGGAAAAGCAGAGAAAAGCTCTATGACATACTAACCCAGCAACACGGACAATCAACAAACCAATAGTGAGTGTTTTTCGCCAATTTTCTGCCAATGTTCAGCAATTGTTCCATTTGTTATTGAGAAAAGTTGGCCCTTGATTGGGAGAGAGTGGAAAAATGGGGATTTTCCAGTGGTTTTCCGTGCTACAGTGGTATATTTCAAAGTGTGACATTAGTAATGGAAGCCTCTTGTTTTTCTTGTCAATTCTCCTTGAAATTCCACAGATAAGCGACCAAAAACACCGCCAAAATGTGTATTGCTTATCAATTTCCGGAAAATGATGGGGAAAGTTAAGAGTTTTCATGGTTTTATGTGGATTCTTAAGGAAATTCCTCAGCATTCCACTGATCTCCACCCACAAGATGGCTCTGCTAGCGAGGCTTGTTGATCGTGTGTTCCGGAAAACTATTGTAAAGAGAAGCACAGACGAGAGAGGGAAAAAGATCGGTGAAAGTGAAGGAAATGGGTTTATTTTTGGACTTTTCACCTTCTCAAGTGTTGATGGTCACTTTCCAATAAGAATCTGTTCTATTCTCTCCAGGATAACGACAACTTGTGACGATAAATGGCTCAGAATAGCGTGGCCAGTCCGCCAATGTCACCGCTATCACCACAATCACCGGCTGGACCGTCGCCGTCCACCAGCGGGGCGACCCTGTCGCCGAACCAGCTGAAATTGCAGGCGCTGCGCCAGAGGAAGGCAGATCTGGAGAAGAAACTGTCAGAGAGGAATAGCCAATTGCAGGAGATTTGCCGCAAAGAGGCTCAACTGATTGGGATCTATCCAGTGGCTATTGATGGCCAGCAGACATCCGCCACACTGCCGAGGAAGATCGGCACGAGCTTTAAATTGTCAGAGATTCTGATCAACAACAAGGAGGATGACGTGAACAATCTGCTGCTGCAGAAGCAACTACAGCAGCAGATCTGCAAGGCATCGCAGAAGCTAATGAGTGACACGAGTCAGCCGAAGTCCGTGCGACGCACACACAAGAGCAACTACGAGGCGGCGCATCAGAAGCTACTGGCGATCAATCACACGCTGGCAGTGATCAAGAGACGACAGTATCAACAGCATGCGGAAGAGAGTCCGGCGATGAGGAGGAACAGCGTGGGCAGTGCGAACACACGCTCGAAGACGGCCAGCATCAATTCGGACAGCTCGGGCAATATCAATGGCAGCGAAGGGGCTCTAAATGAGGCCTCTGTCTATCACCATCTCCATCACTCGCCCACGAAGAGCGTGGCGTCCTTCCCGGGCGCCGGCGTTGGCCTGCATGGCAATCGGAAGCACAGCAATACAGCCCAGTTTTATCCCACTTTCCAAGGCCTCGTGACGCCAGTGGATCCTCATGATTTTTACTACAACAATCACCACATTAAGCACCGATCGGCGATTCTGCTGCAGCAACAGCAGCAGCAGCAGCAGAATTTGCACTTGCTCTATCCGGAGGAGCCGCAGATCTTCCTCCAGCCGCCAGATTTGTTCTGTGACCAATACGTCGAGCCCGTGCGGCCGCCGACTTCATATCAACACCACATGATGCCACAGCCGGACTTCGAAAGCGTCATGGGTGCGACTGGCTTGGGAGGATACTGGGCAATAAATGAGAACAACGAGAAAGTGTGGTGTTCCATGGAGAGATTTTCGAGTCTGGACAGGAATAAGCAGCAGAACCGCATGGCGAAAATCACACACAACGTCACGGTGAGTGTTTCATCGCATAATTCACAATGGATTACAAGAAAATCTATCTACTTCTATTTTCCCAATGATTTCCAGCCCACAAAGTCCACGAGTTTGGGCAACTTTGACTTCCTCACCAAGCACGATGGCGACAATATGTCACTGTCGTCGCTGAATAGTGAGAAGAAGCAGCAATTGCGTGAGAAGGTGTGGTGTGAAACATCTCTGGACAGTGTTGTGCTGAAGCCCAAGGCGCACACACGTCCAGTGCCACCGATTCCAGTGGAGGAGCGTTCAAAGGAGAACATTTATCAGAATCACAGTGAAATCGCGGCCGCGCTGGAACGCTCACTCAGTCAGGCGCCCTTCGATCATCGCCCACCGCCTCTGCCGCCCACATCCTCCACGTTGGCCAGGACGGGTGTCCAGCGAACGGGCTCCAGTCTGTCCAGCAAGGCGGCGGAGATACGCATTGAGTCGCCGAAGAATGTGACGGTGGTGCAGCAAGCCAAATTCATGCCATACAAGGAGGTGACGAAGCCCTTTGAGATGTCTGATTTCTACAAATATTCCACGAAGTTCCGCCAGAAAGTCATGCTGGGCGAAGTGAATGCTGTCGCTGAGCCAAGTGGCAGCGCCACAGACGCCCAGGGCATCCAGAAGAGCGTCTATCAGCCACCAAATCCATCCATCTGCCACCCAATCAGCTATCAGTGAGCGCGTAAGACTTTTTTTTTCACTTCACTTCTCTCTGTTCGTCATGTTGACTAATGCCTCAGAAAAAAGGGGACTTTTTTTTCATTAGAATGTTAGCGCCTTTTGTACGTCTTTGGACTATTTTTAGACACACTTTTGAGTAATAAATTATTTTCTTTAAGGAATAATTGCAATGCATTTTATTGCTTCATCACGATTATCCGTGCAATCTGTGAAAGAACAATGATTTGAAGAGGATTTTTGTGGTATTTTCACTGTAGATTTTATGGAAGTTTATAGATTCTAATAGTTTTTGCCTCTGATCGGTTTGAGACAGTGCAAAAGCGTGACTAAAACCTAATTCAGTTGCACAATTGAGGTTTAACTTGAGCAACTGATCAGCCAAGGAATATCCTTGAGCATAATGACGGTGAATTCGGGTTTGTGTGAGGAAGAAAATCTCCTCGACGTCAAATAGCTGCCAAATTTGTGATTTCACCTTCACTTCTTCAGCCACAATTAATCCTTCGATGTCATTCGAATGTCCACAGTGACTGGAGAACTTCTGGAGACTCTTGATAGCAGCAAGGCAGTCCTTTTCACGCAATCCTCTGGCCAAAGACACTCCGATTAGAGTCTGCTTCTCATCCAATGCAAGCACTGAAGCTCCAGAATTGATGCATTGTTTGATGGTTTGCTTGCTGGTTTTCTTCAGGAACTCTGTGACTTTCTTATAGTCACTTTCTTCTGCTACGCGCAGCAAAAGTCTGGAATTTTCCACACACAATCTTAAAGTGATCATTTCACTAAGATTTTCTACTGTCTGGTGTTCAAAGGTTCCAAGTGATCTTATAAACTCACGTCTCGAGGTGATAATTCTGCTTTATTACCCAGTAAAATGTCCCTTCATAAAGTGACGCCCCGTTTAAAAAAAGCTTAATTAAAGCATTCTGTAAGACACTCTGGCGAATGCTTCAGGTGGCAAAGTGCTGTAAATCGAAAGTCCACGATAATCCTGATAATCGATGTACTTTATATTGAAGAGTGGCTTGAAGTTTAGCGATTCGTTGAGTTTAATTCCCCCTTCTGTGACGGACAGTGAAAAAGCCACGGGAAAACCTTGTTGAACAGCACAATTTATACTTTGTTGCATCAACGATCGACCGAGTGAGATCTTCTTAAAATCACTCCTAATACTGGTTGACGACATAAAAGTCACTCGCGCAACATTGAATCTGCGATGAATTTGTGCTCGCAGCTTCATTTCTTCAGCAAAAATCACACCCTCCAAATCATTTGGATAACCACGAAGACTGGAGAGCGTCTGCAGCCTCTTCAGCTGTTCTCTACTCTCTTCCTCTCGATACTCTCGCGCCAGCATCACTCCAATCAGTTCTGCCTTGTCATCGTCCGTGAATGCGAGAATCGACTGTCCAGAATCAATGCACTTCATCTCATTCTCCTCATCTTCGCGCGATTGCCGCTTCGACACTCTGCCATGGCTGGAATAGTCGAAGGGATAGAAGTGATTCCTGTAGAATTGCAGTACGCTGTCGTAATCACTCTTCTGCGAGAGTCTGGTGACAATTCTGTGATTTCTCAGACACAACCTTGAAGCCACCATTCTTCTATTATCACTGAAGTATTCGCGAGTTTGGGGGTCTTCTTCTTCTATTCTACTTTGCCTTATCAATCTTCTTATCTCATCTGCAGTAATCATGTGTGTCTCTGAGTGTATCTTCAGAGTTATAAACTATGTTAAGATGTACAAAATGGTACAATCCAGTGGTAATTTTCAAATCTTGATGCTTCAATTCATTGCTTACCTTAGCTTAATAAATTCCTCATTATCAGTGACCAGATAGCAAGGGCTATTAATTGTTTATTTTGGTGTATCAACAAATTGTTAATGAATGAATTAATATTTTTAGTGTTATTTGCTTTACCTCAAAACTATTCAAATTCGTCTGCTAAGATTAAAATTTGACCAAAAAAAACAACAAAACCTTGTGAGTGTGAACGCTGAGATTCTACTTAACCAGGAACGCCTAAACTTTATCAATTAATTCGGTCATCTGGATCATGTCACGCTGTGTCTCTGACCAATTTGTGTTGCCGCAACTCTTGCAATCGCTTCTGGTGGAAAAGTACTGTAAATTGACAATCCACGGTAATCCTTGTAGTCCTGAAACTTCATAGTGTGAATTGGCTGGAAGTTGAAGGATTCCGTGAGCTTCACTCCGCCATTCGTGACGGCCAGACCGAAGGCGACACTCAAGCCCATCTCACGCCCGCGCTCCAGTCTCTGCATCATCAGTGTTTTGCCCAGGGAGAATCCCTGAAAGTCCTTCCGCACGCACGTCAAGGCCAAATACAGCGCCTCGTCGATGTTGAATTTCCGACAGATTTGCGCTCTCAATTTGAGATCCTCAACAAAAATCACACCCTCGAGATCATTCGGATAGCCACGAATGCTGGACAGTTGCTGCAGCTTCTTCAGGTGCTCACGACAGTGTTCTTCGCGAAATCTCCTCGCCAGTGACACTGCTATCAGCTCTTCTGCGTGATCATTGGTGAATGCGAGCACTGAAGCTCCTGAATCGATTGACGCCATCTCGGTTGCCTCATCTTCTGGCGACTGGCGCTTCGACACTCTTCCATGACTGGACGGATCGAAAGGATAATAGTGCTTCCTGAGAAACTGCAGAGCTCTGTCGTGATCACACTTCTCTGCCACCCTTATGAGAACAGGGTGATTTTTCACGAGCAATCTTGAAACGATCATTGCTTGAAACTCACTGAGAGATATTTTCTTATCTTCAAATCGTCTTATCTTCCATGTTTCCTTGACTGACGATTCATGATAATAAATTACACTAGGCAACAATCACGAAGGTTTAGGCACTGTTCGAAATGAAGATAAGTTACCATACAGCAGCTGCTGTGATAGAAATAATTCTGATCTCTCTATTAAATTGGGAATCCTTATCGAATAAAGTGCCTAAAAATCGTCTAATTGCTTTTGTTCTACTTTCTTTTTAATTTCCGGCGGCACTGACTTCTATAATGACCCACGGATATTCATCAATAACAATACTCTTCTGGCACATTTTCTCTATCACCGAAAAATATTGCTTCCTGTCGCTTTGGAAATGTGTTGTTGTTTAGTCAAAAAGTGTATAAAATGAGGAGAAAAACTACTTTGTTGCTTAGTTTTCATAGTGATCATGAGGGCAATTATTGTTCTTCTTGCAGCAGTTTTCGTGTCGGTGTCATCATCATCGGTAGGATGGAAACTGTGTCCGTGGCAGCAAAAGTGTCTCTAAGATTTTTTTTCTACTTTCCAGTACTTCAAGTCCCTTTTGGACTTGCGGCAAGAGATTTCGCCTTGGGTTTCGCCGAGAATCATTGAGGGACAAGCGACGAGCGATGGTCAGTTTCCCTATCAGGTTCTCATCGTCGTCTACAGTAACGGCTTCAAGAAGCCCATCGTTGTGGGCTGGTGCGGAGGGGCAATCATCGCTGATCAGTGGGTCGTGACAACGAGTCACTGTTTGGCACTGTGCAAAGACGGATCGGAATTCCCAGTCTTCTACATCGAAGCTGGCTCTGTGCGAGCAGGTCAGGCTCGTCAGACAACTTCTGTTCTCTCCACCGACGCTTATCTGCATCCTGACTTCGATCCCGATTACTTCTGGAACGACATCGGCCTGCTGAAGACGAAGCCATTCGACTTCAGCACGCCCTTCGTGCAGCCCATCGCACTGGTCGCGGCTGGCACGGACTCTACCATGTACGAGGGCCTGTACATCACCATTGCAGGCTTTGGCTACACTTCCACTTCCGGGCCACCGTCGGAGCAGATCCTCTTCACGCACTATCTCAAGGTGATCTCGCTGCAGAGCTGCCAGGAGAAATTCGCGGCGGGAATTGTGCAGGACACAGTGTTCTGCGCCAGTGATCTCTCGCCGCCCATCACTGCTACGTGCTACGGAGACGCCGGCGGTCCCGCCGCGATGGAGATGAGCGGCGTCATGACCCTCGTCGGCCTAGCATCCTTTGCGTCGAAGAAGGGATGCGATCAGGCTCCGCAAGGTTTCACAGATGTGGCTCAGTACGTGAAGTGGATTGGGAAAATGATGGCTAAGCACTAAATTGCCATTACCAGACCAAATATGTTATCTCAATAAAGAGAAATATTATTGAGCAGATTGTATATTTTTATTGGCATATTATTGGCTGTGTTTTGCACTGAGCGTTCTGCATTATCATATGAAAAACCCCAAGAGGAGGATCAACAAAGAGAAAGATAGGGCAAAGCTTCCAGTAGGTAAAAGGAGAAAAGAATAAGAAAAGAAAACAAACAAACAAAGCTTCATCAAGAAATATGGAGCTGATAAACATTCTGAGGTTCATAGAAACAAATACGAAAAATTACTAATATAAGAAGAAAAAGAGGTGGAGCACTTCAGTGGGTGGAGCAAGTCAAATTTCTTATCGTGGTCTTCTTTCATACGCATAATTTTAAAATAGATACATATGATATCTCCTTCTAGGTATTGTTATTTCGCATGTGTGGTTTTCGTCGCACAAGCAAAAATAGTCAAACTGAAGTTATGCTTTCCTCTAATTCAATTTTTCACACTTAATCATCTGATAAAAGGAGAATTATGACTTCCTTGGGCTTTTCCTTTGTCCAAATAGCGTATAAAACTAGCAGCGAATTCTCGAACGGAATTAGTTCAGTTTCTCGTGGAATAATGAAGCGATTCGTAGTGATTTTCTTCGTGGCAGCAGTTTTGACTCTGGCATCGGCGAACATGTCGTCCATGCTGGAGATTCAGTGGCAGAGCAACTTCACGAGGCCGGAATCGAGAGTCATCGAAGGAACAGAAGCCGCGGAGGGCCAGTTTCCTTACCAAGTGCGCATCTCCATCGTCGGGGCCATCATCATAATGGGATGGTGCGGAGGAATGATCATTGCGCCCAACTGGGTCCTCACGGCGGCTCACTGCGTTAAAGGGGACTTTCCCATCTTCCTCCTGGACTATATCGTCTTCTACATAGAAGCGGGGTCAGTGGAAGCAAATGATCCGGAACAGGATACGCACGCACTATGGCTCAACGCACATGCGCATCCGGAGTACAGTTCCACGACTTTATTTAACGACATCGGTTTGCTGAAAACCGACAAGGCCTTTGACTTTACATCACCAAACGTGAAACCGATCGCACTGGTGGCTAGAGGAACTCCTATAGGATCCTTAGTGGGTCTGGACATAACAGTGTCAGGATTTGGTGCCACTGCCAATGGCGGATCAATTTCACCCGTTCTGCGCTTCGCGGTACTGAAAGTCATATCGTTCGTTGAGTGCCAGGGCCAATATGTGGGTGACACACTGCCACCAATGTCCATCTGTGCACAGGATAAAATTGCTCCAATTAGTGCAGTGTGCTCAGGTGATTCCGGAGGTCCTGCAACGTACTATTCTGGAGGAAAATTGCGTGCATACGGAGTTATTTCCTATGCTACAGATCAAGGATGTGACGTAGCAGCGCAAGGATTTACATATATCGCTTTATACATTCCATGGATTGAAACTGTGACAGGACTTCATTTTTAATTCATGTTCTTTTTAAACATGAAAAGAAATGTTTAATAAAGTTCCAACTTAAAATCATAAAATGTTTTATGGCTTTTCGATTCTGTAATCTACGTTTATTTTACCCTTTTCCCATCCATTTTTATCCCTAAGCCTATCTTCCTAAATTAATAACTCTGATATTTCGCGATGCAACGTGTCCACGAACGACCAAGTCGCAATCTTATTCCACAGCTATAGTCATGCGCTAACGAACTCTAAAAGACACTAGACCTATTCTGAATTGCACACACACACTCACACACCAGCTCAGCATTGCTATCAGAGCCAAAATATATACAATACAAGCACAATACTGCCGATACGTGTAACAAATTTAATGAATTTAATTATTTTATGTATTCTTCTTGAGTTCATTGCAGTGGTTTTGGTGTCGGTGTGATCATCATCGGTAGAATGGAAATTGCATCTTTGACTGCAAGAGTGTTTCTAAGAGTTCTTCTGTTCAACACTTCAAGCCCCTGTTTTACCTGCAACAGAAAATATTTCTAACGCTCATTGAAACAAATAAATAGGAAAGAAATGAAGATCATTAACTTTTTTTATACACTATAAGGAATCAATGTAAACTCCAGAGCGATGATCTTAAAGTGCCACATACACTGTGCAACACTTTTCTGCCCTTTTTTGAAGTGTGGATTTTCTGATTCCTGAGTCATCAGCTTTTCAACGGTACCTTCCTTTTTTTCTCTAGACCTTCGAGTTTTCCTTTTAGAGCCTATTTTCCATTTTCCCCTATTTTCACCCACTTTGCCGCACTTATGTGCTCATATCTCGCCCAATTTTTCACGGATTTTCCTCAAATTAGGCTCAAATGATAGCTATTAGAATTACCTACTACTTTGTAAAACATTGTGAGTGTTTTAGATCACTCCTTGGTGATCAAAAATGATCTTTTGTGAACCACTAGGTAAAAAATTCGCCGGCTTTTTTACCACTTTTTTCTAAATATCTCCGAAACGAAGAAACTTTTATGTTAGATTATTTTTCTTTTGTGTAGAGCACTTCAGGGGATGCATTTCCCCCATACATGCCGAAGTGATATTTCTTTTCTATCTGCTGGAAAAACGAGGTTTTCCCTCGACAAGTTTTGCTTTTTTATGCTACGCGCACCCGCTAAAAAATTGAAAGAAGGTACATTTTGCTGTCTACGCACTCATTTAGATAATGATAATGCTTAGATGTTAAAACAAAAGAGAAAAAAGACCAATATCTCGACTTTTTAGCTATATATTAAAAAGAAAACTAAAGGTGTAACAATTGAGTGGACGATATCAACAGGTTTTCTCGAGCTTTTATTGGTGGAGCATACCAAATTTCTTAGCACGTTCTTCTTTATATATAAATATAAATAGAAAATAGGTGCCGACAAAGAACGTTCTAAGCAACCTATAGCTTTTTGTCACGTGCCAGATAATATTATTTCGCAGGTATGGTTTTCGCACGACCAAAAAAAGACAGACTGAAGTTATGTTTTCCTCTGTTCCCATTTTTCACACTTAATCATCTGATAAAAGGAGAATTATGACTTCCTTGGGCTTTTCCTTTGTCCAAATAGCGTATAAAACTAGCAGCGAATTCTCGAACGGAATTAGTTCAGTTTCTCGTGGAATAATGAAGCGATTCGTAGTGATTTTCTTCGTGGCAGCAGTTTTAACTCTGGCATCGGCGAACATGTCGTCCATGCTGGAGATTCAGTGGCAGAGCAACTTCACGAGGCCGGAATCGAGAGTCATCGAAGGAACAGAAGCCGCGGAGGGCCAGTTTCCTTACCAAGTGCGCATCTCAATCGTCGGGGCCATCATCATAATGGGATGGTGCGGAGGAATGATCATTGCGCCCAACTGGGTCCTCACGGCGGCTCACTGCGTTAAAGGGGACTTTCCCATCTTCCTCCTGGACTATATCGTCTTTTACATAGAAGCGGGGTCAGTGGAAGCAAATGACCCAGAACAGGATACGCACGCACTATGGCTCAACGCACATGCGCATCCGGAGTACAGTTCCACGACTCTATTTAACGACATCGGTTTGCTGAAAACCGACAAGGCCTTTGACTTTAATTCACCAAACGTGAAACCGATCGCACTGGTGGCTAGAGGAACTCCAATAGGATCCTTAGTGGGTCTGGACATAACAGTGTCAGGATTTGGTGCCACTTCCAATGATGGAGAAACTTCACCCGTTCTACTCTTCACGGTACTGAAAGTCATATCGTTCGTTGAGTGCCAGGGCCAATATGTGGGTGACATACTGCCGCCAATGTCCATCTGTGCACAGGATAAAATTCCTCCAATTAGTGCTATATGCTCAGGTGATTCCGGAGGTGCTGCAACGTACTATTCTGGAGGAAAATTGCGTGCACACGGAATTGTCTCTTATGGTTCCGATCAAGGCTGTGACACCGCAGCACAAGGATTTACATACATCGCTTTATACATTGCATGGATTGAATCTGTAACAGGACTTCATTTTTAACTTTTTGATGAACCACATAAATCTGTGCGATAAATAAAGCATAAAGCTGAATGTGAAAAGTGTATTTATTATATTGATTTTCATAATTTTCATTTTAGTTTCTGCAAGAAGAATTTTTGAACACTTTCAATATTGCAAGAAAACTATTATTTAAAATGTTTCACAGCAAAAATTGCGCAATGTTTATATATTGCGTAATATTTATATGTATTTAATCTTCTACAATTTAAACAAGCAACCATTAAAAAAATTAGATTGCAACAACTGTATTTCACCTGTTTGCAGCATTTACTGAATGATTGATTCTAAGTCAATTTAAAGTCTTTCGTTCGGATATTTATATACATTCCTGTTCTCCTTGCCGTCTAGTATATTCGTTGAAACGTAGAAAATCTATTCGGTAAATTTCACAGACGACATAACAGATCCACAAAATTGTATCACAATTTTTTGGTAAGACTGAGAAATTACTTAAAAAGGGTTCACTAGAGAAAAGACCATTCAGCAGGAAGGTGAAATGCTCGAGGATCTCTTTTGACTCTGTGAAAAAAAATATCTGAAGCTTTCAAATCGATTAAGTGGGAAAATTAATTCAAATACGAATTGATTGATTTATTTGTAGAAAAAGAGCGGCAGCGAAACGATTTCACAATGGCATCTGTTATCGGATATTCAGCCCTTCTTCTGCTCTCCTTCTCCTTCGCGATGGGAAACATCAGCATCTCAAGGGATTTCAAAGATATCTTCAAACTTGAAGATTTCATTCGCAAAATCATTGAGAGTGAGAAATCGACGGCTGAAAACTTGTTCAACTACAATTATGTGTCTGTGCAAGTGAATGACATGAAAAGCAGTGAAGTTTTGTCCGTTTTGAAAGAGGACGAAACGCGGAAGGATAGAAAATTGTTGCGCACCGGAAAGTTTACTGTTAAAAATAATGGAAATTCAGAAGCCAAAGCAAAAAGTCAATCGTATACTTATAAGAAGGTTCACACTGACACAATCAGTATCACACAAACAAAAGGATTTTCTGGGGGAATTAAATTGCCGTTTATTGATAGTTTCAGTCCAACAGTGACTTTTTCTAACACACAAACAACAACACAAACTGACAGTGTTGAAGAATCCGTCACGATTCCACCGCAAGAAGTGCATTTGGGTCCCAAGAGTCAGAAAGTAGTGAAATATGAACTTTACAGGGAAGAATTGGAGCAGAAATTCAATTTGGAATTCACTGTGGATCCAAATGCAACATTCAACGTGATCAGAACTTTTGTCACTCCTTCTATTTTTCCAGTCAAAAATACCAAAACATTTAAATTGATTGATTTCTTAAGAAAAGCTCATGCGAATAAAAATGAATTTAAGGATTCACATTTCATAAAATATGATTATAAAACAAACAAGTTGATGATTAAGAATTTCACTGCTGTGAGAAATGTGGTAAATGACGATGTCGAAGTCACTTTGGGAGAAGAAGAACCACTGAAGTAACTAAAGTTACAATCCAGCATATTTTGGATTTAGTTTTCATATAATTCTTTGGCTTATTACATTATATCATATTGAAAAATAAATTATTTGAAGCAGACAAGTTATATTTCTCTTTATGTTGCCTTGAATTCTGTTCTCACAGCCGTTTTTGGGGGCAATGTGACTCATTTTGTGGACTGTGTTTTCCTATAATTTGCGCAAGAATTTGAATTTGAGTAATTGCTTTAAATTAAAAAAAAGAAATGAACAACTGTATTTGCATTTTAAAAATTTTTAAATCGGATCAAATCAAAAATATATTTATTGCTAAGATTCAGTAATGTCTCATCAGTCGTGTTCTGATAGTTGATCTGAACATTTGCAAAACCAGAATTTTTCCTAAGCACCAGAAAGTCTTCACAATGGCATCTGCTATTGGATACTGTGCACTTCTTCTTCTCTGCTCTCATTTGGTGTTGGGGAGCATTGAAATTAACAAATATTTTGGTGATTTTCCCAAATTTGTGGCATTCATCACCAATGTTATCAATAGTGAAACAAAATCACTCAACGCGCCAGGTTTTAAAACAAATCGCTATGTAACAATTAATAATCTTAAAATTGACTTAACATCAATTTTAAAAGCAAATGAAACGAGAAAGGATAAAATTTTGATACGCACTGGAGTTTTTTCGGTTAAAAACAATGGAAATTCGCAAGCAGAAGCACAAAGTCAATCCTTCGTCTATAAAAAGATTCACACCGACACAATCAGTATCGCAAATACTGTGGGACTTTCAGGAGCTCTTAAATTGCCATTTATTGACTATTTGACTCCAACACTGACTTTCTCCAATACGAAAACGACTTCAATAAGTGACACAACTGAGGAATGGGTCACGGTTCAGCCTCAAAAAGTGTTCTTAGGTCCAAGGAGTCAGAAGGAAGTGAAATACGATCTCTACAGGGAAGAATTAGAGCAAATATATAATTTGGAATTCACAGTCGATCCGACTTCAACATTCACTGTCACTAGATTCATAAGATACCGACAACTCGGAATGGTGGGTAGTTCCAAAAAAGAAGACAAGTTCAATTTATTGGAATTTTTAAGGAAGGCACATGAAAAAAATTTTAAATTTCATTATTCAAATTTCATAAAATACGATTATAATACAAACAAACTGATGATAAAGAACTACACTGCTGTGAGAAATGTCTTTAATGATATTGTTGAGGTCACTTTGGGAGCAGAAGAACCACTGAAGTAGCAAATATTCAGATAAGTCTTAATTCACTGCTTTATTCTCATGTAATAAATTAATTGTCCAATAAAAAAACAATCTGCGTTTCAGTTCTTATTTTACCCATTTTACCACGATGAGGAAGAAAACTTTTTCCTCTAATGCTGCTTTTGTATTCTGCCCGACTGTGCATTTGCAACATTGTCTAGAGTGTTGTTGATTGTATCTTCCAGCAATTTGCGCAAGGTTTTACAAAAATAAAGACTTTGTTTGATTGAATAAAAAAAAAACTTACATAGAAAATTAATTCAACATCTGTATTTGAATTTCGAAATCAATCAAGTGAAAAATATACATTTAAGCAGTTTGATTAATTTCTTCCACATCAGACGTGTTCTGATAGTCGATTTGTGGATTTGTTGAAACGTGAATATTTCCTGTACAAGATCCACGCCCAGGAAGTCTTCACAATGGCATCTGCTATTGGATACTGTGCACTTCTTCTTCTCTGCTCTCATTTGGTGTTGGGAAACATTGAAATTACCCAAGATTTTGGTGATTTTCCCAAGCTTATAGCATTCATTACCAACATTATCAAGAATGCAAAATCACTCAGAGGACCGGCTTTTGGCATATCTACTATACGTATTAAACTCGATAACCTTAAAATTGACTTAACATCAATTTTAAAAACTAACGAAACAAGAAAGGACAAAATATTGATACGCACTGGAGCATTTACTGTGAAAAATCATGATGATTCAGAAGCAGAAGCACAAAGTAACTCCTTCATTTACAAAAGTATTCACACCGACACAATCAGCATCTCAAATACTGTGGGACTTTCAGGAGCTCTTAAATTGCCATTTATTGGTAGCATTACTCCAACACTGACTTTCTCCAATACGAAAACAACTTCAACAAGTGACACGACTGAGGAATGGGTCACGGTTCAGCCTCAAAAGGTTAAATTGAAAGCCAGAAGTCAGAAGGAAGTGAAGTTTAATCTTTACAGAGAAGAACTGGAGCAAATTTATAATTTGGAATTCACTGTGGATCCAAATACAATATTCACTGTAACTAGAATTATAACATATCCTTCCCTTGGCTTTTCCTCCACTTCGAGAATATACGATAAGTTAAATTTAAGAGGCTTCTTAACGAGGGCATATAAGCATAAAATAGAATTTAAGGATTCACATTTCATAAAATACGATTATAAAACAAACAAGTTGATGATTAAGAACTACACTGCTGTGAGAAATGTCTTTAATGATGTTGTCGAAGTGTCTTTGGGAAAAGAAGAGCCACTGAAGTAAAAAAATGTTACAAAATGTAATAAAACAGTTTTCTATTCTTTGCTTCGAAACCAGCATTTCTGTCTCGATTTATGTGTTATTTCTGGAACAAAGATGTTTGAAACACAGCAGAGAATGTAAGTATTAGTTTATTAAAACATATTTGGAATTACTAAACATTGCAATAGTTTGTGGCGCGTGTGTTACAACATTTTACATAATGACATTTTTTTTTTGAATAAGAAACCTTTAGAAAACCTCTAGTCTGGCGACCAATTGAAAAGTGTATTTAATCAATTAAACTCAGTTCTTTGTCATCAGTAGTATTCTTCCTGTCGTCTTGTTCGTTTGTGGAAACGATAATATCTCTTGAGTAAGTTTCTCTTCGATAAATAATTTAAACCGCTTTTCATGCTTGCGCAAGAAGTCAACAAGAGTACCTATGTGATATTTAAAATCGATTAAGTGGTAAAAATAATTCAAATACGAATCGATTGATTTATTTGTAGAAAAAGAGCGGCAGCGAAACGATTTCACAATGGCATCTGTTATCGGATATTCAGCCCTTCTTCTGCTCTCCTTTTCCTTCGCGATGGGAAACATCAGAATCTCAAGGGATTTCAAAGATATCTTCAAACTTGAAGATTTCATTCGCAAAATCATTGAGAGTGAGAAATCGACGGCTGAAAACTTGTTCAACTACAATTATGTGTCTGTGCAAGTGAATGACATGAAAAGCAGTGAAGTTTTGTCCGTTTTGAAAGAGGACGAAACTAGGGAGGATAGAAAATTGTTGCGCACCGGAAAGTTTACTGTTAAAAATAATGGAAATTCAGAAGCCAAAGCAAAAAGTCAATCGTATACTTATAAGAAGGTTCACACTGACACAATCAGTATCACGAAAACAAAAGGTTTTGTTGGAAAAATTATGGATATATTGAAAAATGTTGGACAACCTTTAACTTTATATAACTTTACGAATACAGAAACAACAACACAAACTAACACTTTCGAGGAATCTGTCACGATTCCACCGCAAGAAGTGCATTTGGGTCCCAAGAGTCAGAAAGTAGTGAAATATGAACTTTACAGGGACGAATTGGAACAAAAATTCAGTCTGGAATTCATAATTGATCCAAGTGCAACATTCAACGTGATCAGAACTTTTGTCACTACTTCTATTTTTCCAGTCAAAAATACCAAAACATATAAATTGATTGATTTCTTAAGAAAAGCTCATGCGAATAAAAAAGAATTCAAGGATTCACATTTCATAAAATATGATTATAAAACAAACAAATTGATGATTAAGAATTTCACTGCTGTGAGAAATGTGATAAATGACGATGTCGAAGTCACTTTGGGAGAAGAAAAACCACTGGAGGCAAATTAAACAAAATAATATAAAAGATATCAAGTGTGATTTCTTTTAAATAAAAATTCAATGTTTGAAGCAATTCTAAAAATGTAAATATATGACTTTGTTTCTATTATTATTCTAATATTTCACACTTGCAATTCATGATAAACATTCTCTATTTGTACCTAACCTCTTCGGAAAAATTTATATGAACCAATTGTATTTGTTTTTATTTCAATACATTTCATAAGTTTCTTGATCAATTGGAAAGTCTATTTAATCACTTATACTCAGATCTTTACCATCAGTCGTGACTTTTCGTCGACTAGTGCAGTTTTCAAACGTTATCATTTGCTGAGTAAGTTTTAAGTCACTTTTACTACTTAAAGATAAATAATTGATTAATTCGCAGGACAAGAGGCGCAATTGAAAGTCTCCACAATGGCGTCTGTTACTGGATATTTCACTCTTTTTCTTCTCTGCTTCTCTACAGTTATGGGAGGTCTTGAAGTTAACGAAAATCTTGATGACGTATCTAAATTTCTAGATTTCATCAAAGAAGCTATTATGAGTGGACAAATACCATTAACAGGACTGGGATTTAATGTAGAACCTCCACGTGTATATATCAATAGCATGAAAATTGAATTGACTTCGTTCTTGAAATTGAACGAAACTAGAAAGGATAAAGTTTTGGTACGCACTGGAGTGTTTATGGTAAGAAACAAGGGGAATTCAGTTGCAGACGCACAAAGTCAATCCTTCCTCTACAAAAAGACTCACACCGACACAATCAGTATCGCAAATACTGCGGGATTTTCAGGAGCTCTTAAATTGCCATTTATTGACAATTTCACTCCCACACTAACTTTCTCCAATACGAAAACGACTTCAATAAGTGACACGACTGAGGAATGGGTCACGGTTCAGCCTCAAAAGGTGCAATTGCAAGCCAAAAGTCAGAAGGAAGTGAAATACGAACTTTATAGAGAAAAATGGGAGCATGTATATAGCTTGGATTTCACTGTGGATCCAAGTACAACATTCACTGTGGTTAGAACTTTAAGACGTCGTGTTGGAACATTCTGGGAGAATTCTGAAAAAAAGGATAAGATAAATTTGGTGGAGTTCTTGAAGACAGCATATGAAAAAGATAGGAAATTCACTGGTGCCCCATGCATAATATACGATCATGTTACAAATAAGTTAATGCTCAAGAATTACATTGTTGTAAGAGAATTGGTTAATGATATTGTTGAGGTTACTTTTGGAGAAGAAGAACCCCTGAACTAAAACCGTCATAAACTTCTGCAAATTATTTCTGCAATTCTATGTTTAGAATCCAGCACATCCAAATTGTTAGTCTCTGTCAAATATATTAAATAAATTGCTTTTTGCACTTCAAAATGAAACTTTTATTTTTTTTATTGAACTTTATTTAATTGTATTTCATTTGCATTTGAGTAAGTTGTCAAACTGTGTACTTTAGAAAGTTGCTTAATGAATAACATCATTCAAATAAGAGAATTTATTTGAACAAAAATTTCTTATGTGTGAAAAATTTGATTAAACAACTGTATTTGCGATTGAAAACCAAGCAAATGAAAAGTACATTTAAGCAGTTAGATTTAATTCTTCCTCGTCAGTTGTGTTCTGATAGTCGATTTGTGGATTTGTTGACACGTGGCAATTCCCTGAGTAAGTTTTGAGCAGAAATTAGCCACTAAAACTACTTAGATATGCATATTGATGTGTTTGTAGGTCAAGAAAGCACCAGAAAGTCGACACAATGGCATCTGTCACTGGATATTGTGTACTTCTTCTTCTCTCCTCGTGTTTAGTGTTGGGAAGTATCCAAATTAACAATAATTTTGGTGATTTTCCCAAACTTCTAGCCTTCCTTGGTAACGCTATTAAGAGTGAAAAATCACCTGATGGTCTGTTATATGAGAGATACAGGCTTACAATAGACGTTGATAAAGTCATAATCAACAAAATTTCATCAATACTGAAGAAGAGCGAAGTTATTAAGGATAAAGAATTGCTGCGCACTGGAGTGTTTATTGTTAAAAATACCGGAAATTCGCAAGTGGAGGCACAAAGTCAATCTTACATGTACAAAAAGATTCACACCGATTCAATCAGCATCGCTAATACCAAAGGACTGACTGGAGCGATTAAAATCCCGATGATTGATCATTTTGGTCCAACAGTGACATTCTCCAATACTAAAACTACATCACAAATCGATACTACTGAGGAATGGGTCACGGTTCCACCTCAGAAAGTTCAATTGAAGCCCAAAACCCAGATGAAAGTGAAGTACAATCTGTATAGAGAGGAATTAGTGCAGAAATATAATTTGGATTTCTTAGTCGCTCGAAATTCAACTTTTATTGTGACTAGAGGTCTATCGTATGCTTTTTCAGGTATCGAAAGAATAAGGCAAGACAAGCTATATTTACTAAGATTTATAAGATTGATGCACTTGAAGGGTAAGAAATTCAATGATTCTAAGTCTATAGAATATGATTTCAAAAACAAACGACTATTGATCAAGGATTACGTTGTTACAAGAAAAGTGGTTAAAGATATTGTTGAGGTCAGTTTTGGCGATGAAGAACCAGTGGAGCAGTAAAGATTTTCCCAAAATATTGTAAGTGACTTGGCAGAAAACTTCTTTGTGTTTCAGTCACAATTCAGATTGAAGAACCAATAAATGAATAAATGTCACGTAGAATTCCATTTTGTGTATTGTAATAATTGTAATGACTACAATTCTTGCTAAATTTACTGTCTCAGCTTAGGAGATAAGTAAATGAGGCACGCTGTATATTATTTTTGATTATACAAATAAAATTTATAGCTTAAATTCAACAGTCTTTTATTAGATTTCGGAAATATCAGTGATTCATTAGCATCATTCATTTGCCACAGTTATCGTGCATGATTTCATCTTCATAACAAAGTAAGGAGAAAATTACTTTTCACTGTGTTATGCAACAATCGGCACAAAAATTCCCTATAAATAATCTCTGTTTGAAGAAGACTAAGAAAAAATCATGTGCAATATCTGGATTCCAGTTGAGAAATCCAATTGCGAGCTTATCAGAAAAATTAGCAGAGATTTGCACTTATTTATTTGATGAATTCAGTTTCCTTCCTCAGTCGCGTTCAGCTTTTCGACTGGTTCATTAGCTAGCAAGTGAATATTTCTCTGACAGAAGTAAATTTTGACTACGATTAAGAAGGAATAGCAAGACGGATTAAATGTGAATATTGATATAATTGTAGGACAAAAACAGCGCGATTTGTGGTGCCGAGTCAAATATTATCAGCAATTTCTCACAATTTTGCCAAGGAATAATCAAGAAACTGCAAAATGACATTCAGCATTGGATGTTTCACTGCTCTTCTACTCCTCTCTTCCTTTGCAGAAAGCATCCACGTTAATCACGATTTTAGGGATATTTTACAACTGCAAGGATTTATTCGCAGCGCCCTCGAGAGTGACAAATCGTTCTTCGAGAACCTATTTAATCATCATCTTATTTCTGTCAATGTAAATAATATGGTAATTAATGAAATGACATCTATTTTGAGATCGGGTGAAACGAGGAAAGATAAAGTCTTGTTGCGCACTGGAGTGTTTATTATTAAGAACACCGGAAATTCGCAAGTGGAGGCACAAAGTCAATCTTATGCTTATAAAAAGACTCACACAGAATCAGTTAGCATCGCTAATACCAAAGGACTGACTGGAGCTATTAAATTCCCAGTCATTGACAATTTTAGTCCAACATTGAGCTTTTCAAACACCGAAACAACAACACAAACTGAGAGTGTTGAAGAATTAGTCACAATTCCACCGCAAAAAGTGCTCTTGAACCCGAAGAAGCAGAAGAAAGTGAATTACAATCTCTACCGTGAGGAATTGGAGCAGAAATATACTTTGGAATTCACTGTAGATCCGAGTTCATCATTCACTGTGACCAGAAGTTATAGTGTTCCTGCTGGAAGTCATCCAGCAACGACTTCGGAAACGTTAAATTTAGTGGCATTTTTAAGGAAGAGGCATGAAAATGGCAAAGGATTCAACAATTCCAATTACATAAAATATGATTACAATACGAATAAGTTGATGATCAAGAATTACACCGCTGTGAGAAATGTTGTTAATGACATTGTTGAAGTCACTTTTGGAGATGAAGAACCACTGAATTAACAAATGTTTATAATCCGAGAAAACTTTTTATGCACCTTTGACCTGAAGCAGTTCAACACGAGAGTGCAGCATTTGAGATAAGAATAAGAGTACAATTTTCTCCAGCACATGTTAATCAGTCTTGGATTTTTTGGTTTTACTTGAAGGATTCAATAATTACAGTTGTAAATCGCACCAGGAATTGAATGTGTGGCAATCAGGAAGATTTGTGAAAAAAATACCCATAGAAATTCTTGATTAAGTTGAATATTATAAACATAACTAGAAGAAAGTGTCAGAATTTCACACCGACAAAGGCGAAAACAATTCTATTCAAATGAATATAATTCACGATAATGTTGACAAATTGATAGTGAAGGTAAACAGTGAATTTACTAAGGTGTTTTTGGCTTTTAAAGCCAAAGCTCTTTATTGTATGTTCTTCTTGAAAACAATTGTTATTGAAAATATTAATTTATTTAATAAAATTAATTATATTTAATAACCTTACATTTAATGCATAACGTGAATTCATTCCATTTCATGATGAAAATGATGTGAATTTGGTATTTTGATTCATATTTCAACCTTTTTGATTATCTATGTACAGCCAATATTTGTCAAATTCACCTAAATAAAACACCTTACAAACTAAATAATAATAATAATAAAAGGAGATGGCAAGTTCACTTTAACCATAATGATTTACTCTCAACCAATTACGATAAAAATCTTGTGATCCAGAAACAGACAGTAAATTTGAACTCAATTTGCTAAAAAAAAAAAAATACACATTGCAAGGGCCCCTGTTTAGCACTCTTTGTTGAGCAGCATGAGAATCTTCATTTGGATGTCTCTTGCTTGCTCCTTTGTCATGTCTTTCATGCGTGATGCGAGGAAGTCACAGAATTTCTGATCCTCCAGTCTTATGCCGTCGTCCCTCGACGTGCCATTCATCACGCCGGACTGTGATGTCGTTGCGGGTGTGTCTGAGCGATCGGGAAAGTCCCTGAACATCGACTGAGCCCTGCGTCTCTGAGACATCGCGGACTCGCGCTTGATGTTCGCGCCAGAAATATCCAGATCCTCATCACTGGAAATCACTATGCTCTCCTTCGTGTCCATATCATTCACACAGAGGAGTTCATGTGAGCTGGGATGCTCTATCACGATCTGTTCGTCCGCCTCCTCGTCCATGTCGTCCGTGAAGACGCCCGCCTGGCCAGCAGATGTGCTCCCTTCTGAGCCATTTGGATGCTCCAGCACTGCATCGAAGTACGCGAAGTCGCTGAAGTGCTTCCACTCGAATGTTGAATTGCCACAAATTGTCGCCCGCATCTTCACAAGTCTGTAGTATTTCTGCATACTGTAGAACTTCGCCTTGATCCGCACTGGAAGGAAATAACGGTGAAAAATTCAATAAACACGAAATTAATAGCAAAACACGGCGCGCCGCTGTTATACCGAACGCGCCTCTCTGTCAATGGCCTTTTTGTTGATGCAGAAAAAACACAGCAAACCGCCCACAAACACTCACTCACCACGTGAAAACCATTGCCTGAAGATCGGATATCTGTCTTTCAGCTGCACTTCCAGCAGAGAATACAGTCTATTCTGGACAATTCGACTTGTGTATTCAGCACTGTGATAGTTCCACAGCGCCGGGTTTTTCTTATAAAACTCTACCATGAATGACTCCATTTCGTACGACCATCGGATTTTCTTCCTCCCCTTTGGATTCTTAATCTTCATAGTGAACACACGCTTGCACTGGGCCCTGAATACAATTTAACAGCTAAAAAAGGAGAAACTCTCTTAACATCAGGCACCTGATAATAAACATTGATGACTGTTATACTGTCATGCTGTCAGTGCTGTCAGTTAATGGGTAAACATTTTGACGACTCGATGGAGGGAAAATCCGTGGAAAACCATCGAAAATACCAGTGAAATGGAAAAGCCGCAGGGTTTTGTGTATTCTAAGCTGCTCAAGGAACAGCTGCAGCTTGTGAAAACGAAGGAAATCCTCCAGAAAATGCTAAACAGTGTCAATGAGAATCTCAACGCGGCTCTGGTGAGTTTTTTTTTCTCCTCACGCAGATTGTTTACAAATTTTCTCACTCACCCCTTGATCTTCCAGGTTCAGCAGCTTCAGCTGGCATCTGACCAGGAGTCCTCCTCGTCGGCTCAGCACCCACCCGACGTGGCAGCCGAGGAGATCAGCGCCGAACAGGAGGTTAAAGACATCATCCAGGAGACTCTGAATCTGGAAGTTCGCAGTAGAATGAAAATGGACGAGGAGAGCGAAGAAGAATCAGATTAGGCGAAGAGAGACATAAATTACCTGTTCGGGAGTTGCGCTAATGGCCAATAAAGACAAGGTGAGTGATCCCGAGTTCTTCCCACTCAACGTTCTGGACGCTTTCGGACGAAGGCAGCAAAAGTGTCCTCATTAAATCCACTCGAGTGCTTTTCTGGCGATTTTCACCTAATAAACATTAAAGTATTATTCAGTATGTCACTGAATCATTTTCTCTCACACATGAAAAAATGGTGGGAAAAGTAATTGAAGAAATCACAATGAATGGGCGAAGGTGAATTAACTGACTTTATGAATGAGTTAATCCATAAAGTCAACAGAATTGTAGATAGGCGCGTATTCTTGCTAAGCTTACGTTGGGTTGGGATTTCTGAGGCTCTTGCTGAGGGCGAATCGAACGGGAAAAGGTCTAATTTGAAGCTAATTGGTTAAAAAATCGCCACAACAATCTCAACTCTTAAAGCGATAAAAGAGCTCCAAAACTCAATCATCGCTCTAATATTGACATCACTGCACTGTCTTTTATTCGCGAGTTGGTTTTTATACTAATATTGATTGTGCTGTGGTCATTGAACTGACCACACAACACAAAACTATTTGACTGTGTCGAAGAATTTCAAGTGAATCAGCTCAAAATAGGATCTGCTTTGAGCCCCAAAGAAAAATCACACTCTATTATTGGAATGTATACAAAATCGCCAACACTTTTTTTTCTGCATTCACGTGGCTTCCAATGTTTTGTGGCTCTTGTGCAATTATGGCACGCTTTGGAGGAGAAAAAAAATATCTCGAGATCAGCCACACAATCGCTTGTCTTACAAGATCTCTCTCTCACTCATTCTGTCTCTCCCACCCTCGCGAGTCGCGCAAAAGGAAGTTTTTTCCGCAGCAGCAGTCAAAGTGAATGTTTGCAGTGTTAATAAGAACTAGAACTTGTTTGTGCTTCGGTGCACAAATTCATTTGATTGAGGCGAGAAAAAGGCAAAAAGCGGCGCACAGTAGAAATTTCTACAAAAGCACGTCTAGATTGAGAGGTTTCCCAATATTTCAGACTTTGTGCTGAGACTACAAAACACTGTGCGACAATCTGTGGCTGCGTCCGTTGGAATTGAACAACTCTGGCATATTTAATGAGTTCCATCTTTCACTGGTGTTGGGAGAAAGAAAAAAAGACACATTTACGAAGGAGTCTTGCAAAAGATTTACATCAAAATTTGTGCTAATCTGCACAAATGAGGTCCATTTTTCATTGCTTAAGAGGAAAATTAGATGATTTTCGAATTGGGAAATAATATCAAAATTGGCAATTTGATTGGAAATGTGAAGATTAATCAGAGTTCATTTGTGTACAAATTCTGAATAACATAACAAAAAAGTCATCTATTTCCTCTTGTCCATATTTCTTATCGAATTTTCCTTCATCTTAATTAATTTTTATTTCATTTCCAATGGTTCTAACTCAAACTTGAACTTGCTTTTGGCTGAATTCACTGAACAAATCGTACTCTACTGATATTTCCTGAATAAAAGACTATTCTTTGTCTGTAATTTCTAACATATCACTAAATTTATACGAGAAATCTTGAAGAATACGCATAAAATCTTCATATTCCCACATGTTATAAGAGATTTGAAACTGAATTGTTGTCATTGTGTTTTGGGAAATGACAATTTCTGTCCAAAAGCTCTTCTAAAACCTTCTTGATACTGAGAAATTAAGGTCAGTTCCGCGCTCGTCTACAAAACCTTGCAGTCTCTCCAAAATCTTCTACTAAGAATATTTCATGCTTCTCCACTCATCACGATGAGGCATTAGCTATTTAAAAACATGTGATGTATTTGTGGTGAGAAAGACATGAGCATTTCCACGAAAATCCCTCCTTCGGCGCGACTGTCCGGAATTGATGGCCAAACAGAGCCAACTCTTGGCGACCCCTTTTGCTGTATGAGAGATTTACCAATTACTTCACCTTGCCGCGAAGCACATTTTCTCAATTCTCTTTAGTATGGGAATGCAAAAAGCTCTCTCGTGCGCACGCCAATTCCTCCAGTTTCCCACTTGGGTGTGCACGATCAAATTGGGCGCCCTCGTGGGGCTCGCGAGAGTGGGAGAAAGACGTGGTCTGTGCTTTCTGCTCAACACCTCACATCATCAGTTGTAATTCAACGATTTTCTCGCGTTGCCGTGCCTTTGCCCACCTGTGTGCGCTCTTTTTCCCTCGCTCTCCAAGAAATTTCACCTGAATTTCTTGTGCGGTGCTTGTGGCTGTGCTGAGTGCTCGATTTTTGGGATACAAATGCCAACCCTGTGCGGCTAAATCGCAGCTAGAATTGGCCGAAATCGAAGGATACATTTGCTCTTTGGTGTGATTGTTGATTTTGTACTTTGAGGTGCGCTTTTCACGTGTAAGTTTGGCAATTGCAGAGATGCTTTACATTGATAGAGAGTTGGAGTTAAACTATGGGGCTGACCCAGTAAAAAGGTGGCAAAAGAGGCGAGAGAATGGCTGAAAGTGAGAGCATTTTCACTGTTGTAGGGCTCTGATTGTGGAATGTCTTAAGACATACCACATCACCTACATTTTCAAGTATCGTTTAATTGCAAAAGACGCGGAGTCTGTGAAACGTGGTTACCTTTTATTCTTCCATCAAAAATGGTGAGAGTGTGAGCGAGAGAGAGAGAGATTGACAATAAATACCAAATGAGAGTGACTCTTTGGGAAAGTTTGAGAGACTTGGCGAGATGTTGGTGATTAAATATGAAAAGGAAAAAGAAGCATTTAATGAGACAGATGAAATTTTGCAAATATGGGAGAGAAGAGGAAGCGCAAAAAGCATCAATATTTGAGTGCCGCGAGGGAAAAATGATGAGATTTCACACATATTTTTGCCATCATCACTTTTGTTAACGCAAATATGGATTAAATATAAGCGATCTCACGATGAAGTCATGAAAAAAAAAAATTGGAGCATTTTCATCAGTGTAGAAAGTCTCGCCAGTGCGAAGAGAGAGAGAGAAGGAGAGAGATAGAGAGAGTTTCGTGCATATTGGAAGAGAATTCAATTTTGACATTAAAAATTGAATACATTTGCCAATTTATAACGTAATAACCTCTTCGTGTGCCTATAAATTTTAATAGTATTGTCTTATGTTGTAACGCTACAATGAGATATGCTGTATTATGTCACTTTTCGCCTAAAACCCATTGGCTTGACATACAAGCAAAACGTCCAAAATTTATCGAATCTGCATTCATTTTCATTGATCACGCAAAAAGTGTGCGAGTCTCTCTTTCACCGGAATGACCAAAAGAGAGTGATCCATCTGGTATCGCTTCCACATCATCTGGAATTTCTCACTCAAGCTCAAGCTGAAGGAAAGTGATAGTGGATCATTTTGCCCAATGCGAAGTGTGAGTTTGAGAAATGGCGAAATTGTATTGATCTTTTTCCTTTCTGATGGAATAAATTGGCATAATAATTGTAATTCTCACTTGACTCGCATTTGCCATGGAATTTCTCACTTAGAAATTTATTAGATTTTGTCAGTGATTGCAATAATGCCTCGAGCTTTCGAATACTCTGAATTGCTGGATGAAAATCCTTGAAATTGTTTGGTATTTTTTAATTAGCCAGACAAGCGAAATCACCGCCCAAACGCATAGGAGAAATGAGAGTTATTTGTGGTATTAGAATAAAAGTCCCATTGATAAATTTGTAATGTGCGCAAGAAGAGCTCCTCTCTTGCGCAGGAAATCGTGAAAGATATTGCAAAAGGAAGAGCGGCGCGGCGTCTTCATACACTGACGATCACGAAATGTAGGCCCATCTCATATTTCATGGGAAATTAAGCACGCGCTTTCTTGTACAATTGCCACAAATTACCAATGCATTCATTTCGTGAGGAAGTATTTTAGACACAAATGATGAATTTACTAAGTGAATGCAGAATGTTTATTAGCAATTGTATTCAGTTTTGTGCATTTCACACTGATTTCACACTTTATTTGCCACAATGATTCAATTAAGAGACAAAAAAAGAGACTATTAAGGGATGTCGAGAATGTCTCAATATTCGTTGTCTTGTGACAATCCATCAGGATCTTAAAGGAAAATCCTGTGTTGGAATAGGACAAGAATGTTTCAATTATCCTGTGACTGACAGGCTTTCTCGTGAAATCATTTCTGAATTTAAACATTAGTAAACAATGAAGTAATCCGCGGAAGATTAGAATATTCATTAATTATCTCGAGGGCTTTTGTGGCTTTTACACAATTCCTTCTTCTTCGTCATCATTTGCTTTATTAGAAATTCAAATGGGGAGTGATGAGAGTGAATATCTCGGTGAAGCGCCGTCAAAAATCACTTTACGATCGCTTTCAATGGCTCAGCAAGAAATTGAGAAGCTGTGTTTTTGACCACCTGCTTGATGAGCTCTTCAATCAGTTTACAAAGCTGTGCGCGCATCGTTAAAATGAGTGAGAAAAGCTCGGGAATTGGACAAAACACAGGATTTGGTAACAGAAACAGTCGCGTTGAGTGGAGGAAATCATGAGATAATAATTGTAAGTGGTCAGGAAAGTCTTAGAGACGATAATTTTGGGATGCTGAGCGAGTGTTTAGCGAGTTTTGTGTGCTGGTGTGCGCCGAAAAAAACAAGCGACACAGCCTCACGATGGGTCGTTGAATGGCAGAGTGAAACTTTCACTTGTGATATAATTTAATGAAACTGTACACAAAGTACATAAACATGTCTTCGTCTCCTGCATCGCGCGAAAAAGCGGCACATGATGAGCAACGTTTGAGATGTTGCGGCAAGATTTTTCCCATTTCCCAGGGCATTTACTTATTGCCTTCACCATCGCAATACAGAGTCTCTATGTTGCCCAATAAAATTGTATCTTTATTTTATTGATGAATAGAACAAGACACACTTGAGAGGTGTTTTTTTTATTCACCAGCCAGCGAAGATTTCCTCATTGACGTGTCGACGGCTGAGGCGTGACAAATATGCATATAAAAGATTACAAGTTTCGACTGAAAAATGTCCCTCAGACGTGATTTTTGATAGAGAAATTCACCTTGAACGTGAACTTGAGGCGCGATGAATCAGATGATTTTGAAAGTTTTATATGCGTGCGTCTCAGGTGGAGAAAAAAGTCCCACCAATTTGGAATATGATGTCGTTTGGATGTTGCGCGCGGCTCAACTTGAGAGAACTCGTTTTTTGAGCTTTTTCCATGGTGCAAATTGCACGATATATATACCGTCAGTTGTGGTGTGTAAAAAGAGAAGCCAGAGAGAAAAAAACTGATTGAGGTGTGCAGAAAAAAGCCTCGAGCTCGTGTTGACTTAAAACACCGGTGAGTTGCATCTATTTCTTAATGCGACATGACGTTGAAAAACAATACGCGATTGCGGGCGGATCGTGTGTGAGATCTTCTGGAGGGAAAATCTCGCGAGGATTACAGAAAATTGCACACTCGGCGTGATTCTGAGAGCAAACATGACAGTGACTTTTGACTTTTTCATAATATGCGAATCCCATTAAAATTGTTTCAAAATTGCGCCTCAACAGAAGCACACAGACGCTGGCTCAATGCTGGGGCGGGAATTTATGATGAGAAGATGCAGAATTCTGAGAAGTCTAGCAGTCTCAACAATAAATCCGGGATTTTCATGATAAATCCAGAAGCTTGAATAGATTGCCTGGCGAAAAAGAAGTCAAATGAGTTGCAATACTGTTCTTGTTGCGCAACAACAGCGCGCGTTCAATCAACAGCAGATGATGGAATTGTTGGCTCAGCTGTCATTCTTTTTTGGGGATTTTACCTCTTCACACTAGAATTAATTTAGCCTCCATTGTGGCGGGAATAATTGATAAAGTCCAGTCAAAGTCACGCAAAAAAAAACCACCCAGAAAGTCAATCTTATTAGCAAAGCATAGCTTTAGTCATCTTCCTGTGAATTTGACACAAATCTCCGTGAAGCAATTTTCACGGAGAAATTGAAGGTGCAAAAAGTGTTACATTTGTCGTGTCGTGCACAGAGAGACTTCACAGAGCGTGACTTAACCTGTGCACAGACAAATTCAATTAAACATAAATTAATCACAGCGATGGCGGGAATTTTTATGCTTTATTTTACATTGATGTTGTCTCAGTGTCTATGATTGTGGAAAAATATAGGCAATATAGAAGAAATTGAGAGGGGAAAAGTGAGACTTTATAGTAACAGTAAAGTAGTAAATTATCTTGTAGATTTCTGAATAAATTTGCATTCAATTACGTTGTACAAGGACCTCGTTGGACAGTTGAATCATACACACACAGCCTGAGCATACAAATAAGCCCCAATGCATTGGCATTTAAGGCATCTCGAGAAGCGTGCGTGTCTTGTGAATTTACAGACCACGCGGATAAAGCTGCAATTGCACTGCCAAATCCACCAACACTTCAGCCATTCATCATCCCAAAGGCACATTTTGTGGTGAAAATCCACCAAAGATCGCTGTAAATTTCCTTGAATACAGTGTAACTCGATGCCCTTGACATGCGGTGGAAAAACTCAGGGGAAAAAAAAAGTATAGAAAAATTGCTTAAGCACGATTTTGTGAAAAGTCGTAAATCGTTGAATCTCTGATAAATTGATTTATTCCCAAATGAAAACATACTCAATCATCTCCTGAAGACTGGGAATATTGTGACTCGTTTAATTCTTCAGAGTTCTTCATAAGAAAAGAATAACTTTTGACTGTCTTTGCAAATCGCCTTCAAAACACACAAAATGTAATGAATTTATTGAGAAATCGTGATCAAATAGTAAAATCCAATGTGCACAAATGTTCCTAAAACGGAATTACGAGCAATTGGCAAGAGGAAAAGTGCGCACATTCTTCTTGCTCCACATTTCAATTCTACCCAGAGAGAGACATTGAGATAGGCTGGAATTGATTCAAAATGCACTTAACTTAAGATGTGAGGCAAACCAGAAAATTCTGTCTCTTAGCATTGAGTCTGTGAGTGCAATAGAGCTCTGAAAAATATACGGACATATAAATTTTTCCAAACTAATAAATTTTCATTTAGAAAAGTGCGCATTGGAGGTGAAATACAAAACAGTTTGCTGTGTGTGTGTGCTTTAGCAAAATAAGACCATTCACTTTTTTTCCGTCTGTGCATTAAAATATGCTCAAGAAATATTAGCTGCTTGTGTTTCTTATCCTTCAAAAATTGAGCAGCAAATGCGGTCTTGGGAGCGAGAAGGAGAGCGATAGCAATCGTGGCTATTAATGCTGAATACCACACCCTTTGTTGGAGCTCCGCAAGCAAATCTCGCATTTTGCCGTCAACCATCGTCTACACCTCATTTTTTTTTTCTCTCTCTCAACATGGCTCAATCTTGAGCATTTCCAGCGGATTTTCGTCTGTCTAACAACATATCTCACACACTCCCTATAGTCACATTGCTCTATAAGGATTTGTGAAATACCCAACATTCTTCTTGCCTTCAGCGTGTGATCTTTGTCTCTTCTCTCTTTTTTTTTCGGTGCGCGGTCAGCAATTTTTCTCAACTACCTTTTATGTTTCTCTCCTTTTTTTCTCTATCTCACTATATGTCATACAAGCATGTAGAAATGCGATGGAAAAAAATAATAATTTGATAAATGGATTGACACAGTATATGGATTGCCTAAAAGCGTACGCTGTGTTTGGTGAAAAATCTTGCGTTGACTTGACCTTCCATGTGAATTTACAATAGCTCAATTTTTTTTTCCCACTTCTTCATCTCCTTCAAGACGATGTGGAGGATTTCTGTGCAGGCGGAGGGGCATCTATTAATATTTAATTTATACATCAAATAGAGTCATGTTTGAGGTGAACAATTAATGTTTCGTACACCACTCAAGAGCCCGGAGACAACAAACAGACGAAGAAGAGATGAAAAACTGCGTGTGAATAAGCATAAAAATAGACAATAATAATATAGTAAATCATGGTGAGAAAAATCACTCTCTCAGATTCTTATTAACTCATTATAATTACATTACAAATTCTTATGGTGTAACATAGCGCGCATGTAAATTATAGTGTGTGAAGGATTTTTGGTCAAGAAACTCTCTTCTTCCATCTGACAATCATTCACACAAATAATGAAATGTGATAAATGAATGGTGGAAAGAGGCAGTGAATGAATTGTAAATGCACTACACTTTCAAATTGTTGCAATTTCAATACAGCAAAATATTCGTACTCCTCCTGTAAATCGATCAAGCGCTGCTATTTGCTCAACCAGCAGACTTTTCATTGCTTCCATTCCCACAAGATCTCCTATTACGCCTATTACATATTTTTCACATTATTTACCCCATGATTTACTGAGCAAATAAATCATCAATTGACACGAAAAAAGACTATAATTAAGCTGCAGTGCATTGTGTGCAATCGCTGGGAAACTCTGCGTAAAACTCCTTCCTTTTCCTTCAAGCTTTCCATGTGCGCGCGAGCGCGCGTAGAAAAAGTCATGATCGACATGCTTAAGGCCAATTAAAGCTCAAGATGGCACTAAAAAGGCACTAAGATGGGAAAAAAGCGCTGCCACTAATGAAGTAATGATGAGAAGAGGTGCCAAAAATCACACCAAAATGATCTTTCAAGCTTAATTGCAAGCGCCAATTTTCTGCATGTAATTTCTTAAAGGGTTAAAGACACAATTACCCGATCGTCCTTCCTCAATAATATTGAGTACATTCGCGCGCTCAAAGTAAATGCCAATAATTGTCCATTTTATCTTCATTGCGTCGCCGAAATGTGGCTTTTTCTCCCATCATCCAAAGCGACTAATGGATTTTTTTTTCTGCGTGCCGCAAGGAAAAAAAAAGAGTGTTGCTAATTAAAAAGTGAATAATATTCACCGAAGAGATACTCTTGTGCGCTCGCTCTCAATTCCCATCAAATGCTGATGACTGACCCAATAAGGCTCTCTGCCATCAGCAAGCAATATAGTACAGAGCAAAAGTGATCACGATTTCTCTTTCATGTGAGAGAAGATATGCAAGATTGCAGAGCTTTAGAGCACCAGCGAAAGAAGCCACTCGAGCGGGCACTCATTGAAGTGACTTCGCGGTGCTGCTTGAATTGTCTGCACAAAGATGACACCGAAGCACATCGCCTGGGATGCTGTGTAAGGGGTTATTTTTGTCACACTTTTTGTGCTCAGGCGATATTTGTGTTTACAAATAATGTTGACAAGACATTCCTGGCCGAAGAAGTCATGGATATTATTCCAACGGCGAAAAACTTCTCAAGTTCACTCACAACCTCTTGAACACACACACGCAGACAGTTCATAAATGAGGGAGTGACACTGATTACCATGCAAAAGACAAGATATCTTGTTGCTGGATGAGGAAAAAACGACAGAAAAATCATTAAATTCAATCTTTTTTTTTTCTTCATCTGCGACTTACTCGCGTGGACTTTTTCATTGGCTCGCGCGCAATTTTCCTCAGGTGCGCACGATGCATTTCTCAATGCTCGCGCGCACACCTATTTTTCCTCTCAATGGTAATGTGGAGGCATTAGACTGATTTACAATTTCTGCAAACATCCGTTATGGTCAGACGATGCCAGCTATTCCGGGTTGCAGATGAATCACTAATTGAAACACGCTTAGGAGTTTGTGAGTGAAGAGTGAGACGCATGTTAGCCAAGAAAGATTTCCTGCTTAATTGATAAGGCGAGATTCCCACCAGAGCAAATGCTGAAGAGTGAATTCAAGTTGTTTTGCCTCTCACTCTCGCTTTGTTCCATTGCAATAGATTAATTAAATAGTGACCTAGAAATACTGATCAGAATGTTTTCCTATTCAATTTTGGGAATGTTTCAGCAATTTTAAGGCATAAGGATCTTAAAAATTCACTAAAGATTCTGTATGAAATTGGGACTTGTTCTTTTACACAATTATACAATGCTATTCTATGTGTCTAAAATCAATGGTAGGCAAATAAATTGTGAAACATCAAATTCAGCTCATGCTGTATGGCTATTTGTAACACCAGAGGCCACATAATTGATTGAAAATTGGGTGAATTTCGTCTTATTTAACACCCTCTGCGTGATGTTGAAATAGCAAATTAAATTCCTCACGTGATTGATTGTCTCTCTAATAAGGAAATAATTTGCTACAGTCGAATTATTAATTTCTCATACCCAAAAGCTGCGAGTTATTCAATTTCGCATGGCGTGAGATTTATTGTCTTGAATCAATCTGTCTCTCTACCATCATTAATATATGGTTCTTGACTAGCCAGCTTTCATGGGCGCGCTCACAAAGAGACATGCGAGAGAGAGAGACAGAACAAAAAAGCGTCTCCGCAACTCATCCGTGAGTTGTAAATTAATTGTGCAAAAATTATTAATTTCATTGCAGAACAACGATGAACATACGAATAGTGGCGGTGAATTTGTGTCTAGCTGTGCTCCTCAGCGGTGAGTTCACTTGTGCTTCTCAATGGCAATTTGGCAGGTGAGCTGATAATGTGTGTTTTGCAGCGAGCGGCTCGCGAGCGGCCATTTATACACCAGGAGGTCCTGTCTATGTGAATCCTGAGCAGGAGATTCAAGCCACACCGAGCCAGCAGACGATAAATTATGTGACACAAACAGTTTATGGGTTTTTGGATTTCACAACCACAATCGGCAACACCGTGATGCTCTTTTCGCCACAAAGTTCAGCACCGGCTGTGGGTGAGTCTCAAAGTCATGACAATCCTCTCTTGTGACGAGCAGAAACAAGAGAGAGAGAAAAAAACCGACCACACGTTCAATTAAGCATAAGAATTCGGTGCCACACCGAAAAATTGCGAGTAACAACATATCAATTAAAAGCCACTTTACTCTTTTATGACTCACTCTCATATCACTGCTGCGCCAGTGTACGAAAGATTGGCTCAATTCTCACTCTATGCGCGCTCCAGGGACACATGGAGATTTTGGATTAGAAAATGCCTCTTAATAATGAGAATACCAACATTTGGAGTAATTTGCCACATTGCATTCATTAGAGTGCGCCTAATCTCCAACATCTCTTCAACAAAATTTCAGTGGCTTTCAAGCATCAAATTGAGCAAGTCGCACACAGTTTCTTAAAACTATTTCATGTGACTCTGAGAAGTTTCCTCACAATTGTACACACATGCAATTTGCCGAAAAAAAGCAGCACAAGTGAGAGACTTCAGCATTGAATTTCCAACCCTTCACATTGCAATTTTCATCGGTGTTTTGGCACTATTTAGCCAAGCAACTTTATGCACACAAAATACCTCCTCGTGGTGTTCTTTCACCGAATTGTTGCGCAAAATGAAACTATTATAAATTGAAATGCTCGGCAAAAGGTGTGTGTGTGGATTGCATTTGAATTGCATGTTTCACGATATTTTGACGCAAAAATGCAATTAAAATACCCATGATAACACCCACTTTGTTATACATTTCTTTTACAATCGATGTGTGATTATCTAATGGCACTTTCACATCGGAATGCCAGATTGCAACAAGAGAATTCAAGCTGAAATTGTGATTCATTAAATGTAAAGTTCTCTTTTTCAATATGAAGAACAGTCCATGAGAGATTCTTTCAATTGTCCCTGCATGATAAGAGGGCGGGGCATCCAAGGGGGCGTGTCATAGGAAAGTTCAAGGAATAGTAGATAAGACTCTTTCTTCCCTTGATTGGACAGATTTATGCAGAGATTAAAAGTTGTCACATTGAAAAGGCCAGGAAATCCTCTTGAAAAATTGTCTCAGTGTTAACTTTCCATAGAATAAAATCACTCAATCTTGAAAACTCGTGTGAATACATTCGTCAAGCTTGACGTGATTCTCTTCCTGGGCCATTTTTTCCCTCATCCGATTCTTTTTCTAGCTCTCTTGCAGTCTAGACATACTGTAATAATGAAAAGATAGGAATAGTTGATGGCTTTTTTTTTATGTAACAGTGCGGCTTTTTTCTCCAATCTCCTCCCGCTCTGTTTCAATTGCACACACATTCCATTGTCTTTTCCTTTCCGCTTTTGCACAATTTTCCACACCAACGACGAATGTTGTCTGTCGCTGCTTTTTTTGCACAACAATCTCGCACTATTTTGTACCATTGAAGAAATTTCCGACTCTTAATCTCTGTGCGAGTGAGACAATATGTTTTTTCAACTAACGACCATTCTCAGGGAGTTACTCAATTAAATGGCAAATTAATCAATTTTCCGTGGCCTTCAGCGGCACAAAAGGTGTCTCAAAGTTTGCTCATGAATTTATTCCAGAGTGTCTTTCCCAAGACGCCTTGTGTGTGTGTGTCTTTCACTTTGTTGTAAACTCTTGTGAATTGTCGTGTGCAAATCTAATAATGTTCTCTTTCCATCCACTTTGCAGCCCCTTCGAGTGTCGTTGAGGTGAAAACTACGAAGGTGCAAGAAGTGACTCCGTCGAAAGTGGAGGAAGTGACATCTTCCACTGTGCAGGCAGTCACTCCGTCTGTTGTGGAGGTGAAACCTGTGAAAATGGAGGAGAAGAAGCCAGTTGTGGTGACGAAGGAGATCAAATCCGTCGTATCGTCGATCGTGAATGTCATCACGGCGGTGGAACAGCCCGAAAAGCCGTCGATTGTGAGTGTCGTGAATGTCGTGAAGCCAGAAACTGTGGCCACAACATCGAAGACTACACAAATTGTGTCCACGAAAGTCGATGTGATCGTCAACAAGGAGACACACACAGTTGTTCCCACCGTCGTGAGAGATCCTCCTGAGGAAGTTGAGCAGCAGATTGAGGAGGAGGAAGAAGAAGAGGAGGAGGAGGAAGTAGAGGAGAAAGATCCTCAGGATGGCTTGATAATTGAGTCCAGCATTCCGGAGATTAATTCCAATGTCAATTCAGACATTCCCGTGCAGATTCCCAACAACATCGGTGAGCCTGAGTATGACTTCCTCTCGCGTCAGCCGGCTGAGTATGTCGAGGAGACGTACAGAGTGCACAATCTGCGCGGAGGCGGCAAGCCGCACATCAAATCGAGGCCCACAGAAGCGCCCAGGAGAGACAGCTTGCATCCCACGGGATTGGTGACGAAACTGGGTGGCACTGTGGTGAAGGACGGCGTGACGACAATCCACGAAACGAGTGTGATCGGCACTTACATCTCGGGAAAGTACGCCCAAGTGTTGCAGAGCACATCACAGATCTTCCACAATCCCAATAAGGCCAAAATTGCCCCATCGCCGTCGCTCAAGGTGCTGAAAACCGCCGCTCCTGTTGCTCACAAGGCACACAGACACACTGTCGAGGCGACACCGAGTCTGGACAGCTACGAGGACACATACACCACGGCTCCTGGGCGTCTCAGCAAGCGACCAGTGGCTATTCCGCCCACAAGTCCGGGCGATTTCAAGAGTCGCTTCAGGAATCGAAAGTACACGCCAGACAGCGGGCAGGATTACGTTGAGGAAGTGACGCCGGCCGCTGAGAAGGTCACGACGAAGAAGTACAGGAACAACCATCAGAAGTACAATCGCCCATCGTCAGAGGTGAACACAGTTTCTGTCTATCCAGAGACGAGTTCTGTGCCGGCCTTCAGACGGAACAAGGCGTCAAGGCACGAATTCAAACCCACTTCCACAGTGACACAGAACAATGAGGCTCACTCGAGGCGCGGCTTCAAGCCGAAACTTCATCCTACGAGTGTGGACAATGACCAAACGTCCACGAGTCTGTACAAGTTCAAGCTCAATCGCACTCCCGGACGCTGGCAGTACAAGACAACGCCGAAGCCAAGGGTGAACATCCGGAAGTCCACGGATGAGCTGAAGGAAACCGCCACGGAAGCAATCAATGGCGAGGTGAGAGGTGATGATGGCGATCTAGATGGACAGCCTTCGCTGACAGGAGACATCCTGCAGGACGACGGTCGCAATGGGATCGAGAAGCCACTGCCCGTGGAGACACTGAAGGTGGAAATCTCCACGCCGGCGGACTTTGCTGATGTCTACTACGAGATCGCCACCATAAAGTCGCCCTACACTTTCCAAGTGGGCCCAGTGAAGAAGACGCGCTTCATCACAGTCACTTCCACCTTCGAGAAGACCCTAGAGCCAGAGACAACGACAGAGATCACGGGTAAAATCCAATAGTGTGAGTTTAATGACAAATGATTCAGCATTGAATGTGTTTCTCTCTTGCAGGACCTCTGACTGAGAACATCCTGGCCACGACATCTCACTTGGACAGTGAGCACAATCTCCTGGACTCCACCATTGCCACACTGCCTCCGCTCTATCTCAGCGAGGGCGGAGAGACGCCATCGCTGGAGACCCTCACGGAGACCTTCAGCACTTCGCACGTCCTGCTGAAGACGCACATCCTGCCGATTGTGCATAACGAGAACAGCACTGAGCGCCACACTCTCATCCAAACCTACCACGTGACGAGACTCGTCACCGCCACAAAGACACTGCCGCCGATGGAGAGTTACCACTTCGTGCCCAGCAAGACATTCAATGAATTCAACAGTCGCCTGGACGAAGCGGGCTCAGAGCTGCATCTGGAGTTGGAGTTTGGTGACAACAACGAGGAGGACGACGATGACGAGGGTCTGCGCCAGGAGTTGCCCGCCGAGCTGGATCTGTCGAAGGTGGGAACAGATCTGGATTTGCTCGGTCTGGATCGCGTACCGGCATTGAAGCCCAAACAGCCGAAGATCACCAAGACGTCCGTTGAGGTCACCACGCCAAAAGCCACAGAGATCCAGCCGGAGATTCAGCAATTGCTGCGACTGCTAAATCCCGCCGCCGCTGCCAATCTGCCTCAGGTCATCACATCCTCAAAGCCTGTCATCAAGGTGGAAACCGTGTATGATTCTCACGTGATTCCCATCTTCAACGGCATGTCGACGATCTTTAGCACACTCACGCGCCCAATTGGCACGGTGACGAAGACAGACTATGAGTACGAGACGACAACCATCCAGCCGACGCTTCCCATTCAGCCAGTACCCATGAATCCCCTCTTCCCGCCCCAACCGCAATTCCAGGTCACTTCGGCACCCATTGTGACCAACACCGTGGTCACCGTGACGGATAGTAAGATCCTCAAGCTCACATTTGGCGCCAAAACAGCCTACACCACGCTCTTCTCCACTCACGTCACACCCACACTTGTCACCACGTTCGTGACACAATCCGTGCCGGTCGCTCCCAACGCTGGCGCCTTTCCCGGCTACTTCCCCGCCCCCTACGCCCCCTTCCCGTACGTTGGGTAAGCGCCCTCAGCCGTTCACTGCGTGAATAGACAAGTTGATCTTCCGGACACACACGAAAATCGTCCGGAACATCAATTTTCCCATCTCACACTTTCAACTCAATCACATTTCTCAGAGCCATGACAATCTGTCGAAATTTCACCCTGGATGGGAAACTGTGAAGTGCAATTCTGCCATTGTTCTTCTGCATTTCATCACCATTTATGAGAGAGAAAACTCCCTTTTTGCATTTCCGCGAAGATTAGGAGGAAGAATGACAATCTGAACTTTCCGATATGATTCTTATAAACAGAAAAAAAAATTGCCGTGTGATTGAGTTTGAATAGTGTTAAGATATAAAATTGCGATACAAAAACGAAAGAGAAAAAGAAAACATGAAAATTCCACCCAAATACTCGAATTTAATGGATTTCACCTCGTGTCTGAGAGGTTTTGGAGTGAGTGTGAGGAGAGGAAATATAATATGACAAAAAAAAAGAGAAGTTTCTGTAAATAATTCGGTGCTGCAAAAGCTGCGAGAGAGACCTTAAAATACTCTTAAAAAAATGTTTAGATGTTTAAATTGTTAGGAATAAATGAGAAATATTTTCTAAATACCACACAGTCTTTTTCTCACACAGCCCAACGTCGCGGGGAACTCACTGTCGAGGGCGCGCAATTTGCGACTGCACGTTTTATGACATGGTGCGTATATACAATATAATTGATGAAATAAAGCGGTAAAAATGTGGAGCAATCGACCAATTACGTCTGGGCCTCTAAGGTTAAATACTTCTTGTGCGCACACACTTTGCCTTTCCGATGCAAGGAGTATGTATTTTTGTTGTTTGTTGGGGTTCTCGTACAGGAGGCGACAAGCGACCATTTTAAGAAGAAGAAGATGTATAGTTAAATTTGTGTTTCGCGGTGAAGTGAATTCGCGGGAATTTAAATTTAAACAATTCTTTTTTTCACGGATTTTCATTATTTTATTCAAGTTGTGAATGTTTGTATTTTCTTTTGCTCCTGTGAAGCCGCCCACCCTTTTTTCCTATACATATTCGCCCTTCTCTCCTTCTCAATTAAGTGATTATTTTGGTAAATTATTTTGTTTCTAATTCTCTGCTTCACATAAGTATTTAAGACATCTTTTGAATATCTGCTGCAGTCCACATTTTCATTAATAAATTCACACGTGTCTCTTAGAACATTTTTTTTTTCACTTTAAAAGTGAGATGAAAATCGTGGAATCTTGGAAGTAAAATTCAACTTTCTCGCAAAAATTAATGAAATCCATATAGAGTTATTGAATATTATAAAAAAAAATAACTTATCAATCGATTGATCTTCCACTGTCTCCTCATAATCCGAAATAATTTCGATTGTGTTGTCGAAGAGCATGTCTACTTCCGATTCTTTGTCACATCCGGCTTGATCGCGGATCACATCATTCAGCTCTTCATCCTCGTCTCTCAAGACTGCAGTTCTCTCCTCAAACTCATCTCCATTACCGCAGGGCATGATCTTTGCGTAGGAATGATCCCCTGTGAAATACGAGAGCACATTTAAGTCAATCAATTTACACATATTTCTATTCTGAAACTTACATAGAATTGCAATCTCTGGGTTGAGAGATTGGATGAGGTCCAGACTCGCCTCTGGATGAGCCCGGCTCAGCTCTGGAGATGTCCCAACTTTCGTCGGGAAAACTGAAAATTATTATAGATGAAATAATAAAAAAGAACAACCTGCATTGTATATAAATCATTACCTCCCTTCTTCAATCTCCTTCTGCACTTCCACTCTCCCTGCAGAGCTCGGGAAGTGGGGTGGAAATCGTCAGGCAGGAAGTGGTCAGAGCACACTCTGATGATCTTCTTCTCAATACCTGACGACTTCTTCAAGATTTTCCTCCACTTCCTCACCACCTTCTCACTCTCGTGGTGTGGGAGTTGGTGGAAGGAGACGTGGGGATTACATCCCTGGATATTCTCACAGCCAATTGCACTGCAATTCATTTTTCTTCAACTTTTGCACAGAAAATTGACAATTAGAACGTGCGAAATGAATGAACAGTTGGTTTATTGTGACTTCGCGCGAAAAGAAAGTCGCGATGAAAAATAGTATGATCAAAATAACGGCCGAATTTTTCGCTAAAACCTAACCTCAAATAGACGATGTCGCCTCCTGTACGAGAACCCCAACAAACAACAAAAATACATACTCCTTGTTTCCGATGGATTTTTTTTTCGCAATATGCGATTATTTAAATGATACACAACGCGTGGGTGGGAGAAAAGTTAATCGTGTGAAGAGTAACAATGCAGAGAAACGAACTAATTGCACACTGTTGAACTTCTTGAAAGCCATGTTGCAATATCTGCTTTGCACCAGAAATACAAAATGCTCAATCAAAAGCCCCAGCGGGAGTAAAATCAATCGATTTAGAGATCTTCAAATGGGAAAATTATACACAACTCACCGCCTTTATTGTTTCCCTTTCTGGAATTTGCGATTCCTGAATCTCGACTGTGCTGGAAACTTTCCACTTGACACCTCAATTTTGGGCTTTTGTGGCAAATGCAGAATTTCCCACAGCAACTTGGCATTCTCGCCACTGTCGAGTGACTCTTGAAGCTCCTTCTGGCTGGCTCGCAGCAACTCCTTGAAGTCCTTGAAGCTCTTCATGAGCCTGAACACATTCTTCTCCGTCACACCGGGCAAACGAAGTAGAAAATCAGAGATTTCCATGTTGAACTTGTCCAGCACTTCCGTCTCGGCCGCATGAGCATCGGATCCAATCACCGAGCAGAGTTTCTCATCGGGCTCCGGCTTGTTCTGCTTCATCTCGTAGAAGAGCTGCGCCGTGGCGTACGGTGTTGGCGACCACACGATGCGTAGCTTGGGAAAGTGCAGCGTGAGAAGTTGCAATTTCTGCTTTATGTCCGAATTCGAAACAGTGTCATTGGAGATCATGTAGCGATCCTGGACAGAGTGAGAGTATAAAATACATCACAAATTCAAGATCAACTAATCTGTGTAGAAAATCAGTCTTACTTGTAGGTAAAACGGGCGATTCTGGTCGAATTCAATCAGCAGAATTGGCACTGCATAGTTCCTCACCATTTGCGTGCACTGATTGTAGAGTCGTCCAGAGTTTAGAGAACCAATGAGATCAGAAATTGACTTTCGCTCAACACAAACTTCTGGCGTGAGAACATAATCGCCAATTGTGATTGTTATCGGAATCACTTCGATGCCCAATTTGTGAATGAGACAAGGAAGATCTGAGCGAAACTCCCTCATGTCCGTGATCACCTTCATGCGTTCCTTCTTCGACTCCTGCGCAGCATTGCGCCTCGATGCACTCTCGCCAAAGTCCTCATCGTCCATCTGCTGCTCCACAATTTCATCAAGACGCCGCGGAATCACCATCGTCTGCAACAGAGAGACATTATGTAAGCACACAGTTGAGAGACGCTCTCATCACTTCACACTGACCTTTTTCGTCTCGATGAGATGCTCAAAGGCCTGCTTCTCGCGCCTGAGATTCGTGAGATAGCTCTGCTCCTCAATGGTCTCGGCGTGCAAGAGAAAGAACACCTTTATGCGATCCTCCTTGTCACGCCTCAATCTCGCTTCGTGCACTTCCAGCTGCCTAATCGCCGTCACATTGCAGTGGAACATGACCACATACTGTGGATTCAGAGAGCGCAGCGTCGCTTCCAGCGACAGCGGATCACTCGTGTTGGATTTGAACGTCTGAATGCAGACAATCGGCTGAGTGACACACTTCTGGCGATCCACTGTGGGAATCTGCGAGAATCTTCCCGTCTCCATTTGCGTACTGACATCAAGATCTTCACTTCCTTCCACCTCTTCCGCCACACTCATCGTCATAATGTAGGAGTCTTGATAGGCATTCATTGGCTCCTCTTCCACCTCACCCTGAAGCTCTTCCGGATCATTCAGCTCCACTCTCGTCGGCACAGCGCCTTCTGACAACTGTATCGCCTCCATTCCATGCATCATATTCTTGCTCTCGCTCATGTCTTGATACTTCTTCGACATCTTCATCACTTTCACATCATTCTTCAGCGCCATGTGGAGTAAACATCGCTCAGCGCCGAGCATTAGATACTGATTCAGCTGATAGCACGTCTTGTTGTCCTGACAGAGGATCAGAACCACTGCAGACTTGTTTCTCCTCAGTTCACCATTGAGCTTGATGTCATTTGGAATCTCCACACACAGAATATCTGACAAACTTCGCCACTTTGCACCCCATTCAGGCTCAAACTCATCATCAGCATTGAAGACTCTCCTCTTGGACGTCTCGAACATGTGATCTGCCGCATCCAGAACACCCCAGCCAGAGCTATTCATCACATAATCACTGGATTTGTACCTCTTGAGCGCGGCATACAAGGAGATGCAGTCATGGTAGATGGTAGTGATCATCAGGGATCGCAGAATCTTCAGATCCGATATTAGCATCTTGCTCTGTTGGCTCAATTGATGCCACACCGTGTCCAGCTGCAGTTGCAGAATCTTGTGAAACTTCTTCGTCACGCAATTCTCCACCGTGATCTCTTGCATATCGATGTTCGGATTGATCCTCTTCACTTCCTTCACCAGAAAATTCATAATCTCCAGTATATTTGTCTGTATCGATATCATCTTCTGCGTCATCGGGATGTGCAGCTCCACAGTCACAGGCTCGTATCTCTTCAGCGTCGTCTGAATGAGTGACTGAAATCGTGGCCAGACAAACATTTCGCTCACATACAAATTGTGCACAACTCTCTCCACATGTCCAAATCCGAAGGTGAAGGACTCCGCACTGTTGGAGAACGCCTTCACGAATCCTTCACTGTTCCTCCGACGGTACAGCCGAAGGGCGAACGCCTCCTGACACGACTCGATGATCATGTGAGCACGCAGCACGAATATTCCCGTGATCATTTCAATTGGGATGCGATTCTTCAGCAAATCCACCACCAAAATCCTCGTCGTGATGAAGTGTATGCCACCCTCGAGGTACATCTTCTCTCGCTCTCTTGCATTCGTCGCCGATTCGTGTACATGGCGCGAATTCAGCTGACCGCGATAGTACTTCTCCTCACTCTCTGAGCAATTCATCACAATGACGAGATTGGCGGGATCACAGAGCGCTCTCAGGAGGCCCAGTAGCACACGATTGTAGTGAATTCCCCTGAAATCATTGCATGAAAAGCACATCTCAATGTCGCGACGGCACAATCACTAAAGCCATTGCATTGGACAATTGATTCACTCAATCGACGGAAATATCGATTGAAATCGAGGGGTTTTGAGAGAATGTCAAGCTAGAAATTATACCCAGTTGCAATTTCCCAGCTCTTGGCATTTATCTCATAAGCCCCGCCCACTCTAAAGCTCCGCCCAGACCAATTCAACGAGTGGTCAGAACTAATCAAAAGAAACTCCAATTATCTAATATTATCTTTTTGTAACTTTCAGTTACTTTTGTTAGTATTTGTGGTACTTATTTAAAAGAAAAAAGTAGAAAGAAATATTGACCCCTGAATAAATGTGCTCAAATCGTGAAATCAAATGCAGCAAATTGACTGTCTTTGAGGATTTTTTGCCCCCAATGGAAATAATATTGATCAGTTGCACCTCTTTTCTGATTTCGCTAATAAATCTCCCACTCACTTGGCACAAATGACCAATCCATCACTGTGATGCAGATCAATTAGCATTTGCCTCTCGTACTCCAGCAATGCGCCGTCCTCGCTCTCCTCCTTTGTTGCATCTCTGGCCATCGCTGTGGCCGTTCCACTGCCGCCAGCCTCATCTTCCACGAATGTTGACATCGTTCAGCCGTGCAGTAGCGCTGGAGAGAGCAAAAATACACATACACACATATCATATTGATTGACCAATTATCTCGTCAATTATTCATGTGAAATCGCACTGCTCATTTGACCACCACCAAAATCAAGACCAAAATAGTGTGACAGGGTGAAAAGAGAGTGCTAAATGCCCTCCAATTACATCTCGACGCACTTCAGCGTCGAGCAGCGCAATCACGCGATCATGTAAAATGCCATAATTCAATTGATCACGCCTCTATTCTGCATGTTCTCTCTTAAGAGATCTCAAGAGATACACTTTGCAATTATGTAAAATACTTTACCAATTAATATTCATTCACCATCGCAAGATGGTGTTGTTAATTTAGTAGAGCAATTCCTTTCAATTTCATCAAAGGCATTCAATTTCATCGACAATTCATAATTAATTCTCGTCAAAAGACCACCGAAGGCCAAGAAACTCTCGCAACAATCACTATAGATGTGAATTTAGATGTGTTTATGTTTATTGTCAGAGAATCAACATCAATTGGAGACATTCTCTCTTGAATATTTCCTGAAAGACTACTCTGCCATTAATACGAGCATTCAATAAATTCACTTTGCCTCCTATCTATTTACCCGATGAATCGCGCCTCATCAGGAAAATCCATTCAACATTGGGGAAAATTAGTCTATTTGGGGATTTTCTCACGAAATGACGACCGTGAAGAGAGTCAAGGTGACACCAATTGAGAGCATTAGCTCCAAATTGGAGCCTGTGAGCAAGGAGAAATTTCCGGACAAGCCTCAAGATCCTGTTCGTTGGCTAATCAACAGATTCAAGCTCTTCTGCTCCGTCACGGCCCTCCATGGCTTCGGACACATTGTGCGCGATGACAATTCGCTGGCAGAGAAGATCTTCTGGACCATTTGCACACTGACATCACACGCCACGGCCTTTGTCCTGCTCTGGTTCTCCTGGAACTGGAGCACTCTCACGCCTGTGGTCACGGTGATTGAGAGCACACATTACGCCACGTGGAATATCCCCTTTCCGGCAGTGACGATCTGCAATCTCAATAAGATCAATGCCAAGAAAGCTCTGGCGCGCGCCACAGCCATGCGACGACCGGACAATGTGTCGGCCGAGGCGCTGGCAGACATGTTCCACCAGCTGACCATCTTCATGGGCTACACGCACGAGTCCTCGGACGATTTCTCCCTGATTGACGAGACGCTGGAGATGAACAACGTGACGGTGTTCCAACTGCTGCAGGAATTGGCGCCCACGTGCCCAGAAACCATGGACAGATGCATGTGGAAGGGCACTCAGACGCGATGCGACACTCTCTTCCAGCCCATCAACTCCACGCTTGGACTCTGCTGCTCCTTCAACTACTACGCCGCCGAGAAGATGAATTACCCCGCCAAGCTGCTGCACAGCATCCCCAAGCAGCCGCGCAGAGTCACCGCTTGCGGCCACCAGACCGGACTCACGGTGATCATCGCGGCCAATCTAGAGAACTACCACACCACAATCCTCGGCAGCTCGGGATTCCGCGTGAGTAAATCACTTAGAACAACATTCTTGAGACTAACAGTGTTCTTGAAATTATCTTTAAAAAGAGTCAGGAAAAGGTTAAAATCGATAACAAACAGTTTTCAGTCCTCTTTTACTCGGATGTTACGATGAAATCGACTCAATTTCAGTCAGAGTTCAACTCTTCATTGATCACACGCGATCGCCAGATCAGCTGGAAGCCCATAAATAACGATTGACACGCGACCGAGACACCCAATTAATTCTGCACAAGGATACATTGACACCTTGAAATCCAGCAGATCGAGCGATGTGATCAGTGAGATAAATGGATTTATTGTGATCTCGCTGTTCTTGCGCGCGCGGCGCCCCTTCGAGACACCCCAATGACGAGAGCCTATTGTCCACGCACAATGAACAGTAATTCAATTTGACGTTGTGTTTAGATCCTCATTGATTTTTTTTCCGCTTCCATCGAGACATAATTTTGATTGAACGAACAAATTCCGCTCATTTTCCTCATTCTTTTCTTCTTGCCTCACGCTGTGACGCTCATGGATCAGAAGAATGGCCAGAGATTGCTGGTGTACTATTTAGCATAAGTGATTTTCAATCAATATTGCGCAGAGCGTGTGGGCATAATTAATTCGGTAAATCTTATCTTGATGCAAAGAAGAATTGTTGAGAAGAAAATTCAAGTCAAAAGTCCCTCAAAATAAGCTAAGTTTCGTGAATTAATCCTCTAAAGTCCTCAGCAAAGCTCAACTCTCGTTTGCAGATCATGATTCACAACTCCTACGACTTGGTGGATGACAATGCAGAGACGAAGATCATCGCTCCACGCCTTGAAGCCTTCTTAAGCGTCGCTCCGGAAGCCACTTACGCCACAAAGGACGTGATCGGACTGCCCGTGTCGGTGAGGAAGTGCTTCAATCCGACAGAGGTGAGAATGTCCACGGTCGTGAAGTACTCCTACCTCAACTGCATGGCGGAGTGCAGGAGTGAGATCGCCGAAAAGTTGTGCGGATGTGTGCCGCCGAACATGCCCAACAACGGCTCCAGGCGCTTCTGTCAGATGCGTGACTTGGCGTGCATTGTCAAGCACAAGAACATCTACAGCGGAGCTGCGCCGGGATTCAACATCACGCTCAGGGAGCCGGGAAAGGATGAGTGGATGGAGGAGACGCTCACGGTGTGTCCTTGCTTGCCGGACTGCGAGTACGTGAAGTACGGAACGGAGATCACAACTGGAGCGTTCTCCAGGAACAATTCCTTCAACGCTGTCAGCTTCTTGTGAGTCCATCTCTTAGGCAGCTTGTCTGGGATGATTGCTGATGATGTTTCTTTCAGCAAGGACATCAATCTCGACGACAAGGCGCTGGTGCACGTCTTCTTCCAAGATCTCGTCTCGACACGGTACCGGATGGACATGAATCAGAACTGGCTCAGTTGGCTGGCCACAATTGGTGGGATTCTTGGCCTGTTTCTAGGCTTCAGCATCGTGACGGGATTTGAGTTTATCTACCTCTTTTCCCTCAGAGTTTTCTTTGATCGTTATGCAGAAAAACACCACCAGAAAATTGAGCCCCCAACGAAGTGAGGTTAGATTTGACACACAAACAGCACAGAAAAAGGATCACAAAACCGCACAATAGCGAGGATTTCAATAAATAACAGATTGAAAGAGAGACTCACCGTACTTTTGTACAATTTGCAGCTGAGATTATCACTGATATTCACAGAAATTGAGTATTTTTGCGCAATATAAATTTATCCCGGGAAGATTGGTAAACATTCAACAGACCATGGAGAAACACTCCACATGTCGCAGAGGGGAAATCTAGTACTGCGCTCAGCTGATTGCCATTGTTTTGGGAACGATAATTCGTGTTTTCTCTGGAATTTTCTAAGAAAATCGCAATTGCATGAAGATATAGCAATAAATTCGCCGTACCTGTCATCCGAGGAACATGGAGAAGTGTGATAAGACGGAGGATTCTTCGTCTGCGAACGCTGGGCAGGGATCAGATGTGTCTAACCTCAATGATGTGATAGTGCAGTTGAAGAGTGAAGGCAATAAGTGCTTCCGGGAGGGCAACTACGAGGACTCCCTTGTACTGTACAGTGCCGGCGCGAAGATCTGTCCGCTGGAGTACGTAGAGCAGCGAGCGGTGTTCTTCGCCAACAGAGCAGCCACAAATCTCAAGCTTGAGGACTTTTCCCGCGTTGTTGACGACTGCACAGTGGCGTTGCTGCTGAAGCCCGACTATCTGAAGGTTCTCCAGAGGTGAGAGACGAGAGAGGTGGTTTTGGGGGCTGTTGGGGGTGTGTTTTGTTCGGTTGGCCAACCCTTAAAGCTATGAACTGAGTCTGTTCGCAGCTGATAATGGTAGTCAGGTTGGCCGAGCGGTCTAAGGCGCCAGATTTAAGCTCTGGTTCCCGAGAGGGAGCGTGGGTTCGAACCCCACACCTGACACAATGTTTTCCTACTTTTTATCGCTCACCAACCCCTTTTTCCACCCCTCAGGCGGGCAACCACGCTGGAGAAGCTCGACAAGTTCGACGAGAGCCTCGAGGACTACCAGAAAATCCTTTCAATAGAACCGAGCAATGCCGAAGCACGTCTGGCCGTGGACAGACTCACTGAACTAGTGCAGGAGCGCAACGAAAAACTGAAGGAGGAGATGCTGGACAAGCTCAAGGACGTGGGCAATCTCATCCTGAAGCCCTTCGGCCTCTCCACCAACAACTTCCGCATGGTGAAGGACGAGAAGAGTGGCTCGTATTCCATCAACTTCGTCAACAGCTCATAACATTGCGCGCGCTCTTGTGTGAATGTTTTATTAAATGTTTCTCTCCTCCAATTAAATATGTACACATACATAATGTAGAAATGGCTCTCTGAGAAGTCATCGGGGGCGCTCTCACTCCACCGTGCGCGGGCCATCGATCGGCATCGTGTGCAGCACCTCGTCCAGCAGCTGCAGGGCGCGATGCAGGTGCACCTCCACCCAGCACGGCGTGTCCTTGATGCTCTGGCGCGGATAGTCGGGGCCCCAGCCCTTCACGAAGCTCAGCCGCAGGATGCAGAGGCGCCGCAGATCGTCCACACCGATGCCCGCCGCCGCATTGAGACCTTCAGTGGGATGAGAGAAAGAGTGAGATATTTCCCCGAAAGCAGACAGCTTCAATCTTGTCGACTCACTTCTCGGTGGGGCGCCAATTTGAGATCCTGGGAGTCCGGCCACGGCCGCCGCCTGCGCCGCAGCCGCGGCCTGAGCATTCGCCGCCAGAGACTGCATCTGCCTGTAGCACTGACGCAAGTCGAAGACCTGTGAAAGCCACATTTTTAACTATATCGTAGGAAAATCTTCCCAATAACCACTCATTTCTCAACTTCCTCATTCTATTCAACCCCATTTAATTCTTAATGACTGTTCACGACCGATAATAAGGAGTGACTCAAACTCTACCTGTCCAGTGAATCATACCTTAATGTAAGCCGCTGGGTAGATCTTGTGCACCGCATCTCCGGGCGTTCTGCCCGCCTCGCGGTCCAGATAGTAGCTCTGCACGAAGACCGAGTGATCACTGAGGCAGCGCATCCACACGTCGCCTTCGCCGCGCAGGTCTAGCTGCACGCCTTTGCCGATGTGCAACCTGGCGCGCTCACTCTGCTCCGTGCGATGCACATTGCTGAGTGCGCCTAGGCAGAAGCGATTCCCACCAGACGGATCCACATAGCCGTCGACAATGACATTGGGCTTCGACGACGGCACTTTATATGTCTCCCCCACCTGCGTGTCCAGCTCGAAATATGCCACGGAGCACCAGTACTCCGGCGCGGGCTGGCGCGACAACAGACGCTGATGCCCAAACACCTCGCCCTGGATATGGGAGTTGCCGTGCGACCCTGCAAAAAAAAAACGCTGCTAGAGTATGTGCAAAAATGTGGGCAGTTGGGATTCACTGCAGCCTCTTCTCTCGACCACAAGAAAGTGGCTGAGGCAAATTTCAGCTGCTGGAAGCCCTCCGGGGACACTTACAGAACATTGACTGGTTCTGTCGCATGTCCGGCGGCTGCATTGATTGCGTGTAGGTCAGCGTGCTGGAGCCCGTCCAGGTGCCCTGAATGGACTCTGTGGATGTGAAGGGCTGTGTCGATTGCACTTGACCGGCTGCTCCACTGCCGCCGCCGCCACCGGTGGGTGCCGCCGCGCCAGCTACGTAGCCGTTCTTCTGCTGGTGTCCGCCGCCCGACGACTGGATAATTGTCATGCTGCCAGTCGCGCCGGGCTGCGTCTGTGGATCCACGGGAAGCGGCTCTGGGGCACTGCTCGGCGCCTGTCCAGTCGCCGTGCCGGCGTAGTAGGACTGTGATGGCGATTGCGACTGCAGAGTGGCGTCAGGGGCCGCCGAGGCGGACATCACGCTCGCCTGGGCGCCGGATGGCATGCCCGGTAGCGACACAATGGGCTGCTGCTGCACCTGCGGCGCCCCGGGATGGATGCAAGCGCTCGCCTGGAGGCCACTGTCCGGCGGAACGGTCATGGTGTGGGGAGCTGCAAAGGCTGAGCGTCAGTGCGGGCGTGCAGAGTGTGTCAGGGGGACTTACCTTGCTGGTATCCTGGGTAGGATGAGTTGTTGATCGGCGGCGGATGGTGCTGGATTGTGCCCGCGTCCAGGGCCTCCATTTCCAGCGCACCCGGCACCATGGCGCCCGCCGAGTACTCATCCTTGACGATCCTGCTCGGCCCGGACTGCAGCGTGAGACCGCTCAGGTCGATGCCGGGCGACACGACGCGCTCATAGTGATAGGGATTCACGCACACAGAGTCACATTTGAGGTCGAACGCGTACTGACAGTACTTCACGTGCTTCAGCTCGTTCTTGTGCAGGTCCGGCCAGCGCCAGATGCGTGCGTAGATAACGTGCGGGAAGCCCTTGCGTCCGGCCACTTGCAGTCGCCCGTCGAGGGTGCGCTGAATTGTCACGCACTTGCTGGGATGCGCCCCATTTGTCGTGATGGCCGTGATGAGAGAGTCCAGCTCGTCGCGCTTCTCCTTCAGCTTCTTCACCAGGCTCTCGATGGCGCGCTTCGCGAAGCCCTCGGTCTCGCCCCCCTGCCGGTGGCACATCAGCGAGTGCACAATACTGAGGCAGGCGTCCGCCGACGTGGGCGCCGTCGAGGGGATGGAGTTCATTGTGAAAGATCTTCCTGTGTGCACTCACTCACTGCCCATTGTGGCTTGCTGCAAAGGGTCGCACAGAGCACTGAAAAGACCGCCCGCAAACAAAGAAGCCCCCCTCCGAAAACACATACCAAACATCCAAAGTCCGCAACTTTGTCTGCCACTTCTGGCCTCAAGTTCACCACGCAACTGCCCAAATCGCCCCCTTCTGCACAGCTGAGTGTCCAGACAAGACGCTGCACTGCAAATAGCGGCCTTTGCGACTGTGTAGCACGCTGAAATTGCGACAAAACCACACACAAATCGCGAATTTGCTAATAAAAACCTCCCAATGTCACACAAATATGGCAGATTTCTTCGCGAGACGGTGAAGTACTAAACTTGGTGCTTTTGGGACACTTTCGTCCGCAGACTGGACAACGTCGCCGACTTTCCGCAGAATATTCCTACCTTGAGTCCCACTTCATTGCACTCTCCGTTTGCAATTAATCTCAAATAGTGCGTACGCAAGTCTATCACCGAGACAAACTCTTGCAGATTCCAATAATCAATAGGTTTCCGCGAAGAATTCTGCCTGATTCGAGCCAAAATTCGGCAAATTCAAATCCGCCAAGTCGGGTACCAGTCGCCGAGTGGCGCTAGTGGTCGTTGTCAAAGTGTTTCGTTGTTTTGCTGTTGGATATTTCACGCTGCTGCGAATCTTTGTTGATAATTTGCGTGGCCTGGAAGCTGCAAAGCGTAAGATTTGCCCCCAAAAGCCATCCCAGAGTGACGAAGCGGCGCTCCAGAGTGGCAACGGAAGCGGCAGTACGTGGAATATTGGCTGAAGTGTGCAAGAATCTCGTGGGACAAGTGTTGCTGGAAGAGAGCGGAGAAAAGGACGTTCCTGCTATTGATCCCTCTGGCCGAGTGCGCATGGTTTGTGCGAGGAGAGAGGCGCACTAACGTGAAAAATCACATCGACACACAGTCGACATTGCAATTGGGAAAAAAAGTCGCGCGGAGACAGGAAGAAGGGCGAAAAGAGTTGCAGGTGCAGCGAAAGGTATTTAAACTGCCGAGGATATCAGCGGGATATCAGTGTGCAGCTGAGTGTGGACCAGAGAGGCGCAGCAGCATCTGCAGAGGCGACTTATCAGGCATCCATTCGGGACTTTCGTGACCCCTTGGCGAAGTGTGTGCGACAGCAAGATGTTCTCAGGCTTGACCAACCAAGTGACATCCTGGGTGGGCGGCAAGAAGGGCGACCAGGAGGAAGGATCACTGCCACCAGCAGCTGAGGCCGCAGCAGCTCCCGAGGCTCCGCCAGCGGACACCGCAGCGCCTGCAGCCGAGGAAGCTGGCCAAAGGTGAGTCTCTCCCCTCATGCATTTGTTGGTGCAACTTCCTGGCCAGACACCGTGTTCTGGTCCAGGATTTGCTCTCCGCACACTGTCAGATTTCTCCATGGCCTACTCTGGCTACAAGTGGATCGATTAGTTTCATATACACGCTCTCCAATACATACGACTCTCTCTCTGCGAAACCACCCCCGATTATGTAAAAGGGAGCGAGAAAATGTGTGGATAATGCTTGGGAGGTTCTCCTCTCGTCCCATCGTGTGTCTCAGTGGCGCACAGTGAGGTGCTGCGAAAAGAAGCCCAGAAGAAGAGACCTTGCTCGTGAATGAACTCAAAAATTCATCGCAACACCCACGCACAGCGAAAACAGCTGGAAGGTATTCACACTCCATAGCAAAAATTTCTCCCCAAATCCCAATTAATATACCTCGCGCTCAGTCTATTTGTGATATGCGACATTGGTAATCAAAATGTCATCACTGTGTCTCTGTTTTGACGGAATTCCACACAGAACAGATGTAAAATCCCCACGGTTTTCGCGAAATTGTGTGAATGATTCAAAGCAAAATTCATCAGGTAGAAGCATGCAGAGAGAGATGGGTCAATGTCAATCTATAGCCGGAGTGAGATTGCATTTTTTGATTATGTCAACACACATGTGAATTAGCTGATTAATATGCACACCGAATGTGGCTGAATTCTGGTGCAGAGATTTCAATCACATCCATCTTATGATTGGTTGGATTCGTTTTCCCTGAAAAGCATTCGGTTGAACTTGAAAACCAGAGGTTTTCCCATAGATTAAAGGGAAAATTGTCTGGTATTTTATGGCAAATTTGAATAGAAATTTTTTGGAGTAATTCCGAGAAATTTTAAACTTCAAACATGCATAAATTTAGCATTTCGAAATGAATAAGGAAAAATAGCCCTTGATATTATCGCTAAAACAGTGTAAATGAGTTCTGAGGCAATTCCACAACGTTTAAAATAAGGAAAATGGGGAAAATTGATTAAAAATCCAATTATTAAAGACCTAAATCACTGATAAAAAGGATTTGCTGCTAATATCATTCATGCTTATATTTAAAAATCAGGGCCAAAATCACATATTTAACCAACCTATCAAATTATTCTGCACTTTCCGATCTGTCATTCTGCTTTTTACCCTTTTTACACATTCATTAAAGCAACTTCTGGAGGTCGTGCTAAAATTACACATTTAGACGGTACAAATTGGTTTAAAACGTGTCATTTCAGAATAGCAAAGGACTGTGTTAAACTAATATAATTTATTTTAAACATTCCTTGTTTGACTGGGAATTGCTCAATTAGTCAGGATTTTTTCTTGCAATTTTCAGGCTCATAATATTGCAGAAAATATGAAATAAGATTGCAGACAAATTCCGTGTTAATACATTTAGTAATAAAAATCTAATTTTTTTTAATGAATATCAACTTGTTAACACTTTATTGACAATTAAAATGGAAATTTTAATTAATATGAATTTCGATATGAGAAAAAGTTTTTCCTCGTTAAAACGCCGAAATTTGACTCATTATTTTATTCACATCTATTGAAATTGAAACCTTTTTATACAATTTTAATTATTGCAAATTTCCTAGGATTTCTACTGAACCTTAATTAACTCGAAATAAATTTCCCGGGAATATCATTTCCATGTGCAACAGAGTGCCAGAGCAAAATTTCCACCCTTTTTCTCGCTTCAGTGCTCACAACAAGGACAGTTGTTTGCTAAATCTCAATTGTTTGTCTCATCAGCAGTCAGTGATTTTTTTTTCTATGCGCCATTCGCGCTTCAATGCGTGCCCAAAAGGATGGTGAATCGAATGTGGGTGGGGGGAGAGTTTGCATTACCATAAAAACACAAGGGATGAAACGTGACATCACATCAACAGGAGATGAAAGTTAAATTGAATATTGCTTATTTTATCTGAGAAGACAGGAAACGCAAGCTGCGGCTATGTACTTGTGAAGGATTCACCTGGGAAGTCCATGATAAAACATGAATCTTCACATGCAATTTAATCTCCTTGTGCACATCAAGGTTATTCAATTGAGTATTCCTCGTCCGCCCACGATTATTGGCGCATTTCTTTGAGATTATTGAATTTGCAGAATGTCTTGATATGAAGACATGATAACAATATTAAATCTCTGAAAATACAGAGTAATATATGAAGACGAACATTCCTTCTTAATACATGAATTCCTTTGACTGTATCAATTTTCCAATGAATCTCTTATCTTGCCGCCAAGATTACAGGAAATCCGAGATGCACGACGCTTCGTATTATTGTCTATTTTTTTTTAGAGGTGAAGATATTCGTATTATTATTAATCGTTGCTATTTGCATAGATTCGATAATACATTTCGCAATATGTGATATCACAATTGATAGTGTGAACAGAATTTGACAATGATGGCATTCAATATGATATTCTCATCCCTCAGGGTTGAATTCTGAATTACATTGATTACTTATTAAGGGTAATTTCAACTATTTGCGTTGCAAAATTTTATCGATGCTGAGAAATTGTGATGAAATATGATGAAATATGATGTAACTCAAACTGAAGCGCCAATGCATCTATTTTTTCCTTGATTTCTGACACTGTTGAATTTCAATAAATAATTTCTGTGTAGTCAAAATAGCGAATAATTTACGGTACTGAGATTTCCTCTTAAAAGCCCTTGATTAGAGTAATTAAACATTCAAGGGGAGAATTAACTTAATTGCTGAGTGAATAATAGAGGATTAATTTATGGAAAATAGTGTGACGCATTATCATATTACGCTAAATAATGTGAAAACTGTTCTCTATTTCGCATATTTGTAATTTGATTTTCATGAAAATCACTTTGAGCAATGGGAAATTAGATAAATTTCATCCAATTTCGACGCTATATTTGAGAAATATCTGAATAATTAATGCTATAGAAGTGAAATTATTGAAGTTTCAGTTTAGCATATTATTTTAAGATTATAATTTGTCTCCGCAAAGAATTCTCTTGAAAAATCAGAAGAGAGTTTTTGAATCTTGATATGATTTTATTTCTCAAGGGAAAAAAAATTTTTCATTGAAATGTGTGACTGAACATGATCACAAATGAATGAAGTGAATGGAACTCCTTTGTATGATTATTAATTATTGCAGGACAGAGGTGATCAAGGTTTCGCTCCGCATTTAGAATCCCTTCACAATAAAAATGTTCCGCATTTCCCTTCCTCATCTTTCAGCCCCACCAAGGCTGGCGGGATGTTCTCGAACGTGAAGAGCCAGATGACGGGCTGGCTGGGCAATGCGTCGATGCCATCAATGCCGGCAATGCCGACCGTCTCTATGCCGTCGATGCCAACGATTCCGGGCTTCAGTAAAAAGGCCGCTGAGTCCGAGGAGGGCGGCGTGGCAGTGGAAGTGAGCGCGGACGCGGCCGTGGAGGCGGAGGCCAGGGCCGCGGCGGAGGCGAGTGAGGCGGCTGCGGCAGATGATGAAGATAAATCTAGGTATATTAGGTATGGGCCCCCCTAATAAATACTGCTAACGAAACAAACGAACCATTTTCTTAAGTGTTTACAAGCACAAGTTTCTCATGCCTCTCTCTTCAAGTACATTTATATATATATATATATTCATATATAATCCAGATTATATAATTGTTGCAAATTGTACATTTCGACTTTTGTGAACGTTCTTTCGATCTCTCTCTCGAGAATTTATATATACTCATTGTCATATTTATTAGATTGGATTAAAAAGTTATTTGAATCACAATTGAGATGATAAAGAGAATGAATTTATCATGATAGATAAGAAGATGAGAATATCCGTTAAATTATGGGGGTCTTCATCAATCATATATCTTATTAATACTTAATTGGACTCTATTTTAGAGACATTATTTAATTTCCTGAAATTTCCTTCTTGTATTCCTCATTTTGTTTCTGGTTGATTTCATTTTTGGGACTTTGCGTACAAATTTCTCATTCATTTAGTGATAAGTTTGTGTCTTATCTTTTTTTTCTGTTTTCATTTCCGTTCATTCTATCAATATGTCTGTTTCTTTTTTCCACTTGCTTCATATGCTTTTCTACATTGTAGTAATAAATTTGAAGTTTTAATTAGTTTTCCTTTTTGCTTAATTATAATTATATCAAATATTTATTGTATATTTCACACATTATCACATGACTTTATTCTCTCTTTCTCTCAGCATTATTCTTTTACTTAATTTCTCTCTATAATCTCTTTCTTATCCTCATTCTTATATTTGCAATAAGCATGCACTCTCTCTCTTAATTGCTCTCTATTTTCTCTGTAGTAAGTTCAAAAATTTGAGTTTTCTTCTTGCAACACTAAGACAACAACAAATCCTTCGCGTTTTTTTTCCCCGTGCAGCGCAACAGAAGGTGCAGACTCGAAGCCCGGATCCGGGCCGACGACGCCGCAGGATGATCAGGCGGGACAAATAGGGCAAGTGACAACAAAAGTGACTCAAGGTGTGAAGAGTTTTGGCTCATTCCTGTACTCATCTGTGAACAAGGCCGGGGCCAAGATCAAGGAGACCGTCAAAGATAATGTAAGTGTCATCGAATCACTTGCAACTCTTGCAATATAAAACCAATCAATTTCTTATTAGTACTTTATGAATAGAGAACGTATAAATTGCAATGAATTCTCAATTTCCTCCTACTCATACTCAATTTGTTGGCAATGTGAAATATTTATTCTGAGAAAATCCCTCAATACAGGACAACGTTTAATAAGAAAATACAGAGAGAGCGAGGGAAGAAGTAATTGAATTGTCAATAAGATTGACTGCATTATGAAATATTTTGATGAAATGCCACAAAGATTTGTTTGCTTTCTTGGAAATTGATAATTTCAATTGCTATTTAGAACAATTAAATGTGATGATGAAATCGATACAAATTGAAATTTGGCATTATACAAATATTAAGGGAGAATTTAAGGCTTTTAGTTTCTTCTTTAACAATTTCACTGAGGAATTTGAACAGTTTCTTTATCAGATTGAAAGACACGGGCGATTTATTAAGTGTTTTGTGCGTATTTGCTTGATCCTCTATGAATTTCTACGACTTATGCAACCAAAACCTGGTGTTGAAAAGAAGAAATAATCATTAAGATCTGGAATCTTCTTCTTAGAGTCTTAATTACTAATTAATTACTTCTACTATTCAATTCTTGCTCATCAATTACTCAATGATTTCCACATAGCTTTAGGGTTTGCCATGATTTTATTTGCAAAATTAACAGTAAATCTCTTTTGCCCGCCTGACTTCCCAGCAGAGCATCTTGGGCGACTTCACGAAGGAGCAGGAGGCATTCATGAAGGAGAACGCCGGCAAGGGTGGCTCAGGACAACCGCCATGGGTGGGCGTGAGCAATAGCGAGAAGGTGAAGGAGGAGATCCTCGGCCTATCGGCCGACAGGCGCAACTTCGTGCGCGCCCCGCCGGCCGGTGTGGACTTCCAGTTTGACTACGATGTGTCCTACACCGTGGCGCAGGCCATCATGGCAGAGGATCCGGCCCTGGAGAAGATGCGCTTCGATTTGGTGCCCAAGATCATCACCGAGGAGAACTTCTGGCGCAACTACTTCTACCGCGTGTCGCTCATCTGCCAGGCGGCCGAGCTGGGCACTCTCGGCACGGAATCGGCTGTGGGCCAGGGATCGCCTGAGGAGTAAACGAGGCGCTTGGGTGAGCATCAAGGTGAGTTCATTTTTGGATTTATTTTGTCAGCCAGCAGCAGAATTTCATGCGATTTGTTGTTTTTCTTCTCTATGTGGTGTCGCACTCTAGATGAAGGAAGAAAGAAAGGAGAAATGGTGAATAATTAATATTTAGGAAAAGGAGTATTTATTCATTTTGATCCAACACCAAAAAAAAAAAAAATAAGAGAGTATCTATAGTGGTAATATTTGGGAGTGTATAGTATATTTACAGAAGAATTGCATTTGAAAAAAAAATACTGTTTGAACATAAATGTGTCATTCAAAGTTCGTTTTGACGATTCAACAAGAAAAGAGGGATATTTATCAAAAGGAAAGATGTCAGTATCCTTAAATGTAGAAGGAAGAGATATATTAGAGGATATATTGTTTAAGTGACTAACCATAAACAAGAGATTCATATAATAATACAAAGAAAATACATAAGAAATATCCTATTGTATACATTTGTATATTATATGATGGTGTTAAAATTAAAAGGAACAAATGTGGAAGGGGAATGAATAATTGTATTAATTACATGTAACATTCTATCTATTGCATTATCAAACATCAGACAAGGTGTATTTTGCTAGGGAAGAAAGAAAGAGAGAGAGAGAGAGTTAGAAGAGTCTTTGTGAGCAAAGAGAGGAACTCCTCTCGAGACTCTCTTAGTGAAGTGATTGCGAAAAAATTAGTGGAGTGAATATAATATAACAATAAAATAGATGAATTTAAGTCACTCTCAAGTGTGTGAGAGTCACTCAGAAAACTCTGCGCAGAGAACGATGGAATCTATAATGGGAAATGAAACAAGTTGATTAAGTGTATTTTGAAGAGATGCCGTTGACGTTCCAATTATATTTTCACCATTCTTTGCGTCTTCTATTTTCCCCCAAAAAAAAAAAATAATCGCGCAAAGTGAATGGTTTTCTTTTTGTGCAAAGACATCGCACTGCATTAATTGATGAACATGCATTTCTGTCCAGATACTCAAATGCGCCTACATGAACAGCGAATTTTTTTCTTTCAATGTGTGTCGATGTTAAGGAAAATGCTTACACTTTAGGTATTTTTTTTATTCTGTGCATGAGATTCGTCAACTTGTTTCATTTTTGCAAAGCATTATGATTTTTCTTTCGCTGGCAATGTACGTAAATAAAGTGAAAGGGAAATGACGATTGTGTAATTTAAGTCGCAGCAATATTGCATTGATCATTTGGAAATAATATCTTTTGGCCATACAAAAGAGTTGTGACAACACAACTGCGTTCAGTAAGTAATGAGTGGAGCTTTTCAATGTTGGGAAATACTGACACTATTTTCATTATGAATCTCTCTTGCTTTGAAAAAATGTGGTTGGAAAAGTGACAAAAAAAAATAATCATCAAGAAATGTTACCTTGCCCACGTGTAATTAATTCCTTTGACAAAATTTTGCTTTCTTTTTTTTTTTTTAATTATTTCCCTCACTGAACATATCTTTATATACATACAATGCTAAAGCTCAACCATGATTCCTCAGTGTTAAATCCATAAAACTCTCATAAATACAATATAATGCAGTGGCGCCATAATAGGACAATAGAAACCTTCTTATGAAAATATTTAACACAAGAATCAATGAATTATTTCAACTAAGAACTGAGATGGAATTTTTTTTTTTAAATTATTCCTCATATATTTTTCAATCAATTAAAGAAACTAAAATCGAAGAGATAAACTTTAAACTGCAGACTTGACCGTGCTTTAATTGTTGATTGTCAATCAGTGTTGTGAGAAAGTGGGAATGAATTTAACTTCAATTTCTTGCTCATCTTTGCAATACGATGTGAAATATTAAAGTACAAGGTTCATCTACAACGATTTTTGCAGCCATTGCAGTCTGTTTGGTAAACTATAGGAAAAGGTTAAACTCTGTTGAGTGTTTCAATGTGTTTCTCTGTGGCGTTAATGTTAAGAGAGAGAGAGAGAGGAAAAGAGAGATTACTGAACGCAGAAGTGTTTATTTTGCTTACAATGAAAAGGGGAATTCTAAAAAAAAAAAATGTAAGAAATTCAAAAATAGAATCTAATTATTGAGAATTATAATTTTTGTAGCAAGAAAAAAATATATAAAAAAAAATTATATAACATTAGTTAGAAAGTCATTTGATGAAAATAATAATTAGGATTTAAAAGAGAACATATTGTATTGATTGACTAGAGGGAAAGAGAGAAAAATGGGGAAAAATGTGAAGGAAATTGAAACAAAAAAAAAATTCTTCTATTGCACACAATCTTTTATGCTTCCTTTGAGCAACATCGGGAATGAAACTTTGTGTCGTCTGTTCTTTCACAAGCAATTGATGTTCGCTATAAATCTATAAAATGCAAACTTACAAAGCATGAAGAAATAAGTAAAGGTAAGAAATTCAGTGTGATGAAGTTTTTTTTTTCTCTTGGAATAATTTCCAATTAATGTCAGTAATATCATGAAATATTGTGTTGTCAGTTATGGATTTGTTGAATAAAATTTTTCAAAGCGTGAATTTACACATGTAAATTCACGTGCCCGAGAATGAAGAGATACAAATTTTATCAGCTTTTTAAAAAACACGTGAAAACAATGTACAGATGATGCTGATTTTCACAATAACAAAATAAATTGCTGGTTACATGGAAATACATTTAAAAAAGTAATATTAACGAGAATGAAAAAAAAATACAAACATTACCCTACTCAGAAATGTAAGAAGATAAGATGAAAAATAATCATGGAAAAATTGTATAACAAGAAAAGCTCTGTGAATGTCAAAAAAAAATCTATTAATGTCTTTAAAAAAAAAATTCATTATATCGTAATTAAAAAAAAAAGTGAAGATAAATCTATACCAAAAAAAAAGCATTGAAAATGTGTAACAAATATTCTCCTAAGATTAAAATGAAACTCATTCCATTCTTTATACATATTGTAAGAGCATTTCGATCCATTGCATTATTTGTTTGTCGATTGGGATCAAATGACGTGAAAAGTGCTTAAAAATTGCGTTTTTCGATGTAAAAAAAAAAAAATCCTGGAATTAAAAATATCTGTTGAAATCACAACTTTCTCATCTTTAAAAAACAAAAATCCCCTTCAATTCCTTCGGTTTCTTCAGGAGAAATTCAAGAAAGAAAAAAAAAAACGAGAAAAGTGTTTAATTGAGTGAGAAATACCAGATGAATTACAAAATAATAAAGAATTAAATGAAAATATATAAATATTATGTATATAATTACATGATTTACAATATAAAAGACATAAGAAAAAAAGGAGTTTTATTAACAGTTAAAGAAAAGAGAATGTAATTGAGGAAAAATGTTATGTTTGATCATTATACCTACTTATAAATACAATTATGTATGTATATGTTCAAATGAAATCATTGCTGTTTTTCTCGCGCCATCAATTTTCCTGCCTTTCCCCGTGCGATTCACTGAACTTTGCCCAGCAACTCTTTTCCGACAAACTGCCTTGACTTTGCATATTGTCAGAAAATGCTTCGTGGGCTGTTTTCCTGGACACACAGTCCAGGCGAAATTCATCACTGGGCGGCGATCAATCAGTAGCTTTTCGAGTGTCAGTGAAGACGGATTGTGAAAGTGACTAAGGATGGCAAGTTCTCCAGCCAAATTTCGGCGATCGCACTTCTCACCTCTTTGATACCTTCTGCAGATCCCTTTGGCCATATTTGGTCTCCTCGCGGCCTTCGTGAGCCTGTCAGGAGCGCAAGGAGAGTTCGAGCATGATTTGCAAGCGATGGACGATTCGCCCATGGTAAGTTGATGACCATGCTGACATTGTCCAGCGCACTGACGGATTGTGTGTGTGATTTCGAGGTCGGTGGTCCATTCGGTGGAATTGGTGGCCTGAAGCTGGGCCACGTCGGCCGGCTGGCTTACGGTGGAATCTCAGGCGTGAAGCTCATGCCTAAACTCTTCGGTGGCTCCCTTCTTGGCTCAGGCAATCCCCATGAAATGGACAACGAACTCAATGAGTTCTCAAATGTACACAGTGTGTCTGACAAGCTCAATTCTCAACTTCTCACCTTCTCCTGTCTCTCGCTGTCTTCCGCAAGGGTGACATGATGGTGGCTCCTTTCGTCGGTGATCAACACTACTACGGCGTGGATCCCTTTGAGGACGACATGCCCGCTGACGCGAGGACCTTCAAGAAGAAGAAGAAGAAGCACCAGCAGCAGCATCATCACCACGCGTACCACAATCAGCAGCTCCACGTTTACGTTCCCCATCATCATCACCAGCATCATCAACACCAGCACCATCAGCACCAGCATCATCAGCACCAGTATCACCAGCACCACGGTGAGTCCTTAAAGACTCCTTCTCGCATGACTTTAACGAGCTTTTAATAGCAGTCCAATTTCAAGGGAAAACTGAACAGGATTCTAGCGTATTTGTCGCATCGACTATGGATGTTTTGAAAAAAAAAAACATCTAAGAGATATTATTGTCTTAAGTCCTTTTTTCTGTAACTAGAATCCAATTTTATTTGTAACTTTGGATACAATTTCTTCGTGAATGTTTCCTTATTGTAGGGAAAAGAAATTCTCGGGATTTCTAATCCCTCAAACAACGTGTTTACAAATGTATAGGTTCATAACACTTTGATTGCTCGAAGATATGCATTCAACTAAGACTTGTTTTCCATTGTAAGGACACTCAGGATATGGCCACGGGGGCTATGGACATGGCGGATACGGCGGAGGTAAGAAATCGTATTTACTCCTTTTCTATTTTATGGAATTTTCCTCCCCATCAAGCATTAATTTAATGTGATTTCAAATTATGTTCTCTCGCAGGTCACGGTGGTCACGGTGGTCATGGAGGTGAGCTTTTTATGTGTGAATATTCTCCTCTTTGCCACAGGACAGGATAATGAGGAAATTGCCGAGTGGTCGGTGATGCAATTACGCTGAAGAGTGGTACATATTTTTGAACGCAATAATTGACTGTGTGATGATGCTTTTCAGGATACGGCGGACATGGTGGTTACAAAGGTAAGTCAATTTCCTCATTGTTGGAAAAATTTATGGTGATTTCCACCTGAATTGAGTGAACAGGATGTTTTATAGCGATGAACAGTTTTGCATTCATTAACGTGGGAAAAATTGTCCATTAAGTACGCATGAGAGGAAGTTGTATTATATGCCAATTGAGGATATTTAATTTAGACGTGAGTTTTAGAGTGGCTTTGAAGTGAATCTTCACGTAGGATTTTGTAATGAGACTCAATCAATATCAAGAGTAATTGAAATTGATTCATCTATGTGTATTTGCAGTTTATTCCTATGGTGGCGGTCATGGAGGACACGGAGGACATGGAGGACACGGCGGATATGGTGAGTTGAAACCTTGTACTTTATTGAATAATTTATTAGTGATACAAAAGCGTGTGTAGATTTATTGATTATTCGCTGAGTGTGTATAAAATGGCGCAGTAAGACATCGAGAGTTTCATAATCTGCAAGAAAAAAGATTAATTCAACATTTATTGGACACTTTAGAAAGAAGATTAAGTGAAATTAACCTGAATGAAAGCGTAGATGTTGACATCATACATTCCGGCCGCCTTCAATCCGTACTGTCTCTGCGCCATTGCGAGGATAATCAAGAAGGTTTTCTGATCTTTCAGGCTCAACTCGTACCAATTTGTCAAGTAAAGATTAATCGAGAGTTGATCAGTTTTGGTTTGGATAAATTCACCAAATAAGCTAAGCAAGAAAAGTTGCCCAATTGCGCATAAGGATATGACGTAAGCGACAATTGAAATCTTTTCCGTTCTCATGAAAACAAAACCAATAATTAGTATTATTGTGGCTGAGAATAACTGAAGTAAGGAAATGTACCAAATGCCTCTGTTCAGCAAGCAAAGGTTTTTAATCACGTCACAGTGGCGTCTAAGGATTATCCTAAGATAATCTGAATTCTCCTTAATGCAATAATCGATGAGTTTTATCAGATCATTGAGAATATTGAAAGCTGCCATGACGTGAAGACCAATGAAAATTATTCCGATGTCAAACAATACTAAAAATATCGAAGATATAGACGAAGTTATCAGTTGAATCATGTACACAAGAATTTCGTAATTAAGATTTTCAGTATCTAGGAAAGGAATTCGCATTATCATATCAATTTTGCTATTTGGATACGAATTAATACAGACGAAAATTGTTGTAAAAATTATACAAATTCTAATGTACCTGAAAGAAAGAACACAAGAATTGAAACATGATAATTTGTCTTAATAAATAATGAAATATTTTACTTTCTGAGCAATTTCCAAATGATGAGCGCTTTCACAAGATGTTTTTCCAAAATAAAATTAATCTCATGCATCGATTCTTCATCTTTGTGGAGAGATTCAATCCATGAAAAAAGTTGCAAGAAATCCTCCTTTGCAAGGCGACCCATGATGAATTTCGAAAGTATTTGAAAGTTACCAATAAGTAGTATAACACTTATCATAACATTTAAGTTCAGTCCATCCATCTCCAGGGACAATAAATGCAAAATGATGAAGAATAGTGAGAGAACAAGCAATATTGCATCACTTGCTATAAAAATACGATTCTTCCATGGTCCAGAAGACACATTGAATGTTATCACTGATGTTTGAAACTCAATCCATGGCTTCTCCTTGTTGAACATCTCCAATTGCTTTGAAATCTTCATTTTTATGCTGATGAAAAAGACTTCCACTAACTTCAAATGCTGCCTGAAGACTAGAAAGAATGCCTTTCTCTAAGTAACACCAACCATTTGTTCTACTTTAGTGCAACTTTATTGATTAAATTGAAGGATCTTACAATGTCTTCCTTAGTAGTATCAATTTTCCCACGAACATTTGCTATGCTGACGCACATTTTGATCTACTTTTTCTATGGTGTCTGATTCATTATTCATTTGTTGTGCAAGAGTTTTTTTTTTCCACTGAGTGTGTTTTAAACGGTGTTTTCATATTTAATGCACAGGATATATTTTGCACAGCCCGCGAATTGATGGCTCGCTACACTGATTGACCTAAAAACTATATTTGCAATCTTAATTGAAATTGTGAGGTGATTTTTTCTTGAGTCTCACTTGCTGAATGCGTACAAGATGGCGCAGTAAGACATCGAGAGTTTCACAATCTGCAAGAAAAAAGATTAATTCAACATTTATTGGACACTTTAGAAAGAAGATTAAGTGAAATTAACCTGAATGAAAGCGTAGATGTTGACATCATACATTCCGGCCGCCTTCAATCCGTACTGTCTTTGCGCCATTGCGAGGATAATCAAGAAGGTTTTCTGATCCTTGACGCTCAACTCGTACCAATTTGTCATGTAAAGCGTTGTGGACAATTTATCGAGTTTGATTTTGATGAATTCTCCGAAGAGACAAAGGAGAAAAATTTGTCCCAACATACACACACATAAAATGTATGCGAACATTTGGTCACTTTCTTTTCTAATAAGAAAAAAGTTTCCTATAATCAGTACAGTGCCTGATAAAATTTGAACGAATGATATTTTCTCAATTGCTTCGTTGAGCACACAAATGTTTTCAATAACATCATTGTGATACTTGAGGATGGTTTTGAAGTAATCGGCATTTTCGGCAATTTTCATATTCAGTATTTCAATGCAATCACGGAGAATATTGAGTGCGGCCATAACGTGAAGTCCAACGAAAAATACTGAAGAATCGATTAAAATCATGGTTCTACTGGCCACTACCACAAGAAGTATTTGTGCCAAGAATACAATCTCCTCGTAAAAGATGTGAGGTTCCAGAAATGGAATTCTAATCACAAAACCCAAGCTGTCCGGTCTCATATTTAAAGCCGTCAATAGTGATGTTGCTAGAAATGCGGAACCAACCCATTTTAGAAGAAACTTCCAAGTCTTAATTGAGTAAACCAAGTGCTTCTCCATGATGAGTTGAAGCACAGGATCACTCTCTCGGTGTTTGTAAAGTGAAGAAATCCAGTCGAAGAGCTGCTGAAAGCTCTGCTTCTCAAATGAACCCATTAATATTTTTCCACTCATTTGAAAGTATCCAAAGAACACCATCAATGATGTGATGAAATTCATGTTCAGTCCGTGTGGCATTGCGTAATTCAGATGCGAAATAGCGCAGTAGCAGGTGAAAAGACTTATCACTGCCACGAGAACAATTAATAACCGATTCTTCCATGGTCCAGAAGTCACATTGAATGTTAAAACCGAAATGCCAAATTCAATTAATTCATGTTCCTCGTTGAACATTTCCAATTGCTTTGATATCTTCATTTTGCTTGTCAATCTTCAGCAATTCAGTTTGCCTTCAGTCAAAAGCCACACGTGAACTGAATAACTTGGACACATTTAGCCTTACTAAATGCAAGTTGATGGTGTGAAAATCGAGTGCAGAAAATGTGTTCCTTTTCTCACGTGCATGAATTTAAGAGAAGAGCTGAAAAGTCTCTAATCAACGTAAATAAGCGATATTCAATTATATCCAGCTATTCGATGTCGGGATTAAATATTAAATTGCGTGGCAATTTTTATAGAAAATACGGTTAGCCCTTTAATGAATCAAATTGACTTGTAATGTGATGTGCAATTTATTCTTCCAGGACATGGGACACACGGTGGTGGTTATGGCGGTGGCTATGGAGGTGAGAAATTTCACAGTCTCACCGGTTGTATTCCTGGCAATTAGTGTGGTGCTCGCCAATAATGGTTGACTGTGGCAAATTATGTAAAATGATGTCATTATGATGAAAGAGTTGCTAAATTCCTGCCCACAGATTGACTGTCTGGCTAATTGTTTTCCTCTCTCTCTCTCTCTCGCGCGCGCGGTCTGGGTTTATAGGACACGGCGGGGGCGGCAAAGGAGGTCATCAGCACTATCGCACCTTCGATGATGACGATGAGTTGGTCGGAGCCCCAACCTTTGACATCTACCCGGCCAACCATCAGGTGAGTCGCCCAGCAATTCTCACCGTCTGATTGATGACATCCTCTCGCTGCAGTTCAGCCAATAGATCCGATCGTCTCGTCTCCCTGGCTGCCGATCATGAGCCAACCCTTCCTGAGCATCTTACCAGCATCAGAGCTTCCGACTCACTCTTGGGACTTTGTGGAACATCCCACAATTCACCATCTGCGCCTCATTTAGGGCTGGGGATTGATCATTTTTTACCCACACTTTCGTGTCAATAAAGATCATTTTGTAATAGAGTTTATCGGATTTATTTGAAGGATGTTATGATGTGCCAAAGATGAGTGATGTTATGGATGAGAATGAGTCCAGGACGTCTTCAAAGAGCTTCCTGGCATTCCAATTGCCCGTTCGCTGGAAGAATAATGATCAGAGAGACATAGTTGATTTGAGGTGATGAAAAGTGCTTTATGGGCTTTTCTTACAATGTTGTTGATGGTGTCTGGGACGTTGATTTCCAGAATGGGTCTCTGCAGATTCCCCACAGAGTCACCAAGGACGTTTCCCCCTGTCAGAGCTGGACGGGACTGCAAATTGCTGAGTGTGTTGAAGAGACTTCCTGGACGGTTGAGACCGGAGAGATCAAATAATCCACCTTCGCCGAAGAATCCCAGAGGCCCTCCTTCAGGTCTCGTGGGTCTCACGGGTTTGTCCGGCTGTGCATCGTCCGCAATTACTAGAAAAATAAAATATTGACGCAATCAGTAATCTCTTAAGCGTTCATTAGATCGTTGCTCACCCTCATCGTAATCCTCGACGATGGGTTTCACTGGATTTTCGGACGCTATTGGCTTTTGCGGCCGATGCGGACGCTGAGGCTTCTGGGGCTTCAGTGGCTGATGCCCTGAAAGTCCAGGACTGCAGGGATATCCGCCAAAAGGATTGTACAGCGGCGATCCGTCCACATCGATGTCCGTTAAGAACACATTAACGCCCAAAAACTTTGAATTAACGTTCTCATCTGGCTCGTCATCTTGATAATCTCTCTGACGACTGTAGGCGAGCGGCAAGCAGGGGTGTTTCTTGTGATACTTTCTGCGTCTCTTTGGATACCGCGTCCCGAAGCCGAACAGATCGTTGACATTGTGGTAGCTGTGCACGCGTGACGCCTCTGTGTCCACGGATCGCTGCTGCGCCTCTTGACGGTAAGATCGATCGTCGGGGAATTGAATGGACGCCACTGAGATTGCGTGGAGCAGCACAAAGGCCCAGATCTGGTGAGAGGCAAAAATAAATTGAGCGCACGAGACGACTTGGCTGCTTTTGGAGACAAGCAGTCGTGGCCGAGCGGTTAAGGCGTCTGACTAGAAATCAGATTCCCTCTGGGAGCGTAGGTTCGAATCCTACCGACTGCGCGAGAGTGGATTTTTTTGCACATTTCGTCTGACTTGCGAGAGAGTCTTATCATCAGTTTTCCTACTGATTATTTCTTATCGGCGGATCACTTTTTATTTATCGCATGCGAGAGTTTTATTAGAAATACTGATGGATCATCAATTTGATTTTATGAGCTCAAGCTAATATTTCATTCGCGCTATAAAGGTGTTCTTCTATCGCGGAATTTGATTATATAATTTCAAAAGGCTCTTCGTTTATTAAAACATGAGTAAGATACAGTATTGGCCAGAGAAATAGCACAGTGTATAAATTGTTAACATATTTCTTCATTACATTATCAATGATTCAATGAATTTCTTAAGAAATGCCTTGAGTTTTGTAAGTTGAAATGCTGAACTGAACTTATTACTCTTATCAACACTATATTGATTTGATCTGCAATTCTCTCTGGTTGGACTCTTCCTGAAGAAGCTTGTCAAGGAAATTGAAGAAACATTTTATTCCTTCCTGAATGAACTTGAGAGGGAAATTGCTGAAGATGAGAAAGCCTTTTCATCATGCGTGTAATGAAAATATAACTATCTGATGGTGATGCTTTAACGCGTAATTGAGAAAAGAGCATCAAAACGCGAGCTCACAATTGCTCATATTTCATGCTGGAGATTGATCTTAAATTGAATCTCTTTGCATGCTTCCTGGACAAATCACACTTTTGTGCACACAATGCACTTTATGACCATAGCTAACTGTAAGTGGGTTTAATCTTGGGTTTTATTGTGATTGCATAATGGGAAATGTGAGGTGGAAACTTCACGTGGACGCACGCTTCTGGCGGATTCTTTGTTGTGGGCTTTATTCTTTTCGTGGGAGAGAAAGTGAAATGGGACAAGTTGTTGGGAGAATTAATGAAGTGAACTTTACAGTTGGATATTCTTCACTTCATTAGCGTGTGTGATCATAACAGAATCCCGCGTGTGATATGGAGTGAGAGAGAGAAAAAAGGTCGTCATGCCATAAAAATCACGGGAATTTTGAGCCTCACCATCAGTAGAAGAGATTGAGCCATATATTAAGTGGCAAATGTAGGGAAAATACTTCACGTGCACGGGATGAAAAATTGGGTGTAAAAGTAGGTGAAAGACTTCTTCACTTTACCTGTAACTGTTTCATTATTTTAACGGCTTTTCAATCACTGCAATTGCTTCTCATTCACCACGACACACTGTTACCCGCGAAGCCCAAAAAGCCACTCTTGTGGGGAAGACAAATTGGGCTCTATCTGACACACCGCGAGGGTTCTCGACCTCTTTTACAACTCCACGAATTCCTGGCGTGCTGCACTTTGCCACGTGCGATCGTCTCAATTGACTGCGCGAGATTGCGACGAGGATCGCTCGTCCCGGGTGAAATCGAAAGTCTGTCGCGATGATGGCATACAGGTGGACATTATGTGATACAACACCTCTTCACCGTGTTGACCATTTCGCCGGATTTCGCAGCGCCAACTGCCCACGCAGATCTCCTGATTTTGGTGCGTTTATGCAAGAAAACGGTGCCACTTGCCAAACACGGACACTTTGCCATCTCTGCACAGTGAGTCAGAATGGCTCAGATGGTCCAATTGCAATACAGCGCAGAGACTTTTCCATTAAATCGTGGCATTTGCCAATGCCTAGGAGGAGATATTGTGGTGAGAAGCAGTCTGCAAATGAGCGGAAGTCAAGATCTTAATGGTGAAAACACAGCATTTGTAATTTGTAATTTGTCCGCGATCATCTCTTTCTTCCCCACGCGCTTCGTGTATTTTCCTTCCTACTCGCACAGTGGCTGTCTCGACATGTCAGAGTCGGACGCTGACAGAGTAGGAAAGAAAATACACGAAACGCGAGGGGAAGAAAGAGATGATCGCGGACAAATTACAAATTACAAATGCTGTGTTTTCACCATAAGGAACGTAAGAAGTGAGCGTAGTTCTTTGACTTTCTTCCGATACTTTCTGAGGAAGAAAGCTTATTCTAATAAGTCAAAAAGTATTTCAGCCATAATATCTCCCTCTTGGCCAATTTCAGTGATTCCAATTGAATGTCGATTTAGGCGAAAATCAATCAAACAACACTATTTTTGCCACATGTTCTTGCTAAGGAATAATTGCAGTAGAATCTCCGTCAAGATGTGGGTCAGATTGAAAATGGAATTTCACCAGATAATCACTACAAACATCACCCACTCTTTCAATCGCATAGGCCCATTTTTCTTTGTGGCTTGTGCAAATAAATACTATGTTGTCTTGGAGAATTAATCAGAAATTTGTGCCACACAGCCAAATATTGTGCGAACACAAAGCGAAAGGAACAATTTGCAATTAACTGTCGCTTAAAGAGATGTAAATTGATTTGACCCATTTCCAACGAGCATTTTCAGGCAAATTTATTAATGCCTCTTTCCCGCACTTTTATTAGCATTTGTGGTGAGATTTACGAGAAGCAGAGTTTCTTCTCATGTGACAAAGATATTCCACAAAACTGTTATTCTTCTTTAGTTTTCCGCGACATGTTATATGGTAATTTGCTTCCAGAATCTCCTGGTAATCATTTAGTGAGAGAGAGATAAAGAACTTTTATGCTTTCAGAGAATATGAACTGGATTGTCGTAAAATTATTTATTGATGAATATTGTGAAATTCCCCGTTTAATCGATTTCAAACTTCTGGTAAACAACTTGTGAACACATATTGTTATGCTCTTCATGCTGCAGCTGCCAGAAATCCAACACACGCATTCAGCACAATGATGCGAAGGGAATTGAACAACTATTGATCTGTAAATGGCTTTATTGGGAAATGATGGGATTTTATCAACAAAGAAATGTTGTTTATCATTACATCTTCAGAACCTTTCTTCCCAGTCTCTTTACCGTTTTGGCATAGGAGAAAGAGTGTTTTTCTTCTGCACAAAAATTTTAATGATGATAACAGTAAAGAATTCCGCATAATAGCGCTGAATTTGTGGAATATAGTTGGCTTCTTCGAGGTCGAATTGGTAATTTTCAGCCAGAACATCGTCCAACTATTGTGATGTATTTGGGAAAATCAAATTTCCGCAAGTCAATAAATCTGGCTTTATGCCCCTCTTCACGTTACTCAGCATTCTTTGTGGCAATGTTGCACATATGCTGAAGAAGATGAGCAAAGCTTAATTACTATTCTCAATCGCACAAGGATTCGACAAATGAAGAGTAGTAGTAGAAATTTACAATCTTCACCAGAGCATCACAGTGTATCTTTACATGTTGAGACCAATGGTCAATGCCACAATTCCTGTGATGGTCAAAAATGTCATCATGTGCAATTGAACGCGAACTTTGGGAAGACTGAAGAATTCAGGCGCGCACTCGTAAACGTCCTTCAGGAGCACTTCAGTGTACGTCCAATTGAGCCATGCTGGCCACCGCAAAGAGCCCAAAGTTATCACTAAGGCCATCACCAACGCTAGGCAAAAATAGCACAACCAGCCAAGAATTTCAGGATTATCAATGAGACTTTTGCCAGAGAAATTTCCTTCAACTCTATTGCAAATAAAGAGAGTTTTGTTTGTCAAGTGACTGAAGAATACTTCGATTTCGAAGGTCTTTCTGAATTCTTCAATCATTTATGAGTAGACGTCTCAGCTTGTAAGATATTATTATTTATTCAGCCCCGCCCACGTCGAAGCTCCGCCCCTTTGACAGAAGATTTTGCATCAATTTTTTCAAATTCTGTGATTTTGATTGATTTCTGATTGACATTTCCTTGGAAAAACAATATATTTAACATGAAATATTATGGATATTGACTTTGGGGGTTTTTTCCATGACTCCAATAAATTTGTTTACACTCAAAAGTGCATAAAAATACAATTGTGTCATTAGTCAGATGACGCCAGACAATGTGGGTTTTTCGTGCGAAATTCATCTCGAAGCGCCACATAATCGGCATGTTGTAGTGAAACGGTAAAGACGCGCTGCGACTATCTGCTTTCGGGATGACCAGGTGGGAAGAGAGCAGATCATCAGAGCCCTCCTCCGCGTTTCCCGAGAGCGCGGAGTGACCGTGATTTTTTCCGCCGGCACTCGGCGCTCTCTGTGTGTCAGAATCCCACTGATCTCGTAAAAGTGTCAGTTCCGTTTCGCGATGGTCAGGCCGCAGATCTCTTGAGTACCTCGCGTTAGTCTGTGCCGACAATGTGTAATCGTGTATTTCGCTGTGCATCACTTATTACTCTACTTCTGCTGGCTGCATCGCCACTCACCGGTGAGTTCTTCCTCCCAATCTCTACAAGATTTAGAGAGACACAATTAAGCACTAATGGCGGGATTCGAGGAGAAAACACGCAGATCACATCGCGAAAAACCTGTTTTGCAGCAATATTCTTGGATAGGAAATTGACCCACAGGGTGTTCCTCTATGCGCCAAATTAACCATTATTCAGCACTTTTCTCGCACAAAAACTCTTTGCCATCCGTGAAAATTCCGCATGTCACCACAACAAAGGGTGGAAATAACATATAAATTGGCTAGATTCTATCAATTGATGTGAATTGTGAGCCATTTGACGCGCATATCCAACTCCAATTGCCACAAGCGCGTGCATTGGCGGGAAGATCATTCGATCGACAATCAAGGGCGACGTGTTCGTGAGGGCGTTCTTGCCAAGATCACATTCCTCAGGCACTTCCGAGCGAAATGGGGCCACTCTTGAGCTGAGAATAAACATTTCGCACACGAAGATTGCACTGTTAATCGATCGCGTGGATCGTGGTCATCATGATGAATATATTCAAATTAATTTCTATACACAACTCACTCGTAAACACAACGGTCAAAGAACTCCAGGCTCATCATTATATCTGAGGTGTTTACAAGCTTTTTTGAGGTGTCAATCACTTAATAGATCTTGCGTGTCGTATAAAGAGATTTAGGTAAATTTATTATGGGAAATGTAAAAAGTCCTGCAGGATGTGCAATAATAACCGTCACAAAGCGGTGAAATGTAAAAAGCTAATATAAACACCCTGTTAAAATAATCATTTTATGTATACGACTGAAATATTGTAGGAAGAGATCAAAATAATCCTGTGTTGACTAGTTAGTTGATTTTCGTTAATTTGTCATCATTTGTTTGTTAAATTCAACATCAGCGTGTCAATCAATTGAATATTAATATTTATTTATGCTAATTGACATGAATATATTCTGTCAGCTCTTTAGAAAAAAAATATTGTGAGACTCTAATCACAGAAAAAACACACGCATTAAATTTGATTCGGTCCGTTTGGTTGATGTTTCTCACTCTAATTTCCAATTTATAAACAACTTGTACATCTATTTAAGAGAGTTTGCTTATCCTTATTAGCAATGCATTACTATTCTATTATCTTCTCGCCCTTTCTTCCAATGTTTAGGTGCAAGAGACGATGCCAGAGAATGCGGTACAGCAGTGCCAGAGAGTGAGTGTAATGGCAGAAATCAATGTTAATTCCCTCCTCATTTCTCCACAGCGTCAACCAGTCAGAATCGATGCGGGATACAAGCACTTTCCGACAGGGTAAGTTAACATCATTTCCCCAAGCGTCCTCGTCAAATTTCTCGCCGTTACAAAATTGCACTCTAAATGGAATTTCCTCTTGTGCCACGTCTCAAATTGATAAATGTGTGTTGGCAAAACACTTTCCTCTTTCTCTCTCTCTCTCGTTCTGTGCAGATTGTGGGAGGCGAGGTGACATCAATTGACGAGTTTCCTTGGATGGCCTTGCTGAGCTACACCGATGATGATGGCGAGGAGACGTGGGGTTGCGGAGGATCTTTCATCGGCACACGAACCATTCTCACGGCCTCGCACTGTCTTCTGCCCACGCTCACCTTTGTGCGCCTGGGAGAGCACAACGTGAGCAGCCCCGTGGACTGCCAGGAGTACACGGATCAGCACGACAAAGATTGCGCAGATCCACCCATGGACTTCCATGACTTCGTGGTGCTGAAGCATCCCAGGTGGTCGCCAGTGGCCAAGCAAAACGACGTGGGACTCATTAAGCTAATGCAGACACCTCCGGTGACGGACTTCATCCACCCCATCTGTCTCCCCTGCAGCGACATTGCCACTGTTAATGCCTCCGTGGCGGGATGGGGCGCCAATGATGGCATTGACACGCGCGCCACGAGCGAGAGCAAGCTTAAGGCAGTGCTCAAAATAGTGGACCATGGCAAATGTCAGCTCTTCTATCGCCAGTCAAATATTCGCATTGTGAGTATTTTCAGTTGATTAAGAGATTGTGAAGCTGATTCTCTCCGCAACATGATGTCTCTGCATGACCAAAATTTTTATCTTAATGCCTTGTCGGCGGTATCTTAACACTTTAATAAGCTTGAAAAAAGTGTGATTTTCCACCTCTGTGACCTTTCTTTTGCAGGAAAACCAAATCTGCGCTGGTGGTGTGAAGGGCGTGAACGCATGTCGAGGCGATTCAGGAGGACCTCTGATGATAGCACGGAACAACATATGGTTCGTGATTGGCATAGTGTCGTTCGGGCCACAAATATGCGCCTATGAACATGGAGTCACGGCGCCGAGTGTCTACACGAAAGTATTCGAGTACGGCGATTGGATTAGGAGCAACATGGTTTAGTTTAGAGAGTGACAGAGTTGTTTCATTTTATTTTAAGAAATATCTTAGAACTTTCTCTGTTCCTGAGGAAGAAGTAAAAGATGGACAACTGTTCTTTTTAGCTGGACTTTCTAGTTTATTGTAGCGTGGATTTAATGGTAAAAAGTAACTCTCATTTGCAAATGGATAATGGTATGAAAAGTCTTTCACCCGAGAGAGTGAAGTTTACGAAATTTCTCAAGAATTATTCTGACGTGAAGCGAGAGAAATTTATTATTATAAAATATAAACATTTCTTAGAATTTTTCCACTCATGTTATAAGTCACTAATTATGGCACTTTAACTCTTTTCTACACCTGTAATTTAATTACATATGAAAATATGCAGAAATACTTCTCTCAATGGGCTTTTTTTACTCACACTTTTTTTTTCATCTCCACACTTCCAGCATGGAAAGGCACAATTTACAATGCGAAAACTCGTTCTTTCCTGTGACTCTCTTTCTTGCCATCGAGGCAATTTCGAGAAAATTGTGAAATATTTCTTAGAGCTCGTGGAGAAATTACAGAAAAATCTACATGCGATCAAGCTGACTTTTTTTTTCGCCACAATCAACCGCAACAGTGATGGCGCGAGTGGTAAAAAAAATGACTCGTGTGGCTTGATCTCTGGTGAGGAGAAAAACCCATCAGAGAAGCGGAGATTCGACCAGGAGTGCCCGTGAATTCACACAATTTCTGTCCGACTGACCGAGTCTCTAGGGTAATCAATAAATCATGCGAATTGGCCACATGAGAGATCATTTAGGCACCTCTTTGGCTGACAACAGCCCAGAGATTATCAATTATTGTGTCACTTTTTACGCTTCGGCCGATCAAACTCATCATTCACATTCTGAGAAGTCTTCATTGTGGCATCTAATGAGGAATTTACAGTCTTCACAGGCTAGTGTAAGAAATGAATGCGCGCGTTGTTCGTGGAATTAAATAAAGCAGAAAACTGACATTTTCCAATGTGTTTTAATCCCAATACATTCTTCTCCAGAACAAGTTTACATGTCGATGCGAAGGATCAGTGAGAAGTTTATTTTTCTAAAGAGCTCTTCAATTTGTATCTAATTGGGCGTCAATGGCTTCAGGATCATCACAACCATGAAGAGAGATATTAGGTACCAAATCCAAGGAAATATCCATGAGAAGATGACGATGAAAGCCAGGATATAAACACAGTTAAGGAACTTCATAGCGATGCAATAAGTTTTTCTTGTTTCACAATAAGAAGAATTGAGTTGTTTGGAATATTAGCAAAAGACTGCTTTGATTTCCAATTGTCACTTTATCTGCGACATTATTGCTTAGGCAGATCTGTATTTATTGTCGCATCACCTCGTGGCGGGATCTTTTTTTTTGTGAGATTCTCCACGGAAATTCGAGACGTGCGGAGAAAATGCAGAGAATGCAAGTGTTGCGGAATGTCTCGGTGAATTTCCCTAAGTCAGCATTAGTCGCGCAGGGCAGGAATGTCTGGCTAAGAGATAAATTGCTGGCGTGCTAGCAAAAGACGCGCGGGGTAAATGAAACAACATTTAATATCAATTCCAATGTTGCCAGCTGCGAAGTCACCGCCCGAGGATCTCATCTGAAGATGATCTTGAGCACTCTAATGAGGGGCGCCTCGAACATGAGCGACACCACGAGAGCGACGGCAAAGGAGATCACAGCATTGCCGAAGAACGCCGTGAGCACGAAGCTGTGCTGCATGTGGATGGGCGACTCCATCTGGAAGGACGTGATCATCATGATCATGGGGTGCACCAGGTAAGTGCAGTAGGTCAGGCGGCTCAGCGGCAGGAAGACGCGGCTGGAGAGGAAGTTGCTGATTGTTGTGGCGTAGCCCCAGAAGCACGACAGGCTGATCCACATGAGACTCAGTCCCCAAGCTGTGAAAAAAAAGACAGACAGACAGAATGTGATCAACAGATGTAAATTGCATTCAGAGCTCCTCAAACCGCGATCGCGGTGATCTAATCTCACGCCTGAGACGCAACTCGAAATGGTAATCCATGCCAATTTAGTGCAATTTCTTGAGAACTCGAACTCATTGCTGGCAGATTATATCATCCAATTAATTACATAGGCGTGATTAAATTGAGACAGCTACAATCTGCTTGACTCTGGCATCGATCATACTTTTCTATACGCACCCCAGAATTCATAAATGTGCGCGATAAAAAAGTGATCTTGCGCACCATCGCGTTCTACATCTCATCGCGATCGTCGCGTGAATTTGCACGATCATGAAGAGTCCATGCAAATATATTTCACGGGATGATCATGATCTTCAGGTCTGTCAAATTATTTGGTGTCTCAATGGTGTGCTTTTATTACTCCTTCGCTCTCTGTCTCTCTCTCGCCATGCTACATTTGATTAATGAAGTGAAGATAAATTATCTCCAAGAGTGGCTTTTTTCAGCGCTCACGAGAGAGATTTAATCTTTGTGTGTTCGACACGCGAAATATCATAACATTCCTCGTGGACTTTCTGTGGAGAAAAGACCTGAGAAAATGGGTCGATTGGTCGATTCTGATTGCAGAGGAGAGGCTAATAAAAATTAATTATTATCCCTATAGTCTCTCTAGTAGCTCTACTGCAGGGTTTATATATGCTACGAGTAAGCAATCTCCCAAATCTGGGGTACATTTTGCCGAGCACCCATAACCATTCTTGAACTCATTTCCACAGAGAATGATTTGCAAATTGTCCGTAATGGCATGGTAAACAGTGTAAGAACAAATAGTGATGAAGTGGGTTCTGTAAACATCAATCCACCTGATCCTCAGCGTGAAGCCAGAAGTAATGATGGAGATTGGAATCAGCCAGGTTCATTGCGAAGCACTTTTGCGACCCAAAATCTTACGGGTCGTGACACCCGTGAATCGCCCAGATGTGCCACTTGATCGACAGACTCACCTGAGTGACCGAGGCTCACGTACATTGCGGTCAGTGGTATGTTGAGAACGCCATTCCAAGTGCCAAAGACGAGGGCCGCGAGGATTCCCACAGATAGAAGCCACAGAATGGCGTTGGTGAGCCAAGATATTCTGGGCGGAGTTGGCAATCTGAATACAATGTAGCCAGTAATCATCCCTGAAAGACAAGATGCAAAAACACGCATTTGCGGTGAGTCTCGGAAGCCCTCCATGGACAGAGTCTCATCACCGTTAGCGACTGCTCTCTGGCCGTCATCGTGGCGATACAATGAGTGAGAATTGCCGGGCATTAACTGAATTACCTATGATATAGGGCCCGATCCTCTGCCACGGCTTATCGTACAGGAAGTCAAATGACTCAAATGGATCGGCCACCTTGTGCGTGTAGCGATAATGGACTGAGATTGTGGCTGCCGTGACCCAAGAGACGAACAACAGACCTAGAGTGAGCACGGCGGATGTCTTGAAGTGCCTGCAAATGAAGAGAGTGTCCTCAGAATCGTCCTTTCTCATTGGCCAAGAGGCCCCTTTCTCACCTCGTGGCGAAGACGAGCAGAAGCACAGCTATGATGTAGAATTGCATGTCATTGGCCAAATACCACGACCATATCATACCTGTAAGAAGTGACTTTGTGATTATGGCGTGTCTAATGTGAGCTATGCTCAATATCACAACAGTCATTACATAGCTCGTGAAACGGGAACCAATTGTTGATGTACAAAATATTCCTCCACCAGAATTTGTGACACGTTATATGGTCTATGAGGCCAGGCGCAAACACCGATGAGTCGTACGTGTATCTGCGGAATAATTGATCATTGCAATTAGCAGAGGAGATGGGCGTTGACACTGTTTGAGGAGCAGCACTTCCTCAACAGCTGTAATTATACAGTGGGTGGCCGTAGAACCCATGACAGCCTTAATGAGCACAAATATTTCACGAATAGAAGGTGTTCGAAGGTAAATTCTCAGCACAAATTGCTCAAATGAGGCAAAAGTATTTTTCAGCATGCTTATTTCGGTCAAATCTTTGTTTCAGTGCTGTTTTTTTTTTCTTCAATTCTCGCCAATGCATAAAAATGGGAAAAGAGACAAAGATTTCATTTAATTTCCCATCAAAGAAATGCCTTAATGCGAGAAAAGAGAATTTTATGCCAAATTCGCTGTTGCTGTAAGAAATTTTCATGGTAGAAGTGGTCTCTGTGAAGCATCTTTCACTAGTTGAGGTCAATCAACATCCTCCATTAGTGAAAAAGCACAACATTAGAATCAATTTAATCATAGATTCTCAGGGCAAAAAAAAGAGAGATAAATTGAGAACACGAGAAGAGATTTCTCTTTCTCTTGGCCATTATAGTGAAGAAAAGAACACATTCCGTCCGAATTAGTGCATTGAGGTGTGAAGTTTCTCGAGCGCACGAAGAGGATTAATTCTACTCAGTGAAACTCGGAATGTGGTTAATTCTACGGCCACACACTGTTTACGCAGTGCGCTTATCAGCTGGACTCACTTGAGTGAGACTTCATTTGCGATGATGACGAAGAAGTAAGCGGGTGTGAGGCGAAGATATCTGTAGACAATGAGGAGGATGCTCTTCCACAAGCTACTCCTCACCACGCGATTCTCCTTCGCCTCGGATGCCTGGTCGGACTTGTGCTTCCTGAGGAAGAGCAACACGACGAGCAGGCCACTGATGAAGAAGAAGGAATCCACGGAGAATGTCGCATTCCCAATTACTTGATAGATGAACGACTTCTCAGATATATCGCGGCTGTACTGAAAGTGGAAGAGTTGAATGAGAACGAAGAGCGTTAAATGGCGCCAAATTGTTCTTTTGTTCATGGTCATTTTGCCATCTTATGCGCGGGTATTGTTACGTGAAATTTATTCTCTCTCTCTCTCTCCCTTTTACCTCTTTCTGAGAGGGGCATTTCATTTAAATCATCACGATAAGTGCGCGGTCATTTTGCTGTATAGAGGGAAAATCTCATTGTCCCCATGAGAAGTCATTTGCATGTTGGTAATTTAATACCAGATTTCACAGTGTGTCTTGTAAATCATATTATCTTATTGAAATTGTGAAGCATTCATGTTTTGTTCATATTTCTATATAGCAAAGTGTTACCTTTATGCAATTTGTATCAATGACATCACTGCAATATTATGCATTTCCTCAAATGTAACTTGTATATTACACTTCCGAAATTCCATCGCACTTTCAGCGATGGAAAGTAGATTTTCTCGTTTTAAATTGATACACAATATATACATATTGTACACAAATTGCCTATGTAGTTGAGTTGAGTTATTAATGAACAAAACAGAAACAACTCGTGAAATTAAAAGTTGCTTTCAATTATAAGAAATTACTGGCAAAGAAATTATGTGATATTAGGGGAGAGAGAGAGAGAAAAAGAGTTTATTTCACATAGATTTCTCACCCGATTCTCCCCAATGGCGAAGACCTGGAGGTATGTGTGCACCATGATGGTCCACATGAGTGACATGAAGCGGATGCCGTGCAGGAAGGGCAGCGAGTCCGGCGCTGGTGTTCGCAGGGAGAGGATGATCCGCGCATTTGAGCACACGGAGAAGCAGAGCAACAATTGGGCGAGAATGCCTGAGAGCAGTGGTGCAATTAGTGGTGATGATTGCGCCCTCGGGGCGTCAAATAGGCTGAAAAATCAATTACCCGTGCGCTCCTCGGCGCCCTTTCCCCGCTGCATGCGCGACTCGATGTCCACCTTGTCCTCGGCGCCAGTCTCGTACATTCTGATGCTGTTGCTCTGGCCATTTGTGTGACTCTTGCAAGCGCAGTCAACATCATCGGCCTGATTGCTCCGCATCTCGCGCCTGGAGCGCTTCCCGCGCAGTCGACACTCGTACACGGACGCCAGCACGATCACGGCGAACGTCACGATGCACGTGACTGCCAATGCCCTGGCCCGCTCGTCGTCCTGCGGTCTGTAGTCGCCTGGCACTGTTCTCACCTGCCAAACAAATCAAATTTAACCACCAATCAATTCCCAGTGCACAATTAAAAGTAATCAGCTTAAGTGCTTAATTATGCTCTGAAACGTATAATTCTTAATTTGCGCATGAATACATAATTCGACTGAATTTCTATGGGCCGAAGTTTATTGGGTCACACAGAACCGCAGAGCATTTTGCGGTCTGCTTGCTCAGATTAGACTTTTAGTGATGTTTCTACTTCGAAATCTGCCCCATTTCAAGTTATAGTTATACTATTTGCTAAGTAAGACAGTCTATTTAGGATACTTTATGACTTGCTATTGAGCTGTGGATGAGATTCAATTGAAAACCCGCGTGGGAAAGTCGTGAAGAACAAGATGCAGAGCCATAAAAGTCATTAGTTGATCGTCGACGTGAAGCTCATGCGCTAATTAAAATGTGACAAGAACTCTGGTCGCATCTTGTCTTCTCACCTGAGACACTTTCAGTGTGAAGCTGTCCTCTGGCAGCCTCCGGGATTGCTGGGCGCACGTTCGCAATGTGGGATCGGACAATAGGAGCAATTTAACATCATCCGTTGAGCACGATATCGGAAGGCATTGCCCTACTTGAATAGACTTTGTCTGCAAGTCCGAGAAAAGAGAGGGCAAAAAAGGCGGTTAATTACCCAATTATACACTTCTTTTCGTAGATTCTTTTGTCGTGTTACTTTTGATATAAAAGGCTTCATTCTGATCATGACTCTGGCCACGGTGTATCGAAATTTGATGGTGTGGCGACTCAAGTCATTGTCTATTTCAGCACAGAACTCCCTGGAGCCCATCCAGAAGAGATTGCCGAACAGCAGTTGACCACGATAGCGCCCCGAGGAGTCACTTGCTGTTGAGAGAGATACACACACATTATTATTAATTTGCATGCGAATTTATCTGCACGACACAGTAGCGGTAAAGTGAAGATGTGAAGTCTCTCTCTCTCTCTGTCTCTGCAAAATATCTCCCTCCGCGTATCATCCACATTTTAATTTCTATTCTTCTCTTACAAGACTTTTCGCGCGCCGCTGTCGTGGGAAAGGACACGAGAGAATCGCACAATTTTTCCACCCATGCGACTCCCATCGAGCGAAACAGCCATTACACAATATTAAGTCCGATATAATAGAAATTTTTCACGGTTAAGTGGTGTATTATTCATAAAACACATTGCCCTCGGGTGAATTGAGGCACGTACAGAGGAGAATTTCCTCTCGAAAAAAAGTGAAGAAAAAGAACAATCTCTAATCTCAACAATGTAAATACGATATCGAGGAAGAGAGAAGATCAGAGAATTGATGAAATTCCCAAAAGGGGGTTCACAAGTTTCGCATCACAGTGCGATTAAATGATGAAGATTTCCCAATCAAATCCCCTTCTTCGAGCTCTCAAAACACTCTCTTATTCAATGTTTCACTGAGTGATTCTAGAATTTTTTATCTACCTTTTCTTCGCGTGAATCAGATTCTCATTGCACAACCTCTCTTGTCCAATCAATATTAACAACACCGCGCAATTCGGACACCCTCACTCTAGCCTAGAGCAGATAACTCTAGCACCGCATTGCATGCACTCGATTGGCGGATGAGAAAGAATTTTCAACGAATTCTCTCTCCCTTCAAATATGCAAAAAAAACACACACACTTAAGCCTTAAGAGTAATATTTTTCACCTAATTAAATACCATTCAGAGCAATAAAGTTTCCTTTCCGTGACTTTATTGCTCTCCATGTTCAATTGCTTTATCAATCATTATTTTATTGCATTATATCTCCAAACAGAGTGACTAAACAACACGTTCGAGGGAAGATTCTACACATGCAATTGAGCATTTTGTAAGAATGTCGTAAAAAAAAGTGTTATAATTTGAATTTCTAATAATTATGTTCAAACACAGACAATTTTTGCAATTTGCATTTTGTACTCGCTGGGCTGGAAAACCTATGAACCCCTTTGGTGCCTAGATTCTTTGATTGATCTGGAAGAGGTCTCGTCTGTAACCCGTGGCAAAAAGACAAAAAAGGGACTAATTAGTGTTCCCGGGGGAAGAATTCACGGTGGATTGCGTAAAATTGTTGGTAAGGAAAAATAAAAAAAAAGAACACAGAAATTGATAGTTCACTCTCGCGATGGAATTCTGCTCTAGCGTCTCGAATAGATCAATTATCGGTACTACTGGAGAGAGACTCACGGCTGAGAGACGCGATCGGCTTTGATAATGGGCGAACTGACTATGAAATTGCATTGAGCATTATGCAATTTGATGATGAAGGAAGGCGCAATCGTGCTCTCTTGCGCGCGCTCAAGAGTTGATCTTGGCAATTGGAATTACCTTTTAGTGCCCAAGCTCTGCCCAATTTCAGCTCACTCAGATACACACTCACATCACCCTGGCACTTTGCTGAGATTTCACGGGAAATATTTTCCACTTTCCACTGGTTGTGATTGAAGAGTTGCGTTATGAGATCGAAGGTGGGCTGCTGATCATCCTCCTTGTCGCTGTGCACCTCCATCTCTGCCGGCCGGACTTTCTTCTTCGCTATCTTGATGATGTTCTGCGACGTGGGCTCCAACTGTGCTTCTGTCATCGCCGTGACGACGGCGGGCGCCGGCGTGGTGGACAAATTGGCGTGCAAGTCCTCCAAGTCGTCGGGATTGAAGTCGAACAGACCCGTGTTGGAGGTTTTCTCGCGCAGAATCCTCACTGCCTCGTCCAGCTCCCTGAGGTTGCTGCCCAGTGAGTTGTTGCCAGTCGTGATGTCATCAAGCAGATTGGGCTGCACATCCTCCGCGCCCTGGCCCAGCGCCGCGTGGCACAGCGCCAGCAGAATCAACACGGTGACGATCATTTTCCCGCGCAAATGCTGATATTCGCTCTCAGAGGCCATGCAACTTTCATAAGACTTCACATAACGCTTGCCAGCGGCTCCTCATCGTAATCAAGACCAGTCCACAACTTAGAGGGACGCGCGAAGACACGTCACTGAATGATAGGGAGGGGGGAAATCAAACCTTTTTGCACCTTCGCGAGGGTGAGAGTGAGTGGCAAAAGTTATTACTGAAGTCGAAAACACACGCGCTCGAATTGCACAGATTTCATTACGCCTCAGCCTGTGTTATTAGAGACCATAACATATATTTCTCTCTTTGGCCTTTTTGTGCCACTTCCACTATTTTTGTGCAGAGAATCGGTTAATTGTAAAAATAAACACCGAAGAGAGAAACACACGATATTGAGTGGGGTTGGTGCAAAAAAAAAAAGCAAAGGAAATTATCTATTGCGTGGTGAATAATTGGATAATAAAATTCAATATTGGCTCTGGTCAGAGTTATATGGGGTGTACAACACATAAAGTGTGGCCGAGCCACTGAATTTCACTTCACAAGTCCCAAGAATAGCCACAACAGAATAGCAAACAGAATAGCAGAGAATTGGATCCTAATAAGAGTCATATGAAAGTGAAATAAGCCATAAAAAGCTCAAGAGCATGCGAAAATGAATGCCTTCAAATTTACAGATGTGATTTTGATGAGAATACGAGAGAATGCCGATATAATTAACAGAAACATCAAAATTCCGAGTTCAGAGAACGCTGAAAATGTTTCAAATGCCAAAATGCATTTTTTTTTAAAATTGGCACAGTTTCATTTGCCTTGCATAAAGGAAATTGCAGCCCCAAACTCCCCTAATGGCAGTCTGTGCTAAGCAATTGAATTCCAAAACGTAAGAAATCAGCGTCATCCATTTGGATTCACAGAAATTTATGCAATTCTCACGAAAGCGGAAAAAATCGCAGTATTGATGAAAAGTGAATTGAATATAACAAGCGATATGCAACGCTTTTGCACCCTTCGCAAATTGCTTATTGGGCAGAGTTTGCAAGGAAATGGCAATCCTTCGGAAAATCACACACACACACAAGCACTCAATTTAGTCACAGCATCGATATTTAAATTGGATATTGAGAGATGATCAAGAGTCGATGGCAAATGCAAGACTGTTTCTCACAAACGAGATTTCACTTTTCTCACAAACACTCTGCGGACTTCTTTTTTTCTTGCACCTCAACTTGAGCCTCTCGTGACTAATTGAGGCTTCTCTTGTCACACAATATTTGCCCTGACAATGTCGCAACTCTCGTGCAGATCACGATGCTAATCTTGCGCACTTTAGGTCTTGCCAGTCTCCAGCGTAGACTTCCTCCTCGTCCAAGTGACTCTCCTCGGAAGGATTGACGTGCGAGATTCACAGCCGAAATTGTCGCGACAGCACAGAAGCAAATATTCCTCGTAGAAAGTGTTCGCGAAACTGATAGAGACACTCATGCGAGTGCAGCCAAAGTGCACCAGGTGCAATTGGACGGTGGAGAGAGAGAGTGTGTCTTGAGACACCTGTGTGGGGATTATGTGCTATACTGCAACTATATAGCTCACATATTGGTCTATTGCAGTGTCTACATGAGCCACACTTCAGCCCCACAAATACCCTCGAGATTGCCACTTTCTCCTCGGCCACCCAATTCACCAGTCGCACTCTTGCCCACAAATCTTCGTGCAGAAATATTATCCAGCACTTCCGCACCAGCCAGACAATTAACTATTTGATTAATTGCATCCCATAGTGAAAAAACGCATTGCCACACAGAGTCCGAAAGCCCTCAAGACCGAGGGGTTTATAAGGCATGCGCAAGAGTTTCACATCTTCGGAATAACTGATGGTGCAGTGAGTGATTAATTCAATCAGAAGGTTTAACTAGCGAAGATACTGGAAGAGGATGCAGTGAGTCAGTCCGAGTGTTCAAGTGCTCTTTTATTTTTTTATTTTTTTTCTTTAAAATTTATCAAATATCGTGTCTATTACCAAATTGGAACAAAAAAAAAACTCTCAATGTAAATTAAAATTGAGCATAGAAAATGTCAAAAAAGTGTTTTCATAGATATTTCCATAAATATCTGCTAAAAATTTCAGTGAGAAATTTAAAAATTTGAAGCATCTGATGAAATATGAATAAATAATAAATAAATAAGGAATTCTAATGTGTGAAATAAAGAGAACATCTGGACCAATTCACTATGTTTTGCTACAATATATTTTTTCTTTCTTAGAACTCTCAAGAGCGAGAAACTACAATATTTCGCGACAATTGTTCGCTTTCGTGGTGCAATAAATTAAGATGAGAAACCGTACTGGTGAATGAATGAACAAGAATCAACAGACTATAAAAGAATCTAATGCGTTCCACTAAAATGATCATAAACAAATCAGCGATTTTTGCATTTCCGGATGATGAAAGTAACTCTTATTAAATAGCTTCTGTCCGTTAGACTTCGGCAGCGCGATGAAAGTACCGCCAAGGCTCTTGACCGAAAATTGCCACTCGTGCAGGAGATGAGGGCCCCTCGCGATGTCAATTACGTGGAGTGTCTCTCGAGGATTTCACCGTGCGCAAGACAATCGTCTTGTGTCGCTGCTGGAGGTGAATCAGAGGCAAAGATCGCGACTCCCATCAGGGGCACTCTGTGCTAATCTCCTCCCCACCCTTTGGCCACTTAGCGTCAACAATGAGCCCTCACTTGATATCGGTGGAATCAACAAGAGATGCCTGCGAGTATTCTTGGCAGAGTCTCGCTGAAAATAGAGCCAAGACAGGGAGATGAGTTATGAGATCATTCTAGCATTGAACTTGCTCTCTTCTCACTCTCTTCCGCCGCACTTGTTCTTGCACCATCGGCAATTTATCGCCAAGAAAGCAAAAAAAAAAATATGAGCGCGCTATAAAAATTAAATATGCGACTCTTGCATCAACAGCACAAGAAAAATTATAATTGCTAATAAGACGTGTGCAAATTTTGAGACAAATAGTTATTGAAGAGCAAAATATGAGAATCAGAGCTCGGCGGGAGTGCAGGGAAATTAATGTGATAAAACGAAGAAACTGAAAATGTACAAATCATGGAAAGGATTCTATTATTTTGTTCATGTCATAAATATACTAAATCCAAACTTGATGGCGCAAATCTGAGCTAAACAGGCGCGATTCGATCGATAAACCTTCCTTGATGACGCATAATTTTGCACATGTTCTTCGGAAAAAAACGCATGAATCTGTTCTCACGTGAATCCTTAATAACACAAAGCTGCGAACAAAGTATGACGAGTGTTGTTAATATTTTACTCACTTTCAACCTTCTGAACTCCAAAGGAAACTACGCAATTTCCAATATGCAAATTTAATAACGGAAAAACTCAATAATCAGTTTAATTTTTAGACTGCATTTCTAGCAAAAATTATCGAAAGTTCTCTTTGATAAATAAAACACACATTGAATCATTCTGTGATCACATTAAAAGCGTGTTTTATTCAAATGCTCATACAACTTTGCAACATTATAAAACCTCCCGCATATTGCAAGTGTTCAAGGGTTACTTGAGGAGCGCGTAAAAAATGGTAGCGTAAGAAAATGAAGCCTTGCAGATTTGGACGAAAGTATTGTAGTTGATTGTACCGAAGCCGAAAGTCTCCACTTTGAGATGTCTGTCAAAACTGATCATGAGCATCAGAAGAGCCTTTTGGTCGCTTGTCTTCATTTCGTGCCATTTCATCATGTAAAGACTTTCCGACATCAGTTCCGATCCGTCCAAGAGGAACTGACCAAGGAAGCACATTATAAAGCAATTTATAATTCCAACAAGGATTATAAGCACAGCTGGGATAAACCAATTGACGTCAATCTGAATCAAGAACATTCCAGAGATTAAGAGAAAAGTAACCATGAACAGTTTGATAAGATAACAATGCCACAAGAGTGCTTTCAGATCTTCAGCGAATTTTGTCAGGACAACGTGAGTTTCCAATGTTTTCTTCAAGATTAAACCCAGTTCACTTTCGGATAAGTTTGGAGTATTCATTGTTGCGATGAGATCTGCAATTGACATCATTTCCGCATCGAAGTATATTATTAGGGAAACGAGAATGATATCTGATGTCAAATACATTTCATAAACAATCCAGAAAGTAGGAAGTTGGTAAATAAGGTTCACTGGATAGAAGAAGATGCTTTCTCTGGGAATTCCAGGAATAGAGTAGAATAATGGGAGGTTGTTGGCGGAATAGTATGCCTGAAACATCGTTATAATTACAGCACAGATCGAAAAACTAACGATGTAGGTTCTGAAATGAAAGAAGAAACCGCCGAAAAACTCTTGAAATAAATCAAAAACCAAGCACTGATACTCACCTTCCAATCATGTATATCAGCTTCGAGTTTTTCAAGTAGTATTTTGCTCTTATATCTGAAATAAGATGATCTTGAGACGCCAGCAGAGAATCAAAATATTCCATGATTTCCATAATTCTGTTCTTATGAACATATCGGATTATCAGATAAACAATTAATGACGAAGGGTAGCCCAATAAGAGATCTACAGTCATGGCGAAATCAATTATATCCTTCGGATCAACACCATAAACCAGATGATAGATGCAGTTGAGGATGATAATAGCAATTAAAGCAGGACAAACAATCGGTTTAATTGCGTTAAGGAACCTGAATCTTTTCACTTCGGGTAAGATTTCCAACGAGAACAGATTGAAATACACGGTGAAGAACTTCTTCACGGCGTCGTGATACTTTCGCTCCATGATTTCGACTGAAGCTACAGGAAATTTTCCGCGTTTGCCAAGTATTTTTTGCACTGAAGGGATTTTCCAATGGATTTTCGAATGAATAATTCAGCGTTATAGTGAAAAATTGATAAGCTCTTTTCGCACTCTTTTCTTTTCTTTCTGACAATTTGTCATACTGAAATTGCATCAGTTGGTCAGTCGCTTTGACTTCATACGAAGGTCCGCAATTTATAATAATAATAATAATGAGGATTTAGCCAAAGATTCTCCAAAGTGACTTTGCAGAAGGTTGTGATCACAAAAGCCCAGCTTCTCGTAAACTGCCCAAAGCGAGTACAAGTCAATGGCATTTCAACTTGTGGCAAGAAATCTTGACTCTGGAGGCCGAAGACTTTTGCACCAAATAGCGCTTTAAATACAGCCGCTAAATGCTAGTTGTCTTGATAAACGACACATGTGTGCAAAAATTATAACTACTTCCCAGCGTGGCTTGCAAAATGAAACGAGTCAATAGTGCAATAGCGAGACCAACACCCAGGTGGAAAAAGGAGGTGATTCAGTGAGTTATTGACCTCTGGGGAGCGAATTAAAATATCTAACGTGCCTCTTTTGCATACTTATCAGCATATTTGTGCCCCCTAAACACCACCAATGCCTCATTTGTGTATTTTTGCACCATTTCAACGAGCGCGGCGCGATAGAAGAGAAATATTATACCGAATATTGAGCGCAAAATCGTGACCGAAGAACGAGAATAAAAGATTGTCTGGATGGATTAGAAGACGGGCTAAATTGGCTGGCAAATGGCAAACGAGGAAAACAAACGCTCCGGGAAGACCACCTTGAGGAATTTTTCCCTCAGTTGATAGTGAAAATTGCTGCACAGACGCCCTCAACTGAGACAACATCATTACATGGAACTGTTATGAAATTTACCTGTTCCACATTTTTGACTTTGCCACGCTGCATTAATTGCGATGCTCACTCCAGCATTTCCATATATGCGTGAGATTCAAACATCCTGAGGCTGTGCGAACTTGATTTTCAGCACCTGCAGTAATTTGCCAAGGAATTCCTTCAACACATTATTAATAATTCTCTCATCCCTACGCAAAAATATCGTGCAATTGAGATAATCAATAGACTCGTCAAGAGCGTGATCACGCTTTTTCATACAATATAGAATCCGTCAGACAAATATTCCCGCGCCAATTGTCTTAACGATCATTCGCGATCATTCCTGTCGAAAATCTCGCACGAAATTGAGGAAGCAATAAAAGAAAATGCACCCAACTCATTCATCACACTAATCCCAAGTTCTATTTAGTGGAGATAAATCTGAGAAATTCTCAACTCTGTGGCATGACAATTATGGGGCCTCTTTTTTGTACAACAAATTAGCGGAGATTTTTCAAATGCAGCGGATTCTTGAAGAGGTGGAAAAAAAATGGTTTTTTTATGTGTGAAAATATGGCTACAAAGAATTTTTCAGCAGGGAAACATGGAAAATATTTCAGCACGATTACAGTGAACATTCCTCGTTTACGCAATGGTTTTCTTGTGAGATTCTAAATCTTTCCACTTAAGCTGAGGATGTCAAGGCTTTGCTCTCAAGTCTAACTAACAATTTTCACTGGTGAATTATTTCTGTGGTCAATATATTTGCAGAGAAGTCTCTTAGTTAATCTCACGGCGCGATTCAGACATAAAACATGACCTTTAGGTGAAGTAATCTAACGATCGAACAAGCCATATATTCCCTTGTCTCTCCCCAGAGATGATTGCCTGCCTTGTGAGATGTCTTGTTTCCCCTCGCGCACGGAGTTTATCTGGAGGGCCGTTTTGTTATCTCCCTTGGCTGGTGTGTGTAAATACATGATAGATAGCCACCCGCAGGAGGAGAAGACGCGCGGAGCTCCACTTAACACATTTCAGCTGTTGATCTTTCCAATCTTCAAGCATGGAGAATCCTCCATTGGCATTCTTCCAACTTTCATTCTCTTCACTCACTGAGAATCACAAATTGAGGCATTGTCTGTGGATTTGGCGCTCAATTCATACATACCGTCAGGCCAGAACTAATTCCTCGCTCTCTCGCGAATTTTCTGCCTCGGGAGACGCCAAGTCCAGAGAGGAAGAAGAAGTAAAAAAAAAAAACGATCATCCAGAGTACATCGGGCATCATGTGAACGGTGGCATAAATCTCGCTGGGAGCCGCAAGTTGCCGTGTTCATTTTGGTCAATCAAATGGAAGTTGACTTCCGTGTCGACGGCATTGTTGTGCGCCAGCGAGAATGGCGTTGGAACAATGTTGGGATCTCGCGAGTCCCTCGCGGCCGAGATTAGATTACGGACTTTTGATTGTCATGGCGATTTCTTGAGAATTTCACGGTTTCCAGAACAACAATTGCATTGGCCGCTTTATTGCCCATCCCAGGGCGTAGAAGAAGCAGAAGAGTTCCCTTTACAACACAGATATTGTAGTGCTTCTTGCAGAGAATCCACACTTGAGCTGCTCATGGGTTAAGGACAACTCAAGTGGCGCTCCAGAGACTCTCAGCAAAGAGATCAAGGCTTCGTCTTCCCCTATATATTCTCTTGTGCATCCCAGAGTGTTTGCTCTAGCATCTTTCTCCCATCTGCAACCATCCGGATTCCCTCTCTCGCCCGTGTAACTCACGATACACTACAATGAAGATGAAAACTCCAAGAACATTGAATGACCTTTAGAATATTTTAACACGTCTCCCAGAGCATATCCCAGGTTGTGAGGTGTCTTTAACTGTATCTGGCAACAAAAGCGCGTTCTAAAAATTCCAACCATCTCGCGGGCGCCATCAGCCGCAATTGCTCACCGCACCATATCTTCCACACCATCCCGCGGGAGAAAGACACCAGGAAGCTGGGCGAAAAAGTAGGTTCCCTCTGTCACCATGCAACATTATCTCTCTTTCTCTTCACTTCGCCCAGTGCGAGATTCTGTGAGCAGTGGCAGAGATCTGCAATCGAAGTTCAATTTTATTATTAATAAACAACCGTTACCCATTTCGCTCATTCATTATGAATTTTTCAACCTTGCGCGCGAGGTGATGAAGAATAAGAACTTTTTGAGGAGAGAGAGAATTTAGAGTCATTACGTTAATTTTGCGGCTCACCACTCTCTCTCTCGCATCCACGCTCGCGATGGTGGTATGGAAATGATAGGAGATGGCTATAGAGCCAGGAGAATTCACACTATAATGACTCCAAAGTTATGCTCCCTCTCGCTCTCTTCGATAGTATAAACTCTCAAGTGGGGCTGTTTGGCTTTCGTGAAACTTTCAAACATTTCCACTCTGTGCATTTTTCTGGCTTCACATTTCACAAAAGTCCACCTAAGACGACTTATTGAGAAAAGTGTTCATTTTGCTGGCAATTGCAAATCTACCCCCTGTTCTAGATCTTTTCAATGGAGAAAGAATTGACGAGTTGGTGCAAATTACGAACTTTTTCCGTCTCAATTCTGTATTGTTTTGTAACTTAAGATATAAAATGGGTAAAATCAATTAGACAAATGTTCTTAACGAGTTTATATATTCCAACAAGCGATTATGAGCTGTATTTAAACGTAAATGGCAAAAGACAGGGAGGAAATAATACAGCTTAAATCTCTACACATTACTTCTTAAAGTTATAATGCGTCTCTTAAGTTTCCAATCGATATTCCTCATCTGCCCCTTGAAAAACCACACACAGAAGAACGTTCATCTTCATCATTATTAATTTCTTTCAAAGAAAAATACATCTCTTGGGCTATTTTTAAGTCAAGTCAAGGCTGAGAGTCCTAAGAGGTCTGTCGAAACAAGTATGCAAATCGCACGCAGAGACTTACCGCAGGTTCGCTTCTTGATCCACCGCGCAGTCTTTTGTATGTTTGGGCGCCCTGAAATATTCCCTGAAACACTCCCGTGGGTTTCAACTGAAACTTTCCCCTCTTCTCTGCCGTGGCTTAACATTGGGACGGGCGCGCTGAGCAGAGAAAAGTTCTCCTCTCGCATGGTGAAATGGTGGTTTCTTGTGGTGTTGAGAGAGAAAGAGAATTTTACCGTACACTTCTTTCTCAGCTCTCTCGGTGGAACACATCCACTGGGAGACTTCTAACTGCAATCATACGGCTAACCATCCATGTCTTCCTCACACGGGAATAAAAAGACGTAATGTCGTCAGCATCGAGTCATTGTCCATGTTACTCTTGATGGGTGCGCATCTCGTGCTGTGTTCTTGCGCTACATTCTCGAGCTCCTCATCTCACCACCTCGATTCGATGCACACCTTCCGTGTCGCCTGAAAGTTGTGCTGCTTTTTCACCTCCTTTTCTCTTTCCCTTATTTTTGTTTTTGCGCATTTTTGCTCTCCGCGAGTGTCCTTTTTTGGAAAACGGCGCGCGTGTGCCTCGAGACGTGACAGTGTGGAGTTGTGCAATAGGCTGAAAGAGACGATTTTTATTCGGGGGTGGATCTTGCCACACGAGAGGCCAGAGTGAAGTGTAAGAATTTCCTATCTGGGATTATTGTGAGCTGTATAGAGGCAGTGAGCCTTCAGGGAAGGAAGCGACCATAGGTAATTGTTCCACATAAAATAATATATACTTTATTCTCTATTTCCCAATTAAACACTGGTAGCTCTTCTATTGTTCACAAGCCACAGGAGTGGACATAAATCTGTCCATCCAGCAACTCTCGCTCTCTCTCTCTCTCTTCCTTCTCAAAATCCTTACAAGTTTACACACAACAGAAAAAATAGCATATACAATAAAATTCTCCTATGAATTCAGTTCATTTAACTCTTCTATGGGCCTTCTGTGAATCTCCGCGTTTCACCATATATTCCTCTTCTCCTCCACTCCTCAGCCCACCTCGTGAGGTGTTTTATCATCTTCCCATCCGCACAGTGTAATTGTACATTTTACTGACCATTTGCAATGGTCGGCACTTGAGCAACAAATAATAACATCCGAGCTACAGAAGATGATGATGCTTCTCCTCTTGGATCTTCGCGAGTGCATCATCATAATGATTCTTGAACTTGTGCACCCTTGAAAATTTATTATGCACCAATGGCATCGCTCAGTCGCGATGGAGGTGGTAAAAAACAAGTCTCCGGAGAGACAATCACAGTGCTTCCACAACCCATTGTGTCTCATTTATGACGGACGTCTCATGAGTTCGTGGCCTAAATGCACTTGAGTAGCTCGGTTAACACTAGAATTGTGCTCTTTCTCAACCCATTTTCATCGTCTTCGGCTCAAATTAAAAATTGCTACAGCACTCTAAAAGCCATCTCTATCTCTACTTAAAGTGCACTTGATTGTCATTGAGAAAGAAAGTACAAAATTGCTACAGTCAGTTATTTGTTCTACAATTCTCATTACAGTCGATATAATTAATACCTTATCGAAAATGCGGTCGCTCTTCGGATTATCTGAAGTTTAAGAAAAAAACCACTACTAGAAGCGACAAATTTAATAAAACTTCTGAAATTTTAAAATTGAATACATCGAGAAGAAGACTGTGAATTTTGCTCAGATTTTAGTATGTTGTAGTTCAAATTAAGACATTTCTAATTGAACAATTGGATAGAATTGAAGTGAAGAATACTCAATAGCTTCTGGAAGTTAATTTGATCATTGCCAGCGTCTGAAGATTGATGTTCTGCAGATTCTCCAGTCTCACATTAAGCATAACAAGTGTTTGTCGGCATTTTCTCCCTCGCAATGCTCAACACCCCGAGGCCACGAGCTTCCAGGCCGCCCAACAACATCCCAGACAATTAATAAGTATACCATGGAGTGGCTGAATTGCAGATTGACACCGAGTGACATGTTCAAGCAGAGCCTCTTGCATTTTTCCCCGTGCAAAAGAGTCACACCGCCCAAGAAATTACAGTAAAGCGTATAGATTGACGTCAGATTTTATGTTTCCCCCCGTCATTGTTGTTCAGCGCCTCATTTTCCACGCAATTCTCCCTCAAGACGCGCGCAATGATAAATACCACGGGGAAGATGACGCCTTGTGATCAGTTATGTTGCATCTCCTCTCGCCCCATCTTCTCAATCTATTTCCACGTATCTCACCACAGATTCCGTGGCGAGAGCGAGAGAAAATTCCTGTAGTTCTATTCTGTTGTACCCTCTGAAAATTATCCAGTCACGCTATTATTTCACTGTATATTTTTGATATTATCAACTTCTACGTTTTTTTTTACTCTTCTTCTCCTCTCTCTCTCTCTCTCTGTCTCTTCACCATCTTCACACTCACACATCTCGGGTACATCTCTTTATAACTGAATAACTGTCGCACTATCATATTCTTCTCATCTCAATATGCATAAGATGAAGAAGCCCATGAGACTGTTTGCCTCTCTCTCTTCTCACAAGAAAAATCATTCCCCATATCGTGTGTGTGTCTCTCGAGTCAAGAGATGAAGAGTCTTCTTCTCATGATGAGACACAAGAGATTCAGTGCACTGTGTTTAGCTGTTTTTACGGTTCATAACATCGTGAGACATTCCATCTCCAGACAATCATTCGCGCAACAGATACGCCAAATGATTCTGCCGGAGAGAGACAATTTGCCGGCACAATCAGCAACTATCGTACTCTTGAATGGAGGATAATTGTTACAAAATTGAGCTACTTTACAAAGTAACCATCATTCACGATCATAAAATATGCCATAATACCCATGATTTCACCCGCAATTTTACATTGAAAATACAACCAATCTTTATGGTCTTCTTGGATTTCACGATTAAGTTGATCTGCGGTAGAATTATAGATCAATAGCTTGAAATTCGATTCTCCAAATCTAGAATTGAGAGTCGTTTTCCGATCCTCGATCTCAATTACAACTAACAACACACTAAAATCTGAGCTGCGAAAGAATCTTTGAAGGGTGTTGCAAAAGGCGCAAGTTGCTTTACTGCGGAAACTAGCTGCTAAGATAAGATCATAGGTAAATATAATCCCTGAAACTGCGCCTCAGCAAAATTGATGGGGTTCAATAAATAAGGCAAAAAACTCCACTCAAGATCTAATGATACTTCAAATAACTCACGATGAAATAAACACACTCAATTCACTCGACTCTGTGCGGCTGAAGTGCACACCTTCGAAGATAAATTGACCCCATAGAAATGTTCTATTGGCAAACATTTGCAAACTCCAACTAGCAATCAACTTGGAGTATGTAAGAGTGATGTTTTGCGGTATCAAAAGTATCTATCGACGAGTCAATTTACGGCAAGAATTATCCTCCCAGATTGATAGTTTGATGAGAATTTGCTCTGCTTTCTTTTCCATGTGCGGGAAAGTATTATGGTAAAAATGCAGGAAAAGAAGGGAAGGAAAACTTGCCGCAGTGGTGAAAAGTCTTAAAGGCTGTCGCATTTTGCTGATCCATTGAATACTGGCCATCTCTCTTCGCACTCTCTCTCTCTTCCTCAAGTCTCCGTCGCCCATTGTTCAGCGTCCGCGGCATCTCGGTGTGCTGCAAGAAGTGACAACAGAGAGAGAGAAAAATTGATCCATTAGGTAGCGCAGAAAATATTTATTGTATAATATTTCCCTGCCGCCTTCTTCTCAACAAATATTCATTCTCTCTGACACGCTTGAAAAATAAACACTTTTGCTCACAATTCACCAATTATGCTCTCCATGTTCCCTCATCCATTTGTGGATTTCCTCTTTGCACACTTCTTTTTTTCTTTATGATTCTCCCTATTATTAATCATTGAGCGATTTTTCATCTGTTTTTGCCCTCTCAATTGTTGAACAAATTAGACTCCTTCATCCACTCACTATGCCTCAATTATTGATACATCGTGCGCCCTGCTCCTCCAACCTCATCATCTTCGATGCCCTCTTCTTGGAAACACACACACACACACCTCTCGTTCGCTCTCAAAATGCTGGGCTGAGAGAACAGACCATGAAGTGGTCTTAGACACCGGCATAGCTCACGATCGAAGGGATTCCTCGAGCGCCCATGAGAAATTAGTTCAGCATTCTCTCCCCACAAACTCCTTAGCAATATACCTGTGACTTCTTCAGCTAATCTCCAGCGATTAGCATGAACCCTTCCACACTCATCGACAAGCGCAGCCGCTCTCTCACTCTCGCGAGAGTGCGCGGCAACATAGTGGAGGAACATATGTAAAAGATACACAACATAGTCATTGAAGGGTTCATTGAACTTGGGCGCTGCAAGAGATGCAGGTAACACTTAAACTGATTCACCGTTTTCGTATCGTGTGGCTGACGATGTGCTTGTATTTGCCCTCCTGTGCACATGTTGAAGAGAGTGTGAGAAACGGTATTGAAATGACCTGGAATGTGCTAAATTTTCGTCTTATTCGATTCATTCTTGACCCATAAAGCTGACGCCCAAAAACGCCACTGTTTTCGCCTTGTCCGGAAATGCCTCACGATCCCATCCGTAATTTGCATACACAGCGCGCGCTACACTGAAAATTGCCACAGAAACGTGCCTCGCGTGGGCGTCTTGTGACGTCATGGGGGTCAAATCTATTGCCATAGAAATTCACCACATAAATCTTCTTGCCAACGACCGAAAAAAAATATAGTGACACCCAAAATTTATCGCGAGACCCCAATATTTTCCGGTACTGCAGGCCAGAAAGCAAATAGACAAAAAAAACAACCATCTATTTACACCATTACCCGCATTTCATCCAACACTCTTTCCTCGTGTGGCATTTTATTGTGTACAGAGAAAGTCATCTCATTTTTTTTGGCAATAAACTGTCATAAGTGACAATATTTACAAGCTTCTATATGCATAAAATTGTTGTCTTTCTCCTACTTTATTGCGCTATTCGCGCCCCACCATCGACAAACATCACGAGATTTCTTGCGTACGCGCGATATGTTGAGATGCTGCGCCAACATGAGAGGAAGTTCATATTGCAAAAGTGATTCTCGGCACAAACAGTATTTTTTCGGCCATAGAAATCCATAGAAATCCATAGAAATATAGAGAGAATTTATGAATCAAGTTGGCTCAAGTATCGCTAAACATGAAAATTCACCGAGCAATAATTATTAACTGTGGTGCGTGAAGTTAATTTCATTTCCTATACACTTATTGAGGTTGTTTTACTGGGCGAATAATACACTCATCATCTTATTTAAGGGACATTAAAGATTTATAGAAATTGGAAATTCATGAATGTTGTGATTTTCATCTCTTAACAGATTTCTTTCCACTCTGTTCATCGACCTTAAATGCCTCGCAATGTTTTTTATGAGATGTTAAAACAAAACACAACCAGCTAAAATTCGTGCGAAATTCACCAAATAATCACAACAGACACTGATTATTATTATTTGTGAAACTCTGCACGAATGAAAGAAAACATTGTATCTGTATTCACTTCCTCGTTCTGCATTTTCAATCAAACTCCTCAATCTCAAATTTCCTATCATCTTCAGACAGAGTCTGCGTGTCAATTTTCCTTAAAAAATTCCGCAGCTCCAATTGCTGAAAGTCATTTCACCTTTGTGCAGCCTTGAAGAACTGTGCGCCTATAGATTATTTTCCCAGCTCATGACAAAACTCTTGCAGGAGACTCAAAAATAAAAAGTCCAAAGCCATATTTGCAGTGCCACTCAACTCTGCAAGAACGAGTTTTGCCAGAGAGCCAAAGTAGTTAATTTCACAAACAAACATCATTCTTCTAATGCTGGGCGAATTGCAGCCACAGCTCTCTCGGTCACATTTTGATATGCTTAGAAAATTCTTGGTCAGTTGGGAGCAACTTGAGTGCCACTTTGTGTATGGCCTCATTTTCGCGAACCACTCTTTTTTTCCCCAATCTCTGAAGAGAAAGGCTATTCCTGGAGGTCGTTGGGACTCACTCCGATCGCCACACCAACTGACGCACAAGTGCCGCAAATGAAGCGATTAATGAAGAGAATGGTGTCTACTTTTGCCCTTTAATAGTCCAAAATACTTTTGTATATATAATTCAGTTATTCAAATCATATTCCGTTACTGATCAGCGCGCGATTGTCGATTCTTAATCGACTTTTTCGTTCTTTCTGCACCATTGAGTGCTTTACGGCATATTCTCCACAGTCATTCATTTGATGATCTTCCTCCGGGAAGAGATGTTGGCGAATTTCACACATTTCCATACAGATGGATCACGCGGGAAGAGCTCAATGACTTCTGTTTGCTCTCTTCGCTCCTCCTGCATTCTGTGCCATTTCTCGTGACAAACACACGAGCGCAAATCTCATTTCTTTTTTTTCGGATGCGCAAAAGAAAGACACAAAACGGGTTAAGTGAGAGAGAGAGCATTTCTCCATGCAATCTTCATCTGATGGTGCTCATCTTCTTTATAAAACCAAAAGAAGCACACAGTGATGAGAAGGAGGAGAGAGAGAGAAAAAAAATTAATTCATCGAGATTTGCCACCCGTTAAAAATTACATAATAATACATGTGATTCATTTGGCATGAGAGATTCTGTGTTGTCTTCTCTTCACATCCCATAGAGATCAGCTTCTTCTCTCTTTCCACCTCCTCAGCTCGCCGTCAAGTCATATAATGGAACTGTAGTAATGATTATCGAATCAGTGTAAAGAGATTCAATGTCTGTGGAGAATCCGTTAGTTGGCCCAAAAAGCGATAAAACCTTCTCTGAGACTCTTTTGCCTTCTCTAATTTCTTTACTTTGGCTGTTGCTCTCCATCTGCAACAAAAGGCCACAGAGCCACAGCTTAGACACACAAACACACTCACACACACCGAGTTGGAGATTAGGGGCACATTTTGCAACATTGGTATATGTATTATATGAACAAGAGATGCCAAATGAGCGACCCTTTCTCATTTACCAATTCCAAAATGAAATGCACTCCGCTGACGATGACCCTCTTTGCAGATCCACACACATCATGACATGGAAATATGTAGCCATCGTGATACTATCGATAGTTCTTAAGTTCACCCATGCGAGGATTGCATTTGAGAAGCTCACGGACTTTGATTTCCCCGGCACAACGTACTACAGTGTGAAGAATCTCTCCCTGTACGAGTGCCAGGGATGGTGTCGGGAGGAGCAAGACTGCCAGGCGGCGGCTTTCAGGTAAGAACACAGCAATGCCGCTAATGATTATTTTTGAGAAAGTATCTATATACACATTCCCGCCTCTTCGATTTGGCGAGAATATTCCCATTCCAACCAGATTGATGCGTCTGTTGACTCAGCGGCAAATTACTTTCGATCACTCTCATGATCACACAAAACCTCTGCGCGCGCGCGCGCCCATCAAATTCACTCTCTTCATCGTCCCTTGGCTCAATTAGCCATTCCTTCACTCTTCGATTACCATAACAAACTTCACGCGCTTCCATCGCATAGTTTCCCTTCGCGAGGAATGCCAAGAGACAGCGAAAGCCCTCTGGAGTTGCATTCACCAAGCAAAACGGTCACTCTTGATTATTCATATTGTTAATTAAATTATTTTTATAGGCACACACTTTAGATATTCATCTCTCCCTTATCGCTCTCTCTCTCTGCCGTCTCTAATACACAAAATCAGCATGAGAGCAACATAAAGTTCATCGAACGGTGTCTCCTTGGGAAGAGACTTTACGAGCATCAAATTAAATGCAGCTAAAATTCAAAGCTGTAAATTTTCCACAAACCATCGCAGCTCTCTTCTTCAATTGAGATAGAATCTTTCAGTCTAGCCATAAATTAGTTTTTCATTCTCAGCCATTCGTTCACATGGTGAAAAAGGGACTGTGAGAAGCCTGTAATTTACCATTCTTGTTATCTGCAGATGACTTTCATAGTCATTTGCATGTCTCTTGAGCAACACATCCTTTTGACATACTGAAAATCAATTTTGCACGAATAAATTCAAGAGAATTACACGTCAAATTATTCTCTATGTCTTCAGTGCCTTTCCTCAACCTCACAACAAACTATCTTCAATATCAATTAAGTGAATTCCGCCTATAAAAATCATCTTTTCTGACCGTTTTTATATTGTTCACCAAGAAATTCAATCCTCTTAAAATCCCATTTACTGTAAAAGCTCAAATCCATAAATTCTCTGAGAAGATTTCACCAGCAAAGTCTGTATATTGAGAATAGTGCTGAGTGAATTTATCATAATTTAATTGACACAGCACTTCTATGTATTTTCTATTGTTGGAAAATTAATCATAATTTTATGGTTTTAGCAAAAATTGAGTGCCGCACGCTCTCTCTCTCACCAATTTACATAACGTTCTCTTCCACCACCACAACCGCATCGCGCGGTGAAAACATTCTTTAAGGTGTGTGTTTACAAATGATCATCTTGGTTGGAAATTGAATGTGTGCCTGAGCACATCAAATATTTCACACATTATGTGTCATCATGGACAGTTTGTGGAAAAAAGTAGGTTCCGACCTATTAAATATCCCGCAGACTTTTTTGCACTTAGAAAGTCCCCATTGAGAGACTTCTTGAGGCCGTAATAGCCGTGCCTTATACGGTTTGGCCATACGACGTTTGAATGAGTATCGCGCGCGCACTCTTTGTGTTACTAATAAGCCAATCGTGATTTGTGGTTCTGTTCCTCTCTTCCATATATCGACCCATCATGAAGTTTCGTGGTTAATCCACTGACACCGGACCAAGAGACGCTGTGTCAGCTCCAGAATGACTCCAATGCCCACAATCCCACCGCCATTCCGCAGAGATCCTCCGCCATGTACTACATGGTGAAGGTGCAGCTGCGCTCTGACAACATCTGCATGCGTCCGTGGGCCTTCGAGCGCATCCCCAACAAGATCATCCGCGGCCTCGACAACGCCCTCATCTACACCAGCACCAAGGAGGCCTGTCTCACGTCCTGCCTCAACGAGAAGCGCTTCATCTGTCGCTCCGCCGAGTACGATTACAACAATATGAAGTGCGTCCTCTCGGACTCCGACAGGCGCTCCACCGGGCAATTCGTGCAGCTGGTGGACGCCCAGGGCACGGACTACTTCGAGAATCTCTGTCTGAAGCCCGCGCAGGCCTGCAAGAACTCTCGACTCTTCCAAGTGCCGCGAATTGGGGTGTCAGACGAAAAGGTGGCGCAGTACGTCGGCATCCACTACTACACGGACAAGGAGCTGCAAGTGTCCTCCGAAGACGCTTGCAGGCTGGCCTGTGAAATTGAGACGGAGTTCCTTTGTCGATCCTTCCTGTATCTCGGCCGACCGCAGGGCACAACCTACAACTGCCGCCTCTACCATCTGGACCACAAAACGCTGCCCGATGGACCGTCGACGTACTTGAACGGAGAGCGACCACTGATCGACCGAGGAGAGCCCACTGGACAGTACTTCGAGAATCTCTGCGAGAGTAAGTTCATAATATTCATAAGTTAGATGATGTTGAAAGAACACTCAATTTTGACTCATTCAGAGTATCAATATCATCACCAAGAAGTCCGACTTAGCGGAATCCGGTTGGGTGTTTATTAATGTTGATGAAGTGCAGATGCATCCCATTAATCTATTGAATTTCTCCACACACACAGAATCCAGCATATCATCGCCCACTGGCCAACCGGATTCCACACTGCCAGTCGTCTTTGACACCATTGAAGATTCCACCTCAAATTTCACGCGGACTGACGCCAATTGTGACAAGACAGGCACATGCTATGATGGTAATTATCACTCCTGAGAGCATTTTCCCATTTCGAAGAGAGAGAGAGAGTCAACAAAGTGAATCATTTACAGTTGAGGTCCACTGCAAAGACACCCGAATAGCTGTACAAGTGAGAACGAGCAAGCCATTTAACGGGCGAATTTATGCACTTGGCCGCTCTGAGACGTGCAACATCGATGTGATCAATTCGGACGCCTTCCGACTCGATCTCACGATGGCCGGACAAGATTGCAACACCCAAAGCGTAACGGGTGTGTACACCAACACCATTGTCCTGCAGCACCACTCGATCGTGATGACCAAGGCGGACAAGATCTACAAAGTCAAATGCACTTACGACATGAGCAGCAAGAACATCACCTTCGGCATGATGCCCATTCGTGATCCTGAAATGATCCACATCAACTCATCACCAGAGGCGCCGCCGCCGCGCATTCGCATTCTCGATGCGCGAAATCGTGAGGTGGAGACCGTCCGGATTGGCGATCGTCTCACGTTCAGAATTGAAATTCCCGAAGACAGTGAGTTATTGGGTCAGCGACAGTAATTGCGGCATCAATGAGAGAAAACACGTTGTTCTTTTGCAGCGCCTTACGGCATCTACGCGAGATCTTGTGTCGCCATGGCCAAGGACTCCAAGAGCACCTTCCAGATCATCGACGATGAGGGTTGTCCTGTGGATCCCACCATCTTCCCCGGCTTCACACCCGACGGACACGCTCTGCAGTCCATCTATGAGGCCTTCAGGTTCACCGAGAGCTATGGCGTGATCTTCCAGTGCAACGTCAAGTACTGCTTAGGCCCATGTGAACCCGTGAGTTTCCGCTTTTGCGGTGTACAATCGAATGATACTTCAACTGAGAATTGTTCCTTTGCAGGCTATCTGCGAGTACGGACGCGATTCGATGGAGTCTTGGGGCAGAAAGAGGCGTTCAATTGCCTCCAACAGCACTAGCGGCGAGGAGACCGAGGAGGAGGACATGAACATCTCACAGGAGATTCTTGTGCTGGATTTCGGCGATGAGAAGAACAGTGACTACATGAAGAGCGAAGCGAGTGCAGACTTCGGTGATAAGACAGTGACAATAATTGAGCCCTGCCCCACCAAGACCTCCGTGATGGCACTGACCATCACTTGCATCCTCATGGTGCTGATTTACCTTCTGGCCTTCTTCCACTTCTACGTGAAGAAGTGGCTGCAACCGCAGAAAACCATCATCTAAAAGCATCCCATCAAACACGCAAGCCCGCCTTCGGCGCGGAATTTCATCTGCACGAGACGAATGACACACACACACACACACACTCATCTTAGTTGATAAGAGAGGGACAGAGAGAGGAAGAGGAGTTATAAGAAATATGGGAGAACAAAATGCTAGTTATTTTATAGGAATTTTCCTCTCCTATTCTCCTTTTCACACCCCCCCCCCAGAATTCTCACTCTCTTAATTTATAATAGCAGCGAGACGTGTGCCACACAAATCATCAGCATCACCACCTCCTTTTTCCACCCCCACTGAAGAACAAAACACAATATTAACTACGATTTTGTAATTTCGCGTAGATTCCTTAGTATTTTAGTTTAATGTCCTTTTTTTTGTCAAATCGGGGAAATGAGCATTTTCTAGAGAGTTTGTTTCGATGGTGTTTCTCTTTGGATGGATTAACGATGCCCTTTCTTGCGTGGCACAATCCCACAGGAGACCCGTATCTATTTAATGTGATATTTAAATTCCCCTCAAAAGTAAACATCACACCAACAAACTTTCATAGAGACTGCGGGCTTTTTAACTTACATTTAAAAAAAAAATCATCTTTCATTAATTTTCATCACTCTCTCTCTAAGAATTAAATTTAGTGTTTAGCAGAAAAGTGTCTTCAAATGAATTTATATAAAATGAAACAAAAAAAATCTAACACCCAATAAAAGAATTTTTTGTAGAAGAAAAAAAAACATTGAGAAAAATGGGAATTATTAAGAAAAAAAAAGAATTCTAACGAGACAAATTATAAGTGTAAGTTTAGAAAAAAAAGAGATAAAAACTCATAAATACATCATGTCTTTTCACTCTTTACACTCACTCTATAGCTTTTGCGGTGACTTCAGTCCGAGTTTATTGGCGACGACATCTTCATCCTGTATCGACACTCTGGTGTATTGCAGAAACAATTGAAGTATCTCTGCTTGACTTTCCAGAAGTTCTTCCCATAGTCGAAACTGCAGAGAAGATACCATAATCTTAAATTGCATTTCGATTTTTAGGATTGCAAGCAAGTAAAATCTCACGTCAATTCCTCATTTTCGGCAATGTTTCGCGTGGCGAAGAAGGCGATCTTTGGAAATCGGAGATCGTGATGATCAAAGTAGACTCGAATCGGAATCATGTTGGGATTGCAAGAGTGATTGAAGAATCTGCTCACGTTTCCGTACAAATTTGCGTCGATGCAGTACTGCAAAGTCGAGAAAAAATACACACACACACATATGAGAAATTCAATAAATATCATAGTTTTGATGCTTTCCAAATAATAATAATAATTATTATTATTATTATTATTTATTTCTTTACAATTTTGTAGGGTCTGCCCTTCTGATTAAAATTGCAAGTGATTTGAAATAAAGAAAAGGAAAAGAAGCTAAAGATAGATTAAGCCAATTGAAGGTTAATGAATAACTACGCAGTATTATCAACCAGGAAGTGTCTCCTAATCGCACTGACCGAGATTCTACTAGCGCGAGGGAGTGAGTTGTATATCGACACTCCAGACACGAACAACGTGCGGAAATAAACTTCAGTAGACGAGCTCGGAACCAATAGACTCCGAACCCTGGCCGAGGTGCCAAGCGCCAAGAGCGAGGAGAGGTATCGAGGGCAACCAGTCTCCAGGAGGCGACAGATGAAGGTGACAGCCCTTAGTTTAAGAAGATTCTGAAGATCACACCCGATTAGGACACTACTGTAGGGAGAGATGTGATCTCTGGGCCCAAGACCACAGACGTTCGCGAGTACAGTTGTTGAAGGCAACTGACAACTGCCTCATGGACGCGCTGTCAGCAGCAAAGAAGAGTTCTGCTCCGTATGTGAAATGAGGGATCAAGAGCGACCTGGCGAGAAGGAGTCTGGGTTGTCATAAGGAGTGACATCCCGGAAGCGTCTTAGAGAGTATAGCCAGAAATTTACCTTGCGTCGCAAGGAAGAGACATGATCGGACCAAGTGAATTGAATACCAAACAGTTTGAATGCATGCTCTTTTATTGCTAAATTTTATCTATACATCAAATTTGTGGTCATCATCATTGGATTTCGAATGAAGCTTCATTTTGTGGGATTGTACATGTAATCCACAAGCCTTCCGAAGATGCACTGGTAAATGGGTCCAGTGATGTGGCAAGTCTCCGTTCCGGCCTTGTCTCCGCATCTTTCCATCAATCTCTTGGCATACTCAGGACTGAGATAGGTGCCCAATTTCTCCTGGAACACCTCAGGCTGATAAGTGTCGCCATTCATCATGCCAGATCGCTTCGCGGCGCAGTCAGAGAAGCACCCGAAGAGATTAGTGATGCTGGACAAATCACCATTCTGGATGTTCTCCAAGTCAGCATCAGTCATGCCAACTTCCAAAGCACACGGCTTGATCACCTCCTGACCAAACACCTGCGCAAACCCCGACAGTTAGTCTCGATTTTCAGGAAATTCCCTGCAGGGAAACTTACCTTGCCACACAGACACAAAGTGCAGAAGAAAAAGAACAAAGCGATCTTCATTTTCTTGCGATTTCGGAGAAACACTCACTGCTAACTTACACCTTCAGAGGTAGTTTGAGAAGTGAATGATTGACACTCGAAACACGGACATTTTATACACCACACAAGGATCGTTAATGTAAAATTCAAAAACGAAAAAATGTCCTTGAACAGTCATAATTGACAGTTTGTGATCATTGCGCCTATGATAGTAAGAAATTAAAGGTTTTACAGGGCGTGTGTCACGTAATTTTCCTCTTCCTTATGAATAAGTTCAGTTCTTTACATTCATTACGATTAATAAAATTTTTCTCAGCTTGATATTAAAAGCACCCAATAAAGTGACTTTATGGTAAAAAAAAAAATATAGCAGATGGTTCAACTTTAAATATAAACAAAACATTTATTAGACACTAAACTAAGAAGATTAATAGAAGTGTAATAGTTAGAATTATTTGTTGAAATATAAGACTTAATATTGAGATTTGTTTGACCAGTAATCAATAGCAAATAATGTCTTTCTCCTGATTCAGAATCAGATAACCATGCAAATAAGACATTTGAACTCACATCAGACATGTCGAAGCCGAAGAAATAGCTGTCCACAGGTCTCTTATCCGCTTCCACATTGCTCAACACCTCACCAATATACTCAGCAATGAACGTTCCCTTGGGAATCTCCTTCAAACACCTCACGCCCCACTCTTTCTGATCACCGAGCACATTGAACACCTCCATGGGTGCCTTAATGCCATTCTGGACGACACGATTCTTGCAGACAAGCTGTTGAAAGGCAAGAAATGTGCCTGAGAATTCCCGCCAGCGACACATTGATTAGTAACTTCGCTCACCTTGTTGCATCCGCACACATCGCTGCACTCAAATATAATCCACGGTTCGGCAAAGTTGAAGTCATCAACAAGGCGACCATCTGAAGTGTAGCAATTCTGACTAGATCTCCTGATGCACTGACACAAACCCGTTGTGCAGCTGCGCAAAGATAATTGGGGAATGAGGAAGTGTGATCGCATTTCGTTATCAATCCTCGTAGATTATACTCACTCGTTTGTGCAGTCACACACTTCCGACCGCGCCAGTCGACAGTCCATCTGCACCAGCTCTTCCACCATCACGGGTCTTGTGATGTATCTGAAGTTGGGCAGTGTCGCGGCAGGCAGAACCTCCTCCGAGCGACGCAGGATACTCTTGCGAGCAATCTTCACCATGGCGATGGGCATTGATTCGCGCCCATTCGTCACATCTTGGCACACAACTTGACTCACCAGCGCCACTCTCTTCTTCTGCATCTGCATGTTGAACTGCATTATCCGGGCGCACTGACTCTTCGGATCAGGAATACATCCAATCGCCGTCTCCTCTGAGAAGTTCCTCACGTGCACGTCGGATCCGTTGGCCAGGAGCATGAGACACATCTGTGTGTTGAGATGACGACAGGCGATGTGAAGTGGCGTGTCGCCATTCACATTCTGATGATTGACATCCACATTGGTTTGCAGCAATGGCAGAACAGCGGCAATCTTGTTCGACAGTGCAGCCCAGTGCAGAGCAGTGTTGTCCTCAAAGTCACAAATTGTCGCATCAGCGCCCATCCCAACCAGATAACTCTCGATATTCACATGACCCAGCTCAGCTGCCCACACCAGAGCCGTCCAGTTCCCATGATCCACATCATCGAGAAACTCCCGGAACTTCTTCCCGTCCGCACGCTTCTTGTAGTGCTCTAAGAGGATTTTCATGGCGCGAATATTGCCCATCTTTGCCGCCAAGTGCAGGGCAGTCATCCCATCGGGTCCCTTCTGTGTGATCTTGGCGCCATATTGCAGCAGCAGCACGAGAATGTCAGTCTTGTTTCCATTCACTGCACAAATGACGGCCGTCTGAAACTCCTTGTCCAGCATGTCAATGAACTCCGGCGCGGAGAAACGACAGAGAATCAACTGGGCAACTTCCACACTCCCATGGAAGGCGACAAAGTGCAGGCATGAGCCGAAGCCAAACTCCTGACTGGGCGCCGTGAAGTCGAATCCCTTCACAATGAACTCCGCCACGCGATCCACATTGTCACTTTTGATGGCTGCCTGGAGATTTTTGGCACTGAGAGCATCCGGAGGCAGGGAATCTGTGCCCTGTTGTGACACTCTGATGAGAACACTCATGATGTGCTCAGGAATTGATCTGCTCACTTCTTGCGCCACAGACTCTTCTCCTGACATCTGTGAATCATTCATTGCCACGCTGTTCATTGTTTTTGAGCATCTTCTAGAAGTAAAAATCAAAGAATTACTCTCATTATCTCTCATCAAAATCACAGGCAACTTACTGGTAAGTCTTCTGACTGGGATAAAAGACAATCCTGTTGTCACACTTCAATTCAATCCTCACTTCTTCACACTCGGTCAGTTCTCCGCAATGGAGACATCGCACTTGATCGCTTCTTCTGCCTTCCTCAAGAACACAATCGCGATGAAAGAAGTGATTTCTCGGACAGAGCAAGACGGCGCCCTGCGTGCAGAAGATGCCGCATCCCGAGCAGCAATTGTGACTCAGGAGGCGCTTCAGATGACTCTCACAGAGCACCATGAAGCAGGCTCTTGTGCTGGGCCGCCGAATGCAAGTGTTCTCGTCCACTTGATTGCAGCAGCCCACGAATTCTGACTCGAACTGATCCACGGCATTGCAGAAGAGCACATCCCCATGTCCGTGTGGATAGAAGCGAGTATCTTCCTGGCACAGACACAGCATCGGCGCCACTGGTATCTCAGGCAGGGAGATTTTCTGGTCGGGCTCCTCTTGACTCGTGTCAGGTTCCACATTAGCAGCCGTGGTGCGAAGTCCCAGCTTCTCAAAATGTTCTGTTTTCCTCGTCAACTCCGCCTCTTGTACTTGTCCGGGTATTTTTTCGCGCGTTGACGTCTTCCTGTCACGCGTGGGCGTCGTGGCGAGACTCTCGCGCTCACGCCACAGGGCTTCGTTAACCTTCACGCGGGTGTTGTGGATCTGAAATCCCCGACGAAGGCGCTTGTTGGCCAGAATCTTCTCCGTGGGCTTCACTCTGCGCGGCGGACGCTGACTTAGCAGCGTTCCTTCAGGCCGTGTCGGCAAAGAAGTCACCTTCTTGGGCGTCTTCTTCACCACCACGGATTCTGACTTCTCTGTGGATCTTCGAGATGTCCGCCGCTCGAGTTTCACAGGAGTTCCCTGGAAAATCTGCATGCTTTCGGGCTTGATGTCAATCAGATTCACTGAGCAATCACCAGCGATGTAGTTCACATGGATGTTGGTCTTCTCCTCAGCCTCTGACACATTACTCTTCTTCCGCCGCAGATTCCTCTCCAGGCGACTCAGCTTTATCCGGGCGCGACGGAGCTTCTTCAGGCCGGACGAATTGCCGACAGATAGGGGATTGCGGAACACCTTGACAGGCTGATAAGTGGGTGTTCCGTCGTCCTGGTCACCTTTCAGGTCCTTCTTCTTGCTGGAGGCGTACTGATTGTGATGGAGACTGCGCCACTTGAGCGTCCTGTCCCCATTCAAGTCTATTTTCACCTCCTCCGCCTGATAGTTGAACGTCGATGACATCTCATTCAGCAGACTGTCGATAAATTCCGCCATTTCCGCTGCTTGTCCGTTCGCCAAAAATCACTCAGTAGACACGAAAAGCTCGCGGGTAGTCTAATAAACACAGGAAAACATCCTTTGCCAGATAATTAATTGCCCTTTTTTCACTCTCTTCACTGATCGCTCTCGCAATGTTTTGACGTTTCCAGTCACTTCCAGGCTCTCACGCGCGAGAGCGCTCGCGACTGGAAGTGGCACTCGATTAATCGGTCGATTTATATCGAGGAGGGCGAGAAAAAATCTGTCAGTTTCAGTGTTGTTTTGGAGTCGCGCACTGTCCATATCGCGAATAATTGCGGATAATGCAATATTAGCTGGCTTTCTCGCACCAGAAGAGCTGCCCAGAGTCCGAATCCCACGCGATAAGGTGTGCTGTGTGTGCTGGTGAGGTGCTGCTCTCGTGCTATTCCCGGGCGAAATCCAACGGCGTAGAAAGGTGCATTTATTGATTTTCGAGGGCGATGCGGGACTTGGCTACCAAAATGGCTGAACTGAAATTCGAGGCGCCCCTGGCGCAGTTCGAGGAGACAGACGAGTGGGGCCCCCTCGACTACCAGTCCACCAATCTGGCCAACTTGCGGCCTCGCCTCACCAATCGCGACCTCGAGATGAATCTCAAGGAGAACGGGAACGTGCCATCGGAGATTTGTGCAGAGGAGGAGACGCCCGCACTGCCGGAAACCACCTCCTCGGCGGTGAATCTCATCCTCAAGGAGAATGACAACTTCAATGAGGCCTTCTCCGGGAGCCTCGAGGATCTAGTCAACACCTTCGACGAGAAGATCACCAAGTGCTTCGGCAACTATGAGGAGTCTGTGGCCAATCTGGCGCCAGTGCAGATCAGGAGTCAGGAAGACATCATGAATGAGTGCCAGTGAGTGACATTATGAGTAGTCTCTTCCTAAAATAGAGCGTGTGTCATACACTCTGTCCATTCCATTCCATGAGCTCATGCTCTACTTTTCACTTTCTTTTGGGTGTTTTAATGGGAAGTTTTTTTTCCGCAGGATGTGGTGGACAATCACTGGCAACTTCGGCAACATCCTCCCGATTGACTGGAGCAAGTCTTTCACACGCCAGATGCACATTCCCACACTGAATCTAAACGATAAGTCGCAGGACAAGAGCGAGAGTGAGGCGAATGAATTGTGTTCAGAGGACGAGGCGGTGGCGAATGATCTCGATATGCACACGCTGATCCTCAATGATCTGGCCAGTGACACGGTGGAGCCGATCAAGACGGCCGAGGAGGTGATCAAGGAGATTGTGGACATCATGGACGAGGTGTCGTCTATTGAGGACGAGCCGCCGGCTGAGGTGCGCCTGGAGAAGACCAAAGAAATCTTCGGGGAAATCTTCTACGAGGACAAACTGAAGACGCTCACCATCTCGCAGCTCAATGATCTCTACATGGAGATGGAGGTGCTGTTCCGTGACTACTCGGAGACGTTGATTGCCGAGCTGGCGGCCAGGGATGAGTTGGAGTTCGAGAAGGAGCTGAAGAACTCCTTCATATCACTCCTGCTGGCGGTGCAGAATCGCCGGCGACAGTATCACACGGAGAGAAAGCGCGACAAGAATCGACACGGTAAAATGACACACATTTCCCCGCGGGAGAGTGTGCCTCAAATTGCTAACAATGTCTCTCTCAATCTCTTGTTCTGCAGACCCTGAGCCCAAATACCTCACAACGGTGATTCCATATCACATGGATGACGGACCACCGCCGCATCATACTCTTCAGATTCTCATCAAGAGTAAGTCACTCGTTGTTCTTTATTGACACAAATTCACTGGCAAGAACAAAGACAAATTGCGTGGGCGCGTAATAGAATGAAAAAAAAAGAGAGACCCAGAAAGTGGGAGAGATTTCTGCGTTTATTCTCAGCTGTTTGCTGCGTGTCAATGTTTACATAATCAAATATTTGTCCACTGAGCAATTCACTATTTAATTAATGCATCTGTAAATATTTCTCCAGCCCATGATTGTGCAATGTGGCAATGTGAAAATGCCCACTGACACGCGTTCAGAGGCAATTTTGAGAGAGTGATTTTTATTATTTCATCCCACAATGACCATTAGAGACTTTATTATGGTGATTTTATTGATTTACACAAGTCGCGAAAGATAATTTAGTCCAATAAAAGCATCATTCGCTCTCTCTCTCTCTCTCTCCACACAATTGTGCGAAGTTAGAAAGTGTTTTTGGACGAAGTGGGGAATTTGCAATTTTTTTATTGCTATTATTAATGCACTTCGTGATGCTTCTGCACTGGCATGAACAAAATGTTCCTGGTCGAAGTGGAACATGAGAGAATCATAATAAATTGACGCTCTGCAGTTGGAAAGATCTCGTGCAGGAAGTGGGCATTTAATGGAATTAGCATAGCATTTAGTGGGTATAATTCACCCTCATTCACTGATGGGGAAAAATCGAATGAGAGAGGAGACAAAGCGCGGTGATAATGTCATGTCAAAAAGGTGAAGAATGAAAGGTCAATTTTGATGCATTGACAGAGTTTATTTTGCCATATTTTCACTCTGCTGATTATTGCATGAATACAGAAATTTGTATCAATAGCAATGTCATACTTTAAGGTTAATTGATTTAAATTCAGCGATAACTGATTTTTCTCTTAATCAGTGAAAAGCACAATAGAATCGAACGCAATTTGGGTCTGATAATTTTTCAATGTAAAGCAACAATTTCTGGGTATTCGGATTAAAAGACCAGACTAAATTTCTGGTTAGGCAATCTTTTGTGTTTAAAGAGAGGCGGAGCAATTAAGTGGGCGGAGCCACTGGGAGTTTTTCCCTCTAATTAAATTGGGAATTTATTAATCAATTCATGTTGAAAATTTCGACGAGTGCCTCGAAAACTATGAAAAGTCGATTTATCATAGTTTAGTCAAAAATTCCAATAAATACTGATAAAATGAACTAAAATATTTACAAAATAAAAAATTCTTTGCAATATTTACACTTTAACGGACGATTTGAAGGCTTTTTAAGATAAATTTGGCAAATTTTGCAGCAATATTGAAGCGAAAACTTGAAAATGCTTTGCTGAAAAAATGCGTTTTTGGCTTTTCATAGTTTTCCATTCACCCGTCGAATTGTACAAGTATAAAAGCACGCAAGAGTAATTGGTAGGTTTAGATTTGTGAAACTCAGAATGCACATTGTTCTTGTGCTTTTTCCCATTAAAATTAAAATAAATCTTTTATTTCATTTCACCTCTCGCTGAACTGTAGCTTCAATAGTGTGATTATTTGCTAGTCTGCAGGTTAAAAGAAGTTATTATAGTTACTATAATGGGTGAGGATAGGCTTTCGACTGACGCCCTTGAGAGAAAAAAAAGGAAGGGAGGGAAGGAAAAAAATAGAAATCTCTCGTGTACAAAGTGTGGCATTTTGCCGGTGAAAAAGGGCAATAATAGTGAATTCTTTGTGTGTGGCATGGCATGAAATAGCGTTGGCAAAATGTGTAAAATATGTTGTGTGTCTCGCGTGTTTCACTACAGTTATAACCGCACCTCAATTGGGTCTCTTTTCACTGTGTGGCGCATTTGGTCGCTTGCAGAGGGAGAGAATTTCCAGTGAAATTTGATGCAACTGGCACGGAAGGATTTTGTGTCTCACTGTTTGTTCTTTCTTGCAGTTCTCAAGGCAATAAATGAAGACAACCCAACGGTTCCCACTCTCCTCACAGACTATATACTCAAGGTGCTGTGTCCGACATAGAGAGTGACTGCGGAAGAAGGGCTTTTGGGATTGTGTGTGCTGGAGGAGTGTGAATCGCAATTGTGCTATATTAATTATGTTTAAGAAGTCACAAGGCTTTTGGGAGGAAAGTGCAAAATTGTGGCAATATTGAGGCCGAAATCTGTCCGGATGACGAGGCTTTCTTCTGCCCATTTCTTCCTAGTCACAATTTGTCAATCACTTGATACGCTTGGGTGCTTGATTTACTGCCAGTCTATTAATTTATCTCTCTTTCTCGCTCTTGTTGAAAATGGATTGAATGCGTTGAGTCTCAAAGAGTGGCGGAAGAATTATTGTCATCTGGATGGGTTTTATTTTCTTTCTTTCTCTCCATTAAGTTTATTTCTCCTTTTGCACTCTGAAAGGTGCGCGCGCGCATATGCTTAAAGAGAAATTGGCTTTGAAGATCATGAGAATTTTTGGTAGAGGCGCAAAAAGTAAAAAAAAATGCTGTTCTTATAGAAAAAGAAGAATGCAAGTGAGAGATTTCTTATATAAACCAAAATTTCATCCCTTTCATGTTGTATAATCTCTCGATATTAAGTCACTGACGGAGTTCAGTAAACTCTTTCTCTCCTGATGTGATGTAGAGAAAACACCCCCCTCCCCCCCCCATTGAAGAGTAATTTCTACATGTATATTATGTAATTGTATCATATAAACATTTATGTACTTGTACAAGCTTCGGAGCACTTTTACATGATTTCACAAAGAAGATAAAGGAGAAGGAAATGCGAGAAGCAGTCAGAGGAGGAAAAAATGTGAGACATTTTAACGTGATTCCTTTAATTGATATAAATTAATACAAATGCAGTAAATAATAAAAAATCAATGGTAAACTTCTTAACTCTTAATAAGAGCTTCTTATATTTTTCACTCTTTAATCAAACTCTATATATTATATATACGAGAGAGTTTTTTTTTTATTATATATTTTTATATATTCTTTGTTGCAATTTAATGTTTATTTTGACTTGTTTTTTTTTTATCAAACACTCTGACTTTTTTATTTTACAATTATTATTTTTTTTGTCGTGAGAAGAGCAAAAATGTTAGGTCGATGACTCGAAATAAATGTGTAAAATTTCGTGTTTTAATCAACTTTAGTAACAGAAAGTGACTAAATAATATTCATTGAAGTTGTATGGAAAGGAGAAGGAAAAATAGATGATGTGAAGAAGGATTTTTCTGTAAAATTCTTGTAATGCTGCAAGTGAATAACGAATAAAAGCTTTGAAAGTATTGCCATAGGAATGCTAATGGTTGTTTTTAATCTCAGTCGTCTCAATTCTTCGACGAAAAACCACCCAGATTAGTGTCTTTCTGGTCACGAGGATTGATTTATCTGGAGACGCCAATGTTTGTTTGGAGGCTGTGCATGTGAAAAAAGTGGCAAATTTTCAGTTGATGAGATATGGTAAAGATTCCCTGCTGTCCCGAGATAACCCGGCGGCAGCTGGAAGATAACCTGCTGGAGATTTGTGGCAGAATCCGACACAACTGGCCACAGTTTCGTGCTGAACGATGACCGAGACGGTGCTTCTGGCTTACTCTGGCGGCCTGGACACGAGCTGCATACTGCTGTGGCTCCTGGAGAAGGGCTACGACGTCGTGTGCCTGATCGCGGACGTGGGTCAGGATGAGGATTTCGAGGCGGCGCGCAGGAAGGCCCTCAAGATTGGCGCCAAGGAAGTCGTGGTGGCGCAAGTCAAGGAGGACTTTGTCGTGAACTACATCTTCCCGGCCGTGGCCATGGGTTTGCTGTACGAGCGGCGCTACTTGCTGGGCACTTCCCTGGCGCGTCCCTGCATTTCGGCGGCATTGGTGGAGTGCGCCAAGCAGCGCGGTATTCGGCTGATTTCGCACGGAGCGACGGGAAAGGGCAACGATCAGGTGCGCTTCGAGCTGTCGGGCTACGCCCTGCTGCCGGACATCCAGGTCATCGCGCCCTGGCGCATCGACGAGTTCTGCCAGCGCTTCCAGGGCCGCGAGGACCTCCTGACGTACGCCCAGGCGAATGGCATCGAAGTGGAGGCCACGCCAAAGGCGCCCTGGTCGATGGACGCTAACTTCATGCACATCTCCTATGAATCCGGCGTCCTGGAGAATCCCAACCACGTCGCCCCCGAGAGTCTGTACAAGATGACCGTTGGCCCCAGTCAGTGGCCAGACAAGCCCACCATTCTGGAGGTGGAGTTCGCCAAAGGCTTGCCCGTGGCGGTGATTAACGCCACCGATAAGAAACGCGTGACGGATCCCGTGGCGATCCTGGACCTTCTGAATCGCATCGGCGGCCAGAATGGCGTCGGCAGGATTGACATTGTGGAGAATAGATTCGTGGGATTAAAGGTGAGTCTAAAGATTACCAAATAATACTGATAAGGAATAATTAGGTAAACAAATTCCCCAATTAATTAAATGCCATTTAAGTGAGTTGGGTAGAAAAACAGCTATTTTTAGCACTGATAGGAAATGAGAAGCATAATAAACAGCGATAAAAGCTTATTACTGAATTAAGCACTCTTAAGATGAAGGTAACCATTGAACATTATTTAATGAAAAATACTCAGATTTTACTGTTTAATCGAGATTTACATTTGACCAAAGGATATTTCTCTGAATTCTCTGAATCTATTAAACCAAAAGCGATTTCCCAATGCTCTTTGCAGTCTCGCGGCGTCTACGAAACGCCTGGCGTGAAGATCCTCTTCGAGGCGCATCTGGACTTGGAATTGGTGTGTCTGGACCGCGAAGTGCTGCGCCTCAAGTCCTACCTGTGCGATCGCATGGCGGATTTTGTCTACAACGGCTTCTGGTTCTCGCCGGAGGGCGTCTTCGCGCGGCGCTGCCTTGAGCAGTCGCAGGAACACGTCTCAGGCCGCGTGACCATGGAAATCTTCAAGGGAGTGGCGCGCCCGATCGCGCGTCGCGCCGTGCGTGGGCTGTACAACGAGGAGCTGGTCTCCATGAATGTGCACGGCGGCTACACGCCCGCGTCCGCCGGCGGCTTTATCGAAATCCACTCGATTCGCCTGAAGGAGTTCAGCAAAGCCTTCGGCGCGTTCAAGTAAAGCCCAGAAATAGCTTCATCATCTTTATTCTCTGACCTTTTTCTCTTCCTTTCTTTTCTCCCTTTTTGCAATATTCACTCGAACATGCCTTCAAATATAATTACAATAATTGTCATCTAATCGCTAAAACTTGTAATAAATGGAACGTTTGTTAAATAGTTGTTTCTCCTTTTCCTCTCTCGACTATATAGTGCCACAATCCTTATTCCAACCGAGTTCTTGTGACTCGAAATATTGCCAACGATCTTTTCTTTTCTTTCTTCTTCCTTAATGAAAATCTCTAAACTTTCGCATGCTTCTTCAATTGCTATTATGAAAAGTTGAAGAATTTTTTTTTGTTATATGTGAAAAGCGAAGAATTTCTTAAGAATATTTACTTCCTCTAAACACGACTTTCGTCTTTTATCCACTTCTCAAAATGTAATCATCATTTTTTTTTTTTGGTTAACATCACAATAGCAGATTAATAACACTAATAAAATGTTTTCTTGTTGCTCTTTCATTTCTTCTGTATAATTGTAAGTATTTAATTTTTATATATATACTCGATTAAATACTATGAAGACAACTTTTTACGACACTCAATATATGCATCATCTCATCTTTTAAATAGTTGTTTAATTGATTGATTTTTTTTTTGGTGGAGTATTTCTGATCACTTTGTTGGCGTGATGATTTGTTCGATTTTCTTGCATTTTATTTATCTTCTTGTATTCAGAAGTTACTCCAATTTTTTTTGCTTACTTTTTTTTCACTCTTTCTCTACTTGTAATTTCTTTTTCCTTTTCTTTATCATCGACAAAAAAAATGGTGCTTCATTATTTAATTGTATAATATGATTTGTTTTTATCATCAAACTTCCTCCTCCCTTTGCCTCTGCAATGCTTTTTTTTTATGTAAATGACTGAGAATATCGATTGAATAAATTTTTTTTAATCAACTTTACAACAAAGAAACACACGCAGAAAATCATGTGAAACTTTCCAGTGAGTAACAATAAATTCCCAAAATACTGGTGGGATTTTCAGCTTCTAATTCTATAATTAGTTCACTGTCATTTTTATAGATTAATATATTGTAAAGCATCTGTGTGAATTCACTTCAAAACTACCCGAAAAAAAGCTGAAAAATCACCCGTTGAGATGTCATCAATCCATTGATTAAATATTATTAAATTGTGAAAGCTTCTGGTACTCACTCAAGAGCTTCTTGCAATTTTCAGCGAACGCGTGCGCGCGCATCCTGGAGAAACAGAAATAACAGAAGGACACACACACTCACACACAGATATAATACTTTGAAGAGGAGCAAAACGTGGATGAAGAGGGATTAATTGACGACTTAGTCCTCCTTGGACAGCGAGCCCAAGTCACTGAGAAAGATCTCCGGCGTGAGGATGTGGGACGATCCAATGATCACCTCCCAATTCTTCTGGTTGGCCGTCACCTCATACGCACAGCGCATCTCGGAGAAACTGGCGCCACCCACAATGAAGATGATCACGCGCGGCACATTCTTCACGGCCGCCTGAGTCTTGTCCTTGTGCCAATGTCCATAGCGAGCACTCGTGGGCGCATGATAAGTGGCACTCTGCGAGCGCCCGGCGAGGAATGGAAAGTGACGAGCGTCCAGCTTGTCATCAATTGCATCCTCCATGATATCCTTCACCACCGGTGTCCATCGGGACATCTGATAAGTGTGCTCGGTGATTCTCTCCTTCCTCGGAATTGTGTACTTCTTGCGGTTACCCTGCAAAACATCACGCGCGTGAATTGTTTAAGAGAAGAACTCCCAATTGGTGTCCATCACACTATCAATACTCACATCTGGATTCACACTGACACCCAAGAAGTTCAAATTGCGCACCATCTCCTGCTCCTTCTGTCCAATTTGTGCGTGAGTGAAGAGCTTTGAGAGATTCTCCTCGGAAATACCATTCTTCACCATCACATACAGTGCAATGATGCGCACTTTGTCATAGTTGGAGACACTCTGGGAGAAGAGACAAAGCCAACAAATTAGCACAAAGAGAGCATTGATTTGGAAACAAGAAATGAGTAATTCATCAAATAAGTTTCCCGAAGCACTCACAGTGTCGAGGAGAACGGGCACGATGTTCCGCATGTGATCCTTGATCTTCTCTCCCTCAGCGTCTGTGCCCATGGCGAGGTCCTGCTCCACGCGGCACAGTTTGTCCACGAAGCCCTGGTAGGACTTCATGCAGTCCTCGGCGAGATGGAGATGAGTGGAGTACTTGGACAACTCCTTCTGGTACTGTGGCATCTTCTTGATCATCTGCGACAGATCGCGCATGGACTGCTTGTCACTCTGACTCATGCGCTTCGACTCGGTGAACTTCTTCAGATTCTGCGTGACCGCCGTGCTGACCACGGCGATATGCTGATGCCTCAGCTCCACCCACAGCTCGTCGTTCTCATCCAGCAGCACCTCCTTGTCCATTGCATTTGGTGACGGCTGATATTTGTAAACATCATTGACAATCGGAAGCAAATCGTACGCCATGGCCTGAAGCGTGAGCTCGTGCAAGAGCGGCGAGACACAATCGAAGCCACGATCGAGTATGACAAGTTGTGAGCGTGACTTTTCCGGGCCTTCGCCCATCGTTGGCTCGTCCGCCTTGTACGCGTCCAACTTCTGCTGCACCAGCTGTGCCAGCTCCACATTCCTGTCCCAGTCGGAGCGATAGCGCACCAACGGATACTCGCCCAGGGTGGCGCACAGAGTTGCCACTTGCTCAGCGATCCTCTCCATGTGCGCCACCCGAGCCGAGGCCAGGCTCGGCGAATACAGACACTGAAAAGTGTCCGGCGAGTCCAGCGAGAAAACTTGGCCCTCATATGGCAAGAACGCAATGTTGATCTCCTTGAGCGTCTTGATCTTGCGCGCGGCGCACGATTTGCACAGATCGTTGAAGAGCTCCTCAGGACACACTGTGGATTAGTGAAAAAAAAAGTGAGGAAAATGTTGTGTTAACGAGCGTCTTTCAGCCTGGGGAAAAACCATCTTTTCCACAATAAGAATATTCTCTTTTATTGTTTTCAAAGGCCAAATTGGAGGATTAAATTGCTGAAAAAATCACATTCAGCAATTTACAACTCCGTGCGATACAGTTCCGTCCAAGAAATGCTAATGCACACCATATTTTCGTGCACAGAGAATTAAGCTCCGCCCTCTCGAATGCTCCACCCATTGAATTTACCATTTCCCACTTCTGCAACTTCTTGTCACAAAAAACACAGAGAAAATCAGAAGGAATACACACAAACCAAAGCAACTTTGTCCCTCAGGAAAATATGGGATGCGTGAATATTTCTTATACGGGTCTGTATCATAAATTCCAATAAACAATTTCTAGTTCAACATTGAACTGATGATCTTTTTTTTCTTTTCTCTTATTCAAAAGTATATAGATTTTTCTCTCAACTTGAGAGAAGAACTTGTAAAAGGCAACAAGATAGAGTTATCAAAGGACTTACTGCTTAAGGTGTGTTCTTTTTACAATATTAATTCACCTGCAAGAACTACGATTTATTTTGTATACTCAGAAAGCACGCTTTTTTGCTGCTTCAAAATAAAGCGCATAAATCGCCTCTAATGTGAATTTCTATATGAATAAAATGTTCTTTTTTATCCACAAACATGGAACTTCAGAGCAAAATCTACATATGAAAGAATGACTTGTTAAGCATTTTCCATCAAAGTGTATTATTGTGGCTCTTCTAGAAACAGCGATGACTAATCCCAAGACAGATCGATTGCCTACTGATTGAATTCGCTAATTAAATCATGTCCATTTGCGAATACACTCGCCATTCGTGTGTTTAGATGCCAAAAAAAGGTCAAATATAAATCGATATATTAGAAGACTTTTAAGGCTTTATTTGTTCAACTAGAAATAACTCTCTAAACAAAAGGATATATTTCTTTTTCTTTTTTTATTGCGAAAAAAAAATCAATAAACGACGAAAAATCTCTTGGAAGTTCGCCAATTTATTGTTGAATATATTTTCTATAATATTGTTATGAAAGCAATAATTGTTGGGTCCAAACATCCAATCAAAACTCAAAATGTCGTGTCTTATGGATAAGAACTTAGAGAAAAATTTAAAATGATAAATTCTACAAAATCTACTCAGGAAAAGAGACAATTTATCCTTCGGATAATCTGCCTCTGTCCATTGAATAAGGCAACAAGTAAAATGAAAAGCATAAGCAGAACTTCTCTATGGAAGAATCATAAAAACCTATTCGTTAACAAGCAAGATTCATTTCGGCACAGCTGATGTTCTTTATCAAAGCTTCTCACAGACTTCATTATCTTTCAGTCAAGTAATATATATATATTATATTGTAATTGAATCACGAGAAAATGTCTGGTAATGAATGTGGATTCTTGCGAATTGGCATCCCAGTTGTGATGGGCAGAGCGTGAATATCCTTACAAATCATCACATTTAACTCCAGATACACAGAGAGAGAGTGAATTCAGGAAGATAGGAAGAAAGACAGAATTTGTGAAATCATTATATAGATAACAGTTAAGAAGAAAATTGTGTTTCATAGCAAATTGGAGGAGAAAAAAACGCCCCGCGTTGCCCTGAATCCGCTTCTGAACCGCATTTTGCTGTGAACTTTTGCTTCTGGCACTTCTTCTACGGAAATCCTACCTTCAGTGAAGTAGACATGAGCCGCTTTGTACATGGGACGATTGGGATGATCGAAGTCCCTCATCAGCGCTCGCACGGACTCCTCAGAGGGTGTGATCAAGTACACACCCTCCATTGTGGGCAGAGGCTCGCGCTTCTTATGGATGTCCTCGACGACTGCAAGGGGAAGAGAACAGGGTCAGACCACTGACAAGACTCCTGGGCGTCTTGGAGAGGACTTACGCGTGATGCCCTCAGCGCTGAGGTCGTGCATCTTCGTGCAGGCTGACACCATCCTCATGGCCAGCTTGTCCACCACCAGCACACGCCATTCCACGGCCTGTGCCTTGCCAGCCTGCGCCTTCTTCGTGGCCGGACCCTTGTAGCGAACCACCTCGTTCATGATCTCTGCAAGAGACAAGGAAGAGTCTTCGTAAGTCCAGGAGTCACACTCTGTCCAGACATTGCGAACAGGTCAGAAGCCGAAGATGACTCATTGCTCTTCGGGAAGATTCTAATCCAGTCAAATCTAGACTGGGAATCTGGGTTTTTTTTTTCACTGGGAAAACATCTGGGAAAGTGCTGGAAAATGGATCCATTTGGAAGCCCAGCAGCCATTCCCATAGCCTTGAGTTCACCCCATTCCGGGAAGCCACCTCGGGCACTTCTTACACATCTCCCAAGCGCATCCACATCACTATCAAGCTCTAATTAGCGGGGAGAGAGAGTGAAATACATATCAGAAAGTGAAAAAAAGAACCGCGCTGAGGAGGAAAATCCACTGAGGTGTGTCATAATTAGTCATCTCTGTTTTGCCCTGCAATCTCTCTCCAATTGTCTTCCCTTTTAATTCTTGCTACTCACTTTGCCCAACTTGCACTTTCAACGCCATCTCGTTGCCCTTTGCACTTGCCTATGCGCAAATTTTCACTTGAAATTTCACCACTAACTCACGGGAAAAGGCGAAAATTGTGAATTATTGATTTTTCCTCCAACTTTTCTGGTGTTATTTTGCCATTATCTGCAGTGTTGCCCGACTCGACTGCAGATTCCACAGTTGCCATCTTGACGCATGCGCCGGTTTGAATGACAGCAAAACATTTTCACGTGTTCGCGCGTGTTGTGCATCTGCAGAGGCAAGAAAATGAGTGAAATCACGAAGAAAAAGCAGCGAAAGCGCAAGAATGAGGATGAAGATGGTAGTGCAGTGTCTAAATTGCCAAAAAGTGAAGAAAAACCCACGCCGCAGCGGAAGAAGAGTGTGAAATTACTGGTGAAAGAGTTCCGGAAGAAGCTGCAGGAAGATGACTTCATTTCAGGTATATTATCCCTTAATGTGGCCAATTTCCCATTCTCATAGGTTCTCTGTGTCTCGCTCTATCAGATTTTCACAACTTCTACAACCTCGCAACGGAAAATCCTGCCATAATTCAGGAGTATTTGGAGGTTGGAGGACAACCTCTTGAGATTGTGGAGTGTCTTGGGAAAATCGACAAAAACTCCCTGGATCACATCAGCTGCATCTTCAGCGTCCTGCAGCTGGTTCTCATTGAGATTCTCTCCCAATCTACACAGTACACAACAATTGCCATCAACGGATGTCGATTTTTGCTGAACAAGCAACGAAGTTGCGTGGAATCATTGCTTGAGTCGCATGCAACTAATCATCGGAAGATCGCCCTCAAAGTCCTCACAGCCATCGTGACGGTGGATTCACGGATGGGATTTGACGTTCTGAAGCTCTTCCGGAGTCACATTAACAGCAGGAGTCTGGAGGAGCGCTTCGCCAGGCCGAGAAAGGAGGAAATTAATCATCCGGAGAGTAGTTTGAGGACAGCTTTCACTCACTTTGTGCTGGCATATCTTGTGGAGGGCAATAGCGTGCTGATACAGAACATCCTGGACAGAATGGAGCTCCTGGTGGCTGTTCTCAGGGATCTGCAGTACGATAGTCCTGAGAACATTGTCCTGGTGTTGGGAACTCTCCGCAATTTCGTGCTGAAGAAGGTGAGTGTGTCGAAAACACAGAAGTTTCACCTCTTTTCAGCGGAGATAGTCACTAATCTCCTGGAATTGTACAACTGGAAGGGATCAGCAGCCTTCCTGGCCCTTGCCAACAATCAGAGTACTGACAGTGTCATTCCAGAGGTGAAAGATGTGGAAATTGTAAGTTCAGCGGTTCACGATTTCCTGGTGCTTCTTCTCACATCCAATAAGCACGGAATTGTTGTGCAGAGTCTGGGGAATAGGAAGAAGAAGAATTACATACCGAGTATAGTGCTAAAGAATCTAGAGAGACCGTGGAACAATCGTCTGCATGAAACTCTGGCCATTAGAGTGCTGAAGGCTTGTCCTGAGCAAGTGGAGTTCTTCCTGAGAGCAAGAGCGCGTGTTCTAGAGAGTGAACACTCAGATGGACTCAAGTTTCTGGACTTTCTGGTGACATTGATCAATTCCCTGAGCCCCAAGATCATTGAGAAGGTAACTGAGAGTGTCGGAATGGCAGAAATGTGTGGTTTCCTGAAGAACATTTGCTTTTCTCCTGAGATTCTTGAGAAAATCCGCAGAAAAATGCAGAGAAAACTCACATTCCAAGTGAGATTGAGTATCACTAAGCTCTTGATGGCTATGCTTTCCCAAAGCAGCAACTATTTAACTCATTTGAGTGAACTTGAGATGTTCCAAGACTTTGAGATGAAGATTATCAAGGCTGATCTCTTTGATCACATTCTCAGCAGATTTCCAACGATGGACGCTATCACAATGTCTCTGTACAAGACAATTGATGAGCAAAAGACACTGAATAGTGAAGGAGTTCTCAAACATTTGGAAGCTACAGTTGATCTTCTGACCATTGCTCAGGAAATCATTCCCACTTTTATTGACAAGACGACGTCATTAATCAATTACATGCAATTCATGGAGCCTCTGCAGGAGGATCACTCCAGAATCCAGTTGAAGATCATTAAACTCATCTTAGCGATGGATCCGCAGACGATTTCGCCGGGAACAGCGCTCTTCAGCAATGTCATGACGTCTTTCCTGAACATTTACACTCTCGAGGGTAAAGATGAAGGCCAAGAGGTGGAGATCTTGCTGAGGAATATCCTCTTTAGCACCAGATTGTTTGACAATGGTCCTCTTGAGATTGATATCTGGCTTGAGGCCTTCAAATCTGTCGATTCCAAGGATACGAAGGTTGTACAGGAGTTTTTCATCAAACTCATCAACCGAATTAGGACACAACCACAGAATTGTGCAGAAGAAGTGCCTGAGAAGGGAATTCTTGAGCCTTCTGGTGAGAATTTGGCCAGCATTCTTGACAGGATAGAAAAGAATGAAACCACTGTTGGGATTTTTGACGTGCCAGGATTGAATAATCTCCTGTCAATTGCTGTAAATCTCCTCGCGAAGAAGACATCAATTCCTGTGGTGAAGTATTTAGAGAATGTGGTTTTTAATCTCTTCCACTATCTTCCAAATTACCATATTTTGCCGCCGATTGTGAAGAAACTCGCTTTAGGCGTTTCCGATTATATGGCAGCGTCAATGGAAGGGAAAGCTCTTGCTTTTCCCTGTGAATTTTCCCAAAAAGAAGCTCACAAATTCATCCAGAAAATTGTGCAGAAGGAGAAATTTGAGGAATTCGATGTGAAGAGCGACGGAAAGGCATTTAATATGATTTACCTGATAATCTTCTATCTAAATAAGCTTCACAATCTCTCAAAGCTGGATTCGGAAACATCCTCGAAATGTTGTGAATACTTAATGAGTCTTTTGGAGGGTATTCACAATCGACAAGTGACTAATTGTCAGAGAAAGCAGACAATTGAATTGGACGATGTGGTGAAAGTAAAGATTGATCGGAAGAATCCACTGATTGAGATCTTGAAGTACATTTTCTGTGGTCAAATTCATCTTCTGACTAATTTCTGTGACGATCTTCAGCGTGAATCTCGTCCAATGATGGATTTTGTGGGTAAAATCACTAAGAGGATGAATGATTGGATCACCAAGGATGATTTTCATGATCTCACAGTAAATTATCGTAACAAATTTGTGCAGAATTTCAGAGAGAATGTCACAATGAATGAAGATCTGTTGTTACTGATGAGAATTCTCGATCTTGACCATGAGAACTGTGTTGATTTTCTAAAGATCCTGGGCAGAAGAGGGGAATTCCATGAAGTTCTGGTGATGGTGATTCAACGAGTGACGGAATTGCGTGAAAAATCACTGTCTTCCGAGGTGATTAAGGAGATTTGTGGCATTTTCATCAGTATCACCACAAAAGGCACCTCAGAGACTGCCATAAATGCCCTGAGTGATGCTCTAACGGATTATTTGAATCACTTCCACAGCTCAATTGGGGACGTGCCGGAAGATTTACTGCACAATATCTGCGTGGGTGAGCGGAATACAAAACCATTGACAAAATTAGCTACTCTTCTGCTTGAGCGTAAGGCATCGCTTTTGCCCATCTTCCTGCAAACACTTGAGGGGAATTACACGAAGAAGGAACTGATGTATCCTCTGTTGAGTGTGGTTCTCATGCGGAAGGATGCGTGTGTGGAGAAGAAGCTGCTGCAGAGAATTTATGGAGAATACAAGAATGGAATCTTCAAGTCGATTGAGAAGCCACAGAAATCTGGTGTGATTTACCGAGAGAATTTCTCCTGTTCTCTGAGATTGATTGAGGAATGCATGTCAGAGAAGGATTGTGTGGAGTTCACGAAGAAGACTCTCAAGACAGATTCTGTGGAGATTTTTCAGTGTCTCCTAATTGAGAAGATTTACCAAAAAGCCATTCAGAAGACAGATAATTCGTCGATTCATGTGAATTTCTACAAGAATCTCCTCAATCTCTACACTTTCTTGCTCAAGAAGTCCACTCTTCAAGTGGATAAGCTCACAGAAATGGCCAGAATCTTGACAAATTGGAGGGGAAATGATGTGGATTTTTCTCCTTTGACAGAGTCACAAATCTGGACAAACTTTGCACGGAATTGCTTGAAAATTGGCTTGCAGCAGGAAAAAGGAGATCTTCCGATTAATTTACTGGCTATTCTCACTGATAAAGTCTATCCCGACGATTGTGGGGATGAATTCTTGAAGGAATTGTATGAAATGACACTCTCTCACTCGAATTTCTTGGGTGTGTTTCTACAGCGTGAGAAGTGTGACAGGAAAACCGCCACGGCGTTGCTTCTGCTCGTCCTGGCCAAGAAGAGCTCTCAAGGATTCGATAAGACGCACGTACCACTGTTTCTGGGCGCTTATGGAGCCAAGATGTGCAAGTGTGATCGCTTCATTTTGGCTCTTTTATATCTGTATGAGAAGAACGGTGTGGATTTCTCACAATATCGTCCATTTCTCTGGGGCGAAGCTGCAATTTCACACTATTCGCTAGAGGACACCGAAGGCACAGTGCAGGGAATCCTCGAGGAGCCCAGCATGGATATGGTGATGTCAATCATCTCGCCAGACACTCTGATGAACACCATCAGCAATTTTCCCATCTGGAGGCGCTTGAATGCTCTAATGGATCTGCCAATGCGGCAAATTGACGTTCACGACATGAAGACTGAAATCGAGATGATCATTGATGGCGATATGCCCAAGGATGAGAAGTTTTCCGGACTGGTGACGAGACGACAGGACACGTGGGATGAAGTGTACGATCCGGCCTTCCTTGTGCCCCTCGTGAGTGCGATGTTTGCGCCGGAAGTACTCACGTCCACCGTGTCAGTGGCTCAGAACGGACTCCTGGGCTTAGTGTTGCTGGCGCTGTCCAGTGACGATGAGGAAATGAGGCTGATCGCTGGACTGGCACTGATTCGCTACAAGCGCCAAATGGAGGGAAGAAAGTGAGTAGAAATTTTCATTCTGCACAGCTAATTAAGGTTCATTCCTGTCAATATCATATCAGGCATTTTTATCACACATTTTCTCCACTCACGGAAAATCTCACGCGCGAGAGTCTCCACGCAATGGGAGACGGTTAGCTTAGTACATGGCGTAAGCCAGCGAATTAGTTATGCTATGTGTTTAATAAATTTCTGCGCAATACATTGGATGTTTGCTGATCTTGGCGAATCAATCGATGGTTTGCATTTATGAATCCGCTAATAAACTTCAAGACATTTCAGCAATTTTGCCCGCACCTTTGCTTCGTGCAATGTTATCTTTCAGCACTCTCTTCGAACCAAGGAGGAGATAGATTGACAAAAAATATCTACAGCACATTGTGTCACTTGTATGCAAAATCGTTAACATTTTAAACACGTTTCAATGCCTCAAAAGGGTTTCTTTTGTATCAATTTTTAGACTTATGTTTTTTGGTATAAAAATTCTAAGATGAAATTAGTGAATATGCATAATATTATATGGCATTTCTAGATAATTAGCCTTAAATTGTTACTTTAAAGTAGCAAAAGAACAAAATAACACTACAAAAAGACATTCTTATACATGCTTCGATCATATTATTTCCCCCTTGTGCTTCCAATGGCTTGTGCATGAGAGGAAATTGGAGCGATAGTGTATGCTTTCTTTGGTGCACCAAATCAATATAAATTTCCATACTAATAACTCTCTTGCACGATCACGCGGAGAGTGCAATTATCTGGGGCTGCGCAATTCATTTTCCTAAATTAATATTGTCACATGCTCCAGATGGCTTGCAATAATTGAGCGTCTGTTTTGCAGGGAGTTCCTCGATCGCAATGTGTGGCTGCAATTTTACGGTGGCATCCAAAATGGCCTGGCCGCCTTGGGGAAGGTGATGGGTTCGCCGTGTCCACGGCTGTCGCACGTGAGTGCCAATTTCCTCGCCAGGGCTTCCATGGTGCTCACCACGCCACTGGTGCAGCTGTACCGGCCGATTGCCGACTATGTGCTGAGCAAGGAGTGTTATGACTTGTCGGTGGTGCCGAATTTCAACTTCATGTTCCTGTCCGCGGATGTGGAGCAGCAGTGTCACAGGGAGTTTGTGCTCAGTGTCATTGCGGATGGTGTGAAGTGTGCGGAGGACTTCGATGTGTTGGAATTGTCTGGTGCTCTGGAGACAATAATGGTGTTCTTCAGCTGTCCATTTGCCACAATTGACACGAATTTGCGCATCTTGAGTGTCATCAACACCATCACGAAGATGCCCAGCGCAGCGAAGAAGCTTGTGGACAAATTTGGTCTGGTGCCGTGGCTCAGCGGGATCATTGGCAACCTGGAGACTTTCTACTATGACACCATTGACGCTCTGGTGCATATAATCGTGAATCTGTGGTGTTCCATGGAGTTTCTGGGCGATGGCGGAGATGGCAGGGAAGTGCACCACTTGGCTGTGAGGATTGTGGAATATCTCTCAGCACGAGTGCCCATGGCGTTGCTGGCCAAGTTCATCAGAGTGCTGAATAGGACATCTGTGAAGCGACATCACTTACTCACGGGCGCGAATTTGGATCACTTGATCGAGTGCGCGAAGCCATTGATCGGCAGTGAGATCAGTGCGATCATGCAGATTCGGGAGAGCGGAGCTGAGTACGCCGAGGAGAGTGAGCAGTATGCGAAGAGGGTGACAATGCCAGAGAGCAGAGTGGCTCTAATTAATCTGCGAGAGTACGTGATCAATTGGACAGTGAGCCAAGAGTGTTTACCTTTCCGGTTTTAATTCACTCCACCATTCGCTCTTCTCTCCCCTAATCGAGGCATTTACAATGAACTGCGCTGTTAAACAAATTAATACAGTGCACAAGATCACACGCAAGAGACAGACATGAAGAAGTGTATGTGAGGGAGAGGAGCCACAATTGCGACGCTGTGAGCCATCATGCTGTCCTCCTTTGTCTCTCCACCGCCAAAACCACCGTGGATTGCGATGGAAAGAAAGTGTCTGTTGGGTTGTGCGGCTCTGAAAACTGGTTTCCACTCGCGCCAGCTCGACGGAGACCGTCGAAGAACACCTTCAGCAGTTGGCAATGAGCAATTGTGAGAAGCGGGAGCATCGCGAGATCGTGTGTTTCGGGCTTGGGCTGTGGGAGAGAAGGTGATCGCGGGATATCAGCAGCATTCCATCAGAGAGCGAACAAGTAAAATGGCGTCGCGCATATAATTCCATGAAAAATTGACATTGATCGTGAAAAGCCAGTGCATTTTCCATCTGTGTTCCATCGCGATTGCGAGAGACAAAAGGCGTCCGCAAATAAATGGCCGCAGAGTGTTGAATAATGCATGTGTGTGTGCGCCTGCGAATGAAATATGAGCATGGGATGATATTTTGCTAAATTGAAATATTGTCAATTGTCCACTGGATGCTATATTTATTATTGATCAACGGTCGGCGACCTTTGCCTATGACAAACCCGGCCGAGCATAATTTATTCATCGTGTGTTGCAGAGAGTGACGAAAAAACAAGGGTGATGAAAGTGAACTCTCGCGTTGATCTCTCTCTCTATCTTTGGTGATTTGAGAGGAATTCCTGTGTGCACAGGGACAGTGAAAAAGTCACCCAAGACAAGGTGAATTGCGCGCGATCTTTGGCTGATCGTGAAGGAGGTGTGAAGAGTTTGTATGGAAATATAATTCAAGCACAATAAGCCAAGAAAAAAAAGTGAGTGATCGTGATCGTTTTTAGTGTGTATGTGTTGCTGTGGTAAAAAAAGGCATCTTCTCGGAGGATTAATCGATCGAGAGAACGAGAGCAAGTTCGTGTTGCCTACACACTCTGTGCGTCTCGGGATTAATTCGACGCATTCTTCAGCGCCCATCGTTTGGAGTCTAACCTGTCTTATGTAGGACACCAGGTAAATATTTACACAATCAAATTCACTCCGCATCCCAATTCTTTCACGCACGTTTCTGTCGATGTGCCATCGAATTGATTTCTCACAATTCTCTCTCTGTCAAAATGATCAAACTTGAAGAGTGCAGAGTGAAAATCGTGGCAAATTAATAACTCGCTTAAGAGAATTTTGCCTCAAAGTAGAATGAATACGTGACTGGTGGACTTATTTAAAAGTGTTGTGCAAGAGTGTGAGCGCGTCTCAGCCACGATTGACTTCCTTACTATTGGGAAAATAGTTAATATTCTTTAAGTTTTGGTCTCCTTCTCCACACACACAAGCTCCAATTTCCTCATTGCTGAAGCAATTGCATGTCCAAAGTGATCGATTTGCAGTGAGGGCTTAATTGCAATCCATAACACAATTTGCTCCCTTTTCCGCCACTCTCTCTGCTCTCGCCGTTCAATTCTCATTTCAATCTTATTTACCTCAGCCGACAGTATTTCTCTTCCTTCCACTGTTTTGTTGCTGTTTTTGTTGAAAACCTGTTTTTGAAATTGTGCTGAGGAGAAAAATCAGTCTTTTCTTCTTTTAATTCTGCCACTTTGAGTATTTTGCCCTCTAATTTCTTTCACTGCTTGTGACTAAAGTGCCGCAAAAGCCAATGCGACGAAGGCAAAAATCATAGCAAAGTGCTTGAAATGATGCTGAGATTCTGAGCTCAATGGAGAGAAGAATGAGTAAAATGAACAGTATTCCTATATAAAAAAAAAACTCTTCTCAAGTCCAGCAAATTATGAGTTTCAATACATTCTCTGCTTCAGCACTCTTCCAAAAGTGAGTTTGTGAGTAACAAAAACGATCATTTCTCTAACTCCTCAGCACAGAGATATACTTTAAAAATGTTTATAATTAATTTTTGGCCATTCTAAGTACGCTAAATTGATATTGAGCAAAAGTATTCTTGAAGACAACATGCTGATGCTTTATGCGGTTTCTTTCTCGCTGCGTTGATTTTATCATGCCATTATAAATTGAAGCTATCCCATTGATTTGTGGCTCTCCATTAAGTCTTCACTGAATGTGTTTGTGTATTTGTGCTTCGTGAAATCTTTTTTTCACTGCTGAGATATTGTGCTCTTTTTTTTTCTCCTCGACATGCGGTGGTAATTTGAGAATTTCCGCCAGTATTTCTTCTGCCTCCCACATTGATGACATTTTCACGAAGGTGTGCGCGCGCGGTTTTTGTCAATAGGGGTCAAAATGGGTCAATCCGGGTGTTTGAGTGTGTTGATTTCATTCTTGTGGTTTGGGAGAAAAAAAGAATTTGAGGCATTTATCGCAAAGAAGATCATCAACTTCTTTGACATTCTTGAAGAATTTCAAGTACACTTTCGCTATGGTGTGATATTTATTGCAATAATTAGTGAATATGCTGATAACAGTGTAGAATAGAAGATATTTCTGGGATTCAATTTGTTAGAAGGCCTCCTTCTGGCTTCACATTGCGCATTATTTCATCTAAGATGGTGTTGAGGAGGGCGAAATATGACCATGAAGCGCGCAAGAGCATCGAGAAGCTGGAGAGGGAAATCTCCCAGAATTTCATTGCCACCAGTATTTGAGGTCTCTGACTGTGTTGCATGATGTAGAGGATCATTTTTCTGAATCTGTGGGTGGAAGCGTACCAGGAGCAATTGTAGGCGGCATCGCTGATCTTGGAGCTCTGAAAGTGCAATGATTTGTGTCAAATTTGTCATATGTGAGATGTAGAATATCAGATACTCACGTTGTCCACAAGTTCCTGACCATACCAACAGAGGAGGAATACTTGTGACATGAGAGTGGCAAACATGAGGACGAATTTGGTCTTGCCAAAGCCATCCTGGATCATGAAGAAGAAACCCACGATGCACATGTTGAAGGTGCTGAAGCAGAAATTGAAGAAAATCGTGTTGGTGAAGATGTGGTCGATCTTCGAGCGAAGATCAATCAGGCTCTGATGCTTCTTGATGCACTTCTGCAGATTGACTTCATCTTCGTTATCCTTGACAGATGATATGATGTCATATCGTAGGAGTTTATAGTGCATACTGAGGTGGGAGAGAAGCATGCAGAATAGGACATCGAAGCACATTGATGACACACTGCCGACGTGAGATCCGTAGAAGAGGTAGATGTATGTGAAGGGATAAATACTGGGGGAGAATTCATCGAAGGGAAACCAACCGCTGAAGGGTAACAGCGTTTTAGCATCTCCGCCGGACAAATAGCTGATCAGCATTATAAAGAGTGGCGTTGAGTTGACGGTGAGAAAGCAACTGACGGAGAGATAAGCATATCTCGTCATCCAGACGGTATTTTTCATCATATACGACTCCACGATGATCTTCTCCTGTTCTGAATTCACTCTCTGAGGCCAGAGATTGGCGAGATCCTGCAGAATAGCCGCCAAGTTGTTGCGATTCATTATTATGTCCAGCATCTTCACCCACGCTACGGCAAAGTATGATGACACCACGATTTGGGATAGCAATTCCCAGACATTGAAGCCGCCTGTCGTGGTAAGGAAGACCCTCAAGACAACTCCAAGTGTCATGAGTGATCCCCATGTATACAGACAAATGAAGATCGCATTGCGGCGGATTTTGGCTAAGAACGTCTCCTTGCTGAACTCATTGCAAGCTGGATATCCTGGAAAAACGCGCCTGGTCACACTCTGGGTCGTAAGCAAACACTGTCACTCACCAATTGTTGAGTAGATAATGTTGATGAAGGAAATGGTCTTCTTGAAGTCCAATTTGTCAATATCCATCGCGAAAGGTTACACGTTGGTGATAAATTCCCGAAGGACTGCTTGTCCTGCTGAACTAATTACGTCTTATATACGGAAATCCGGGTGTGTGATTGATAGTAGGTGAAGAAGAAATTGGTCAATGGAATGCCCAATGAGGACAATCAATGGCAGCCCGCAATTAGTGATGCCGAGGACACGAAAGACGCACACATTTAATTAAGGCATCGATGGTGAAATTGATGCGCAACTCCTCATGACTATTAATCACTGAGATGGATTTTCGGTGGGTAAAAACACCTGATCCCCAAACGTGCTAATTTCAATTAGATTTAATTGCTGGTGATGGTGTTTTTATGACGTGAACATGACATGAGGGCCACAAATCAATAAAACTCCATTGACGAATGCTGACTTTTTATATTGCCCAACATTTACACCACGCCGAGATTGATGGGCGCATTGATTTGAATTGTTTATGGTTTGTATTTTGCACTGAGCATAAAATGTGTGTGTGTGTAGAATTTTCCTGAAATAATACGACATTGATTGAGTTGCCAGGGGAAATAGAGTGAAGAAAAGACTTGATGTTTCCGCAGCAGTTTCAATTGAGCAATCAGCAATGAAAGAATCACCATATGGAAAAAAAAATGTAGGTGATGGCTAAAATGTTTGCGAAAACTTGGTCTATAACATTCCACGATTTGATTGTATTTTGAGCGCACAATTAACCAATTTGCAGGCATATCATCCTACTTTCTCAATCACTTTTCTGTAATTTGTCGATAGTTTGCCCAAACTAATTGATGGTACAAGTTTTATTGTGGGTTTTTGTCTGAATTACAAGAAAATGTTGTGTTGCCAGTTCAGTGAATATTTAAATTTTGAAGGCAAATTAGAAAATATATTTTCTCTTTGATCTCCTTCTGAACCTTACGTGATTGTGGGTCTTGAAAGTCAATGAGATTTTTCTGAGAAATTTTTCCATTATTTTTCGTATTTCAACCTGCACCACTCCGGAGGATGTTTCAATTTATGCTTGAGACACCCAATAATTACAAGAAGCGCAGCTGTTTTATGTCTCTTGCGTTTTAATTGAAGTAGTGCTTAGGAAATTGAAGGTTTAGCCAACAGTGGCGTAGATAATTAATCACTGGTGACTTTGTGACTGTCTTGTTAACTTCAAGTGGTAGTAAATAATACTCTACTATTTTATCAAATAACTTGAGAGGAAGTTATCAATATAGGCGCAATAATTGTTCAATAAAAACTCCAAACTACAAGGTTTATTTCTCTTTATTCAGCATTGTCTGAAAGTGCCTCACTTCACCCTATATTTTTCAAATTATGTTTACGCTCAAGTGCATATTGAATACCTTATGTTAGGTAAATGCTACACCACTGCTGAACACCTTCTTTCATTCGTGATTTAATTATAATGCTGCCTCTAAATTAATAGGTAACATTGAGCGCTTAAAGTGCGTAAATTGAAGATCTGTAGTATTAAGACATGCTTCTAGAAGTGATTCACGTTAGGAGTCCTCCCTCGGGAGGAGCCAAGAAGGACAAGTGCCCAAAGACTGTGTTGATAAGAGCGAAATAAGACCACGCGGCGCGCAAGAGGGAGGAAAATGTGTTCAGAGAAACTTTCCAGTACTTCAAGGCGATGATTATCTTGGGATTTTGCCCATGTTGAATGAGGTGAAGAATCATTTTCTTGAACTTGTGGGTGGAAGTGTACCAGGAGCAATTGTAGGCGGCATCGCTGATTATGGAGCTCTGAAATATATTGATAATTCTCATTACAATGTCTGGGAAGAATGTGAAAGGCTAACTTACATTGTTAATCAACTCCTGGCCAAACCAGCAGAGGAGTAATATTTGTGACATGAGAGTGGCAAATATGACGATGAATTTTATTTTGCCCACAAAACCAGACTGAGTGACAAGGAGGAATCCGTCGACGCACATATTAAAGGAACTGGCGGAGAAGTTGAAGAAGATGGCTTCGCTGAAGACACTCTGCACCTCATTGGAGATTTCAATGAGCTTCTGGTGCTTGACAATGCACTCTTTGAGGAGTTCTTCACCGGTGTGGAATTCTGTCATCTCGGTAAGCTCGTTCCGCAGGAGTTTGAAGTGCATACAGAGGTGGCAAAGGAGCACGCAGAAGAGAGTGTCGAAGCAGATTGACGAGGCTGTGCCAACGTAGGCACCGTAAACCAGGTAGATGTACACCTGGATGTAGTCTTCGGAGTTGGGATGCAAGTACTGGATTCCAGTGTTGAAGGGCACGAGGGGTTTGAGATCTCCCGTCTGGAGGTATTTGATGCCCATTGGGATCATTGGACTGAGATTGACGATGAAGTAGCTGGCGAAGGATATGTAAACGTACCGTGACATCCAGAAGGTGTTGGTTCTCATGTAGCCTTCAATGATACGCTCATTATTCGCCCTGACATCATCATCTGGCCAATTGTCTTCGAACCACTGCAGCAGGTTGAGGACAGCACTTTTACGATGCACCATCATGAGGGTCTTAAACACAGCAGAGATGAAGTACATCCCGATGAATATCTGGGTCAGAATCTCATAGACGTTGATGGAGTGCCTGTTCTTCAGGACGATGTAGAAAAAGAGATCAACAGTGAGGACAAGACCATTAACAATGGCGAAGCACAAATACAGTTTCTTCAAGAGCCTCTTCAAGAGAGTCTCGCTGACATCATGGCTCAGTGGGAAGCCTGAGGAGAGAGTGAGTCCTGCTGTCAAATGAGGAAGAGGAGATAAATCATAGCACTCACCAATGGTGCTGTAGAGGAGTCTGATGTAAAAGATGGTGTCGTCGAATTTCAGTCCTTCCTTGCTCATTGTGAAGCCCACAGAAAACTACCTTGCACTTGAAATGGCGTCTTCTCTTTATATACAAATCTATTTGTGCCCACTTAATTGGTACCCCAAATTACTTTAATTGGGGTGTAATTTTGAGGGAATTTAATTTCTTTGTTATTCTGGTTTTCAACACTGGGAAGTCAACCCTCAATTCTATTAGAGTTTCTCGGGTTGGAATTGAGACAGCACCAGGGATTAGTCTCTCTGGCAAATATTCCATCCTCGAGCATGCTTTGCATAATGCATGCAAGAAAATATATATTCTGCGCGAGACCAGATGAAGCATCTGGTGTGGAATTGAATCTGAGAATTGAGAGAAGTGAGAGCCTTTTTCGTTGACTGAGAAATTCCTGGGCCATGGGAAAAAGAGTGCACGAGAGATTAATTCAGTGAATTGGTGGAATGTGTCAATTAAGCTGTGTGACCTCAATATTCATGCCTCCTGCTCATGAAAGTGTAAAGCAAAGGTATAAGAAAAAAAACAGAGTTTTGCTGCAATGAGATTTCTGCATGAGAGTAAAACTAATATAATATCCGACATTTAGCAATTCAATGCTAAGAGATTGTGTGTGCGCACATCCCGGCTGATGCCTTTGTGCAGAGAGTGCGAGAAAATATATCAGTGTGTTGTGTAAACATTGGAGTCTCAAAGGGAGATCATGTTGAGCAAGACTCGCAGCGAGACAATTGAAGAATTCCGCTTTCATGGTCCAATGTTAATATCTCTCTGGGTGAATACGATGAAAGAGAGAAGACAACCCATCATATTTTCTCTATGTACGACCGGCGGAATCGTGGAGACGTGCATTTATATAGTGTTTGAAGTCAAAAATAATATCCGTGACATCGACGGAATTAGCATATAATGGATTCCTGAGACTCCATCCACGGACTTCTCGAGGGCTTGGAGTCTCTTTTTGCCCCTCCATCTTCAATATTCCCTGCCCATGTCTCGATGATGATTTCTGCTGAATGATTGCTCTTTCTTCACTCACAGCAATGATGATTCAAAAGCAAACTTAGATTCTGGCAATCTTGTTCCCATTTTACATGCTTACGTCTAGTCACAAGAATGTGTAGGCATTCTAATGAGTCTTCTTGCTCTTGTCGTGTATTAATTAGATGAAAATTCATTATACCTTTATTGTGTGGCAATTTTATTGAGTTCTGTGGTCTATCTTGACATTCAATTCATTAAGATCTCATATGGTTTATTTTTAGTTTTGAAACTTCTGACAAAAAAAACCGCGCAGTCGAAGAAGATCGATAAACAGATGGTTTCGGAGATGAGATTTCTTTGTGTGCATTAAGAGAATCCCATTGAGTGGATGGGAAAAAAAAATCCACGCAATTGATTGCGGAAGTTGACTTGGCAAAATTTTCCCATATTGATTGATGTAAATATTCTTGCGTATATCGTGATGTCAATTAGGTATGTTGGCGATCGCAGGAATTGACTCTTGCCAAGAAGACGTACCCAATTGTATTGAGAGTACAATTGATGTCTTGATCTCATGCCTGGAATTAAATACAATCTTCAATCGGAATCTTTAATTAAATTTGCATTTACATCGATTTTATCTGTTACATAAATTGGTTTAGAGCGGGAGGTTAAAAAAAATCGCGCCACACAGCAGCGACGCGATGTTATTTTATGTGAATTTCTTATTCTCCTCTGCACCCGGAAAGAATTCTCTCTATTCTATAACACAGTGCGATGATTTTTTTTTGTCTTCTCTTGATCGCGCTGGGATCTTTTATAAGAGACAATGTAAGGAGAGAGAAAAAAAGAGGCGATGAAGATGAATGAGCAGTTTTTGCCGGCTTGTAATCAAAATCGATTAAATTGTCACAATAAGTTTGACGAAAGGGCTCTCCATGCGATCACCACACGATCATCACCCACCCATCGATCATGCCTTTAATTATTTATTCACGGCACGAGATTACCATCGCCTTGATCATGATCACGCACTGGAATGCGTACGCCATGCGCAATTTCCCGCCAGTTCTCGCGACACTGCTTCCAGGCATTGAGGACGCACACGATCGCGCTCACTTGAGCGGGAAAATGGTAACCAAACTTTCTTGCTGGGGCGGATGCGAGATGCACCTTTGGGTGCATGTTAGATGCAAATTTGATTAGACCCAGAGCGGAGAAGGTGTGTAATTAAGAAATTGTATGGGATGGTGCGTGCTTGGATGATCTCTCGAAATGCGTGTGGATTCATTTGAATATATAGAGAGAGAGAAAAAAAAGATTGAAAAAGGTGTTTTTTCACATGGTTGAGTGTGGAATTTGTGGAAAAAAGAGTGCGATGGAACAATTAGTGGCATCAATCAAGTGAGCGCAAAAGACACACACACAAAAACATTGGAGGGCTGCGCGAAGAGAGTGGGTAAATGTTTGATAAAACACTGGGCAAACAAACAAGCAATTAAACTTCATTAACACCGCGGAAGTCCTCTTGGAATGGTCATCGAGATTCATTCGGACGTTGTGTTGAAAATTGTGATTTCCATATAGGAGGTGGCAATTAATTTGGGTTAAGTCTCGATCCACGCATAATTGCGGCTACTTTAGTCGTCACTTTATGATCATCATCTATGGTGCGACTGGTCTTCCTGCTCAACAGATATTTTATCTCAATTTATTGTCGCTTTCTTTTGAATACTTTTACGATCCGCCCAACGACTTCATGCAGTGCTTTTTTTTCTCCTATGAATATCTCGCTCTCACTTCCCACTTTTCTATCAGGTATAATATATAAAATACCTCTTTTCAATGCGACCGACGAGGAAGAGGTCATCTTCGAATTGTGATTTGTCAAGATTCCAGTGAGTTAAATGCTGTCCAGAGTCGATCTGAACTTAATTAGTGGATGCATTTCAATGCATTATCTCTGATGGAATGATGAAATGAGCCCACCGGCTAATTGAGAGCCAGCTAATGCGAGGGAACTTAGATGATTTGCATATTAAGTGCGCCATTCCAGAGGTGATAAGTAGCATGTAATGGATATAGAAATTAGTCCAAGTCACTTCGACTTTCATATCATTTGCACAATCGAGTCCATCTGAAAATACAGCTTGCTCAATCAATAATTTGCCTCTAATGACACTTTAACCACTGATAGTGGATGAAATACTGTCCAACTTCTTTACTTTGTATCACACCATACACTGCGTGTGAATTGACCAGAACTCTCACAAGAGAGAGAGAAAGAACACAGATTTCGCGGAGAAATTCTGTGATAGTGCGCGCGATTTGTTGACAGGGGGCTTGAGTGATAAACGAGATGCTTAATTATGATAATTGCTGCACAATTTATACACCTCTCCATCAACATAATTTAGTTGTCAAAGAGCACAATCTCGAGAGACATGCGCGTCGCGTTAGATGACAAACCCGCACTTTTTTTTTTGTCCACTTTGCCACTCCTCCAGGCAACACGCGTGAATGAGGGTGATTGCGGTGAAAAAGCAGAGAGATTCGCGGATAAGGAAAAAAAAGGCCTGTTAGAGTAAATATCTCTTGAGATGATAATTGAATACGCACAAAATCCCACTGAGTTTGATTCTCAATTAAAACCACCGATGGTGATTGGGTTTTTTTTTGTGAATGTTGTGTAATGGGCAATTTGCATATTGACCTGTGTGAGGAAGAGGGAGTGAAAACACTTTACTGTTAATGGTGGAGCCGTAAAAAAGGCGCTTATGCTAATTTTTTGCTACACACTCTTCGGGATCAATCTCTCTGCCACAGTTGGTGGTTGGAAAATGCGAGCACTTTAGGTCGTTTGGGAACAAACTGAACTTGTAAATTTGGAAATGATCTCGGGAACTTCTTTCCGAGAGAGTTCATTTCACAGCTTATTTCTCCATAGCGTCCAATATTTCAACCAGTCACTGTGTCGCTGAAGTAATCTCAAAATTTTACGCGCAGGCAATCGAGACATTTGTATGGAGGAAGAAGACCTGAAAGAAAATATAATGTTCCACGACGGGAAGGAATGCTAAAATAATCTTGAAGATTATATTCATTAAATATTTTTTTATGGTGCCTAGAGAAGAGGAGAAAATTGGATATATGTTTCGAATATTCTCAACTGTTGGTCCAACTCAGCACTTGTCGAGACGCACTCTGTGAAATTCTTGAGTGACCAGTAGTCATTTTCTCCTCCAGAAGAGATTTATCTTGGCAGGCGGAGAAAGAGCGGCGCAAGAGAGTAAAAAGTCAAATAACGCAACTGATCATTAAATAGACTTTAAATTTCCTATTTGCTCAATTTGTATACCAGGCAAATGGTTGGAAAAATGTAATTGAGGGAAGGTGGAGAAGAAAATGCTATTTGCATAAAATGTTTTTACATCAATATGGGTTTTGTGTGGAAGGCACAGAGAAATTGTTCTGCTGAATAATAGCACAGTGGTTGGATGCGAAAAGTAACACTTTTGCGTGGTTAAACATACTTCAAATTCTTCGTGACGACTCAGTAAAGGAAGATTGGTCATTATTGAGAATCTATTCCATGTGAATTATCTTTCATCATTTCTCCTTGGCGTTTGCTTAAGAAGAGAGCTGCTGCAAAGAATGAAGGAGGGAGAGAAAAGTGCAGCACCTTAATCACTGGCAAACCGATAGTTTGTTCGCCAATGCACTACAACACGGAAATGCCTGAAATTATTTTTCTCTCGTACAATTTTCTTATAATCCCTCTCTCTCTCTCTCTCTCTCTCTCTCTCTCTCTCAATCTCCGTGGATTTCTCTGCGGCAAATGTTGGAAAATGAGATGCCTATCGTCATCCACGAATCCCATTGACTTTCTTCCTCCGTGCATCGCTTTAATTGAGATATTGTTTTGAGTGGTGTTTAATTAATTTTCGTTAGAACCCTTCATTTCTTTGCCACATCCCGAAATTCCATCCGACGGACTTTGATGGATGGGTAATTTAAATAATTTCAATTTTGTCTAAGAAGGAAGTCAATTAATACATCATTTTCTCTCCACTCGCCAGAATATTGGGCACGAAAAAAACAATCTCCCGCCTTTTGGTGAGTTCAATGATCCGCACAACTCACAATGGCTGCGGATTGAGACTTTCTTGGCCAGCCGAGAAGTGGCCAAAATTTAGTGCTTTTTATCTGCAGCGACAAAGAGGTAAACCTCAGATTAGTCTCAATTTGACCACAATGCTGCAAAAGTGCTTTTTACGCAATTAAACTCGCACTGTCTTCCCTGCCAGTGGAGGACAATCGTGGTTTTGGCACACAATAAATGTGAATCTCCGTGCACTCTGCCAAGTCTAAATGTCTTCAATCACAGGCAAATGCCCTTTATGGTGTTGTGAAGCATATAGATGGAAGATGTCTTAAATATAAATCAATTTGTTTCATTAACGGTTCGCATCTTTTCACCTAAAGAGTTGCATATAGAAAAATTGCTCAATGAGAACATGTTTTTTTTTTGCGGTGAAAAATCATCATTGTCTTCTGTTCGAGGGAAATTTCACGCGATGAAGATGAAAAAGGTGTGTGTGAAGATAATAATTGGTATTAAAGTATCGCTTCAAATGCGATGTCGAAGAAAATGTAGCAATTTTATCTGCACACATACATTTTGTCAGTTATGATAATTGTTTTCAATAACATGTCTCACAAGAAGGAGTGAAAGAGCGGGAAAAGCATGCAATGGAATAAGTGAAAAGGTGTGGTAAATGAATTTCTTTGCCCGGTATCGACAAAAAAAAACTTGATATACATTTGTAAAAGTGGATGGGAATTTAATAGAATATAAAATAAGTGATTTAATTAGCATTTTGAGATGGTTTGAAGATAAAGATGAGTTGATTCGCGACATATTGACAGCTTAACACAGGTCTTTTAGTAGGTTATGATGGCATCAATGACTTTTCATCTGCAGCGCAATATTAATCTATCGAGAATGTTGGCATTTTCTAACTGGCTCGAGGTGTTAATATTCCTGGGGAATCAATTAAATTGATGCCTCTTGCTTCCATCAACTAATCCTTATGTGACATTGCAATCTAAATTGCTGTCAACTTGCAACTATCATGTTGGCTCTCATAAATTCACTGGCATTTTCCTATCATTTGCCACTGCATTTATTTAAACTCTGTGAATTGAGCGTTCCCACAGAATTATTATTGTTGATAATTTTATGGGCGAAGATGTTGCGTGAAAGAGGAAAATTGGAATAATCTTTAAGCAATTTTCCAGCAATTGCATCGAAATTAAATGTTGCGAATATGTTTTTTCTTCACTGGTTAACCCTTTGAAACTGGTAAAATCTTTATCCAAAACATCTTCTGAACAGTTTACGTAAACAAAGACACAATTATTGATGTTGTACTCTTAAAACACTCTCTGTGTTTTATTCCATTAAACAGCAAATAGATGAAACAAGAGACTTCCCAAATGACGATTTTATGTGTATTATAGTTTTATCGAAAAAGAAAATTGCCTTTTTGGGGCGATTGTGATCTTATAACGAGAATATCACTTAATTTGAATTTAATTTTGTTACACAATCTCTCACACAATAGCAATTTTCTCCTCATTTAATTTTATGGTCTGCTCATTGTCTTTCACTTGGCTCTTTTTTTCTCTCTCTGCGCCTCTTCCACAGAAATGCAGAATGGGTCTTCACGAGGGCCTCGGGAGGATCGACTTCTTCCCAACAGCAAGACACAGGTAAGAAGATCACATAATTATTCTAACTGAACTAGTATCGCTAGCATCTTAGAGGTATTGTAATTGTCAGACTTTTCCCGCCTCTTTTCCCTGGGCCTTTTTGGCTAATTCTTGTGCACAAGACAGTGACCAAAGTCTCGCGGAAAGAGTCATTAGCCTCAATTAGTGGGAGTGACTTACAAGATCTCCGGTATTTTCGAGTGACATTCTTACTGTGCAAGAGAAACCATTTCTCCGGGTTAATGATTATTCTGCAATTTTCCACTAAAACTCCAATGTTAATTAATTACACGAGTTCGTATAGTGGCGAGTCAGGGATTTTTAGGCTTTCACTTCGAAGAAGGGCGTCTGAAATAGGCTGCAAATTGTGCAAAAGATTCTTGTCGATATTGCACAATAGAGTCATTTTTGTGCTACTTCGTGTTGACTGGAAAAAGGTCACCAATTAACGTTGGAATATGAGGGCGATTTGTGGCGCTGTGTAAAGCGAGAGTTTACATCAGAGCAAAGATTATGGATTTAATGTGGGCGTTGGGCGGAAGTTCCATTAGATGGACTTTTTTTTTCTCTCTCCCCTTCTAATTAACTTGATTTGCTAATGCATGTGATTGTGACGATCAATTTGCAGTGTAGATGAAAGGTTTTGATCAAATATGTTAATGATTTTCTGCACTGCGACATTCTAGTGTTTCAGTCAATCAGTCAGTCAGAGAGAAGTTGCAACGAAGATGTTGATGCAGTTGAAGAGCCGATATTTTTCCCAGAAGTCTAGATATTTTAATTGCTCACATTGCCAATTGATTGGCAAAGCTTCTGAGGATTGAGTGGGGGAAAAAATGGGTGAAGTGACATTTTTTTCCCCCATTGATTTCATATTAAGTTTTTTCCATTGAGAAATACCGACACGATCGCTACAGAAACCTTCACGAGACACGCGTGTAATAAGAAAGAATCTCACCGCAGTTGATCTTGGGTGAGATCAACTGCTGCTGAAGGAACAGGACAGGATTCTTCGGCCATTCTCTTCTCTCTTCCTCTGCGCGGTGCCGTTTTGCCATGGAGTGCATCTTGTCGGTTGGCAATATCGACATGCTGTAAATCATTGAGTTGTATAGTTGATGCTAAAAGTTTCCGTTAAGCGCTAATAATAATAATAACAATGTAAATTCTTGCTGTGCGCGCTCACTTTTTTTCCCATTCACTGACTTCGATCTCCTTTCTTGCCCTATCTATGTGCACGCATTGCTGATAAAAGGGGCAGAGAAGATGATGCTGTGACTTTGTATCAAGTACACAGTGAATATAGTGAAAAATTAATGTGCATCAAGTATGAAAAACGTTCAATTTGGCGACCATTAAATACTAATAAATCATCTCCCAGACTGACACGGACTCGATATACTGAAAAATGTTCGCGAGGATGTTTTGTGGGTATTTTTCACGAAAAATAACACACAATCATTTCACACATTCAACATGAAGTGGACGTGCCCTGAAATTTAATGGCAACGCAAATACCTTGAGGGATTTCTTGTGTGTGTTTCTCTGAGTCTTGACGAAATCATCATTTTGCGTCTCCTCTTTATATAAGGTGGAATTTGTCAAATTATTTCTCTCTGTTCTCTTACAGTCTCTTCAAAATGAAAATGAGTTAATTATGTGACGTTGCTTCTTTCTAAATCTCTCTATCTCTTTTTTTTTTGGTCTCTGTCTAATCTCAGAGTTGTTGTGAAAACTCTAAACAACAAATGTCCATTTTCAAAATTGAAGATGAAAGCTTAATTATTCAGTGACGCTTTTTTTTCATGGCTGAAGAGGAGCCACAATCTATCTCAATTTGCATACATATTTTCGATTGGTTGTTCACCTACACACAGATGAGATAGAAAAAAAGGCATTTTTAGCATAAATTTACATAAAACATGATTTGATTGCACGAGACATTTATGACATGGACTTTCTCGTATGCTCGGTGAATTTCTCCTGGAAATTAATCTCGCTGGCCAAAGGCTTGAGGATCGTCAGTTGAGAAAACGAGTCTCCATTCTTGACCCAAATTTGACCCTCGAGCGCAATTTCGAGTTATTCTCGCCAAAGTCATAAAGTTCACCAGATGAATTGCCATTTCTGAGACGCGAGACGCCTTTTGTGACAATTCTCGTAGGCGACAAAGAGAGGGATTTTGTGGTCTGGAAAAGAGAGGCACGTGTATATACAATAAATTGGAACATTTCAGTCATCAACTTCTTGCGATGTGTTTCAGTATAAGAAAAATCCTGGTTGCAAGGAAAACTAAAGCAGTTTTCACACATTGCCTTTCGATTTTAAGAATTTTTCTTGATAAATAATGTTTCTTATGGTGAAAACACAGCTTTTGTCATTGGACAATTGTTTTAGGTCATCTCTTTCTTCCCCACGCGAATCGTGTTATTTTCCTTCCTTCTCACGACATTTTTATGTCGAGTGTGTGGCTGCAGATTTTACGTTGGGCAACCCGCGCTGTATTTGAGTTTGACGTGTCTGACAATGCGCTTGCTGTCAAAATGGTCAAAATAGACCAATTTCATATGGAAAATCGAGAAAATCGTCAATGAAATGAATTTAAGTGTGGAAAAAAACTCAAAAATTAATTGATTTCGTCCATAATGAGTCATAATTGTGGAGAAAATCAGATTGTGTGAAGGCGCCAAAAGTTGATCTGCAGACCAAAATTCTGAAGGGAATCTGACGGGACCGAGCCGAGATGGTATGAGCAAAATGTTGTGTTTTCACCATTATCAAGGTAATCTTTTTGGCTGGAATCTTAAAAATTGCCAATAAAGACAAAGATCTTGATCCAGAAGCCTGAAAAATCGTCAATCAATTGTGGCCTTAGAGCTAAATTCTAGAGATATATATCGTGATCATTTAATTCACCTTTTCCTAGCATAAAAGAGACCATCTCCACATTGCTCTTTCTCTCTCTCTCTCTCTCTGCGCAATCTTTCGCGGCACAACTTTTGCCCTGCAACAATGCGATCATACGTGATCGACAATTCAAGCGACCTTGTCTTGTGCGCATCTCTGAGTGAGGGTGATTACTGAAAATTGCCTTGCGAGACGCAGAGTTCAATTGTCCAGAAATAGTTGAAGTCTCTGGAGGACAATGATCTGCGACTTTTCACTTGCCATCATTTCTCTCTGGCTTCATATTATAAATATTAAAGTCTCTCTCTCGGGTGATCGCTGAGCGCCTGTGACCCTGCCTTTTTGCCATCGAACGTGTCTAGAATTTCATGTATATTTGTGGGTTCTCTTTGCACACGGCAAAGCTGTGTGCGAAGGCTTATTGTGGCGAAGAAGGTGGACGATTATGTGATCTCAACGTGCTCATCTTTATGGATTTCTCAATCTTGATTAGTTTATGTTTTGTCTTGGTCTCCTTTCCTCCCTCTCTCTGTCATGTACACAATCATTTCTTCCGCGCAACCCAGGAAAATGTTCTTAAGAGTGGAGAGATGATAGAAAAGAATTATTACATTGTCATTTTCAGCTCGATGATGGTTTTTGTGCTCGTGCTGTTCTGTCACTTGTATTATCATATTTAAAAGCATTTTGTGCATTTACTGGAGGAAGAATTCTCAAAAACAATCTCAGCGAGAAGAGTATATAAGCAAATATGCTTCAGGGTTTCGCTGTGCCAAACCCTTTCTCTCTGGGTAAAAAATCTCTCTCATCCAATTGTTTGTTCAACAATGATTGAGAGTCAAGAGATGTTGTTTTTGCATATACTTTGGCTGGTCTTTTTTGCTGGGCAAAGAGATGAGGTGAACGTGTATTATGGCTGAATAAAATCAATTGTAGTGCATTCCAGAGTTCCATTTGTCTCATCTTTGTACCCTTGTTCATGTCATGTTTTGCCTCTTTCTCTCTCTCTCAACTTCCCTGCTTCGTCGGCATTCCAATTGTCCCACGGACAGTGTGCATAGGAAATAATAATAAAAATGAGGGCAGAAATGCAAGAATTGCGTGAAATTAATGGCTTTGCGAGAGAGATAAAGATGTGAGAACCCATGTGAGATTACAGTGTTTTGCTTCTCTCTCATGCAGATGGACTCGGGGCGGACGGCCTTGCACGATGCGGCCTGTGCTGGGGATGAGAAGGCTCTAGAGGCTCTCTTGGTGTCCGGCGCGGACAGGAATGCCAAGGATTCGCGCCATGGCAACACGGCACTGCACGAGGCGGCGTGGCGAGGATACAGTCGGTGCGTGAAGGCGCTGTGCGCCCTGCCAAAGCTCAAGACACCCAAAGAGTCCAGTCGACAGGTGAAGGGTGTGATTCAGGAGACGCGCGGCGCCCTGCACAGCGCCCTGCTGGGCACGCGAAACTTTGGCGGCTTCTCGGCTCTCCATCTCGCCGCCCAGAATGGCCACAATCAGAGCTGCAGAGAGATTCTGCTCTCGGGCGGCAATGCCGATGTGCAGAACAACGTAAGTTTTTTTCTTCCCAATCTACTCTTATGATTCCAATGATGAAGTTGTTCTAATCCGATGCTCTCTCACTTCGCAGTACGGTGACACGCCGCTCCACACAGCTTGTCGCTATGGCCATGCTGGAGCCACGCGGATCCTCTTGTCGGCCAAATGCGATCTGCAGCGCGTGAATCTGAACGGTGACACGGCTCTGCACATCTCTTGCGCCATGGGCAGGCGAAAACTCACGCGAATCCTCATGGAAGCGGGTTGCAAGCAGGACCAGAAGAACGGTCAGCACGAGACGCCGCGAGATATTGTACTGCGAAAGGGTCTGTCTGAGATTCTGGACATTCTCAATGCGCCGCCGAAGAAGACGGAGCGCGACCAGAGCTCGGGCAGCTCGAAGAAGGAGCCCAAGCGGGAGAAGAGTCGCGAGAAGGTGAAGAAGGGTGATCGCGTGGATGCACAGCAGCCGGATCCAAAGCACTGGTCACCGTATGGATGTCACTACTTCCCGGATCCGCGCTCCTTTCCGTCGCCAAAGCTGGAGACGCTGCCCAAGGAGCCGCTGGCGAAGGGCGAGCAGTACTATCTGGATTTGGCGGGAAACATCCGAAAGGGGCCGATTGGGGTGGGGAACACGTGCTACTGTGGGCCCTTCTTCAGGCACATCGAGGAGAAGATCACGAAGAATCGCAAGAGCATCAGGAAGTATGTGGACAGGGCGACTGAGAAGTTGGACAGCAAAGTGACGGCGCTGGCGATGCGCACGGAGGATCAGATTGGCGAGCTGACGCGTTCGATGATCGCGGACAGGATTCGGTGTGAGGGCAGGCGACTGCATCTGGAGCAGTGGCTGAAGAGAGGCGCTGTGGGGCGCTCCACCATGAATGAGAGGCATCACACGAGTAAGTCGCGCAAGGACGAGGCGAACAACACGCTGACGCGCTGTCGGAGTCTCGAGCTGCTGGACGACACTGTGGATGGGCGGCTGAAGTCTTCGCAGAGTGCTCTGAGTCGCAGTGTGGATTTGCTGGACACACAAGTGGAAGTGCACAGAAGCGATGTGGCCAGCAGTGTGGCGACGAAGGAGGCGTCCAGGCGCTCCAGCAATCACAGCTGCTCCACGAGCAAGAATGAGGGTGCCGAGGCGATGAATGTGAGCGAGAGACTGGAGGAATTGCTGACGAAGACGCACGAGATTATCGAGATGGAGCGCGCGACGAGGCGACGGAACAGGGAGCTGATGAAGATGTTCCCGCACTCCAGGAAGAAATCACGCATGCGAATGGGCACAAGTGGTGATCTGGATGATTCGCAGTACATTGCCGAGGAGATGGAGAAGATCACGGCGTCGCTGATGAATCAAATGATGGAGAAGGAGGAGGCGGAAGTGGCGCCAGTGTCACCGGAGATTGCCAAAGAGGTGCAGCATGGGAAGGAGAAGGACGCCGCCACACGCTCGAGGAGTCGCATGAGTGACTCTGGCAGCAGTGTTTATGTACCTGATTTCAACCAGCGCGTTCGTCACCCTGGATCTCCGGGAGATAAGCAAACGCCACCGCCACCGATGGTGAATGGTTTCTACGAGAATGCCTGCTTTGAGGATCACAACACATCATCCAGCAACACGATTAAGTCGGACAAGAATACACTGACGGACGATTCGCTGGCGCAGAGTGCGGACAAGGTGTCGATTGAGGTGTCAGGATCAGTGTCTGAGGAGAAGGCGGACGAAATGGTGTCGGAGTTGACGAATATGAAGGAGTTGCACGAGTTGAAGAGCAGGATTCTGAATGGATCACACTGGAGGAGTCAGGTGCTGCGGAAGAGCGCCCATGATCATAATCGCCAGGAGTCTGAGCAGACGGATGCGGTGGCGCAAGTGGAGAACAGCATGCCGACGAAGTATGAGATCAAGAACAGCGAGATTAAGACACTGAAGACGCAGCCCAAAAGCAAAGTGCACGAACTGGTGGCGAAAATCCAGGGAAAGATGACACGATTGAAGGCTCAGGTGAGTTGCTAGATCACTGATTGTCGCTTTTATACTGACTGTTCCCTCTCTCTCTCTCTCTCTAGCAGGTCAAGGAGGAAGAGTCAGAGAGCAGCGACGAAGACAGTGCGGATCCTCAGGAGGAAGACGTGGCGCCGCAGAGTCATGACTCTTACTATCCCACGAACCAGATGAACGGCTACACGCAGCACATCGAGGAGTCCCTGCTGCCCTTGACTTACCATCGCGCGCAGCCTCAAGTGGCCAACTATCGATCGGGCTTGAGTCACAGCAGTCAGGCGAACGGATGTCTGCCCAATGGCCAGACCACGTGGATGGCCAACGGTCAGGCTTTCGATCGCTCCGCCCTGATCCCCAAGGATGCCTACTTCCATGATCTGCCGCACAAGAATCGCTACAATCCGCCGGCAGACGAGATGATCACCAGCTTCTGCGACTCGCGCAACCGAAACCCGCTGCCCTATCATGTGAACGACTTCCTCGTGCAGCCCGAGTACGATCAGCCGGTGATTCCGCAGCGCGAGAAGCTGCTGTCGGCCAGGAAGTTTGGCTACACGAATCTGGTGGAGATGGAGCAGCAGATGATGGAGCAGGCGCAGCTGGAGCGCGAGATGAACAATGACTCGGGCTACAGCACGAAGATCTGCGGCAGCTCGCACGGCCCGAGCCCCAGTCTCTCTGGTCAGACGGACAGCGATCTGGGCGGCACGCGTGGCCGGCCGTACAACGTGGGAGCGTCGAGTTTGGTGTAATTGGCACGAATCACCCTGCACTAATTTAATCCTCACATTAATCATCATGTACATTTGTCCACCAGCGACTTGTTGATAATGCACGGTTTCTATGTAAAGCAATTAATAAATTTTTTTTTTGTACTATTTGCCGATTCGCAGTTTATGAATCCTGCTGATTTTCTCAACGTTTGAAAGAAATTGTGTATGACTAACCCTGTGTTTTACTCCCCACAAAACTCATGACGGGTAATTTACTCGGTGGAAAGCAGTGCGACTCGTTCAGCCGGGAAGTTTACGTCAGTTTTGCTTTGTTTTGGTTTCCGTATCTGGTGAAAATGCGCAATAATCTCAGTTTTTACACTCTCAAGGAGAGGATTTTCCTTGTGAAGACATTCTACAAGAATGAAAGTGACCTGCAGTGTGTGAAGAATGATTATTTTTTGGAATTTGGCGTGATGGACGATGAAATTCCTGATCCACTCATTTTTGAGGTTATCAATCTGTTTGAGGAAACAGGAAGTGTGCGGGAAATCCCCGAAAAGAGCAACTCAGGAAGTGAAAATGTGTGCATTTTCCACGTGAAAGTATATCTTGGCAGCTCTATAGGATCTTTTTCTCCCACAGATTACCTGCAATACGGACAATTTTGTGCTGCCTGATGACATAAAAGTTGAACCTGATATTAAGAAGGAAGAGCCCGAAGAGGAGTCATTGAACTTTGACGAGCCACAGCAGTTTGTGATGGAAAATGAGGCTGTTTACTTCCAGGAAGTTCCAAAATCACGGAAAATAGTCATAAACAAGGCAATTACTGGGGAGAAGCAAGAAAGTTCGGCAAAGCGGAAAAGGATACGAAAAAGGCCAGTTAAGACTGACGAGGAGTTTGAGTGTGAGATTTGCCAGAAGATTCTCAAGACCAAGTTTGGCCTGCAATCTCACATTCGCCGGCATGCCGTGAACGATGAGTGCAGTTGCAAATACTGCGGTGAAATGCTGCCATCGAGTGGTGAGCTGAAAGTCCACACACGAGAGAGGCACCCGGAAAAGGCGGGAAAATCCTGCAGCATCTGCGCGAAGGTGCTGAAGACGAACATGAACCTGAAGCGACACATGCTGACGCACTCGGAAGAGCGCACGGCGATCTGTGACGTGTGCGGGAAGGGATTCAAGTCCAGGGACAGCCTGAACATCCACATGCGGAAGCACACGGGCGTGAAGCCTTTTAAATGTGACTACGTCGGCTGCAAGAGGGAGTTTCACGAGGCGAACTCCTTCGCCGTGCACAGGCGATGTCACACAGGTGAGAAGCCGTACGCTTGTGAGCACTGTGGCAAGCGCTTCTCCGACAAGGGTAGTCTCAGGGTGAGTTTGGGCGTCTCATGTGGGATTTATACCGGGAATTAATGCACTCTTTCTTCTGTTAAAGGTTCACTATCGTCAGCACACCGGCGAAAATCCATATAAATGCGAATTATGCGGGAAAACAACGAAGCAAAAGCAGAATCTAAAGAGTCACATGAAGCATTTTCATCACATCAACACTTTTACTAATAAAACAGAGTGAATTAAACGGAGAATCAAACAATCGTTGAATGAATAAAATATGAATGGGTGCAATTGACGGGTTTTCATCGGCGCGCGGTGTTAAAAGGGGTTACCAGCGGTGATTTTGGGACATTTCGTGCGTGTGTCCCAGAAAACAATAAAAAAATCATCCGACGTTTTGTCTGCTTGTGCGTCGCTGTGCATTTTTCTTCAGTTTTTCCTTGTTAAATGTGAATGTTTCGTTGTGATTTTGTATTCAATTCCACGGGGACACAATGAGTGATCGCCAGGAGAAGATTGAGGTTGGCAGGGAGAAGGTAAAGTGTCTTTTGGGGACTTTTTTCCTGTGTGGTCGCCATTGAAGACGTGCCTGATAAGCAAACATCATTCAAATGCAATGGTCAAAATTCACATCTATTTATGGCTATTTTTAGGATTTATCCTAATGCAAATGTCTCACTAGGAGACACTTTTGATATATCTTCACGGCAATTTCAGTGATGAATGCACAGGAAGTGGGGAGAAAGTGCGAAAAAAAATCCTTTTGCCGGACGCTTCCTTGGGCGATTAGATGAAAGATTTTTGATGAAAGAAAATATGAAAAATACATCCCAATCGATGCGTCGAAGAGGCAATGCAGTTGGAGATGCTTTGAGGCGTTTTCTCTAAAAATAAACAATGAAATTCCTGAGTCAGGGAGGGAATCCAATTAACTGGCATCGAGACAATCACGCAGAGATCATCATAAAAGTCAATGAATTGAGTGGTGAGGAAATTGAAAGAGATATTCGGCTGTGGTCGTCTCACTTGAGTGGCGCCCCAGCGGAAGAAGGCACACAATTCAGCATGTGAAGATCATGGATCCGTTCCACATGCCCATTTTCCCGAAAAGGGAGACACTCCACAAATAGAACCCTGGCACGCGACTATCCTCGCCCCGCTCTTCCACACACGACGGTGCGATTTTAATTTTAAAACCAACATTGGGACGGAAAGACGAATCATCGTGGCTTCTCTTAAGCATTTTCCACCGGCCAGGGGAAAATCACAGAATCTCACTCGATTTGTTTACATGGAAATCTCACGCCTGATCTCACCGAAGGAATTCTCTGTTGCGATGAGGCGGGAAAAAAAAATACCGACGTCACGAAGAGCAAATTCCATTTGATGATCTCGTGTTGAGAGAGAGAAAGGAAGAGAATAAAAAATTGGGCTATTGATTCCAGCCACGGAAAGGCACTATTTTTGACCCCGTCGCCGATTTCTGAAATGCGCGTGTTCACAGAATTCACTATCACTGTTTATTTACACAATATTGATCATTTTATTGCGAAGCCAAAAGCGTCACGAAGTCTCACAAAGGGTGCTGAGATTGCAATTAATTCAGGCTTTTGGGGAATTTTTCACTACACAATTTATCCATTTGCTTGCCTTCTGGATAGAAAGTGACACAAAATAGTGTTTAAAGTGTGGTGGTAAATGATTATTGGGCGGAGCATTGAATGAGGCGTGGTTAGAGAAATATACACAATATGCTTCAGACACTCTACAAAAGCGTTCAACCTTCAACGCACAATTATTGTGCTTTTATTTGCCATTCAGTGACTGAACACCCTTTTCTCTTCGGCTCTTTTCAGTTGGCATCGTTCACCAGACGAAAGAATCGCAAGAAAAGCAACACAAACTCCTCCTCAGATCACTCTGGTGAGGAGTCATCGCGAGAGATGTCGCACAATTCCCTGGAAGCGTCCAGGAGTGACAGTGAAGTTGCCGCGGTGGGAAAAGTGAGTGATTCAGGAGCGCCGTCGTTGCCAATTGAGGAGGATATTGAGGAGGTGCTGTCAGGCAGTGGCTCTGAACATCCTGAGGATGCAATGGACATTCGTAGGCGACAGTTGTTCGACTTGGAAGCTCCGGGACCATCGAGATTTGCCGTGGATGAGGAGAAATTGGACGATTTGCTGTCTGGTGGGAAAATTGCGCAGCATTTTCGTGCAGAAAGTGGATTGGATTCCCTCGATGAGGCACTGAAGGATCTGGATTCGTTGTCTGAGCGACAAGAGGATGATGTCATACTGCTGAATGATCAGAAAGTGAGTCTGAAGGATTTGCGAGAGCGTCAGGCAGTTTCTGATGACAGTGTTGAAGAGGATAAATCTGTGGAGGAAATTGTTGTGACTCATGACTCAATTGAAGTGAGTGTTCAGGAGGATCCGCTGGACTCTCTGGATGGGGAACATGTGGAAAATCCACAGGAAGACGTGGAGAAGTTCCGTGAGAAGGTCATGGAAGTTGTGACGAGTCAAAAGGAGACTTCAGCTGATAACTCTCCGAAGGGGGATCAGGAAATTCTTGTGAAACCCATGGAAAGGTGTTTGGAGTACAACAAGGAAGTGTTGGAGGATATTTCTGAGGAATCAGAGCACGCTCTCGAGAGTATAGAGTCAATTGAGAAGCTGAAGGTTTACACTGTGAATCGGAGTCATGAGAATGAGCTGAGAAAGACCATTTCCAGCAATTCCTTCTTCAGTCAGTCCCACAGTGCCACAACGCCGGACCTCAGATCCTTGCCGGTGAGTCAGAAGAGTGAGGAGAGTGCGTCTCCGCGCGAGGAATCACCAGCAAGTCTCGAGCGGCGGGCCAAGGACATCTGGGAGAATGGCAGAGAGCTTCCGATCTCGGCCATAATTTCGCGCAGAGATTCACTGAGGGAGTGTCCAGTATCTGAGCGGGATTCAGCGAGTCTGGTGACAAATTCCACCGAGTACAGGACACTTCAGGAGGAGTACTTGCAGAGGCTGCAGACTCTGGACATTCAGCACGTCATTGCTGAGCGCGATAAGATGATTGAGAATCTCACCACGTCGCTGCAGCAGTCAACGGAGGCGCGTGAGGATTTGCAGTCGCAGAGTGATCGTCTTGTGGTGGAGGTGAATCAGTTGAGGAAGCAATTGGCCGAGACTGCTGAACTGCTGCAGCGTTCTAGTCGTCCGCGTGAGGATAGTCAGCGTCTGTCTGAGATCTCCATTGATCTTGTCAGTGAAACCGATGAGGAGAGTGAGAAGAATTTCCCAGACGATCAATCGAATCGCGAGAGTCGCGAGCGACAGATGGATGAGGTGCGTGAGCAAGTGAGTCTGGGTGTTTCCAAGCAGATTGAGCAATTCCAGAAGTATCTCACGCCCGAGGAGTTGAGAATCTTCTTCATGGTGCAGAAGAAGTTCGATGACTTCTTGTCGCAGGAGATTGAGAAGGTGCGAATGCGTCATGAGGCGGAGATTAAGGTGTTGGCAGATCGTCTGGAGGCGGAGAAGAATGACAAGGATGTGGAGATGACACAGTTGAGGCAGTACTTTGAGAGAAAGTGCTCGGATCTGGAGAAGCAGTATTCCGAGGAGATATTTTCGCAGCACAGCCAGAGGCACACAGATGACACGAACTCTGACTTGTCAGATCAGGATGTTCTGCCGACAGAGCCACAGTCACTCAATAAATTCAAGGAGGATCTCTACTCTAGTCCCACACACAGGAAAATCACACCGACAAGCATCAGTGGTTCGCCCAGGAAGTCTCCGGACGTGGCAGAGCCGCCGCTGACCAGTCTTCGGACTCACTATGAGCGTAAAATGGCCAAAATGCAGGAGATTCACAGTGAAACAGTGCGAATTCTTCGCGATAAGCTGAAGCGCTTCGAGGCAAAGTACGCGGAAGATGAATTTATGGTGAGTCCTTTGCTTTATTTACTGCTTTTACTGTCCTAATTTCCGGCATGCATAAATTCTCATATGACATTAACTTATTGACTCTTTTGTGTCTGTGGTTTTTTTGTGGCGACTCACGAAGACTAACGATGACACTAACAATGATGGCAATGAGGTGACAGTGATCATGGCTGAGTACGATCGAAGGCTCAAGGAGCAAGTCAATCTTGCCAGGCAGGACATTCTCGAGGAATTGGATAAGCACATTCAAGTGAGTTGTTTTACGACGGGGTGTTGTTACTAATTTTAACAAAATACCATATTTTATAATGCGATGATCTTTGATTTGAATTTATATATACACAGAAAGAAAAAAAAAATAGTTGAAATAGTGACAAAGCTTGTTAAACACGATAGTAATTGCCTTTTTCACGAAAATCTACAAAAAATATGTAAAAATAGGTAATTTTTCGTAAAAATCTCAACATTTTTACGAAATATAACAAATTTTTACAAACTTTTACGAACTTTTACCACCCATCATTGACCACAGCTGCAAGTGCGAAAGAGACAAATAGATTTTCAGCACTTTTAGTATATTTGTCTCTGTTGCTTCGGTGGCAAGTCAGTTTGTCAAAAAAAAAATGGTGGAACAAAATGCATTCGTTTCGTGAAAAGTGCCGTAATTCATCAAATTATGCAGTTTTCACCGCGGAAAAGTAGTGAAAATGTACTTCATGTGCGTCTTCAAGTGTGGAATTGTGCGTCTTTGCACCAGACACTATTTGGTAAGTGTTTTCTTTCCTCGAATTGGGGAATTTGATCGCCTCATAATTGACTTATTCTCTCTTTTCCAGGAAAAAACGTTTCCCGCATTTCCTCACTTCATCAGCAAGTGACAAGGATATTGATGGGTTTCGCGTATTGTCCAGGACTAATCTACAGTGCGTCAGAAGTTGCCGAGGATGCAAAGAGGACAACATAACCTCACAATTCCACGGAACACAGTTGGAATCGGACCGCGAGCATTAGAGAACATCGTCCGGACTTGTCTCCAAATGGGATTTGTTCCGGACAGCGTTGGAAGAACGCTGTCTTTGAGAGCTTCGCAGCGATCCAAGTCATCAACGTTTCAGTGTGTTCATCTTCAAAAAAAAACTGTGAGTTTTACTGATTTTAAAAGTTGTCTTCAAGAATAATACGAACAAAAGATTGCAAGTCATTTTATGTCAAATGTAAAAAAATTCAAGTAGATTATTAAAATTATAAGTCTGATAATATTTTCTGTAAAAAGATAGTAAAAAAATGTTAAAATTTAAGGCAAGTTATACATGTATTTCTTTCAGATAATAAAATTATGAAAGAAAAGGAAAATACAGTCTTTTCATTCCAATTAAATTACAAACTCCAGAAAAATTTACAAGAAATTACCAGCATTTGTAATCCTATTAGAAGGATTACATAGAATTACAAACGGCAAGTAAGAATTACGAGCACAAATTTTGACGAATAATTACGAGCTTTTACGAGCCGATTTGGTAAAATGTGTCAATTAGATGATTTTGTAAAAAAAAATTTACAAAATCTGACAAATGTTTACCCGGAAGACATTTTTACTAACATGTTCGTAATTTTCCCATACGATTTCAGAAATTTTTTAGAAAAATTTAACGAAATCTTCTTTCTGTGTAGTTTAATCTTCCTTCTAACTATTTTCTTCTCATCAACTCTGTTCCTGAGCCACCAAAGTCTTTTCACGGATTTTATTCTAATGCTTATGCTTGTCATTTTTCTGGAGGAATTCTCAAGACTTTCACCAACATTGAGGTCTTGCCCTGTTGCATGCATGCGCAAGAGCTGGTAATGGGAGCCAAAGGAATGAGTGAAGCAAACTGGGGAAGAGCTATTTTAAAGGGAGAGAGAAGAGACCCTTCTTGTTGTTTTCTTTTCTCTGTGTGACAAATGCAAATGCATTTAAATAGTCCGGAGGCGTGCGAGTGTGCGTTATAAATATAAATCCAAAAAGTTCACTTTGCGGGACGCCATTGACTGTCTCTAATGCCAAAAATGTGTGGAAATGAGATCATCTCTCTGGTATTTTGTGATGGCATTTGTCTGGTTTGATCTTCTGGTTGTGTTTTGACTCTGCTATCAGCAGGGCAATTTGTCGGAATGGGCTGATAAGGGAGAGGAAAAGTGTGTGACAAACACACAAGGGCGGGAGATGTGAAGTGTGTGAGAGGCTGGATGATCGTGAGGAAGGATGGGAATTATGGGACAGAGAGAGAGATGATCTATTTTGGGGGAGATTCAGCAGTTTCATTCGTACTCTCAAAGCGTACAGTCACGCTGGTGTGTTAATTTTGAATTTGTGACCCGCTTCTTCTTTTCTTTCACGGGATTTTACAGCTTTTTCCGCAACTCTTTGCCATTCTGTCAATGTGAGAGTGTGGAGATCACGATCTTGTGTTGTGTTGTTTGGTGGTGAAAAAGAAAATTTGACTCTCTGAGTGTGTGCAAAAATAATAGAAGAATTTTCCAGAGTGACGATCGTTTGGTTATGATTTCACTGATTGTTCAATACTTTATCATATCATCAATTGAGTGGATTTTGTTCATTCACAACATTCTGCAGGAGGTAAAAGTGTTCTATTTTTAGGAGATTTTCTCTCCCTTCTTCTTAAGGGAAACTTGCAACATCCGTGCGATATCCGGCATTTTCACATGCCGTATTTGTCTTTCTTCTCCCACACTAACTGAGAAAAAATAGACAATGTTGTGTCTGGCGAGAGTGAACGCGTGCATCAAAAAAGGAGGAAAAAGTGCGTGTTATGAGAAAGAATATAAACGCACGAGAGTCAATGAACCTTCTGAGGCAGCTTGAATGAAAGGAAAAAAAATAAATTGTGAGAAAATTTCATGCCATATGTTGTTAAGTTGTGTGTTCGTGTTGTAAAAAATGATAGGTTTTTTTTCTTTGAGAGTGATTGAGAAGGCAAAAAGTGCGAAAAATATCACTTCCTTGACCTTGGCTGTTTGTGTGAATGAATGTAGATCAATCTGTCAGGAGAGATATTGCGATAAAAGTGTATTTTTAGCAGGAAATTGTGTGTTGAGAAAGAGTTGAAATGGTGTATATTTCTGTCGTTAGGACAAGGATGAGCGTGAGAAAACGATTGAGGAAATTTTATCATACACACTTCGACGGGTGCCTCGAAAACTATAAAAAGTCAAAATCGCCATTTTTCAGCAAAGCTAGTTCAAAATTTTTACATTAAAACAGCTGCGAAATTTGTCAAATTTACTTCAAAATACTCAAAATGCCTTCAAATCGTTCGTTAAAGTGAAAATATTGCTCTGTATTTTTTATTTTGTAAATGTTTTATTGGTATTTATTGGAATTTTTGACTAAAATGTGGCAAAATTAAAAGAAAATCTGAAAATATTACTTTTCAAAGTCGATTTTTAATGGTTTTTGAGTCGATTTTATATAAAAAATCAACTTTTCATACTTCAATTGAACTTTTTCTTAATGTTTTCAAGTGAAAAAATTTAAAAGATATGAGAAATATTCATTTAAAGCCCAAAAAAAAACATTTTAGAATAATTCTGAAAATATACAAATATTTTCTAAAAAGGCGTTTTATGCGTTTGACTGCAATTTTTGAGACATTTTTCTTATGGGAAAATTCTTCAGCGTAAACAATGAAAATTCGACTTTTCATTCGCAAAACATGACAATTTTATTTCCATTTGTGCTTTTTAGATAAATAAGATTTTTTTCTATTGTCTCATAAGATACAAATCTTAAAATTCTTATACAGAAAGAACGAATAAAAGGCTTTTCAAAAATACTTAAGACGAAAACTATGATAAATCGACTTTGAAAAATAAAAATGTTCAGATTTTCCATTAATTTCACCATATTTTAGTCAAAAATTCCAATAAATACGGATAAAATCAACTAAAATATTTACAAAATAAAAAATTCTTTGCAATATTTACACTTTAACGGACGATTTGAAGCCTTTTTAAGATAAATTTGGTAAATTTTGCAGCGATATTGAAGCGAAATCTTGAAATCGTTCTGCTGAGAAATTGCGTTTTTGGCTTTTCATAGTTTTCAATTCACCCGTCGACTTTAACTGCGTTGACATTGTTCAACGGCTTCCGTTGCACAGTGTGTAAACAAATTGGCTATGTTGAGTGATTTGAGGGGTGTTTAGAATCAAATTGAATGATAAAAGAGTGTTTATTTGGTCTCTCTTTCAGGCTCTCCTGTCAGAATCTTCATCTGTGGACAGTCACTGGCCGCCAGAGTTGATTTTGTTGCGTGAAAAATTCACAGCACAGAACAAATTGGAGATCACACAGTTGCAGATCAAGCATGAGGAGGAGATGTCACGATTGAAGACGGATTATGAGCGACAGCTGAATAGGAAGCAGAAGCGCAACTTTGCCTATGATTCCAATAGAGATTTGGAGGACATTGTCACGGAGCGTGATAATTACAGAGAATTGAGTGGAACGCTGAGGAATCTTCTGGTGGGATTGAGCAAGTATTGTGTGGTGTATGAGGAGGATCTCAGCAAGTCCTTCGTGGAGCAGTTGGAGAATGTGGGTGTAAATGTGTTGGATGAGACAATTCAGTCGACAGATGGAGAACAAGATTCACTCAGTGGTTCCAAGAGAGCTAAATTCACACCAGACGTCAGTGGAATTCTCAATCTGGTGGAAGATCCCAAGTTGGTGAAGTTCATCAGTAATGCCAGAGATGTGGAGGATGCCAATCCCTTCAATCTGGATGACTTCTTGGAGTCCTTGAACACTGAGGTGGAGTATTTGCTGAAGTTGTCTGAAGATCTGTCCAAGAGTCGCGATGGTGTGTTGGGAAAGGAGAAGGATGACAGCTGTGAGGAGGAGGATGGCCTGAAGAGTGGTGTGAGGAGGCAAAAGATCACCAAAACCTCCTCTCTAGTGGAACATCTTGCCAATGGAGAGCACAGAGATGTCGCTGAGACTCACAGTTTACCTATTTTTGGGCCCATCGATGCCATGAGAGCGGGTGAGATTAGCATTCAGCTGCACGAGCTGAAGAATCGCCTGGTGAAGTCGGAGGAGGAGCGCAAGAGTCTCGTTGCGGAGCTCGCGGAAGTTGTCAGTCGTCATGATAGTTTAGTGCAAGAGTTGAGCGCAGCGAAAGATCACGTGGCAGTCCTGGAGGGACGACGGGAGACTGTGAGTGAAGGGTGAGTGATTATTCCTCTCACATTTCATGTGCCTAATCATGGGAATATCCTTAGGTCTTGTCCTCCTAGATTTTGCGGAGGCATTTGACCCAATTCGGAATCAAGGTATCTTCCATTAATTTCACACTCAAGTTTCAAAAACCTTGGTTTCTTCTGTTTATAGTACATTTGTAAATTGATTCGGCAAAACCAATTTAAACCAAAAGAAAATTATCAAGCTGAGATTTTTGTGATAGACAAATCTTTACTAACAACAACTAAAGTGTAGAAATGATTGAATATTTGTTCTCTCCTTTCACAGATTTGGATCAAATACCAATTCACCGATCCATCAAAATGCTAGGTCAATTTTGTCTTTTGCGGAACTGCAGGAAAAGGCGAAGCAATTGCTCAACAATTCAGCCAATGTGTCAATTGGAGACAATTCCTCTGTGGTTTTCCAACTCATTGAGGACTTCTGTCGCGAAGGTGATCGTCAGCAGGAGGAGAAGAAGCGCGATCGCGATGATTTGCAAGCTCAGGTAAGCATTAAATGCTTGTGGGTGAGGAAGAAGCACGTATAGTTGCGATTTGCACATGATTTTGATAATTAAGTTGATCGTGTGATAAGCACGCGCCCGAAAGGACATGTTGATATCGATGGGTGAATGGAAAACTATGAAAAGTCTTGTTCTTTCTGTACAAGAATTTTAAGATTTGTATCTTATGAGAAAATAACAAAAAAATCTTATTTATCTAAAAAGCACAAATGGAAATAAAATTGTCATGTTTTGCGAATGAAAAGTCAAATTTTCATTGTTTACGCTGAAGAATTTTCACTTGAAAACATTAAGAAAAAGTTCAATTGTAGTATGAAAAGTTGATTTTTTGCATAAAATCGACTCAAAAACCATTAAAAATCGACTTTGAAAAGTAATATTTTCAGATTTTCTATTAATTTTACCACATTTTAGTGAAAAATTTCAATAAATACCAATAAAACATTTACAAAATAAAAAATACAGAGCAATATTTTGACTTTAACGAACAATTTGAAGGCATTTTGAGTATTTTGAAGTAAATTTGACAAATTTCGCAGCTGTTTTAATGCAAAAATTTTGAACTCGCTTTGCTGAAAAATGGCGATTTTGACTTTTTATAGTTTTCGAGGCACCCGTCGAATATGGGCCTAACACACACACAGCACTTGTAGATGATAATGTAATATTTTGTGCTTCTGTATCTCTTGTTCTTATTAGCAGTCACATGGCACGATGGTATTGACACGAAAGGATGTGGTGTTGATTGATAAGGTAATTTTGTATTGCTATTTATATCTATTTTGTCTTAATATCTTTTTGAAATTGCCTTTAACAATTTCACCAATTAGTTTGCTGAAGTGTAGTTGATTGCATGAAATTTGCAGTGCAGTGTCCATTTCTAATATTTCCATACTTGATATCAAACATTGTGTCTTGACTACAAATCCAAATCCCATGAATTGATCCAAAATATGTGCAGATCAATGCGGCGGACAAACAATTGAGGGCAACCAGGCAATTTCTGGAGGAACAGGCGGCAGAGAGAGAAGTGGAGCGCGATGAGTTCACGAGGGAGATTGAAAGGCTCACGGGACAGTTGAAGGAGCGCGATAAGGAGCGATCATCGCATGATCGTCTCGTGAAGGAGGTGAGAAATCATTGTCATCGCTTGTTTTTTTTAATCCTCATGATTGTCTCAGTGCTTCTATTAATTGATCTCTACAAAAATCAATCGAGACGAAGAGACAGAGAGAGATTTGATTGATAAATTGATGCATGAAGTGAGTAGAAAAAGTCACAGGAATATCTTCAAGTGTCATCATCATCATCATCTTCTTCTCCGCTTTTCCCTTGGTGGGGTCGCGGGCTGCAGGGTCTTCAGAACCTCCTTCCATTCTTCACGATCCTCCGCCTTTCCTGCTAGTTCATTGGGTGATAGCCCTAGGCGTTCTCCGAGATTCAGGATCTGGTCCTTCCATCTCATTCTGGACCTACCCAGGGGTCTCTTCCCAAACTGGTTTTGCATAGAATGCCTTTTTCGGGAGGCGATCGTCTTCCATGCGTCTACAACATGTCTAAACCAGCGCAACATGGACTTTTCAACTGTGAGAACCAGCAGCTCGACCTGAAACTCCTCCCGTACCGTGACATTTCTCACTCGATCTCTCCGAGTGATCCCTTTCACTGCACGTAGAAATCTCATTTCGGCCACTTGCATCCGCGACTTTATTCTTTCGGTCATTACCCAGACCTCATGACCATAGGTGAGGATTGGCTTGAACACCGCCTTGAAGACTGATAACTTGGCCTTTCGACCAAGCTCCTTCCAAGCTCCCGCATTATCGCAGAGGCCTTTCCAATGCGTGACGGACAACTCAGTGTCAGCCCTTCCGTCACTCGTGAATAAAACCCCGAGATACTTGAAATTCTCAACCTGTTTCAATGTGACTCCGCTCACATGCAGAGTGCATTGCTCAGGTCGTTGAGACACCACCATTACCAATGAACCATTACCAATGAACGCTGGAGTTTCTCCTGTGAAGATCCCAGAAGAACCAAATCATCCGCAAAGAGGAGATGGCTAATCCGGAAATCTCCAATCCGAAACTCCTCCTGATCAAGGCTACGCTGTAACATTTTGTCCATATAAATTATGAACAAAAGAGGCGACAGCATGCAGCCCTGTCGGGGAGTCCAACGGCCCACCTTGAACACTTCCGATTTCCCGCCACTAACCCTGACACAACTGCCGCAGTTTCTATACAGAGAGATTGGACAGCTCCAATGAGTTCCTCATCAATGCTATACTCCCGCAACACACCCCAAAGTTTTTCCCTGGGCACTCGATCATATGCTTTCTCTCCAGATCAATGAAGCAACAATGAACTGGAACCGCATATTCCCAAGCCTTTTCAAGCACCAGCTTTAGGGTGAAGAGTTGGTCAGTCGTACTTCTGCCCGGCCTGAAACCGCATTGCTCGTCTCCCAACTGTCGCTCGACTACAGGACGACAACGGTTTTCCAGCACTTTTGCGTATACTTTACCTGGCAAGCTAAGAAGAGAAATGCCCCTGTAATTGGCGCATTCTTTCTTGTCTCCCTTCTTAAATATGGTGTCAGACCGCCTCGCTGTTGCTGGGACTAGGTCTGACTTCATTGGTCCCGAGCCTGCTGTGGGCGTCTCTTTATCACTGAAGAGACAGATCTTACACGGGCACTTTTCTGAAGAACACCAAGCAGATTGGACCGCGTCAGACAACTGTCGCGTGTCTAAACTGTTTATGGTCGGCCATGATAAGAATAGGACGGAGTTCATAGTCGGTGGCAGCAGATGGAGATCCCGGACGCTTGCCAACCTGCTAACTGGGCACTGTCTCAACAAACATCTCAGTAGATTAGGCGTTAATTGCACCACATCCTGCAGAGGCTGTGATGAAGCGGAGGAGACGGTCAAACACCTTGTGTGCGACTGCCCTCGATTTGTGAATGTCAGAAGAATCCTTTTAGGAAAACCATTACTCTTGGAAAGTGACCTATCGAGGCTAAAGCTAGCTAGTCTGCTGAACTTCATTCGGAAGACTGACTGGCTTAATCATCCTTGCCTTGTATAGAAGATGTTATTTTGTATCGGGGATGCATAAAGGGCCCGTCAGATGGCCTGGATGCCGTGGAGCAAGACTTCTTGCACCACCCCCATCTTTAATCTAATCTAATCTTCTTAAATATGGGAATAACAACTCCCATCTGCCAGTCCGCTGGTGCTATACCCCCTTTGCGAAGCCACCTTAATGACCCGAGTCAGCCAATCGACTCCTCCTTCCCCCATAGACTTCAGCATTTCGGGTCGAATTTCATCCACGCCTGCCGCCTTTCCCGATTTTAGGTATCTTCAAGTGTCTTCCAAATATTTATCAAATTTTTAGCTAAAGATTTAAGGTTGTCTTTTTCCTCTTTGTGTCAGGTGGAATCTTTAGAGAGTCAATTGCGTGAACTCGCCGGATCGCTGTCTGAGTGTGAAGAGAAGAAGCTGAAGGTTGAGAGTGACTACAAATTGGCCATGGAGAAGGTTCTTGAGCACAGAGAGACAATTGCAGATCTGGAGATGCAACTGGAGGCCAAAGGAGTGCACGAGCGTGTGACTGATGAGACTGTGAAGCAGCTGAAGATTCTCGTGGCCACGCAGACCAGTGCTGCGGAGTCCTTGAAGCTCGAGATGGAGAGTTTGCGGGATGAAGTGGATGGAAAGCAGGAGTTGGAGGAGCAAATGCGTGACTTGAAGGCCAGTCAGGAGCAGAATGTCACACTGGAGCATCTTGCTAATCAATTGAGAGACATTGAGGCGACTTTGGAGCGCAAGACGCGCACTCTTGAGGGTCTTCATGCGTGTATTGCCTCGGAATCGTGCAGCAGTCCATCGGAGGATGTGTCAATTCGCGGACAGGCGACAGCTGTAGTGTCTGAGGATGTTTCACCGCGATCAACAGCCTCTCTTTTGCCTGTGGATGAGGTGCAGAGAATTCTGGAGAAGCTGGCGAAGCACAGTCGCGCCGAAGAGGCGGCCATCAAGAGAATTCACGACCTGGAGATGCAGATAAATGGTGTGAGAGCAAATTTTGCAGTGAGTATCTTAATGGAGGGTCACTATTATGCCCATCAGCACTTCAATGTTCCATTCTTGGCACAGTGCCATTGATTGAAAGAGGTTTTTGCGTGGATTCTCAAGATCGCGAATGTTTTGAGGGAGGGACAAAAATTGAGAAATCTCAATCTCTGCTACATCTCAAATAAATTCAGGTCAATTTGAGATGTTTCTTTATCCAGACTTGCTGGAGAAAAGCAGCAGCAGCAGCAGGAATTGTACACAAATTTCATAGGAATTAATTTGTTTAGGAAGAATTGATCTAAACATCTCTTAAAGTTGCACAGAGAGCGAAAGAGAGAGAGAGAGAGAGTGAATTTATGTCTAAAAATATCTGTTGTATTTTCTTTTGAGTGAAGAAATCTTTCTGGGAAGTTTTTCACGCCAGTCTCAGTACAATTGTCTGTTGATAAACAGTAAGATTTCGTAGTATGAATCAATAGTGGAAGATTTGGTGCTGTTTGGGTGGCATTTCATCTTGATTATGAATTGTGTGAGTGAATTTTTGTTGAAAATGCAGGAACTGCAGCACGAACGTGATGCTCTGCAAGAGCGAATGTCTGAGCAATTGGTGAGGATATCATCGCTGCAGTCGAGATTGGATGAGCAGAGGCATCGTGCTGAGGAGATTCATCGTCAGGGAACGTCAGATCTCAATATTCGTGTGCATGATCTTCAGGTGAGGGAGTGGTGATTAATTGACTGAAATTGGATGTATTTTAATGGTGAATATCCTTTCAGACGGACGTCACGAGTCTGAAGGAAACTCTTCTGTTGCGTGATAAGCAAATTGCCACACTGAAAAGTCACCTGGAGCAGAGTCGTGAGGTGATTGAGCGCCAAGAGGTGGAATTGACGAAGAATTCCACCTCTGTAAATGATGTGAATCGTATTGAGAAACTCGAGAAGGAGCTTCAGGAGAGAGTCCAGGAAAATCTACAGCTGAAGGAGAGAATCAAGAATGAGATGGTGAATGAATTGGCTTTGCCTGATCTCATGGAAACACTGCTGGCGGATAAGAATGAAGAGATTGATCAGTTGAAGGAGTTGCTGGAGGAGAAGGAGAAGCAATTGATGGAATTGCTGAAGAGTCATGAGAAGATTGTGAAAAATGCCTCTGTTGAGGATGACGAGGAGGCGGCTAAGTTAAGTGGACGCACATTGAGTGATGTGATGTCCATTACGGATGATGAGAAGCCAGAGATTGCCAGAAAATCTGTGGATCCGAGTGTTTTTAACTTCTCTGTGCCGAAATTCTTCCAAGATTCCAGTCAGAAGAGGAGTTTACCAGAATTTTCTAGTGGTTTGATGGGAAAATCGAGTGACAGGGGTTTTGCGAATTCCTTCCATGAGTTCACAATGGTGGGCAAGTGTGAAACAAGTCCGGGAGTGCCAATTGTACCGCGACAGATCAATTTCTCACTCATGGACAGTGTAAATTCGGCAGAGAGAAAGACTGGAGAGACATTCAATTTCCCAGAGGTTCAAAATCAACCCAAAAAGGATGAAATTACAGGACTCAGAGTGGAATTGGTGGCAAAGACGAAGCTTTACGAGGCATTGATGGTGGAGAAGGATAAACTTCTGAGGGAATTGGATGAGATGCGCCTTCGTGTGAGTGCAATGGAGAGTTTGGAGGAGAATTTGAGGCGTTGTCAGGCAGATTATGACGTGTTGATTGAGAAATCCTCGCGACTGGAGAGTGATGTTCAGGTGAAGCAGGAGAGAATTGCTGAGTTGGAGAAGATTCAGGAAATGTTGGAGCCCGAATTGGAGTCTGTGAAGATCTCTTTGGCACGCCGTGAGGATCAATTGACGAAGCTGGAGAAGGAAACGATCAATTTTGCACGGATTGAGAAGACTTATGAGCTGGAGATTGATAGCTTGAGGCAGGAGATGATTGAGAAGAGTCTTCAGCTGGAGAAGTGTAAGTTGGATCTTCAGGAGGTGAAGATTGCACTGGAGAAATCACGTGGACAGCATCGCAATGACAATTCGTCACCAAAGCCTTTCTCACTGGAGGAAATTGCAGCCCAAGTGGAGCAGGAGTTGAACTATTCGGCCCAGTTGGATTCCAACATTCTGCGTGCCATTGAGAGTGATGAGATCAATTCTGATGAAGATCTGGAACAGCACAGGCGCAATGTGCAGGAGCTTCTGCGTCAGAGTGGATCAATTGAGGTGGAGATTCGGGAGTTGAGACAGAATTTGGACGCAGAGGCGCGTCGAAATGACGAGTTGTTGCGTCAAAATGCCCAATTGGCGAGTGAAGTTGAGGAGCAGAAGAAGTCTTCGGCGACAATTCAGGAAGAGGATGCAGGAATCATTAATGCATTGCGTCTGAGGCTCGAGACGGCGTTGCAGAATGAGACGGAATTGGAGAGATTGCTGGAGGAGGAGCGTGCTCGGACTGAGAGGATTTCACTGAGTGTCGTGCAGAGGAGTAAATCTCGTGAGAGTCTGCAGAAATCCTCACCGGCTGATTCGCCACGGCGCTCAACGGATGCAGACGCGGAGGCAGTGGCTCTGCTGGAGAGCAGAGTGAAGCTTCTCAATGCCCAGATTGAGCGCGAGAGGGATCGCGTGAAGGATCTGCAGAGTGTTCTGGACAGGGAGCGTGAGCGCTTCGACAGGGAAGTGGCGGATCAGAAGGCTCACGGTTCCAGCTTGTCCACTGAGATTGACAGAGTGATGAAGGAGAGGGATTCCGTGCAGTGTGACTTGGATGTGGCGCGAGAGAAATTGGAGCATGCCGAGCAGCAGATTGAGAGTTTGGAGGCGCGAATTCTCAATCTGGAGGACACAGAGACCAGACGAATGGCACGTCATGGGCGGGAGCGTTTGGATGCAGCTCAAACCAGCATGGAGTTGCAGGAGATGCGTGCTCGTCTGAGCTCGGCGGAGAAGGAGAGAGATCACCTGCTTGAGCAAGTGACACTTCTCCGGGAGGACATTGAGCGCGGAGCGAGGCGGGAAGTGAAGCTGGCGGAGGCGCTGTCAAGGGAAGCGTCGCTGGAGAGCAATGTGCCAGAGCAGTTTCTGCGGAAGCTGAAGGAGATGAATGTTCTGTTGGCGGAGAATTCACGTGAGAATCGTCAGATGGCGGAGACATTGAGGCAACTTGGGGAGGAGCGTGAGACACTCCAGAAGCGCGTGAGGGATTTGGAAAATGTCCATGGAATATCCAATTTGTCCAGGGATGATCTTGAGGAGAGAGTGAGTGTGGATAAATGTGAAGTTTTAATGTGTGAAACAATAATGCTGACAGAGAATCTCTCTTCCAGGCCAATCATCTCTTTGGGAAATACTTGCGAGTTGAGAGCTTCAGGAAGGCTCTTGTGCACCAAAAGCGCTATCTTATGATTGTCCTGGCATCCTATCAGGAGACAGAGGCCAATGCACTGGCCATGATTCACACGAAGCAGGGAAAAGTGCTCAAGAAGCGAAGGAAATCCTTCAGATCAATTGTGTTTGTTGTGGTGGCAATCGAGAGGATGCGATTTATTGTTCGACGCTGGCAGTCTGGGAAACGAATTGGAGCTAAGGCTATCTTTTCGGCGTCTCAAGGACTACCCAGGTGAGTTTTAGGGTCACACACAAAGTGACAAAAGTGGCTTTGAAAAATGGATGTCAATTGATGATATCTTTGTGTCTCAGGCGATCAGCTTCGGCACACACAAATATTTGGACACACATTGCAGCCGATGATCAGGCCTTTTCGTCGCCCAGAAGCTCTCAAAGGCTCCTCCAGGCGCCGAGCATGATTGCGGATTATCTCAAGCAACATGCCAGTCCCAACTGAGGCATCACAACTTCTTAGACACTGTGCAGTATTTTCTTTTTTGCGTCTCCACCCGTCCTAGTCAGTGTTTGATCTTCAATGTAGACCTCGATACTCCAGCACAGGATCCACACACACACTCTGTTATTAGTATTCTGTTTTTTTCCCCTCGTGAGAGTCGAAGATTACACCACAAGAGATGCCATTTCTTAGATGTTAACAATGAAAGAAAAAAAAGCTAGTGTGCCTTAAAGATAATAAGATGCCTTGAAATTCCCAAAGAATATTCAGACGTGTGTTGTGAGATGCATATTGGCAAACAGGAACCAATTTTTTTTTTCATATTATAATTTAATAATGATGTTCTTTTTATACGCGAAATCGAGTTTTTGTAGTGAAAATACAGATACGTCCTGATGAAATAAAGAGATTCGTTAATTTATAGAACATATTTTATTTAAGCGGGTGTTTAGTTTAGTTTAGTTTAGTTTATTATTATAAATTCGCCCATAAGTGCAGACTTTTGTGAGCGTACTTTGCGTCCACCGACGTGTAAGTGTTGATGACCAACCTCCAGAGCAAAACGGTGGAAAAGCTCTTTCATAGGTTGTGTAAGTTTTCTTCCCCATCTCTTACATAGTGAGAAAAAAAAGAAAAAAAAATCAATTAGGACGCCAAAAAGGTTTGGATTAACCGCCGCTTGATATCTCTGGGAAGTTCATTCCAGAGAATCACCCCGTCAACAAAAAGAGAGTTTCGGAGGATGCGGCTTCGCGAGGTCGGCAGAACGAGACTCGAAGGCCTGACAGACGAGCCGGACGCGAGTAGTTCAGCCAGATAATGGGGCTAACGTAAGCGAAGCGTCCAAGAAATGAATTCAACAGCGCGCGACTTGAGGAAAAGAGGTAGAGTTTGGTCAGCCTGTCCCAGCACAATGTGATAGTACTGGGACACATGATTGAAAGGCCGAAGATTGAAAATAAATCTAATGTGTAAGTCGAATTCCCTATACCAACCGGCAAAACACCAAGCCCTGCCCAATTGGTATCCCTGGAGAGCTTGTGGCAGGAATGCCACTGTCTAGGCGGCCTTCTTCCTCCTGATATACGATTCTCGCTTTTAGCATTATTTGACGGTAGAGGCAGCACTGAGGGTGACGCGGAGAAGCGCGCGAAGTCTTGTCGTGAACGCGGAGCGAAGCAGTGCGTTGCCGAGTAGGAGCAGGGGACGCAGCGAGATGGGGCGGCAGGAGGAGTTGGTTACGTAAAGCCGACCTCTTATGATATTTGGAACTTCAATATGTAAAATCTCCAGCCTAAAGCTAAAGCTTTTACTGAGAGGAGCAGAGTGTCTGAAATCTCATCAGACCACCCTCCTGCTCTTAGGCGACAATTGAGTCTGTAGCGAATTCCTGAGTCTCCTATACCTTGGCTATTAGTAGCCTCCTGAGCGTGGTATGGGCTGTCGTGAAGCGACGCCTTTCAGAGATGTCTCGAGACTGTGATGCAGAGTCTGGAGACCTCAGTTAGCCTCTGCACGGGCTTGCCGCAGATCTCAAATTATCTCAAGCGTCTGTGCACTTGAGGAGTGAGCCGTGGATCAAGATTTACTTGATTCTAGGCTTGAGACATGTTGATTTCTCACTTGAAACTGCCGTTGATTCCGCTGCTGCTGAGGAGATGATCTCGGCAATACTCTGTGGTGCTGAGATCTGGTGGAGTTCACGGGTAGCACTCCTTGACCGCTCTCTGGTTGGCTTCTGCTGGTGATGACTCCGTCAGGATCCTCAGGGTGATGCTGGATCAGCTGCTTCTTCTCGGGCTTCGCTGAGTCGATGGTTCACAGTAAAACACTTTTGTTCTTCTGTTCAACTGTCGTCTTCGTCACTGATTTATTCATGCTTCACCTCTCCAATATATACCCTACATTTGTTGACAGTAGCAAAATATGAGCATTTGCCTCATCGAGGTGCTCCAATTCAACTTTTGCTGACTGATTTGGGTCGCGCAAGTGACATGAATTCCGTGTTTCGGCAATGGAATTTCTTGGTTTCACAACCAACTCATTTCCGCGGATAGATATTCTTATCCTATGATCCATGATCCTTGGGGATTGAGCTTATATGGCAATAACTTGTGTTTATTGACTCAAATCTTCACCAATTACTCAAATTTCCATGACAATTGTGGTGTTTTTATCCCTAATCTCCTGTTAGTCATTTGCTATCCTAGTCTAAGGATTAGTGGGGAAACGAGGAATCATATTAGTAAGGATTCCTATTTGGTTATCTTATCCAGGACATGTCAGGAATTGCCTCTAGAGTGTGTGAAATAGTCTGATTTGACTTGTCTGAAGGTGACCATGGGTTATTAAGGATATAAAAGAGATAAGAGAATTTTGATTCCCATGGTCAAGTAGCTTGTCTAATCTAGTTCTGGTACAGAGGGGATTGAGGATCCTGTGTATCCTTTTGTTTGGATTTTAAGGTGGATCAACGAGATTCATGTCTCAATCAATCTGGGGGAATTTTGGAATAATTGACGTAATTTTGATCTCTCTTGAGGCGATTTCATCGTGTCCCTTTCTATCCTAGATGATTAGTCCTTATACTATTTTCAAAGCATGTTCATCCTGAACAACATATTTTATTTAAGCGGGGGTGTTAATAGAAGTTTGTGTCTTTTTTCTTATGGCTTTCTCTACACAAAAGAATAAAATATCGCACAGTAGGAAAAGGTGACTTTCACAAATTGAACAAACATCACAATGTTTATGTCAAACATTTCGGCTGCTTTGAGAATAAGTGGTTTGTGTGTTCCCTGCATCAGCATTATAAGAATTTTCTGCTCCTCCAAAGTCATTTCATACCACTTTGTCATGTAGAAATCGCGAAAGAGCTTCTCAGTTTTCGAGAAAATCACTTCGCCGAAGAAACAAAGGGCGCCAAGTTGGTAGAAGATTGCCGGGGCAACGATGTAGTGTGTGTAACTGACGCCGTGACCGAGAATGAAGAAGGTCATCATGAAGAGTAGGAAGCTGGCTGCAATTTGAATGATGATGGCGTAGTTGAAAGCATTGATGAATGTTTGAATTTTCTCCACAACATCACGATGAAATTGATGAATTGAGTACATAAAGTGCTTCACATTGACATGACAATGCAAATTATCGAGACTCTTGATCACATCATGAAGGATATTCAGGATGCCAGAGAAGTAAAACACTGATGATAGGAAGAAATGATCAACGAAGGTGATTGAGATGGCGGCATTTATGAACAGAGCAATTTCGTTGGTGTAGAAGAGATACTTTGAGTCACTTTCTCTGAAGGACAATCCGGGAATTGTAAGTATAACCATCTCGAAGTGTGTGAAGTAGATGACAGTGAGTGCAGTTGAAATGCAGTAGATTGGCACGAGTAATCTGCAAAGTACAGAGAGAAGTTATTCACTGACAGAGAGATAATTCAGAAGTACCTGTAAAGCTTCTGAGAGATGAAAAGACAGCGTTTCAGATGAATTTCAGCTGCGACTGTGAATGATTCGTACTCGTGAACTCTGTGCAGCATTCTAATCCAATCCAAGACACTTTGCAGCTCCTCAGCGTGAAAGAGACTGCAGAGAACCATGATTGATAGTCGCACAAGAGCGACAAGGAACATCACACTCATGGCCATTTGCGTGAGTTCTGCATGTGGAATTAGAGCTGCGGCTAAAGCAGAAGCGCAAGTGTAAAAGCATATTGGTGGAACCATTGCTTTTGCCACCTTGAGGACTCTAAAGCCACGAATTATGTTGCTCTCGAGATTGAGATAGTCTTGATAACACTCAATAAACTCAGACATTGTTTGAATGGTGTTGAATGTGTCGAGGAGCAAAGAGAGAACTTTTCTTAGTCAAATTGACCTTAAAGTCAGCATTTTATTGCTTTTGTCTGCTGAAAGTTTCAATAAAATATTGATGGAAAAGTTTTTAATTCTCCTTCTGTCCTTAATAAGATTTAATTACTACACTTATGTGTTGAATCTTCAAATATAGCTATTTCATTCATTCATTTAACCTCCATAAAATCAAGAGGGCGTTTCCACCTCAGATATGCCTCCTGCTGATGTCCTATCTTCAGGACCGCCACATCTACGTAAAGCAGATTGAAGCAGTATCTCGCTTGTGCCCGGTCCTCTCTGGAGTGCCGCAGGGCAGCATACTCGGTCCAGTTTTGTTCAGCATCTACACAGCCGACATGCCAACTACTGATGGTGTCATAACTGCAACATTATGCTGATGACACGGCCTTGCTGTCCCGTCATAGGGACTGTGGGCACCAACCTTGAATAATGAGAAGGAATGGTTACTTATTTGCCCCTTCAGCACTTCTCCAGTGTCTTGAGAGACTCTCCTACCTTTAAAATGAGAAGGGAATTCCTTTTAGTTCAGTGGCAGAGCAAACAGCACGCGAAACTCCTCCACAATGACCAGCCACCAATTACACACCTGTGGGAGAGATGGAATATTGTCCTGTTAGCGTATCTGGCGAGAAGGATTCAAAAAAAAAATCCTTCTCCTGGCCCGCAGAACGCTAGGAAACTTCCACTCTGGATTTCCTCGGTAGAATTGGCGCGAATCACGGCGTCTTCAGCTCCTCGCCACTCACTAAAGACACACTTCAGCTCCCCTTAAAGCTTCTTAAATATATTTTTCACTTCCTACAATCTTAGCACTACTCTCCTGCACAGCCTGCCTCATTTAAAGTCTACACTTATGCATTTAACTTAACTCAACTTACGCGAAAACTTCACAAGACGAACAAAGACTAGAAAAACTGCACGATATAAAATTGGCCTCTTCACTGCCCAAAGATTGTCGCACAAGTGCAGATGCACTGAAGATGGCCCACTGACGAGAGCTGGTGACCTTGATCTTGAACTTGGGAGTCATCAGCTGTTCAGGCCAATACTTGCCCAAATCCGCATTGCGCCAAAATTAATTGCATGTGATGGTGCGCTCGTGGACGCTCTCCCTGATCGCGTATGATCTTCCGTTACATCGTGTGCGACTTTTACGATAGGGAGAGCGAGCGCACTATGACTAGGGAGTCCACTTTAAGTTCTCCTGAACAGGGACATTGTCTCTGCTACAGCAACATTGCAGGAGGCCCTGAATCGGACTCAACAATGGCTTACTGCTTGGAAGATAAAAGTGAATGAACTTAAATCGGTACACATCACCTTTACTCTGCGTAAGGAATTGGGCCCCCCTGTCTACATGAATGGACAGCAAATCCCGGTTGTGGAGAGTGTTAGGTATCTCGGCCTGCACTTGGATAGTCGTCCTTTCTTGGCAAAAACACATATTCGCAAAACGGCTTCAGCTTGGAGAGAAGTTGCGCAAAATGTACTGGCTTCTTGGACGTAACTCAGCCTTATCCACGGACAACAAATTGCTCTTATACAAGACTATGCTGAAGCCCCTTTTGGACTTATGGGTGCCAGCTCTGGGGCGCTGCTTCGGCGTCTAATATCAACATCATAGAGCGCTTCTTTATTTATAATACTTATAAATCTGGGATCCAACGAGACGGAAGGTCAAGAGGATCGACACGTTTAAGACGCCGGTATCTCCTGGTGGTAGGCAGGTGAGCGGCAAGGGTGTTAGGATGGACTTCCAGTTGGTGGATATAGCGGGGGCTGAGCCGTAGAATTTGCTGTTTGACATTCAGGACTTGAAGATCTCTATGGATAACTTCATTGGTCACATACCAGTCAGCATTTGCTAGTCTCCGCAAAACTTTAGACTGGTAGCATTGAAGCATTTCTAAGTTGGTCTCGCTGGCAGAGCCCCAAATCTGGATACCGTAGGTCCAGATTGGAACAATCATGGCCTTGTAGAGCATCACTTTAGAATGCAGAGACACACTCAATCTCTTACCGACGAGCCAATAAAGGGAGCTCATTTTCAGCTTCATCTGCTGGATTTTCGCTCTGATATGGCTTTTCCATGTGAGTCGCTTGTCTAGATGAAGGCCAAGATACTTGACTTCAGGTTTCTGAGGAATAGTCACGTTGTTAATGCTGACTTTTGGGCAGGATCTGCGTTTTAGGGAGAAGGAGACGTGTACGGATTTCACTCGGCCATGGTGTTCAAGTGGGTCTGCAACTCACGAGAAGCAGTGTTCATGTTGGCATGGGTTGACATGAACGTGGCCATTTGGACATCCCGAGAGGTGGGCAGGTCAGCCATGAACAGCATGTACAGCGTGGGCCCAAGAACGCTGCCCTGCGGGACCCCAGCCCGGATGAAGTGCCTAGATGATAGAGCTGAGTCTACTTTTACGAAGAAGGCTCTTTCGGTGAGATAAGACTCCAAGAGATCGTGAAATCTTGTAGGAAGTGTTCCGCGGATTTTGTACAGCAACCCCTCATGCCATATCTTGTCGAAGGCCTAAGAAAGAAATTAAATCGAACAATATAAATTGAATTTATAGTTACTTTCATATATCTAAAGAATTATATTGAAAATATCCATACAATATTTCATGACGAATTGCGCAAAAAATGGAAAAGAGAAATATTCTTCGCTGCTGGAGTCAAAACAATTTGGCGGGATGTCCTGAGGGATTTGCATGTGGTTTCCATGGTGAATCCCTGACAAAGTGCATCAACAACATGGCAGAATCGAGGGTGGCCAGGAAGAAACTCTCCGCAACTGCTTGCATTTGCCTGCTGTCGCGCCTCAAGTGTCAGGAGAACTACCTGGCGAACGTGCAGACGCCGCTGGAGGTGCACTTCCCGGAGGACGAGGATGCGCCGGAGGAGCGGAAGCTCCTGGCAGAGATTGACGTGCTGCGAGATCGATTGACGGTGAACTTTGTGGCTGGAAAGGTCACGGCGCAGCACACAGTGGCGTCAATTCGGGGTGGAATTGAGGAGTTCAAGTCGATGGGCGCCAATATTCAGCAGCACGACTTGAAGGATTACAGAGAGAGAATTCTGCAGATTGAGGAGAATCTCACGCGTGTCCAGAACACGAATAAGTTGAATTACGGGAAGATGAAATTCGAAAATATGGACATTGTGGCCACAATTCCGCCGACAGTGGATTTGCTGAAGGATGAGGCGAAGAGGCACCAGAATGTGCCCAACAGAGTGACACAGATGCGTTCTGGAACACTGAAACCGGTGGATGAAGGTGTGTACAAGGACGTGAAGATGTTCGATCAGTTCCTGGAGGACTTTGGTGGTCACACTGGCGGTTGGGGTGAAGAACAGCATGTGATCTTTGTGCGGAGCAAATCCAAATACATGGGAAATCTGCGGAGGATCACAGAAACACTCCTGGAACAGCTGCCGGGAATGACACCAGAGGACATTGAGGGTCATGATAAGTGGTATGAGGAGTATATGAGACTCAAGGCGAACAGGAAGAAGAGCCTCGAGGACTGGAGAAAGTCAAAGTGATGGATTTATTGTAACATTTATTGGCGATAAACACTCGAAACCCAGAAAAAAACCATCTCTAAACGCGGTTTTTTTATACAAGATCGCATGGAAATTTGAATGGTAACTCCTTGGAATGCTTCAATATCCACTTGGTAACTCTCTCCCTCAATTCCGGTGTGTATTCTTCACTCCATCCATCACTCTTCCCACGCCTCACGAATCCCTGTTCGCCACTGTTCAGCAAGTGAATGCTCTTGAGCTCCGTGCAATTTACTGCGTCATTCTTGCGAAACTCCTCAATGCTCAGATACTGCCTGAGTCTCTCCACTTGGGCATCTGTCAGGGATTTGCCCAGGAAGTCAGCGACGTGCCTAATTGTGGCCGCGAGATCACGATTCATGTCTTCGTAGAACATAAAGAGCACATTGGGATGATTCCTGTTCTCCCATCCCTCGCGAATGTGACTCCAGTAGGGCATCCACGGCGCCAGATTCTCCTCAAAGTACTCGCAGTACGTGGCGAAGTCACCAATGTAGCCCTGAGAGCGATACAGGCGATTCAGGTGGTAGAATGACACGAGAACATCTCGTGGATTTCTGGCCACGTACACAATCTTCGCACCCGAACTCAAGACGCTGGGCGGCATGAGGGAGAATGGGAAGTGTGTCTTGATGAAGCGCCTGCCGGTGATGTGCGGCAGAAACTTGTACGCTGGCACAGAGATCTCCTCCACGAAGGCCTGTCGCTGTGGCGAATCCACATTGAGCTGCATCAGTTCGGCCTTCGTCTCGGGATGCAGAAACATGGCGAACTCGAAGAAGGGAAAGCGCTTCGTGAGTGGCTCTCGCTGTGCCGCAACGTAGTCCAGATCATTGGCAATCATCCAGACCAACTCCTGCGTCCACGTGGTGCCAGAGCGTGGAAATGTGGCCACCCAGATGTCATCCTGGCGCGCTTGGAAGTTGTAAAAGTGTTGCGCCATTTCGCTGTACTGACTGGGAAAGAACCACTTCTCCTCACCGACTTGGACAAATCCCGTCTTCTCGCCTGCAATGAAAAATTGAAGTCGTGTTGGATTTTCCATCTCATCAAAAGTGTGACGGAAATAATTGCGGTTTCCATAGATTTCAATTCAATCACAGGAAAGTCAGTGAGCAGAATGATTGTTAAAAAAAAAACTTTAGATTTAAAGCAAAACAATATAATGCATAAAGTTAAGTAATTACTTATTGCTGCTTTGTGTCCAAAACAAACTTATAATTGAACAACGAAGCGATAAGAGAGTAAACATTTCACAGAGAAATAGCATGAAAATATGCTTAGTCGATTTTTCATTTCGACGGGTGCCGTGAAGACTATCAAAAGTCAAAATCACCATTTTTCAGTAGAGCGATTTGAAGCTTGAGAGATGATTTTGCTTTGAAATTTTACTAATTTTTCCATACCCTCTCTGTTATCTTTCAGTAAATTGATAAAATTGCTCAATTCTATTTTTATGCAGAATTTCCCAGATTTTTCCACTGTTATTTGTTTGAAATATTAACTAAAATACGAAGAATTAATAGAAAAATTGGGAAAATTTGCTACAAAAAGTCGGTTTTTGATGGTTTTCGTGTACTTTTTTCTTCAGACAATTCGTAAAAATCAACTTTTTACATTCTTCCTGCCCATTTTTTCCCAAGAAAAATTGAAAAAATAATCAAATTATGATTTAAATAATAAAAAAAGATTATTTTCTCAACTAGAATTGCAAAGAAAAATCAAAATATTATCAAATACTGAATTAAATAGTCAAAAAATGAATATTTTCTGAAATAAAATTGAAAAATAATTGAAAAAAAATTTTATTTTCCCAAATAAAATGACAAAAAATCAAAATAACCAAATATTGAATGAAAATAATAAAAAAAAAATGAATATTTTCTCAAGAAAATTTTGAAAAATAATCATATTTTGAATAAAATATCAAAAAAAAAACAAATCCCAAGTAAAATTACATAAAAATCTCAATAATCAAATTCTGAATTAAATTATCGAAAAATGAATATATTTTCCAAAGTAAAATTGAAAAATAATCAAATTCTTATACAATATTCAGAAAATAATCAGAATTTTGTACGAAATAATCAAAATTTGAGTAAAAATCACGAAATAATCGAGGAAAAAGATTGAATAATCACAAAGTTAATGGTCTCAATTTGCGCTAGTGATTAGCCCCTTGGGCGTAAACTATGAAAAGTCGACTTTTCATACTTTTCAACGCAACATTGAGAAATTTTCTACACGCGAAAGTTTTTAAGAAAAATCTTATTTCTTTAATTTTTGCCGATGAAAGACATTAAGATCAATCCAAACAGACTTTCAATAGTCTTCGATTCACCCGTCGATTTGCTCTTTATTCTTAAACTGTTTGATGGTGCAATTATTTCAGTTTGCTTGCTTTAGGAAAATACCATAGAAAAGTGGTCAAAGTGCTTCTTTTATGTTAATATTTTCTTCCACTGTTCAGTAGAAATGTATATATTGTAATTTATATGCCAAATTCATTGGTTGTATTGAATAAAAAGCATTTCAAAGATTCCCCCCAAAAAAAAAAAAACTGCTCATCAAATATTTAAACTTTCATAGAGTCTTTCACACATCAGCAAAACGATGAGATTTCTATTGTGCTTATTTGGCTTGAAATTATCTTAGAATGTGTCGGTAGAAAATTCTCAATAATTCCAATTAGCAACCAAAATGCTGAAATCATTCTTTTTTTTCTCTCCACATATTAAATACGCACTTTTAGCAATTTTCCGCAACATATTCTTACCACGGAAGTCTCTGAGCAACTGCTGATTGATATCCGGATCGATTTCCTTGATTGCGAACGGAAAATCGAATTCACCTTTGTTGTTATTGAAAGCCATTCTTCACACACTTGAGCACAATTCCTGAGACCACGCGTCTCACCGCCACGACAAATCACAGCAGACTGAGAAACTGTGGGCATCGAACAAAAGGTGTCCTCAATACCGAGTGAAAGTCCAATTTCACTTGAAGTTGTATTTACAAACACGCTTCTGCCATTTAGTCACCCTCCCAGATAAAATAAGTGTGTGTGTGCGCTGCCCTGCGGGCCCTACACTGCGCCCGGCTGGGGCGGAGCCTCTCCCGGGCGCGAGAGATAGTTGATGGGCACCAGACCCGATCTGAAACCATCCACAGAGGCCAGCGCCCAGCCTGTGTTCATCAGCGAGTGCAGGTTTTGGACATCTTTGGGCGCCACGCGAATCACTTGGCCAGTCTGGATGGACAATTCCTGAGGACTCGTGGCCTCAAAGTCATACAACACTCGCGTGGGAATGTAGTTTGTCCATTGCTGTGGATTTTTACCTACAAAACACACACATCAATTAGTCTCTCTGCCAAAGTCTCCGTGTTAATCGACTCACTCTCTTCGATGGACGTCGTCGAGGCAACTCCAAGGAATTTCATAATAAAATACGGCGCCGAAAGTATGAAGCCCAGGAAGAGAAGAACAGGCCAGGCACTGGTCTTTCCACTGCTGGACTTTTCTCCATGCGACGGATTCTCCAGCTGTGCAGAAGCAGCCTCAAAAGCAGCACCAAAACTCGCGGCATTCGGTGGAATCTTCGATACGCCGAATGTGTAGAGAATCCTAGGAGAGAAAAGTGGTTTAGAGAAACTCAACCATTTCGCCTTCAGCAGGGTACTGACTTCCTCCAGAGCCACGTCAGTCCGCGGAATAGAGTGAATGTGGAGACGAATTGAGCGAAGAGCGATCTCAGCTTGCCCACGTTCGCCGTGACGCCCAGGATGGCCCTGAAGGAGCTGTTGATGGCGAAGAATGTGGAGTCCAGCATCGAGGCGATGTTCCCAAACGCCGCCACGAGATTCTCAATGCTCTGCAGCGCCGGCCTGGACGTCTCCTCTGCCATCTGAATGAAGCGGTTCTCCGCGTCGAGATTGTAGCCATGATAGCCACCGTAGCGACCATATCCGCCTGCACCCAGTCCTGCTCCGTATGCCCCATAGCTGCCGTACCCACCCATGCCCCCATACCCACCGAAGCCCCCGAAACTCGATCCTGCGCCGTAGCCGTACATGTTCTGGTAACCGCCGAAAGGTGAGCTGAAGGACGACGCGAATCCCTGGCTCTGTGGCTGCAGGCGAGGCGGCAGCGGTGGTGGCAGTGATGTGGGAACGCGCCCCATGTGTGTGCTTATCCGTCCGTTGATTGGACTGTCCGGAGCCATGACGTTCCGGAAGTTTGTCGGCGCTTCCAAATTGTGTCCTTCAGAATCCATTTCGCCACGCAATTTCACTACAGATTAATCTGCAACGGCAGCGAATGGAGTGTGTGAGATAAACTGAGTGACGAAGTGGATTTTGGGCTTATCAGCGAAAGGGGAGAAGAGGGAAAAACATGCGGAAAATGGATTACAAAGTCTAAGTTGGGCGATGATGAAAATTTCACCTAATATCCCTGATGTGGCGGCTCAAAAGCTGCTCTCTCCTATTGCACAATGTACTTCACCACATTACTCAGTGATTGCAGGTAGATTTAACAGATTTCTACCTGAGAAGAAGGGTGAAAATTAGAGAAAAATACAAAGTAGAACGCGAGAAGGAATATTTTGACGGAACTGGACCCGACTGTCAAATCTGTGAAACACACGTGAAACACCCATGAAACATCATGCATGAGATTGAAGAAGGAAAAACTGTTAAGAAAGACAAATTCAAAAACTGTTATAAGCAACTGTATAATGCTACTGGGTAGTGGCGAATGGCGAAATGCCCGCAAAGGGGAATTCGCACGACAATTCGTAGTACAAGCATTGTTGTACTAGAGAGCTGTCAAAAGTTCTCGTGATGACGCAGAGCTTTTCTTTCTGGTGCATTGCGTGAAAGTGGTTAGTGAAAATCTCTATTTTCCTGTGAAGAAAATCACCTGAACCCGTGAATTTCACCACACATCTGCTCACAAGGTAAGTGTGCATCCGTCTCAGGTGAAATATCCAGAAGAACCAGAGGATTTCCCTGTGCAAACACCCTCAAGTGTTTTTTTCCCCCGTGTGCCGCTAAGAAACCACAATTTCCGGAAAATGTATCACAATTTGGGGCCGCAGGGCGTTTGCAGTGTGTCCAGAAGGCTTCTTTTATGTGATTTTGAACACACCTGATGACATTGTAGTGGCTAAAAGTGGTGGTTTTCGGGGCTTTTCTCAGTGACGCCGCCAACATGGCTGAGAAAAGCTCACCGTGAAACGCCACCACAATTGCCAATGTGTCGACACAGCCGGAAAGTTCCGGCTTCGGTTTCTCGGTTTTTTTTTGCCTCATATGAACACCTTTGTTTACGATCTCACTGTGATCGGCATGAGTAAAATAGCCAATTTCACTCGCTGAAGACGATGCAAAAGTAGTGTGAGAAAGGCAAATTCGAGCATCTGCGATGGGCTTTTTGGGCCATAATATATTGATTTGTTGCTCGCACTCGAGCAATATGGTGAAGAAGAGAGCAGAGAACTACAACCGGATGGCATATCTTTGGTATCAGCGGATAACACACCGAACAGACTCAATCTTTATAACAGTTGAGGGACTTTTTTACTTCTCTCTAGGGCACTCACTCTAAGACCCTTTTTTGCTCTAGCGCTTTGGAGCTTTCGTGCTTCTGTGCTACAGTTAAGCAGACAGCGCCGATTTTAATGCTAAACGCGGCGCTATCGGCAATTACTCAGTTCCTACTTTGCAGACAGCAAAGTATCGTGGAAATCGACATAAAATATCCTCAAATTAACTACAGCGTTGGCACTAATTATAGCTCCACTGTAGGTAGTCTGGGGCAAAAACAAAAAATATCAAATATGGCGTTTGATTGCCTATCCATAGCCAAAACAAAACCCCCAATCTGAGGCCCCTCCGCCGGCGCCTAGGGATTCTAGGGAACTTTATCACTTTCTGGGCTGGCACTAATTATAGATCCACTTGGGAAATTTCACTATATCTCAGCGAAAAAAAATCGGAGAATTCTGAAAATCATAAGGATCCTTCATTTTGAGCCCAGAAACCATTTACCGTCGCCACACCCCGCCTCGGTCCTCCGTGGACCCCACTGTTTAAGGTCTTTGCCTTGCATAACATGATCGTCCAATATGGCTCCTCCGCAATGGGGCGGGGGGCCCAATGGCCACAAACTCCTTCATAGGGCTTGATTGAAGCCTCTTGAGCATAATTGGGCTATCTGACCCCGATACCATCCTTGAATCCTGGCCTTAAGCACTTCTTCCAGGGTCTTTTTCTGCTTCTTCGGGCCCAAACCACCCCAACCCCCGGACCACCCCCAATGAAATGGGGCGAAAAGTTCTTAGGACACTTCTAGGAAACCCGTGGACCCTAGATCCGGGGGCGGGTAGCGCCTCGGAGGGAGCGCCCTAACGTAGAACGAGAGCCAGTTGAAATTCAATGAAAAACCATACAATTTTAGGTGGTTTTCGACTGGGTCTCATTCCACGGTGTCCGGTCCACGGTGGAGCTATAATTAGTGCCCACGCTGTATTTAATTCTCCGTCATAGCCAAAAACACCAAATTTAAAGTGCATTTTATTTCTCTCTTTTCCCACAAAATTAAAATTATTAAAAATCATAAGCATTATTTTATATGGAAGTTTTTGGTGTCAATTCTTACCGAATTTTTGAGATGATTTGGCTAAAAAAAATATAAAGGTCGCGACTCATTGCATTGTTAGTTCCGTATTTAATACCACGAATGGTGAATATTCTGAGTAAACGCTAGCGAGAGTGTCAGCGAGATCTAGAGCCGGGAATCAGGTTGAATTAAACTCAATCAAAAAGCGTTGATCTTTATTCGCGGCTTCTTTTGGTCCAGGAAAGTACAGAAGGTGAACTGGTACTGCAATATTCTGGATAGATCTTGGAAGAATTCCCCTGAAAATATCATAATCATTAACTTCTAATAATGATTTAATTTGATTTCAATTGCTCACCGTAAATTTTAATTCGGGACGAAGGATTTCCTGATAAAAACTGATGATTTGCCTCAGTTCACAGTGATTCTTTTCCTCCAGAAATCGTCCTATTTCAGTTTGTCAGCAATTCATTGGCGTGATGCTGAAGAATATGCGCACGGAAGACGACGTTCTTCGGCAATTTCTCTCTGAGCTCATCTTCTGCAATTCGCCTTGCAGTTAATCCTTCGCAGAAGATGCAAGCTTTTTATCCGGAAACATCTTCCATTCTCACTCACTCTGCAATATTCTTCACGTCTTGTTCACACATTTCACGAAAAACTAAATATTTCTTGCCAATTTCCAAAATATTGGCCTCGGAGTGACGTTCAAACGAATTCGGCACAATAGTAGAACAGTCCGACGAGTGCCGAGCGGCTGTGCTAATCACCCGAGCTGTGACGACACTTGAAAAAGGAAGCGTACAGTGTCGATTCTCTTTTTCACTCTGCCACACAGCTGAGTATATTAACATGTTTTTCACGAAAATGAGAATTTTCACGGTAAAAATTCCTATGAAACGTTAAATAAGTGCAGAGCGAAGGTGATCTGATTGTTTTCCGCGATCTTCCCGAGCAAAAATTGGCCGAAATAGGCACATTTTGGGAGAAAAAGGTCCCGTAAGGGCGTAAAAAAGTCCCGGGTCTGTGTAATCAATGGTAAAAAGCCCAGTCTGTTCGGGGTGTTAAGGTCCATCGCGGAGTGCGCGAATTTGCGGAAGGGCAACTGCAGCCACTGTGAGCCAATGTTCTGACGGAAGCCCCTTTCTTATATCTCCTTAGTGGCGTGTGTTGCGAAGCGATCGAAAGGCGGTTTCGTTGTGTCACTGCGGAAGAAAAGAACGCGTGAAAGACGTCGCGTGAGAACGAAGAAAGCGATAGCGAGATCAGGATGCCGGGCGCTGGAACATTCAAGCTGTTCATCGGGAACATCGACGAAAAGACGCAGGCATCGGAGTTGCGTCCATTGTTCGAAAAGTACGGCACGGTGGTTGAATGCGATGTGGTGAAGAATTACGGATTTGTGCACATGGAAAATGAGCAGCAGGGACGCGATGCAATCCAAAATTTGAACGGTTACGTGGTGAATACGCAGCCAATGAAGGTGGAGGCCGCGAAGAGTCGCCGAGCGCCGAATACGTCCACGACAAAGATCTTTGTTGGCAATCTCACGGACAAGACACGGGCGCCCGAGGTGAGGGAGTTATTCCAGAAGTACGGGACCGTGGTCGAGTGTGACATCGTGCGCAATTACGGCTTTGTGCATCTGGATTGCGCGGGCGACGTGAATGAGGTGATCAGGGAGTTGAATGGCAAAGTAGTGGACGGGCAGCCGTTGAAAGTGCAGGTGTCGACGAGTCGCGTGCGACCCAAGCCCGGCATGGGTGATCCGGAACAGTGCTACAGGTGCGGTCGCTCGGGGCACTGGTCCAAGGAGTGCCCGCGCCTCATGTTCTCGGAGCGCGGATATCGCGGCGATAGGATGTACCGCGACCCTTATCCACCTCCGCCGCCGCCGCCCTTCTTGCGAGACAGGATCATGGACGGATTTCGGGTAACCTTCATCATCACATTATCAGCCCAATCATCTCGTGCCCTTCCCCCTCCCCACCACCACAGCACAATCCCACTCCCACGTCCCCGATGGCGCACTCTCGATCCCACTCAGGCATCACTAATTAGTGCAGAGAGAGAACACGAGCAAACGAACAAAAATCGCGCGATAGACGCAATCTAAAGTGACTTTGACTGCCTTTTTTTTTTGTACCACTCACAAAAATCGATTTGGCCAGCCTTCTTCTATCGCGCTTTTGTTGGTTTATCTCATTTTTCACACACGAAAAGACAGTGATCTTCTCTTTCAGTGCGTGTGCGTGTGCGATGAATGGATGCGAATATCTCTCTCAAAAGTGTCCTTTCTGGTGGTGGAATTGTAGAATGCTGGGTTGAGTATAAGTAGAGTTAGTAGAGAAAAAATATGAGTTTCTAAATATGTATATATATATATATATACAGTAGCGAAAATTAGGTTAGGACACCTATGAAATTTTGATCATTTTTCCTTTTGGTGCTAAAAATTCGATATTTCTTTCAGTTTTCGAGACTACGATCTTAAGACAAAAAATAATGAGAATTTAATGATCTTTCAAAAGGCGTTGAAATCATGTTGATATCTCAATTCAGGGCTGAGATATTGCAAAATGCAGAGAAATGTGCGCCAAAGGATAGGGAAAATTACGTTAGGACACGGATAATCACATTAACTCATGAGTTTGGAGTGTCTTAAAGACATTTTCATCATAGAGCGCCTTGATTTGGACTTGTCAAATTGCTTTTGTATGTTTTAAGTTATCATTTAACACTTTTTATGCATTTCTTCCTTTCTCACGCACAATCGCGTCTTAATTCCTGTTCACATGTTGTCTATGAAGTGTAAAAAAGGACTTCAAGTCAATCGTCCAAGAACAATCAAGTAGCCGTGAAAATTACAGCATTTTGTTCTTTAGAAAAGGGTGATTTTTAGTCAATTTCTTATTATAGGGTTCAGAAAATCGGTAATTTCTTATTGATGCAGGGCAAGAAAATGGTTCTAATTGCGTTTGCATATTGTCTAGGATACAAGGGTTCCATAATGTTACATATTATGCCCATACCATGCCAAAAAATCTAGCATTGTGGCGATTATTGCGTAAAAAGATATTCCAAATAACTAAAAATCATTGATCAATCAAAATTGTCCAGAAATTTCATCCAACAATGCGCAATACGAACTTTACACAAAACCAAGATAACTAAGGTGTCACTGTATATATATATATCATATATTCTTGCAATGGGGAAAGACGCAACTCTAATAGCGGTAAGTGGGGCAGCTTCAGATTCAAAATGCTGTTCCAACTTTAGGATTTTTTCTTGAAAAATCGGCTGAATATATTGAAATAATCACAACGCTCAAATAAACTCTCGTCTATTGAGCTTCAGAAAATGCCTTTCATTGGGCATTAAAACTGATCCTTTTTCCTCTAAAGGAGAATGAAAATAATATTGTAAATTATCTGAAACTGCCCCGCACGGGGATGTTTCGGATTGCTCTGGGGCAGCTTCAGATTTTCACTGATATTTACCTTAAATTCCATTGTGGAATTGTTGAATCGCGGGCAAATGATCACTTTGATATCTATTCTACGCACTGAAACTGTTTATTTCGCTAAAAATCGCCTTTAAAGTACTATTTTCGCGACTTTTCTGGACCCTTGCACGGACTGTCAAAATGTCTGAGCGAAAAGCAAGTTGCCCGTCATTTTTCCTGTATCGCAACGCCACCATGCGTGAGTGGTGGCAACTTCAGTGCCACCACAAATCAAATCAGTGCAAATCAGTGTTTTTCGCGTGTATTTTCTCACTTTTCCACTAAGAAGTCGTTTAACGTGATGAAGCAATGCAGCACAGAACGGCACTTTGTGAAAAATCTTCAATATTTGCCACAAGAAAATTTCGACCGTGATGTTGCGTCATTCTGTCAGAGCGCGCTGTTGTCAGTCCGTGGCGATCCGAAACTGCCCCGTGGGCAGTGTTTGTGCATTTTCCACCACCCACTGAAAAGGCCGTGATCAGGAGGAAAAGTTCGGGCATATTTAGAATCTCTACTTAACTCTCAATAACCTTTGATTGTGTTTCACGCGAATTGTGGCTTTTTTAATGGAGAAAACACGCAATCAATTCGGCAGCAAAATTCTAGTTTGTGAGTGATTTTCAATTTTCACTTATTTTATCTAAACAGTCAAGGCTATCCTGTGCAAATTTTCGTCAATTGTAGTCCTTAAGGACTACAAACATTGTGTGAAGACCAGGAATTTATTCATGTAAAAATCTCTGAGAAAATTAAGAAATCTGAAGCTGCCCCAATCTGAAGCTGCCCCATTTACCCCTAAATGAATTTATTGTGGTTATCTGAAGAATATCTAGCATATGGTGAAAGTCAATTTGTGCTTTTGTAGGTCAAATCAAAAAATTTCTTCTGAGTTAAGACGAATAGAAGAGATAAGACTTGGGCATTTTATGATACACCATCCACTCAATTATCCTCAACTGCCAGACTGTGTGTATGCGTGTGTGTGCGTGCGTGAGAAGTGCGAGAATGAATTTGCTTTGCTTCTGGATGGAGAAAAGGCATCGAAGAGAATGGAGAAAGAAAAAGAATGCCTCTAATGGCGCTGTCGATTGTCCCCTTTTTTTAGGATTCCTACGATTCCTACTACGACAGGCGCTACGATGACGGCAGGGATTTGTTCGAGAGGCGCTACTCTGGCATGGGGGCCATGCGCGGGGGTGGCGGCAGTGGCTCCGGCCTGGGTGGCGGCCGAGAGTTTGGCGGAATGGGATCCATGGGACGCCGTGAGCCTCTGCCACCGCTGCCGCCACTCGGGCGCTCTGGCGGCTCGGGCAGCGGCTCCGGATTGGGCTCGATGAGGAGCTCCATGAGTGGCGGCAATGGCGCCAGCTATGATTCCATGTTCAGCCGACGAAGTCCGCCGCGAAGTGGCAGCAATGGCATGAATCGCTTCGGGTGAGATTTTGTGGCGTTTCCTTGTTTTTTTGTCTTTTTCGACGGGTGAATGGAAAACTATGAAAAGTCGATTTATCATAGTTTTCGTCTTATGTTATTTTTGAAAAGCCTTTTATTCGTTCTTTCTGTACAAGAATTTTAAGATTTGTATCTTATGAGACAATAGAAAAAAATCTTATTTATCTAAAAAGCACAAATGGAAAAAAATTGTCATGTTTTGCGAATGAAAAGTCAAATTTTCATTGTTTACGCTGAAGAATTTTCCCATAAGAAAAATGTCTCAAAAATTGCAGTCATATGCATTAAAAAGTCTTTTTAGAAAATATTTGCCAAGGGGCAAATCACAAGGCGACTTTTGAGGAAACTTAATGTTCTCTAATCGAATAATCAATTATTTGAGAAAAATAATCAAAAAATGATTATTTTCCCAAGTAAAATTGAAAAACAATCTAATTTTGAATAAATAATCAAAAAAAGATTATTTTCCCGAGTAAAACCACAAAAAAAAACAAAGTAACCAAATTCTGAATAAAATAGTCAAGAAATGAATAATTTCTCAAATGATATTCAAAAATATTTGAAAAAAAAATTATTCTTTCAGAATATTTACAATTATTCAATTATATTCAAAATTTGATTAAATATTCAGGAAATATTCAAAAAAATAATCCAAATTTTGTATGAAAGAATCAAAATTTGAAAAATAATTTAAAATTTTTTTTTATGATTCATATTCAAATTTTGATTATTATTTGAATATAATAAAAAAAAATCCGAATTGTTTTGATATAATTTTTAATAAAATATTCAGAAAATAATCAGAATTTGTACAACACAAAATTTTTTAATCAAATATCAGAAAAAAAATCAAAAAATAATCCGAATTTTGTACGAAATAATCAAAATTTGAATATATACCGAAAATAATTATTTATGATTTTTATTCGTATTTTAATTATTTTTCAATTATAATGAAAAAAAAACCAGAATTTGCTTGAAATAATTTTTAGTCAAATATTCAGAAAATAATCAAAAAATAATCAGAATTTGAATGAAATAAAAAATTTTAATCAAATATTCAGAAAATAATCAAAAAATAATGAGAATTTTGAACGAAAAAATCAAAATTTGAGTAAAATTCACGAAATAATCGAAAAAAAGATTGAATAATCACAAAGTTAATGGTCTCAAACCGTGAGTGATTGTCCCCTTGATATTTGCAGATTTTCAGAATTATCCTAAAATGTTTTTTTGGACTTTAAATGAAATATTTTTCATATCTTTTAAATTTTTTCACTTGAAAACATTAAGGAAAAGTTCAATTGAAGTATGAAAAGTTGATTTTTAGTATAAAATCGACTCAAAAACCATTAAAAATTGACTTTGAAAAGTAATATTTTCAGATTTTCTATTAATTTTGCCACATTTTAGTCAAAAATTTCAATAAATACCAATAAAACATTTACAAAATAAAAAATACAGAGCAATATTTTCACTTTAACGAACGATTTGAAGGCATTTTGAGTATTTTGAAGTAAATTTGGCAAATTTCGCAGCTGTTTTAATGCAAAATTTTGAACTCGCTTTGCTGAAAAATGGCGATTTTGACTTTTTATAGTTTTCGAGGCACCCGTCGTTTTGGAATAGTTGTTGTTAGTGATTAATGTGTTTCTTTCTGCAGAATCTACGAGGACTTCAGCCGCGACTCTTTCGACGATCGACGTCCGGGCATGAGAGGACCGTCACCCACACATCGCTATGCGCCCTACTGAGACGAGATGGACCCGTATTACTATTACTACTGATTTTTCCACGTGCGGACCCGCCACAGTTGCGGACGCTAGAAGTTTCTTATAGAGAGTTTTTTATATTTTTCCTCCTTCAAATCATTGTGCTGCATTCATTCACTCTGCAAAACGATTCAGGTAGTCTTTTGAGCTCTTGTTGGGCACTTTGGATGGGTGTGTGAGTGTGTGTGGGTCCAAAATGTTTCTCATGCGGTTGAACTTTTCGCGTGTGGATTTTATATTAAAATCGTGTTTTGCCATCACAATGTAAAGGGATGACAACTAATGAGAATTTGATGTATAATTTTCTTTTATATCAATTATAATAATAATAAAATGAATGAATTTCAAGCTGTCAACACAACAATGATGATACGGCATCTCAAGCTGTACAAGAACATAATTTTACTATATAAAAAACAGATAATTGTGAAACAGAATAAAGAGAATGATAGAATTAAACTGTTGTTTGTGTGAAGAGGGAGAAAAAATGATGATGGCCTTGCTCTCAATCCCAAAAAGTCGCAGGCCCTAATCGTTCATGCGCCTAGTAGACGTCCTGTCCCATCTCCGCTTTATCTCTCGGATGAAGTCATTCCTTTCTCTGATCGAGTCAAGAATTTGGGCGTCATTTTCAATAGTTCACTGACTTGATCAGTGACCATGTCTCTGAGATCTGCAGGAAGGTCTTTCTTACATTGCGTACGTTGCGGCACCTCCAATATCTCACACCCAGTGGCACTCAGACTCCTGTTGGTCCGAGCGCTTATAGTTCCCTTTTTCACCTATGGAGCGGAGCTCTTCTTCTGCGCTAGCATGGAGACCCGTGATCGCTTGAAAAAGGCATTTAATTCCTGTCTGAGATATGTCCATGATTTGCGGAGATTTGATCATGTATCTCCCTATGAGAGCACGATACTGGGCACGCCAGTCTTGAGCTACATTGAAGATAGAGCCGTCGATTTTATTTCGCGGCTACTTTTTATGGGCCGGCCTGGATATCTTGTGGAGCTCTTGGCTGCCGGATCGTCTGTCAGGGGTCTTCCTCTCTCAGTGTGCCGAGATCGAGGAGTCGCATTCTCCACAATTCACTCTTTGTTGAGGGAATTGTCCTTTGGAACATGTTGTCCAAAGTACCGTCACAGCTCCTCGCATATAAGTTTGCACTTAGAACCTCTTTGTATAACTTCATTTGTATCCGAGAGGACACCTTGTCCTATTGTCGCATTAAATATCTATCTATCTATCTATCTAATATGTCGTCCACGTATTTCGTGAGACAAAATATTTCAATTTCCAAGGAGGCCAATATGCTGGTGATCGCACGATCCATCACCAGATCCGCAATTATTGGTGATAATGGTCCTCCCATCGGCATGCCATCTATCTGAATGTAATGTTCATCCTCTGTATACAAAGTGGCTCGCCTCTAGGCAGAATTTCAGCAGATTGACGAACAGGGACTTCTCTATGGTGGTGTGATTGCTGATCTGCGTCCACATTTCTTCCACTATCTGCAGTGCGCTAACTGGCGAGGGATGTTGGGAAACAATGCCACCACGTCCAGGCTAATCATCAACATATCCTTCGGGTACTCTGATGGTTCTTATTATTATTATTTATTCAAATTTAATTAGGTACTTGTCTTCATATCGCACCGTACAATTTCATGAGTCTTAGATCTATTTCATTTAAGTATTTCAATTTTTTACTCGCATCCTTCTTTGAATAATTCAGTGATTTTGGAACATTATGTTTCCCAAAAATGTAAATTCTTGTCTTTTCTAGTTTAGTGCACTCTGATAAGGATTTCTTTACAAGATATGCTGTGTATCTGTTAAATTATTAACGAATACCAGGCCAAAGACCATGTTATTTCCATTGCATGAAAGAGCAAGGAATCATATAAGATGAAGAATTGTTATCTTTGTTAGTAATTCTTAAAGGAAATAATTGAGTAATTTTTAGTTGTACAATTCATAATGAGACTTAAAAAAAAAGAGTCGCTATGACTCTAAACAATTATAATAGATGTCTGGCTATTTGTGCATTTCAATGTCGTCGTCAGAGTTCGGATGGTTTGTGAGTTGAGCATCAGGGGGTTTGGGGGTGATCTCATGATTAAGATCATCAATAATTATTTAATTTGTTTGTAAATTCGTTTGATGTTGAACGTGTAATGTTATCAGTAGTATTTATGTTGGGAGTAGTTGTCTTTGAAGTGCGTTTTATCTGTGAAAGTTAGGAGAATTATTAAATTCAAGCGTGGAAAAATGGACAAAAACCGTTCAGTCAGTAAAAAAATCGTTTTGATCAGATCAAAGTCAATATTTTACTGACTAAACTTAATTGCTTTACTGACAACAAAAAAAAACTTTTTTACTGATCAAACTGATTTTTTAACTGGCAAAATTGAATTTTTTTTACTGGAAAAATTTATATTTTCTGGCAAAATGATTTTTTTTACTGGCAAAAATAATTTTTTACTGACAAAATTGGTTTTTTTTTTACTGGCAAAATTGATTTTTTTACTGGGAAAACTGCATTTTTATTGGCAAAATTGATTTTTTACTGGCAAAATTGATTTTTTGACTGGCAAAATTGATTTTTTGACTGGCAAAATTGATTTTTTGACTGGCAAAATTGATTTTTTGACTGGCAAAATTGATTTTTTGACTGGCAAAATTGATTTTTTGACTGGCAAAATTGATTTTTTTTACTGGCAAAACTGCATTTTTCCTGACAAAACTGCATTTTTACTGACTAATTTACTTTAGCCAGAAAAAAATTACTTGTGTGATCTCGACTATTCCGATCGATCGTCAGCACAGGACTGTTGGAGAGTTTAGGGGTAAGTGGGGCAGCTTCAGATTCAAAATGCTGTTCCAACTTTAGGATTTTTTCTTGAAAAATCGGCTGAATATATTGAAATGATCACAACGCTCAAATAAACTCTCGTCTATTGAGCTTTAGAAAATGCCTTTCATTGGGCATTAAAACTGATCCTTTTTCCTCTAAAGGAGATTAAAAATAATATTGCAATTTATCTGAAACTGCCCCGCACGGGGATGTTTCGGATTGCTCTGGGGCAGCTTCAGATTTTCACTGATATTTACCATAAATTCCATTGTGGAATTGTTGAATCGCAGGTAAATAATCACTTTGATATCTCTTCTACGCACTGATACTGTTTGATTCCCTAAAAATCGCCTTTAAAGTAATATTTTCGCGACTTTTCTGGACCCTTGCACGCACTGTCAAAATGTCTGAGCGAAAAGCAAGTTGCCCGTCATTTTTCCTGTGTCGCAACGCCACCATGCGTGAGTGGTGGCAACTTCAGTGCCACCACAAATCAAATCAGTGCAAATCAGTGATTTTCGCGTGTATTTTCTCACTTTTCCACTAAGAAGTCGTTTAACGTGATGAAGCAATGCAGCACAGAACGGCACTTTGTGAAAAATCTTCAATATTTGCCACAAGAAAATTTCGACCGTGATGTTGCGTCAGACTGTCAGAGCGCGCTGTTGTCAGTCCGTGGCGATCCGAAACTGCCCCGTGTGCAGTGTTTGTGCATTTTCCACCACCCACTGAAAAGGCCGTGCCAAGGAGGAAAAGTTCGGGCATATTTAGAATCTCTACTTAACTCTCAATAACCTTTGATTGTGTTTCACGCGAATTGTGGCTTTTTTAATGGAGAAAACACGCAATCAATTCGGCAGCAAAATTCTAGTTTGTGAGTGATTTTCAATTTTCACTTATTTTATCTAAACAGTCAAGGCAATCCTGTGCAAATTTTCGTCAATTGTAGTCCTTAAGGACTACAAACATTGTGTGAAGACCAGGAATTTATTCATGTAAAAATCTCTGAGAAAATTAAGAAATCTGAAGCTGCCCCAATCTGAAGCTGCCCCATTTACCCCTATGCACGAAACAATTGGTCTCAGTGGTACGCCTTGCTTGTGGATCTTTGGTAGTCCATAGATTTTTGGGGTTCGTGCATTGTGTGTGGTCAGGTGAATGCGTGTGAACTCATTGATCTGCCCGTCATCTTTCAGTTTTTTTTTGGCAAAAGCATTGCTTCTGGACTCCGTGGGGATCGTGCGATCGCAGTGGGAATTTTGTGGTATGTGTTCTCATCATGCTCTGCATCTTCATCTCGTACTCCGTCTTGAGCATTACGACTGTTTTTCCGGTCATCCTTGAATTCTTGAGTAATTTTGGAGAAAAAAAAACAGTAATTTGCAGCTGGTCTATAGTCATCTTTATTTTATCTTCTCAAAATTCGACTCGAGAAAAAGCTGAAGGACAATTTAAATAGCATTTTCTTCATTGATTCTTCTGAGGAGTAAAATGATATAAAATATCGTGAGATGATTCAATGAGTGTTCTTTTTTCTTTCTTTAATATTTTCTATGCTTTCAAATCGTCTCACGGGACGTTTTATTCCCTTTTTTTACCGAGTTTCTGCACATTATCACATTTATACTCATTCTTTTTTTATCAATTATCACAACGAATTAGGTATTTTTTCCCACGAAATTGTGTGTTGGTTTGTGTATCATTTGAGATTCACTCAGAATGATCCAAATAATTGAGAATTTCAATATCTTATATCATCTAAAGACGAAATATAGTGAATGTTAGCTCATTAAAACTCATTAATCCACAATTAATCTCGCAATCTGCTGAGAATTCCTTTTTTTCTTCTTCAATTAGGGCGCATTTGGTCCCCATTTCACCCCGTTTTTCTCTCTCTGTCTTTCTGTCTTCCTCACGGTCTGAGAACCAGAACCACCCTTTTTTTTGATTTCAGTGCATTTTTGTTTTTCAGTTCCATTTAAAACTCCTTAAACATGCTTAAATAATATTAATGCAGTGCCGACGGTAAATTGTGTGTCAAGAAAGGATGAATTAGAAGGTAATTTGATATTTTCTCATGCAATCTATTAACAATTTTTCCCCATATTTTATTCAACATTGATTTTAAGAATTCCACTTCTAACGAACAAGCATTAACAATATTTTTCTTACACTTTTCGTTGATCCAGACTTCAATGAAATCTTTAATAATTTCTGGCAGTGATAAATTTTGGTATATTAGAATCATTTATCAGTGTTATTGTGACATTTCTTAAACGTTTTCTTTTTTTTCTTGGACGGCAAAATCAATTAATATATTTTTTCTATAATGAAAGTGCAAATCGACGGGTGAGTCGAAAACTATGAAAAAGTCAAAAACGCAATTTTTCAGCAAAGTGAGTTCAAAATTTAGGCTTCAATATCGCTGCGAAATTTGCCAAATTTACCATCAAAACGCCTTCAAATCGTCCGTTAAAATGCAAATATTGCTCTGTATTTATTATTTTGTGAATATTTTAGTTGATTTTATCGGTATTTATTGAAATTTTTGACTAAAATATGGCAAAATTAATAGAAAATCTGAAAATATTACTTTCCAAAGTCAATTTTTAATGGTTTTTGAGTCGATTTTATACAAAAAATCAACTTTTCATACTTCAATTGAACTTTTTCTTAATGTTTTCAAGTGAAAAAATTTAAAAGATATGATAAATATTTCATTTAAAGCCTAAAAAACATTTTAGAATAATTCTGAACATCTATAATTATTTTCTGAAAAGGCGTTTTATGCGTTTGACTGCAATTTTTGAGACATTTTTCTTGTGAGAAAATTCTTCAGCGTAAACAATGAAAATTTGACTTTTAATTCGCAAAACATGACAATTTTTTTTCTCCATTTGTGCTTTTTAGATAAAATAAGATTTTTTTTCTATTGCTTCATAAGATAGAAATCTTAAAATTTTTGTACAGGAAGAACAAATAAAGAGCTTTTCAAAAATACTTAAGACTTTTTATAGTTTTCCATTCACCCGTCGAAATTTACCATCGGCATCGCATTTGCGGCTCTCCAGGGAATGACTGACTCACACTCTCTCTCTCTCTCTCTCTCTCTCTGTCTAGTCTTAATACTTATAGAAGGACACAACAATTAAATACACCCGTAAAATTAAATCTACCATCCGGGATTTCACTTATTGAGGGTGTGACGGACACTGGAAGTGTTCCTCATTACAGCGAGAAGTACTTGAGAAACTGCGCCGGCGGCACAGGCTGTGACTCAATCAGGCATCCCGCTTCCTTGAGGCGCGCCCTGAAGTCCGGGCACTGATCGGCGATGCATGGATGCCCGGCCGAAGGCCAGAAGAGGCACCGACAGAATCTGCACAGTGACAGTATTTCCGCATACTGAAGATCCTCCCGAAGACCATGCGCTCTGCAAGACAATCCACAATTACTCCCTCACAAGATTAGAGATTAGATTAGAAATGGGGGTGATGGTACAAGAAATCTTGCTCCACGGCATCCAAGGCCATCTGACGGGCCCTTTTATGCATCCCCAGGAAATTTTCCCATTTAAGGGCCAAGACACCCAAAGCTAACTAGTCATTTCGCCCAATGAAATGGGGCGAAAAGTTCTTAGGACACCTCTAGGAAACCCGAGGACCCTCGATCCGGGGATGGGTAGCGCCTCGAAGGGAGCGCCACACCGTGGAATGAGACCCATTCGAAAACCACCTAAAATTGTATGGTTTTTCATTGAATTTCAACTGGCTCTCGTTCTACGTTAAGGCGCTCCCTCCGAGGCGCTACCCGCCCCCGGATCTAGGGTCCACGGGTTTCCTAGAAGTGTCATAAGAACTTTTCGTCCCATTTCATTGGGGGTGGTTCGGGGTTTGGGGTGGTTTGGGCTCTTAGAAGCAGAAAAAGACCCTGGAAGAAGTGCTTAAGGCCAGGATTCAAGGATGGTATCGGGGTCAGATAGCTCAATTATGCTCAAAAGGCAGTCTTGCCCTATGAAGCAGTTTATGGGCATTGGGCCCCCCGCCCCATTGCGGAGGAGCCATATTGGGTGATCATGTTATGCAAGGCAAAGACCTTTAACAGTGGGGTCCAAGGAGGACCGAGGCGGGGTGTGGCGACGGTAAATGGTTTCTGGGCTCAAAATGAAGGATCCTTATGATTTTCAGAATTTTCCGATTTTTTTTCACTGAGATATAGTGAAATTTCCCAAGTGGATCTATAATTAGTGCCAGGCCAGAAAGTGATAAAGTTCCCTAGAATCCCTAGGATCCGGCGGAGGGGCCTCATATTGGGGGTTTTGTTTTGGCTATGGATAGGCAATCAAACGCCATATTTGATATTTTTTGTTTTTGCCCCAGACTACCTACAGTGGAGCTATAATTAGTGCCCACGCTGTATTGTTACGATCCGAGGGGGGAGTAGTAGCGGCTGCTCAACAGAGTTTCACAACTGAAACTAAAATTCGTCACCACAACATCTTTGCACCCCACATAAACAGCCGCTGGAGAATGCATTGAGTGACTTCGCTCTGCGGCGAGATTGATATTGGCTCAGTGGCTTGCAAAAGCCCTCCCAATTCAATTATTTGCCCTAAGCAACCACGCGTCAAAACGTGTTTTCCTGTGCTGTGGGGCTTTATTAGCCCTCACAGAATAACATCCACCGTTAAGCAACGGTCTTTCTAAAGGCCTGTCACGACGAGCGAGAGTCAGTGTGTTGCGATTTCTGGAGGTGGACACACCACCAGCAAATCGCCCGTTTTTGTGCCATCTATCCAAGGATCGCAAGGAAACAGAGTTCGAGGACTCTAGAGGATCCTGCGTCGAGGACGAGGAAAGGAAGACGTCGCGCTAACCGCGGCGCTAAGGCGGTTTATCCGACAAGAGAAACAGAGGAGGCGGCGTGGCGACGAGAGGCTTCTTGAGCCCCTTGCCCCCAGCCCCTCGTTCTCACTCGCTGCCACCCGGTTCGTCCGATTCAAGGCTGGATCCTCTCGTGAGGCTCACAACAGGACCCGGAGTGCGCCGAAGAGACGCCACGTGTGAGGTTGTTGTACATCGACCAGCCGCGAAATAAAAGCCTCTTCATACCGAAGAACCGTCTTTGTGCCTATCCCCTGGTGGCGGGCGCGATTGAAGGGAGTGTGTGGAAACCCCCCTCCCCTAGATCGTAACAATATCTTCTTATTTTATTTATGTCGTCCCTCTCCCCCCCGGTTATCCTCTGATTTTTTCCCACTCAGAGGGGGCAAGGCTTTCAAAGTGAGCCAGTCAAATGCACACAGACTAGCAGAGCTTGGCCTTGGGCGTGTTTGCAGACGAGATATCGCTATTTACAAGCGACATCAGTCTGGTAGAAGGGTGCCTAAAGATTTGTGGGCGCTGTACGGAAGCATGTATGCCAGAGACACGATATGTAGATTCGAAGGCCAGGATTTCCACGTAATATACACAGATGGGTCAAAATTGGCGAATGGAGTCGGAGCCGCGATTTGGGATGAATCGCTGAATCATGGTGAATGGCGAGCTATTAGTGCCTGCTCCTCTAATTAATCCGAATGGCTCTCACCTGGGCCATAAATTGTGACTGTGATCGCTCTAGACTCGTGATCATGACCGACTCATTATCGTCCTTACAGGCCTTGAAGCATTATAGGCCTCCTGATCGTCCTGATGTGATCACTGAAATATTTAGATGCGTTGAAGAACTGAGCGTGCTGGGAATATCAGTGGATTTCGTTTGGGTGCCGGCGCATGTTGGAGTTGTGGGCAATGAAAGGGTGGATGAACTGGCCAAACTGGGGGCCACTGCGCCGAGTAACGAGGTAAAATTCCTCAGGATAGAAGACGCATACTGCGCAATTGAAAGGATGATATCCATTCAGTGGGAGTTCGCTTGGAGGGTGGAAACCAGAGGTAGATTATGTCACTCAATAATCCCCAAGTGTAGTAAAAAGCCATGGTATCACAAATTGCATAATCTTAGTAGATGGAAAATAGTAATGATAAACCGAATAATTGCTAACCACTATCGACTTAAAAGCCACCTGTTTAGATTTGCTATTGTGGAGAGCCCCCTGTGTGACATCTGTAGTACCCATGAGGATGTGGATCATATACTATTTGTGTGTCCGAGATTTGCTCGAAATAGAGAAGAAATAGTAAGGAGCTGTGCTGCGATTTGCAGGAGCAAGTGTGTGCGGGATATCCTGGCGATGGCCCTGGAGAGAGGCATCCTGAGCCCACTGATTAGTATAACGAACTTTCTGCGTAGTCACGAGTAGCAGGATAGACTCATGTGATATAGTTATTAAATGTTCGTTTGCTGTACCTGTTATATTATTATTTTTTTATGATATATGTGTCTATGTGTCTATATAGTCATCACCGACTACAGACTTATTATGGTGGGGAGGGGAATAAAAAAAAAAAAAACCAGTCTGGTAGTGTGCCCATCTATAAGTAAGGACAGATGCGAAATACACTTCCACAGAAGTTTCTACTTCAGTTGGAACATTTAACAGCAACCTTATTTGGGCTGGAATTTTTATATTTGCCATTGAAAGGCTTAATATTATTCGCATCTGTTGTGTTCGATCATTTGCAAGTGATGGGGATCGAACACACGACCGTGATGTCCTCAGTCTGGCTCTCTATCGACTGCACCACGGCCACCTTTACTCCCTCACAAACACACACACACACACACACTCTCTCGTTACACTCACTTCCTCAGAGCGTGGTAGATCTTCTTCCAATCCTTCGAGCCGTCCTCCTGCAGGAAGCCTTCCTTCTCCAGCAACACCTGCATCTGCTCAGACGTGAAGTGGAAGCACGTCAGCTCACGCCAGACACGCTGCTCCGCCACCAGGGCGGACATCAGACTCCAAGCCGCCGATGAGGCCTCGAGATCTCTGTAGTCAGACAGACGCAGCAGAATCTCACGCACGCACTCCTCCGGCAAATCGTGCAGCTTCGGAAGAATTTCAGGCCCTGGACCACTGATGCGAATCTCATCGGCAATGTGCTGAATACGCTGAATCGTCTCCACATGTCCCTTCCACAGACTCTGACTGCCCAACGGCTTTCCCCAGCACTTCTGATTCTCCTGGTAGATGATTTCTTGCAGCTGCATCACCAGTGCGCGCAGCACATTGAGATTCTGCTGACTATCGCTCACTGAATTGGAGAGAAAAAGGGAAGATAACTGCTATTTGTCATCTTTTGAATTCCCTTAAAGGATTTCTTGGGAAGAATTTTACACTCCCACAATCCCTGGATAAAGGGGTAAATGGGGCAGTTTCAGATTTCTTAATTTTCTCAGAGATTTTCCAGAGTTTGTAGTCCTTAAGGGACTACAATTGACGAAAATTTGCACAGGATTTGCCTTGACTGTTTAGATAAAATAAGTGAAAATTGACGAGAATTTTGCTGCCGAATTGATTGCGTGTTTTCTCCATTAAAAAAGCCACAATTCGCGTGAAACACAATCAAAGGTTATTGAGAGTTAAGTAGAGATTCTAAATATGCCCGAACTTTTCCTCCTTGGCACGGCCCTTTCAGTGGGTGGTGGAAAATGCACAAAAACCACCCAATGGGACAGATATAGATTCTTTCTGACTGACAACAGCGCGCTCTGACAGTCTGACGCAACATCACGGTCGAAATATTCTTGTGGAAAATATTGAAGGTTTTTCACAAAGTGCTGTTTTGTGCTGCATTGCTTCATCACGTTAAACGACTTCTTAGTTGAAAAGTGAGAAAATATACGCGAAAATCACTGATTAGAGCAGAAATTTCGAGAAGCACATTTTGCGTCAAGTTGCCACCACTCACGCATGGTGGCGTTGCGATACAGGAAAAATGACGGGCAATTTGCTTTTGGCTCAGAAATTTTGACATTTCGTGCAAAAGTGTCGAGAAAAGTCGCGAAAATAGTACTTTAAAGGCGATTTTTAGGGAATTAAACAGTTTTAGTGTGTAGAATAGATATCAAAGTGATCATTTGCCCGCGATTCAACAATTCCACAATGGAATTTATGGTAAATATAAGTGAAAATCTAGAACTGCCCCACAGCAATCCGAAACTGCCCCCGTGCGGGGCATTTTCAGATAAATTACAATATTATTTTCATTCTCCTTGTTGGGACAAATCTTCCCGGAAACGTGCCCGGGAACGGGATCGTTCACTCTCTTCCTGGTCACCACAGTGATCACATCGTTAGTTTTAGTCTTGTCAATTTGAGTGTAATTAATTCAGTGTTAAACAAGCAATAATTAAATTAATCAATATCACGGACTCCTCTGAATCGGCGAAGCGGCTCGGATCTCTAATATCCTCGTCTTATTTAAAGGTAATTCCCAAGCTGCAACACTCCTTTAGAGGAAAAACGATCAGTTTTAATGCCCAATGAAAGGCATTTTCTAAAGCTCAATAGACGAGAGTTTATTTAAGCGTTGTGATTATTTCAATATATTCAGCTGATTTTTCAAGAAAAAATCCTAAAGTTGAAACAGCATTTTGAATCTGAAACTGCCCCACTTACTCCTAAGTCTATAAATTTTGACTAGAACATCGTCTAAAATCCTCCTTACATCGCTCAATAAGAGTCAAAAGGAAATCTAAACTAAATAACTAATTGAAAGTCTTGGAAAAAGAACTGCTTTTTGCAATAGCTTTTTCACTCTCATTGCCATGGCACAAACTGTGGTGAATCATTCACTTTACAATGACCCCACATTATGAGTCATCCTGCTGAAATCTATAATCTTAATTGTCCACCAATGAGACACCTGTTATCGGCCATCTGTCCATTTGTGATAAGAAGTGACAAAAGGTGGACTCACCGTGACACGCGACCTCCTCCACCATCTGCAGCAGCAGGCGCTGCGCCCCACCAGGAAGACTGGCGATGCCCTTGTGCGCCACCAGCATCCGCAGCAGTGCACAGATGTACTGGAAGCGCTTGCGATCCTTCACGGCACTCCGGAAGTCAAGGCGGCGCACAGCCTCGCCGAGGGCATTGAATCCAGCGATCTCACGTGTGCACTTGAGTGTGATGTGACAGTGAGGTGGAATCTCTGCTTCAGACTCACTCCTGCACCCAAAAATACACACACCCCAAAGTGATATACAGTAGCGAAAATTAGATTAGGACACCTATGAAATTGTGGCCATTTTTCCTTTTGGTGCTCAAAATTCGGTATTTCTTTCAATTTTAGAGACATTTACCTTAAGACAAAAGATAATTAGAATTTAATGATCTTTCAAATGGCGTTGAGATCATGGCGATATCTCAATTCGAACCCGAGATATTGCAAAATGCAGAGAAATGTGCGCAAAAGAACAGCGAAAATTAAGTTAGGACACTGCTTAGCCTGCTCTAAATCCTTGTAAAAAACATGAAAATTACTGGGATAACCACATTAAATCATGAGTTTGGAATGTTTAGAAGACATTTACATTATAGAACGCCTTGATTTGCACTTGTTAAATTGCTTTTTGTATGTTTTTAGCTAATGTTTAACGCTTTTCTCATCATTTCTTCATTTCTCCCGCTCAAGCGCAGACCAAATCTTGTTCACAGGTTTTCTATGAAGTTTTGGAATAAGAGGTTAAGTTAATCGCCTAGGAACAATCATGTAGATGTGAAAATTACAGCATTTTACTCTTAAGAAAGTGTTGATTTTTAGTCAATTTCTTATTATAATGTCCAGAAAATCTGTAATTTCTTATCGATGCATGGCAGGAAAATGGTTCTAATTACGTTTGCATATTATTTAGCATTCAAGGGTTCCATAATGTGGTAAATGGTGTTCAAGGATCAATCAAGTGTCTTAGAAAACACCTTAGTTACCTTGGTTTTGTGTAAAGTTCGTATTGGACATCGTTGAGTGACATTTCTGGACAATTTTGATGAATCAATGAAAATATGGAATTTTTGCATCAAAAAGTAAAAATGGCCCAAATAATTTATGCCTTAATTAAATTACCAACGTAAGATCCAACTCACCAATTCTCTGTGTCGCACACTTCTGATGAGTTGCTGCACTCGCTGCTGCATCTGTCGGTGAGAACAGGACAAAAATAGAATCTCCTGCACATTGCCATGAATTGAGAGGGTGAGAAGAGAGAAGCTCATCAAGGCTATTTTTAATATTTAAATTAAATCAAGGAAAACATCCATTAAACACTCTGATCATTTTGTGAAAGAGAAAATCAACTTTATTTGCTTATAGCTTTTGCTGATGGTGTGTGAAAATCAGCAATAAAAATGCCAATAAATTTGATCTTCTTTTTTGAAATTACACTTTTTCCTCTTAAAGGCAATTATATATAGACATTTTTGCGGTTGTAATTGAGAAAATATCCAGACATTGAGAAATCTACCATAAAATTTATGAGCAATTACGCTAACATTTCCTCTTCTTAAGTGAAATGGAGAAATTTATATATCGATGGGTGAATGGAAAACTATGAAAAGTCGATTTATTATAGTTTTCGTCTTATGTTATTTTTGAAAAGCTTTTTATTTGTTCTTTCTGTACAAGAATTTTAAGATTTGTATCTTATGAGACAATAGAAAAAATTCTTTTTTATCTCAAAAGCACAAATGGGAAAAAAGAGTCAAATATTAATTATTTTATGCCAAGAAAAATGTCTCAAAAATTGCACTGAAACGCATTCAGAAAATAATTTGAGATGTTCAGAATTATTCTAAAATGTTTTTCAAGACTTTAAATGAATATTTTTCATATCTTTTTAATTTTTTCACTTGAAAAACTTTAAAGAAAACTTGAATTGAAGTATGAAAAGTTGATTTTTTGTATAAAATCGACTCAAAAACCATTAAAAATCGACTTTGAAAATTAATATTTTCAGATTTTCCTTTAATTTTGCTATATTTTAGTCAAAAATTCTAATAAATGTCGATAAAATCAGCTAAAATATTTACAAAATAATAAATACTTTGCAATATTTACACTTTAACGGACGATTTGAAGGCTTTTTAAGATAAATTTGGCAAATTTTGCAGCAATATTGAAGCGAAATCTTGAAATCGCTTTGCTGATGGCAAAAACAAATCAATTGTGAAATTAATTGGTTGAAAATCTTCAAAATGGTAATTAAAAAAAATCGTAAACCAATATTTCTTAGGCTAGAAAACTTAAATTTAGATCTGAAAATGTGATTTTCTATCTAAATGCAAAATTTGACCCATTTTATTTCGACACTTCCTTGAATAATTTTCCATTTTATTTGCGCAAATCTAAAGACTGTCATCATTTTTACCATTGCAAATCACTGTGTGCATAATATATAAATAAGATGGAGTAAAAAAAAAAATTTGTTACGCTTCTTGAGCAATTATATAAAAGTTGGAATTTCTTCTTTATTTTCTTATTTATTTCACTTTTCCACCTTCACAGCAAAATATATAAGACACACAACTTTTCTCTGTGGCTCAAAAATTCCACACAGCTGAGAGTGAAAAAAAAAAACAAGGGGGAGAAGAAAAGCAGATTCACGCTTTGTCAAATGTGACCTTTCACTGATTAAATATTACGGAAATCTAGAGCTCGCGATGAGAAGAGAGTGTTTGAGAATTGTTTATTTTATATTATGCAACTGAACGATGAAAATGCAATCGCAGTTATTTAATACCATTCGCAAGTTGAACTCTTGCGACATATGTGCAAAGTTTCGCTTGAGGACATTTCTGTTTTGTTCGCCTCTCTTCGTGAGGAATCTGAGCGTAACCTTGTCCTAAAAAGTGGTCCTCAGCTCAGAGCCTGCTTCGATTTTTTCGAACAAAGGCGCGCTTCGGACACTCTCCAGCGCCACGGAGGCACTTTTCTGCGACTGCCAGTGAAAGTGTGGCTTTTTCGCCAATGTGGATGACTTATGTGTGTGCCATTTTAAGGTCTCTGGCTCACCTTTTCCGCTTGCCACACTCCAGCACCTTCAGCTTTTCCCATCCTTCGTCCGTTTTCACCCAAGCCTCGCCTGGATCTCGCCAGTCTTTCGAGTAAAAGGGCATTTCACAGCTTGTTCAGAGACACTCTCCTCCAAATCGAATCCCTATCGAAATCCCCTCGTCGCACTTCTGGCCAAGAAGACAGACGGATTGTGAACACAAACACTGGAGATGATTGGGCGAAAGGGGGACGAGTTGAACACAACAAAGAAAATCGCACAGTGCCACTTGTAACTTCCTTTGTTCACTCTTCACGACACTTGAACACAGCCTTTGCACTCACAATCGCACCAGCAGACACTTTTCCACCTAAATTCACGCCACACACTCCAATATGGCCATTGGGATGGTGAGAAAAGTGTCTGGGAAATCCTCTTGAAGCGCCTTTGCGTGCACTCTCGCTGGAATGGCGAGCGAAATAAAAACAAACTACGCAAAACAGCTGAGACTGAGCACTCTGTGCGAAGGAGACGGTAGATTTGGGACACTAGCATGCCAGTTGGACAGCCAGTGCAGCAACCCGGTGAGCCAGCTTGCCAACCAATTCAATTTGCGGCTACTGGGTTGGCATACTGAACGGATGTGTGTTAAATTTTGCTGCGTACCAAAAAACAACATAAGAACAGTAAATAATACCAACAATACTCAACAAGATAATAACCAGAGGGTCTTGCCCAGCTCAAATAATGAAGATGAAAGCATGTCAGAAGATGAACCTTTGTCCGATTTACAAAACATTGACCCAAACAGGGACAATGTTAGTTTTCGGAAATAAAGTAAAGCAATACAATCTCCTTAATTGGAATATAAATGGATTTTATAAACATTAATGAAGATTTAAAAATACTTATCAATGAACTCGAACCAAATTTTATTTGTATTCAAGAAACTAGATTAAATGATTTTAATTATCCTATTCTCAAAAATTACAATATCGAACACAAGAATTATTATGATGGAAATATAAGCAGTGGAGGCGTCCTTATAGCTGTTAAAGAAGAATTTGAATATGAACTAATTAATACCAATTGCCCTTTGCAAGTCATTGTTATTAAGCTCAACAGTCCTACAACCTTTTATCTATGTACAATTTATTTACCACCTCAATATAATAGAGAAATTATCAAAAGTCTGGAGGGTCTTATATTAAGACTTCCTCAACCATTTTTAATAGTAGGAGATTTTAACGCCAAAAATCCTATCTGGGGTGATCAAACTTCTGATAGTCGAGGCGATAAATTAGAAAAATTAATATACGACCATGATTTAGTAGTATTGAATAATGGCGAACCAACCAATATATGGCACAATGGGAAAACATCTTGCATAGATATTGCTCTCTGTTCAGCTTCGTTAGCAAACCTTATAAATTTTCAAACTTACGAAAAACCTCTTAGTAGTGATCACATACCTCTTTTATTAAATTTCAATTCCCTCCAGAATGCCGACTCCAAACTCCCTAATTGGAAACTTGATAAGTGCAATTGGGAAAAATTTTACACAGACTCCTACCTTATAAATATTGACCAAGATTCCTTTAAAAATACATATCAACAATTTTGCACCCAACTAATCAATATTGCCAATAATAACTGTCCTAAATCAAAACCATCAATTAAGAAACCTCTACCATGGTTGACTAAAGAACTTCGTATGAAAATAAAAACAAGGAAAAGACTTTATAGATCATTTAGGAGAACACAAAATTCGACCACCTTAGCAAAATACAAAGAACTCAAAGCAGAAATCCAAAAATTGTTACGAAGCTCCAGGAGGGATAATTTTGACAAGTACATATCCTCAATTAATAGCGAAACTAGTTTGAAAGAAATCTGGAATAAAATCAATATATTTAATAGAAAAATAAACCAGAATGAAGTTAAAATACTCAAAATCAATGGTAACATAATTGACAACTCTAAAGAAATAGCCAATATTTTTGCCCAAACTTTCTCCCTGAATTCTTCTGACAATTACTACAATAGTGAGTTTAAACTTACCAAAACTCTAATAGAAAATAATTTCACACTTCCTCATCAAACAAATAATGATCTCAATATAACATATATAACCAGGAAATCACCATACAAGAACTGAAGAATGTCATCAAGGAAGTATCAGGATCCTTTCCGGGACCAGATGAAATTCATTATGCCTTTATTAAAAATCTAAGTGAAAAGGGTCTGGATATTCTGCTTCAAACATATAATGAAATATATGATGGAGCGTATTTCCCAGAATCTTGGAAAACTGCTTGGGTTAAACCAATTTTGAAAGCCTGGTAAATGTAACTCAGATCCATCCAATTACCGAACCAATTTCAAGAACTTCTTGTCTATCAAAAATTCTCGAAAGAATTATAAATAAGCGACTAATTTTCTACCTAGAAGAATACAAAATTTTATCTCAATTTCAAGCAGGCTTTAGACGAGGCAGAACTACTAATGATAATTTAATTCAATTGACTAACGATATCCATGTTGCATTCAAAAATAAAAAAAAAACATCTCTATGCCATATTTTTTGATATAAGCAAGGCATATGATCAAGTTTGGAAGACTGGAATCTTAAGAGAACTTATAAAAATTGAAATCAAAGGAAAAATGTTGAACTTCATAAGCAAATTTCTTTCCGATCGAAAAATTCAAGTCTATAATGGAAACAATTTATCCAATCTATACGCAATGAGAGATAATGTAGTTCTTCATGATATTAGTCAGAAGAACTACAGGCTGGATCGGGAGAAAACCATCCAGCGCGTGGCTGAGGAGCTCAAAGTCTCTAAGGAATTTCTAAAAAAACAAATAAAGTATATAAAAAAGAAATACAATGAGACAATGAGAACGTTGCGCATCAAAACCAAAATCACTGGACGCAGCGGCGATGGAGCTGAAGACCTCGAAGATGTCGAGAATCACCCAAAAGAAGTGAAGCCGAAGGTCTGGAAATGGTTCCGCCACTGTGACTTCCTCAAGACCTCTTTTGGCGTGAAAACCGACACGAAATCGGAAGGCGAAGAAAAGAGTGAAGCTAGACAAGATGCTGGAAGAATTTGCAGATCTTCCGGACAGAGTTTTTGACCACGCGATACCAGGAACGTCGAAGAATTCACGGAACTTGGCTAAAAAGGCTAAAATGAGCGACGTTGAATTGAATCTGGACGATTCATCTTATTATTCAATTCCTCCAGTGCGTTTTCTCCGCCAGTTTCAATCGATTATCAGGAACAAATGGATCAAAGAAGGTCATCATCGATTGAATATGATCGCGTCAGCACCTCAACATCATTCATAAATCAGCATGATACTTCTACATCGTCCAAAAAACATCCAACATCGGATAGTCCGCCAATCCGTCCAATGATTTCGCTATCCGCTGCGTCCAATCCATCTGCATCAAGGGCGTAAAAAAGTCCCGGGCTCGTGTAATCAATGTAAAAAGCCCAGTCTGTTCGGGGTGTTAGGGTGTGTTAAGTTCATCGTAGATAGAGAGCCTTTGGCTCTGTTTTCTAAAAATCTCGAAGAAAATAAGCCGTAAAAACAGGAAGAGGAACGAAAAATCAAGGAATGTTTTGGGCAGGTAGATTGTCCCCGCATAAATCTATTGAATATTTCCTAATGTATACTGTAAAACGCTACTGCTTACAAGACTGTTAAAATTAGATACAGTGAAGAAGGAAAAACTGTTAAGAAAGACAAATTCAAAACTGTTATATAAATAAGACAAGCAACTGTATAATGCTACTCAATGCTCTCATGCTAAGTCACAATAAACCCACTATTCATTCATTCATTCATTCAATTTGCTATGAATTTTGGGGAGATTATCAATTATTATACATTTTACACAATTCATGCGATGTCTTATTTTATTTATTGTGAAATCAGTTGTGTAAAATCAAGAGTTTTACTGTTTTTCAACCTTCAATAGCGCGCGCGTCTTTCGTCCCAAATTGCGAGTACTGCAATGATAATGGGAATCACGCCAGCCGGGTTGCGGGCAGTCGTGACCATAACCATGTCTGGTGAGCAGCCAAAGGTGAAATACTCCGACCCAAAGAGGCAACTGAGGCCGACCCAAGTGGATTTTATGCGATTGATTGAGCAGCAGAACCTCGAGAGAGTGCAGAAGTTGAAAAAGACACGCAAGAACAACCTCATCACGGCACTGAGTCTCGGAGGCACGTGCATTGCCATCTACGCCTATTCCATGCTCGCTGTGAAGCAGGAGAAGTTCCTGGACGATTTCGAGGAGCCAGCGAAGGTGCTGAAGGAGAACTAGTCATGTCTGTAGCTGCTAAGAGAGTCCTACGCCTTCCGCCACTGCCCACAATCCGGGACTTGGTGAAGCTGTATCGCTTGCAGGCAATAAAGCAGCTCTCGCAGAACTTTCTCATGGACGAGCGTCTCTCGGACAAGATTGTGAGGGCAGCGGGGAAGCTTGATGGTAACACTGTGTTGGAAGTGGGTCCAGGACCCGGAGGAATCACCAGATCTATCATACGGAGGTGTCCGAAGCGGCTGGTGTTGGTGGAGAAGGACAGGCGCTTTCTGCCGACACTGGAGTTGCTTCAGGAGGCTACCCAGGGACATGTTGAAGTCAGTATCGTGCGCGATGACATCCTGAAGTATCCCACAGAGTTGGCATTCGCAGATGTTCCGGTCACAGAGTGGGAGGGCGCGAGAGCACCGATTCATCTCATCGGAAACCTCCCGTTCGCCATCTCGACGCGACTCCTCATCAACTGGCTCAAGGATGTGAGCCTCAGGAGGGGCGCCTGGGCGTCCGGGCGTGCTGGCATGACTCTCACGTTCCAGCAGGAAGTGGGTGAGCGCATCACAGCGCCCATACTAGACAACCAGCGCTGCAGATTGTCAGTGATGTCACAGATTTGGACGGTGCCCTTCCTCAAGTTCATCATCCCGGGGCGCGCTTTCGTGCCCCCACCAGATGTCAATGTGGCCGTGGTGACGATTGTGCCACTGAAGGTGCCCAAGACTCAGCTACCTTTCGATCTGGTGGAGAAAGTCGTGCGGCACATCTTCTCGATGAGACAGAAGTACATCCGTCGTGGCATCGGCAATCTCTTTCCGGAGGACGTGAGGGAGCAGCTGACGGAGCAGGTATTCAGGGAGGCTGATCTTGATCCCACACTGCGCTCCTTTCAGCTCTCCGTTGAGGAATGTCTTAGATTGGCGGATGCTTTTCACAATATCGTGAAGAAACACCCAAGAATTGATCAGTTCAACTACAGAGCGCCCAAAGATCAGCGCTTCTTACTCTCTGATGATCCATCAGATGTCCTGGAAGTACAGTGAGCAGAGGCGGAAGTGTGTAGAATTGTTAGAATATATTTTTCCGAGAAAAAAAAACTTGATTTTCACTCAAGGGGCAAATCACAGGGCGATTTTTGAGGAAACTTAATGTTCTCTAATCAAATAATCGATTATTTGAGTAAAATAATCAAAAAATGATTATTTTCCCAAATAAAATTGGAGAAAATAAATCAAAATAATCAAATTATGATTTAAATGATTTAAAAAAACCCAAAAATGATTATTTTCTCAACTAAAATTGAAGAAAAAAAATCTAATATTGAATAAATAATCAAAAAAGATTATTTTCCCGAGTTAAATCACAAAAATAAATCAAAATAAGCAAATACTGTATTAAATAGGCAAAAAAAAAGAATATTTTCTCAAATAAAAATTATTATTTTCCCAAATAAAATGACAAAAAATCAAAATAACCAAATATTGAATGAAAAAATATAAAAAAAGAATATTTTCTCAAGTAAATTTTGAAAATGAATCATATTTTGTAAAAAAAAATAATCAAAAAAAATTCCCAAGTAAAATTACGCATAGGGGTAAATGGGGCAGCTTCAGATTGGGGCAGTTCAGATTTCTTAATTTTCTCAGAGATTTTTACATGAATAAATTCCTGGTCTTCACACAATGTTTGTAGTCCTTAAGGACTACAATTGACGAAAATTTGCACAGGATTGCCTTTACTGTTTAGATAAAATAAGTGAAAATTGAAAATCACTCACAAACTAGAATTTTGCTGCCGAATTGATTGCGTGTTTTCTCCATTAAAAAAGCCACAATTCGCGTGAAACACAATCAAAGGTTATTGAGAGTTAAGTAGAGATTCTAAATGTGCCCGAACTTTTCCTCCTTGGCACGGCCTTTTCAGTGGGTGGTGGAAAATGCACAAACACTGCACACGGGGCAGTTTCGGATCGCCACGGACTGACAACAGCGCGCTCTGACAGAATGACGCAACATCACGGTCGAAATTTTCTTGTGGCAAATATTGAAGATTTTTCACAAAGTGCCGTTCTGTGCTGCATTGCTTCATCACGTTAAACGACTTCTTAGTGGAAAAGTGAGAAAATACACGCGAAAAACACTGATTTGCACTGATTTGATTTGTGGTGGCACTGAAGTTGCCACCACTCACGCATGGTGGCGTTGCGACACAGGAAAAATGACGGGCAACTTGCTTTTCGCTCAGACATTTTGACAGTCCGTGCAAGGGTCCAGAAAAGTCGCGAAAATATTACTTTAAAGGCGATTTTTAGGGAATTAAACAGTGTCAGTGCGTAGAAGAGATATCAAAGTGATCATTTGCCCGCGATTCACAATTCCACAATGGAATTTATGGTAAATATAAGTGAAAATCTGAAACTGCCCCAGAGCAATCCGAAACATCCCCGTGCGGGGCAGTTTCAGATAAATTGCAATATTATTTTCATTCTCCTTTAGAGGAAAAAGGATCAGTTTTAATGCCCAATGAAAGGCATTTTCTGAAGCTCAATAGACGAGAGTTTATTTGAGCGTTGTGATCATTTCAATATATTCAGCCGATTTTTCAAGAAAAAATCCTAAAGTTGGAACAGCATTTTGAATCTGAAGCTGCCCCACTTACCCCTAATATCTCAATAATCAAATTCTGAAAATAATAATAAAAATTAAATATTTTCCCAAGTAAAATTGCAAAATAATCAAACGTAAAAAATTATCAAAGAATAATTTTTTTTTTTCAAAGTAAAGTTGAAAAAATTCAAATTTTGAATAAAAAATAATCAATTTTTAATGAAATATTAAGAAAAAATCAAAAAATATTTTAAAAAAAAAATCAAATCTTAATTAAATATTCAGAAAATAATCAGAATTTTGTATGAAATAATCAAAATTTGAGCAACAATCAGAAATAATCGAAAAAATGATTGAATAACACTGTGCAACACTTTTCTGCCCTTTTTTGAAGTGTGGATTTTCTGATTCCTTGAGTCATCAGCTTTTCAACGGTACCTTCCTTTTTTCCCTAGACCCTCAAGTTTTCCTTTTAGAGCCTATTTTCCATTTTCCCCTATTTTCACCCACTTTGCCGCACTTATGTGCTCATATCTCGCTCAATTTTCCACTGATTTTCCTCAAATTAGGCTCAAAACATAGATATTGAAATTACCTACTACTTTGTAAAACATTGTGAGTGTTTTAGATCACTCCTTGTTGGTCAAAAATGATCTTTTGTGAACCACTAGGTAAAAAATTCGCCGGTTTTTTTTACCACTTTTTTCTAAATATCTCCGAAACGAAGAAACTTTTATGTTGGATTATTTTTCCTGTGTTTAGAGCACTTCAGGGGATGCATTTCCCCGCATACATGCTGAAGTGATATTTCTTCTCTATCTGCCGGAAAAACGAGGTTTTTCCTCGACAAGTTTTGCTTTTTTATACAACGCGCACCCGCTAAAAAATTGAAAGAAGGTATATTTTGCTGTTTACGCACTCATTTTGATGATGATAATGCTTAGATGTTAAAACAAAAGAGAAAAAAGGCCAATATCTCGACTTTTTAGCTATTTTTGTAATAAATAAGTGTAATCATAGCTATTCTTCATTAATTTTAAATCTCAATTAGAAATGAATTAAATTGGAATCAGAATTTATTAAGGAGGGAAGGGTGTTGGGAATGTTGGCCACCAGGGGCGTTGTATATAGTAAGAGGCAGAATAAATATAATGGCGTTCAAGAAAACTGGTGTCTATTGCGGCTATTATAATTATCTTGGAAAATTATTGAATTTTCATGTATTTCTTCAATTATTGGGTGGTTGAAATTCTTATCTTCTTCCCAAAATAGCGTAATGTACACTCAAAGTGCACTCAACATTCCTTGACTTTTGCGTATTTTGCTGCGATTGTGGCGAAATTCTTCCGCACCCAAACACACAGCAATCAAGGAAGAAAAGATGACGCAAAGTGCTTCCATTGATCTTCATAAAAAAAATACTTCCGATGGCAGAGCACTATTGGTGACGCTATCACTAGAATGCGCGATGGTTATCGTGGTGAAAAATCCGCGAAAATGCTTTTAAAAATCGGCATGTTTGCTTTCATTTTCTCTGTCAAGGTTGATACTGATAGCATATAGCGTCTGGGGCAGCTCTCGGGCTGTCTGGGGAGACGTATAAAGGCCACGTGAGAAGGGCGCATCTCAGCAATTTAGTTCAACAGTGCTTTGACAGTGCCTTGAGTCTTTTGTGCAAGAAAGAAACCACAGTTGATCGAGATGCTACGCTTTGGCGCACTTTGCGTCCTCCTGGCGCTGGGCCAAGCTTCCCAAGCGCCAGAACCTATGACGCTGGAACGGAAGATGGAGTTGTTCACCGCGGTGTGCACACACGAGGCTCACGGAACAATGCTGGCCGATCCCTTCGATTGCACATCCTTCATCGTGTGCGATCACGGCAAGACGTCGGTGAAGAAGTGCCACGGAGGACTTCGCTACGATCCCCGTCTGAGGGTGTGCAATTGGGCCCATCAAGTGCAGTGCGGAGAGAGTCCTAGTGTACGTCCGGACGCTGTGCTTTCGGGGAAATTGTCATAAATCCCATTCTCTTGCTCTCGACAGATCCCTCCAAACAACGGCAGTCCAATTCGCTGCTACGGCTACGATAGTGTGTACTTCATCGCCGATACGACACACTGTGAGAAATACTACATCTGCGCCAATGGAATTCCCTACCAGCACCACTGTGCGCCCGGTGTCCACTGGGACTACATCAACAACCAGTGTGACTTCCCTGGAAATGCCTTCTGCTACGAGAAGGGTGACAACAACGTCGAGGATGTGCCCGATTTCGAGGAGCCCGACGAGGATGAACCCCTGCCAGACTGCACAGGTGACCAGAAGTTCTTCCCCTATCCCGAGGACTGCTCCAAGTACTACATCTGCATCGGTGGATCGCCCTTCATCATGAGCTGCCCCAGCAACTACCACTGGAACGCCCCGCGCTTCCAGTGCGACCTGCCACAGTCGGCCACGTGCGAGGGCAAGAAGCGCAACTAGACCTCACCCGGCCCTGCAACACTCCATCGCCGATCCGACAACATATGTTACAGAGAGCAAGAAATCTTCGAGTGCAGTAACTGAGGGAGAGAGACTTGTGTATGCTAATTTGAGGGAATTTTAATTGAAGTATATTGAGATGGAAATCAACTAATAAATGCTTTCACTATCAAATGCATTCGCACTGTAGCATTTATCCTGTTTTAAGGGTTTCTAAGCAGTGAAAACACAGCATTTGTCATTTGTAATTTGTTCACGAACGTCTCTTTCTTCCCCACGCGAATCGTATATTTTCCTTCCTGCTCACGACATTTTTATGTCAAGTGTGTGGCTGCAGATTTCACGTTGGGCAACCCGCGCTGAATTTGAGTTTGACTTGTTGTCTTAATGGATAACAACTCCATAAAAAACACAAAAAATCCACGTAAAATAGCTAAAAAGTCGAGATATTGGCCTTATTTCTCTTTTGTTTTAACATCTAAGCATTATCATTATCTAAATGAGTGCGTAAACAGCAAAATCTACCTTCTTTCAATTTTTTAGCGCAATTTTTTAGCGCGTAGCATAAAAAAGCAAAACTTGTCGAGGAAAAACCTCGTTTTTCCAGCAGATAGAGAAGAAATATCACTTCGGCATGTATGAGGGAAATGCATCCCCTGAAGTGTTCTACACATAGGAAAAATAATCCAACATAAAAGTTTCTTCGTTTCGGAGATATTTAGAAAAAAGTGGTAAAAAACCCGGTGAATTTTTTACCTAGTGGTTCACAAAAGATCATTTTTGACCAACAAGGAGTGATCTAAAACACTCACAATGTTTTACAAAGTAGTAGGTAATTTCAATAGCTATCATTTGAGCCTATTTTGAGGAAAATCAGTGGAAAATTGGGCGAGATATGAGCACATAAGTGCGGCAAAGTGGGTGAAAATAGTGGAAAATGGAAAATAGGCTCTAAAAGGAAAACTTGAGGGTCTAGAGAAAAAAGGAAGGTACCGTTGAAAAGCTGATGACTCAAGGAATCAGAAAATCCACACTTCAAAAAAGGGCAGAAAAGTGTTGCACAGTGGAATGAGCCATAATTGTGGAGAAAATCAGATTGTGTGAAGGCGCCAAAAGTTGATCTGCAGACCAAAATTCTGAAGGGAATCTGACGGGACCGAGCCGAGATGGTATGAGCAAAAGGCTGTGTTTTCACCATAAGCAGTGAAAACAAGGGGAAAGTCACTCGCAAGTTGAGACCATTGACTTTGTGATTATTCAATCATTTTTTCGATTATTTCTGATTGTTGCTCAAATTTTGATTATTTCATACAAAATTCTGATTATTTTCTGAATATTTAATTAAGATTTGATTTTTTTAAAATATTTTTTGATTTTTTCTTAATATTTCATTAAAAATTGATTATTTTTTATTCAAAATTTAAATTTTTTCAACTTTACTTTGAAAAAAAAAAAAATTATTCTTTGATAATTTTTTACGTTTGATTATTTTGCAATTTTACTTGGGAAAATATTTAATTTTTATTATTATTTTCAGAATTTGATTATTGAGATTTATATGCGTTATTTTACTTGGGAATTTTTTTGATTATTTTTTTTTACAAAATATGATTCGTTTTCAAAATTTACTTGAGAAAATATTCTTTTTTTTTATTTTTTCATTCAATATTTGGTTATTTTGATTTTTTTGTCATTTTATTTGGGAAAATAATAATTTTTATTTGAGAAAATATTCTTTTTTTGCCTATTTAATACAGTATTTGCTTATTTTGATTTTTTTTTGTGATTTAAACTCGGGAAAATAATCTTTTTTGATTATTTATTCAATATTAGATTTTTTTTTCTTCAATTTTAGTTGAGAAAATTCAATAATTTTCCAAGATAATTATAATAGCCGCAATAGACACCCAGTTTTCTTGAACGCCATTATATTTCTTCTGCCTCTTACTATATACAACGCCCCTGGTGGCCAACATTCCCAACAATAATTAACATCATCAATGTATATTGTAGCCCCACTTTCCCCTATAACTAAACATCACGGCCGTGACAACAAACACGGTTGTAAAATGGTCAAACCTGGTCAAACTCATCACAACATTATCTAATCAGACAATTTTTTTTTTTGTTATCACATCTGAGATTTGTACTTCATCTTTTAATCCGCCTTCTTGATTTCCCCTTTTTTACCAAAGACAAAACAGAGAGTCATGGATTTACTGTCAATTTGTCATGAAATGAGACGCACATATAACAATCTCCTCCCTTTATTTCATAAACACAGGGAACATGATAGAGGACAAGATAATTGCCAGCAATACATGTCAATATTTTGGGACCAACAAAATGAATTGTTGCGTGGAAATCATGATTGATAAGCTGAGCTCGACAAGGGAGAGAGTTAATGGTGTGATTGATGAGAGAGAGAGAGACTCTGTGGTCTGCCTCAAGCGACTGGTGGAGCTGGGACGGCGTCAGCATATGGGGAGGCCACTGCTGGCACTTCCGGATCAACAGGTGGCGCAGGATCTGTGGGTCCTGACGTGCAGTCCACGTACTCAGGATAGGTGCATGTCTGATTCTCAGGATTGAAGTACAAGTCGTCGGAACACACACCAGGATGACCCACGCCGGCACTGCAGTAGTACCAAGCGCCACAGGATGAGGGATTGTCCACGAAGGTGCCGTCGGCAACACCTGCGCACGGTGACTCCGAGCAGAAGTCTCCAGGATAAGTGCACCTGTGATGAAGGACAATCATTGCAGATTTCCTGCACAAAAACTCACGCCTCTCGCTGAATACGTACCAAATGTTCACAGGATCGAACCAGAGATCGTAGGGACATGTGCCTGGTAAGCCAACCTCTCCTCTGCACAGGTAGTATCCGTAGCAGGATGTGGGATCGGCGACGAAACTGTCATCTGCCTGACCGACGCAGACCACATCATTGGCACTCGTGAATCCCACGAGGCAAATTGCCAGAACTAGAAGGATGTCTGGGAGAAGAAAAATTCACGTCAGTGAGGCTGTGATTACAGGAAAACTCCAAGGAAGTCTTACTCTTCATGGTTAGAGAAATTGAGTGAGTGCTTCAGGTGAAATTTCGCGATTTACTGATGTGTTTTTGAGTTGTTCATATTTTTTAAGGCACCCAGAGGTGCGCTTTATCTGCAAAAAAAAATCACCCCGAAAGAGGCTTACGACCAAAGAATGTTAATCTTCTGGCCAGCGAGAGTGTGATAAGATGAAGTCCCTTCATTCCGGTCAACTGATATGAGTCTCGAGCTGACGTTGTCTTCCGGTAAAGTGTCTAAAGAGCGGCGTATTTTCCGCAGAAAATGTAATATGTCGAAATGATTTAATGGTTTTAATCAATTTGAACAGCGGAATGATGAAAATGGCACATGTTTCTTGGGAGAAGAAAGAAAAGCAGAGCTTAAATCGACGGGTGCCGTGAAGACTATCAAAAGTCAGCAATTTGAAGTTTGTGAGATGATTTTGCTTTGAAATTTTACTAATTTTTCCATAAACTCTCTTTTATCTTTCAGTAAATTGATAAAATTGCTCAATTCTATTTTTATGCAGAATTTCCCATGTTTTTCCACTGTTATTTGTTTGAAATATTAACTAAAATACGAAAAATTAATAGACAAATTGGGAAAATTTGCTACAAAAAGACGATTTTTTATGGTTTTTATGTACTTTTTTTCCAAAAAGTTTGTAAAAATCAACTTTTTACATTTTTCCTGCCCATTATTTTCCCAAGAAAAAATTGAAAAATAATCAAATTATGATTTTAATAATGAAAAGAAGATTATTTTCTCAACTAAGATTGCAAAGAAAAATCAAAATATTATCAAATTCTGGAATTAAATAGTCACAAAATGAATATTTTCTCAAACAAAAATTGAAAAATAATTGAAAAAAAATCTTATTTTCCCAAATAAAATGACAAAAAATAAAAAAAACCAAATATTGAATGAAAAAAATTAAAAAATTAATATTTTCTCAAGAAAATTTTGAAAAATAATCATATTTTGAATTAAATAATCAAAAAATTGATTATATTTTCCAAAGAAAAGTTAAGAAAGCAAACAAATTTTGATTGTTTTCCAATGTAAAATTGAAAAATAATCAAATTCTAAAAAAAATATTGAAAAAAAAAAGATTTTTTTCCATCAATAATAATCAATGAATCAGAATATTCACAATTATTCAATTATATATTCAAAATTTGATTACATATATTTAGAAAATAATCAAAAAATAATCAAATTCTTATAAAATATTCAGAAAATTATCAGAATTTTCTACAAAATAATCAAAATTTGTATAAAATAATTAATTTTTAAAAGAAATATTTAGAAATTAATAAAAAAATGTACAAAAAATCAAAATTTGTATAAAATAATTAATTTTTAATGAAATAATCAGGAAATAATAGAGAAATATTAAAAAAAAATAATCAAATTTTAATGAAATATTGAGAAAATAATCAAAATTTGTATAAAAAAAATAATTTTTAAAAGAAATATTTAGAAATGAATAAAAAAAATGTACAAAAAATCAAAATTTGTATAAAATAATTAATTTTTAATGAAATAATCAGGAAATAATAGAGAAATATTAAAAAAAATAATCAAATTTTAATGAAATATTGAGAAAATAATCAAAATTTGTATAAAAAAAATAATTTTTAAAAGAAATATTTAGAAATGAATAAAAAAAATGTACAAAAAATCAAAATTTGTATAAAATAATTAATTTTTAATGAAATAATCAGGAAATAATAGAGAAATATTAAAAAAAATAATCAAATTTTAATGAAATATTGAGAAAATAATCAAAATTTGTATAAAAAAAATAATTTTTAAAAGAAATATTTAGAAATGAATAAAAAAAATGTACAAAAAATCAAAATTTGTATAAAATAATTAATTTTGAATGAAATATTCAGGAAATAATTAAGAAATATCCAAAAAAATAATCAAATTTCAATAAAATATTGAGAAAATAATCAAAATTTGAGTAAAAATCACGAAATAATCGAGGAAAAAGATTGAATAATCACAAAGTTAATGGTCTCAATTTGCGCTAGTGATTAGCCCCTTGGGCGTAAACTATCAAAAGTCGACTTTTCATACTTTTCAACGCAACATTGAGAAATTTTTTAAGAAAAATCGTATTTCTTTAATTTTTGCCGATGAAAGACATTAAGATCAATCCAAACAGACATAAGACGTCAATTATCAAAAAACTACTTTTAATCGTCTTCGATTCACCCGTCGAAATTGAAAGTGATTTAACATTTAGAGAGCACAAACTTATTCAAAGCATTGTGACGAACTTGAAAATTAAATGAACTCGCGTATTTCGTAAGTGAAGAAAATTATAAGTATATATAAAAAAAACTCCCAAAATATCAACCTTGTCCTAAATTTCACATATACTAAACTCTAAGGGCGACCTTCTGATTGGAAAAACAATTGTTAGTTTAGGTGAATATGAAACGTATAAGAAATATAAATTGTGAGTTTTCAATCAACTGATCAAATGTTGCTCACTTTAACAGCAGAAGATCATGGTTTTGTACACAACACAGAGTTAGTGTGACCCTATTTTGCAGTGATCTTACCTATAAATACGTGAAATAACGACAAGTGTTATCACTAGTCAAGTGATAAGAGACAAGTTGAAAGGAAATAATATCAATTTTGAAAATGAAGATCCTCATCACACTTTTCGTCCTTATTGCCACAGCGGCTGTTCTTCCAGCTGAAGGAGCAGCAGCAGCTGGTCAAACCCGAGTCGTGCCAGAATTCCCAAATTGGACAGAACTCCTTGGAGACTTTACGTGTACGGATGCCGGAGATACACTCTCAAAAATCGCCGAACTTGTTGTCTTACTCGTGTATCTGTTACTTGGCGGTACTCCTTAGATTTTTGAAAATTGGACAATCAAATAAATATCTGCATTTTAAATATCTTTCTTTAGATTTTCTTTTAATTCAGCACTTTTGTCGACTGAATCTCGACGAGTGCCTCGAAAACTATAAAAAGTCAAAATTGCCATTTTTCAGCAAAGCGAGTTCAAAATTTTTACATTAAAACAGCTGCGAAATTTGCCAAATTTACTTCAAAATACTCAAAATGCCTTCAAATCGTTCGTTAAAGTGAAAATATTGCTCTGTATTTTTTATTTTGTAAATGTTTTATTGGTTTATTTATTGAAATTTTTCACTAAAATGTGGCAAAATTAATAGAAAATCTGAAAATATTACTTTTCAAAGTCAATTTTTAATGGTTTTTGAGTCGATTTTATACAAAAAATCAACTTTTCATACTTCAATTGAACTTTTTCTTAATGTTTTCAAGTGAAAAAATTTAAAAGATATGAGAAATATTCATTAAAAGTCTTGAAAAACATTTTAGAATAATTCTGAAAATCTACAAATATTTTCTTTAAAGACGTTTTATGCGTTTGTCTTCAATTTTTGAGACATTTTTCTTATGGGAAAATTCTTCAGCGTAAACAATGAAAATTTGACTTTTCATTCGCAAAACATGACAATTTTTTTCTCCATTTGTGCTTTTTAGATAAATAAGATTTTTTGCTATTGTCTCATAAGATAGAAATCTTAAAATTCTTGTACAGAAAGAACAAATAAAAATGAAGAGGGTGAATACAGAGAACACATGGTTCTACATGGTAGAAAAACCAACCCTGGTAAACATCATGTGTAGAGGTTTCCGTCAGGAAATCGTACTCAATGCAACAGGGATCTTACACGTGAAGAGAGATTGCTTCATTAAAACGCAGTCTCTCACTCTACGTGCCACCATCTTCATGGAGATGCAGGCGAATTACGTATTCAACCGTGCTATACCGTTCCCAGAAGTCAACACTGCAGAGTTCAAGCAACAGAAGCCAATCATCTTGGACTCATCAGCCATCATCAAGCGGACTGAAGACATCTTCAAGACGCCGAAGCAGGACAAACCACACGGGACATTCCCCTCTGCCAGAGGATGCGAGAAGCCGTACAAACTGCACCTGTCGCGGGCCCAGGATGTTCAGGAAGAACATTCTTAGACAACGCCCAAAACATTGTCTTGGGCAACGCGGCAGTCACATTAAAATAGTAACCCAATTATTGTCAGCACTTTTGTAATGAGAGCGACCTAAATTTGAAATAAGTCGCGAATAGGGGGAAACTAATAATAAGCTGTTTCAAATAAAATTCCCTTTATAAGACGGGTGTAGACACTGAATAAATCAGATAGCAATTAGCAGTCAAGTAAATTGTTTTCTTACTGTGATCATCACCACCCCTGAGGAAAAACCACTCCGAGAGGCTCCACACCGAAGCAGCCATCGAGATTTCATCAGTAAGTGGAAAAACGCTGTCTCACGAACGACTGAATCGCCAAGTAACTCCAAGTCAAGTGAAACAAGGCTGATCAGTCTCCCAAGAGTCATCTCAAAACCAGAAGATTACGGCTCCTGGACAGTGACTGCGAGAGTTTTCTTCTTCTTCATCTCACGCCAAGTCCACTGAGGGCATTTCTGCCTCAAGCTCTGTGGATTTGATCAAAGGCGGAGGGAAATCCTTACTAGAGATCCCTGAAGAGGAACAGCAAACTCCGCGCACTGTCGCCAAAAGAGTAGGGGAATAATCTGACGAGATTTTAGATTATTCTCCCCCTCTATGTGGGTTCCAGTACAACCCCTTGGCTGGAAACTACAAAAAAGCTTTTCAAAAATAACATAAGACGAAAACTATGATAAATCGACTTTTCATAGTTTTCCATTCACCCGTCGATCTGTAAACAGACAAATGAAGATTAGAGATTCTCAGCAAGGATTGCTCAATAGTGCAGAATGGACGAACCAATTCTGCTGTTTCAACCGGAATATTAAAAGAATATCCAAGAATTGATGGAAATATAAGTGAAAATCCAGTGAAATACGCCTAGGCGCTCCCTCCGAGGCGCTACCCATCCCCGGATCTAGGGTCCACGGGTTTCCTGAAGTGTCCGAAGAACTTTTCACCCCATTTCATTGGGGGTGGTCCAAGGATTGGGGTGGTTTGGGCCCGAAGAAGCAGAAGAAGACCTCGGGAGAAGTGCTTAAGGCCAGGATTCAGAAAGGGTATCGAGGCCAGAAATCCCAATTATGCTCAGGAGGCTTCACTTAAGCCCTATGAAGGAGTTTATGGGCATTGGGCCTCCCGCCAAAACGCAGAGGAGCCATATTGGAATATTATGTTATGCAGGGCAAAGACCTTTAACAGTGTTGTCCACGGAGGACCGAGGCGGGGTGTGGCGACGGTAAATGGTCTCTGGGCTCAAATTGAAGAATCCTTATGATTTTCTGAATTTTCCGACTGTTTTTCACTGAGATATAGTGAAAATTCCCAAGTGGAGCTATAATTATTGCCCACGCTGTAGAATTTTTTAAGGAAATCAAGAAGAATAGAAACCACTTTTCTCCAACATGAGCAATTCTCGTATTATCTGAATTTTCTGATTATATTTCTCGCAACAATATCAGCAAATCGTTTGAAAAATCGTTTCAAAATTCATTTGAAAAATCTTTCTTTAAGTTTGTCAACGTTGACGCATACTTTCCCGCGAGAGGCGCCACCGTCGGACGTCAAGCACGTTGTGTGTTGGTGTTTTTCTCTGGCATTCAATGGAGACTTGTGCATTGAGAAATCCTTGATTTCTCATCTTTGCATCACATATAATCATCACAACTCTGTCTAGATATGTGCATGAAGGTGCCCCACGGGTGATATCAACAGTGGCAACAGTGAATCAGTGGGGAAATCACGAGGAAAGTGAGTCAGCAAGAGAGCGTGTGTCTGACAAAACGAGAGAAATGGCTTCTGGAGTACGCAAAATTCGCAAAGGTAAATTTTTTCTTATCCACACTGCGGAATAGGTCAAGAGTGTGGGTGGTCAGTCACTTCTCACGACACACACATGGAGATATTTGGGGAATTTATTGCACCTCCAACAACGATTGATTGAAGCATTTCTTCTCAATCAGGCTTTGCTTATCAGCGCGTGTTTCTGTCAGGAATCTCAAGCACCTGGGCATCTCCCACTCTCTCTGTCCGTCCGGAGAGTGGCAGAAAGGGGGATGAAGGCAAAGTCTCACAAGGCGGATGTTTGCTCGTGCTGAACTCACCGGCTGGCCAGATAATCTTCGTCACTGACGCGCGCGCGTCATCCACGTCCAAGTGGCTGAAACCGGCTCAAAGTTCGCAAAAGCTGGATTATTTGGGAGTGTAGATTAAAGCCAGATTGGATTCCAGCCCACCTCGAGACACTGTCGGCTGAGGAAATGCGCTGGTTAATTGAACATTTCCGCTGAGATTTCTTTTCCCGCCTTTCGAGGTCACTTGCCTTTTTGCACTTTTTTCAACGAGGGTTGCTCAAGTGAGAAATGAACGAATCATTTCAACTGTTTCAGCTGGAATATTGAAGAATATCCGGGAATGGATGTGGAAGTGTGGATTTTCTGATTCCTTGAGTCATCAGCTTTTCAACGGTGCCTCCCTTTTTTCCCTAGACCATCAAGTTCGTCCTTTTTGAGCCTATTTTCCATTTTCCCCTATTTTCACCCACTTTGCCGCACTTATGTACTCATATCTCGCCAAATTTTCCACGGATTTTCCTCAAATTAGGCTCAAATGATAGCTATTGAAATTACCTACTACTTTGTAAAACATTGTGAGTATTTTAGATCACTCCTTGTTGGTCAAAAATGATCCTTTGTGAACCACTAGGTAAAAAATTCACCGGGTTTTTTACCACTTTTTTCTAAATATCTCCGAAACGAAGAAACTTTTATGTTGGATTATTTTTCCTATGTGTAGAGCACTTCAGGGGATGCATTTCCCCGCATACATGCCAAAGTGATATTTCTTCTCTATCTGCCGGAAAAACGAGGTTTTTCCTCGACAAGTTTTGCTTTTTTATGCTACGCGCACCCGCTAAAAAATTGAAAGAAGGTACATTTTGCTGTCTACGCACTCATTTTGATGATGATAATGCTTAGATGTTAAAACAAAAGAGAAAAAAGGCCAATATCTCGACTTTTTAGCTATTTTACGTATTTTTTTTGGAAGTGGGAAGAAAGACAGAATGTTTTGAAAACATATTTCTCAAGATTACTGAGATTTTTCCAGTAGAAAAGTCGCTAGAGTTTCAGAAAATGAGTTGTAAAGCATTAAAACTTTTCTTCTGATGTCATGGAAATTAAGCAATTGCGACCATTGCCATTGATCTGAAGAGGGCTGAAGAGAAGCCACTTACCCAAGTAACACAGTGAGTTTCAAATAGTCTTCTATTCGACTATCTAGCAACCTTTCGCATTTATATACCAAAATCGAGAAGTGCTACAGAAAGGTGACCAAAAATTGGTCGATTCTGGGTCATATTGAACACTCACACGACTCAATTCCGACCAAAAACTATAGCATACACGATCACCTCTGAAGTTGACACTCGGACTCTGTTCGGCCACCGATTTGGGCGCTTAAGCGCGAACGAAATGTGTCTTTGGCATTTTAGAATCATTTTATCATCCGAATATTGGCTTTTCATCTTGGAAAATGAAAGGATTTTTTTCGGGGTCGATCGAAATCGATACTAGAGACTCTAATTAATTGCATATTAAGGCTTTAAGGGAGTTTCAGAGAAAAAAACAATTGAGAAATGTAGATTTTCTTTCCGGAACCACGAACAGTGACTGAATTCTTGTGCTTAAAAGCATTTAGAGATAATAAATAAATATATTCTGACATTTATTATCTTCAAAGAGATTGAAAATCATGAAAAACTAGAAAGAATTCCTCAAAAAATATCGATTGTGTGCCGATGTTATCGTCCAATCGATTGATATATCGAGGAATTATCTGAATCGAATATATCGAGGAATTATTACCTGAGGAACACCAGTGGTGTTCCTCAGGGCTCCATCCTGGGACCCATTTTGTTTTCCCTGTACATTAATGAGTTGCCGCAGTGTCTCAGATACTGCGGTTATCACTTATATGCAGATGATTTGCAGATCTATTGCTTCGGGGACCCTCATTCCCCCGAATTTGCTTTTGAGGCAATGAACGATGATCTTCGCCGGGTCACTCAGTGGGCATCGCCTAGTAGACGTCCTGTCCCATCTCCGCTTTATCTCTCGGATGAAGTCATTCCTTTCTCTGATCGAATCAAGAATTTGGGCGTCATTTTCAATAGTTCACTGACTTGGTCAGTGACCATGTCTCTGAGATCTGCAGGAAGGTCTTTCTTACATTGCGTACGTTGCGACGCCTCCAATATTTCACACCCAGTGGCACTCAGACTCCTGTTGGTCCGAGCGCTTATAGTTCCCTTTTTCACCTATGGAGCGGAGCTCTTCTTCTGCGCTAGCATGGAGACCCGTGATCGCTTGAAAAAGGCATTTAATTCCTGTCTGAGATATGTCCATGATTTGCGGAGATTTGATCATGTATCTCCTTATGAGAGCACGATACTGGGCACGCCAGTCTTGAGCTATATTGAAGATAGAGCCGTCGATTTTATTTCGCGGCTACTTCTTATGAGCCGGCCTGGATATCTTGTGGAGCTCTTGGCTGCCGGATCGTCTGTCAGGGGTCTTCCTCTCTCAGTGTGCCGAGATCGAGGAGTCGCATTCTCCACAATTCACTCTTTGTTGAGGGAATTGTCCTTTGGAACATGTTGCCGCGTGAGTGGAAGAGGGAGCTGATATTCCAAAGTACCGTCACAGCTCCTCGCATATAAGTTTGCACTTTAAACTTCTTTGTTTTTTTTTTATATAACTTCATTTGTATCCGAGAGGACACCTTGTCCTATTGTCACACTAATAAATATCTAAAAATTATGTTTTGAACACGACATTTGAACGTTTTGCAATTCCCTGTTTTAGCGCTTCTTCAGAACTCTAATATTGCTCTTGCTAACTTCATTGACCCTCTTTATGCCGCAATCGTTTAGTCCTGCATTAAATTTGATGCAGCATTAATTAGATATTAGATAGATAGATGTATTGAGGAGAAGATCGTTCATGAGAATGCCTGCAATAATATCAATTACATGATTGGGCAGTTGATGAGACATCATGTTGATGACACTGGTGTTACTTGGGTTGTGCGCGTCACACAACAGTTGGACATTTGGAGGTTTGCAAAAGAGAAACCGCAGGTCATCCGCTGACGATTCTCGTGCATTGGCACATGTGGAGAATCGCACAATTTCTCCTTCGCACCCAGCGATGATGATGATGGCGCATGAGAGAAAAAATGATTGGGCAAAAATGACGCTTTGTTGAAGATCGCACAACTCGCGAAGGTGTTTATCCATCAATTAAGCCTGCGACGACGATGCTCATGAGTGTTTGCACACAGAGTGTTACAAAACACATTGCGCGCGGCCTATAAATAGTCAGTTTCTTCTCAATGGGGAACAGCAGGAGAGTTTGTGGTGCGTCTCTCGCTGGAATATTTGAGAATCGAGCGCGCACGATGACCAATGAATGGATCGTGGGGAGAAACAGTTGTTGAAAGTTTTCGTTTGTCGCGTGTTTCTGCGCGAGTGTGTACGCGAATCGCCCCACTATCGGATGACACTCTGGTTTCGACCTCTCTCAAGTCAGCGTCCGTTTCGCGATGAGAATTCACTCGATGCGCGCACGCTTTTTGTTGGTAGGGGAGAGTGGGGCAGATTGGGCGGACAGTGCGGTTTTTATCCGAGCTCCATGAAAGACCGAGGAATGAAACCATCGCGTAATCAAAGGTCTCTGAAGGCTTCCAAAATCAAATAATCGATTATTTGACTAAAATAATCAAAAAATTAATATTTTCTCAAATAAAATTGAAAAAAATTCCAATTCAACAAAAAAAATTATCCAAAAAGAATTCTTTTCCAGAGTAAAGTTGAAAAAAAACACAAATTTTGAATAAAATAATCAGAAAAAGAAAGTTTTCCAAAATAAAATTGCAAAATAATCAAATATTGAATAAAATAATAACCAAAAAAATTAATATTTCCTAAAGTAATATTGCAAAAAAAAAATCAAATTCGCAAATAAAATATTTAAAAAAAATTATTATTTTCAAAAGTAATGTAACAAAGAAAAAAATCAAAATAATCAAATTCTGAACTAAATAATTTAAAAAAAAAAATGAATTTTTTCTCAAGTAAAATTGAAAAATATTCAAAATTTGAATTAAAATCACAAATAATTTAAAAATAATCAGAATTTGTATAAAATAAACAATTTTTTATTAAATATTCATAAAAGAATCAACAATATTTAAAAAAAAAATCAAGTTTTAATCAAATATTCAGAAAATAATTTAAAAATATCAAAATTTTTATATTAAATAATCGGTTTTTAATAAAATATTCAGAAAATAATCAAAAATATTCAAAAAATAATCAAATTTTAATCAAATATTCAGAAAATAATTTAAAAATAATCAGAATTTGTATTAAATAATCGATTTTTAATAAAATATTCAAAAAATAATCAAATTTTAATCAAATATTCAGAAAATAATTTAAAAATAATCAGAATTTGTATTAAATAATCAATTTTTAATAAAATATTCAGAAAATAATCAAAAATATTCAAAAAATAATCAAATTTTAATCAAATATTCAGAGAATAATTTAAAAATAATCAGAATTTCGTATTAAATAATCGATTTTTAATAAAATATTCAGTAAGAAATAAAAAAAATTATCAAAATTTTGTATGAAATAATCAACATTTGAATAATAATCACAAATAATCTTAAAAATGATTAAATAATCATAAAGTTAATGGTCTCAACTTGCGAGTGACTTCCCCCTTGCATAATAGGCTCTGTGAAAAATCTAAGTGGTTTTTGCAGATAAAATATTAATGTCATGCAAAAGAAATGGGACAGATTGAGACAAAGTGAATTTCAAGTCAATCATCATCAGTCAATATCACGGAAAAATTAGGTTATTTGTCAATTTTAGACAATTATCGCTAAAGAAATGATTTTCTATTGTTCATCATTGTTTTGGCTAATACAGCTCAAATCATGAGAAAATACAAGAATAAAACCCCGGGAAGAAGATCACTCTTCACAACATTGTAAGAATAACAAACCAATAATATGAACTGAGTTTTCTGCCGTTTTCTCGGGGAGGTCGACAGTAAAGTCGGCGACAGCCGCAATCTGTTCAATCACTTCCAGTAATTGAAAATGTTGAAAACAAAAAGTAAGGGTGCAAAAGTAAGACGTCAAAGATCCGCCAATCTAACAAAGTTCTCCAGAGAAAGAGAAAAGGGTGGAGAAAAGATTAAAGAAAAGAAAAAAACTGTTGAAGTCACGAAGAAAAGAAGAAAGAAGGAGAAGAATTGAAGTTTGAGTTTTTTTGTTTGTTTTATTTGTTTGCAAATTTTTGCTTCATTATTAGGCAATTATCTTCTCAAAAAGGAGTGCTAACTTTCCTTATTTCACCGTTCTTCTTAACGGTTGATGTTATCCCTTATGCGGATCAGGTTAAAAACCTTGGTATTGTCTTTAATTCGACGCTATCCTGGTCTGATCATGCCACTTTCTTTTGCCGCAAGGTCAACTATTCTCTTTACGTCCTCAGACGCTATCGGGACATCACGCCCTACGACACTCGGTTGCTTCTCGTGCGAGCGCTAATCATGCCTTTCTTTTCCTATGGAACAGAGCTTTTCTTCCTGGCGGATAGTCCGTCGGCTGACTGTAGTATTTAACAATTGTGTCAGGCGCGTCTGCGGACTGGGTCGCCGTGATCATATTTCTGCCCACACGGATGTGCTGGTGGGCTGCAGCCTGTCCTCCTTCGTGCAAATGCGAGCCCTAACTTTCTTAGATCGTCTTTCCATCAGCGGCTGCCCTGGATATCTGGCTTCACTCTTGACGAGGGGTGGTTCGACCAGGTTCCGGGGACTTTTTGTTCCTCGAGCTGAGAGAGAGAGCATAAGACTTTTTTTTCGTACCCTCTTTGTCCGGGGGGTTTCGCTTTACAATGTCCTCCCGCGTGAGGCGCGCGAGACCGTGGGGGGCATCAGGAAGCACTTTCAGGCTGCTGATCTGATCAGTGACTCATCCTGACTGATAGCTAAACGTTTTAAAGTTTCATTTCTTTTTCTTTTCTTTTTTTCTCTTTTCTCACTTATCTGTATTAATGTTCTTACTCTTTGTCGATTCTTAGTTTCTATTTTTCCACTTTTTCTTTTCTCTCTAATTAGCAAATTGTATGAGGGTTAGGCTCTAAGTTTTGCTCAAATAATAATAAATTGAAATTGAAAAATTATTGATTAATTAGACTAAAAATATATACTGTCCAAATGTGCCCCAAAATCGTCCCAATCCTGTCCCACTGTGGGGCAGATTGGGACACTATGCTTCGAAATAGGAAAACTCATTCTGTAGAAAATCCTTGCATTTTCCAAACCCGGAATAAAGTGGCCTTTTGAAGCTCTTATATTAGCAAGAGAACTCAATAGACCGAATAGGATTTTCCTCCAAGATTTCATCTTTTTTGTAAAATTCACTCGAAGTCAATACTAAAATCTGTGTCCCAATCTGCCCCACTCTCCCCTATTTGGAAACCACACAAAAGTGCGAAAAACCGAGCGACGAATCGTTGGTGATCGTCAGTTTGGCAAGAACTTTCCATGTGGCAGCATCGCGAGTGAAATTTGTGCTGGATTTGTGTGTTGTTGTTGATCGTGCAGAAAATATAAGTTACAACAATTCCTTTTTCTTTCTGACTTTGGAGGCGCGCGCGTGATTTTTGCCACTCGACAAACGGAAAAGTCCGTGTGAAAACGTCCATATAGACACTTGTTGCCAGCTGCAAAAGAAAGTAAAAAGAGGACGGTTTCATAACTGTGTGTGCGATCACAGAGTCTGGATTTTTCTTCACTCCAGCGAGCGCGCGCGCGAATGAATTTAATAAAGAGTGTGTATATATATGGTTATTGATGTGATGTGTGGAGGTTGAAGAAAAAGTGCCAAATTGCGATAAGATTGTGCTGGACAAGCTATATTTTTGTCGCTGAGTCCAAATTTTACACCTCTTCGATTCAATGCAACACTAAAAGACGCACAGACAGAGAGAGAGAGAGAGAGAGTGAGAAATGAAGAAATACTTGTGAATGATTGCAAGTTATACTCTTTCAAATAGCCTGTAAATTAACTGAGTGTTCAAGAAGAAGAACAAGAAAAAAACTCAAGATAGAGTTTTCCGGGAAGCATTTTTCCACTGAAGCGCGCGCACGCTGTGAGATGAGAATTCAATGAGTAAAGTGCACAAAACGATAGAGTGACAAACTCCAAACCCGATAACCTTCTGATTGGCGCGACTTGCGCACGTTTTGTGGCATTCGAGAGATCTCGGGCGATCGATTGATCAGAGTGCCTGAAGCCCTCAGTTTGGCATGATCTGCGGCCAGTGAGCGATAGAGAGTGTGTGAAGAGGTTCGTGATTGTTCCAGGAGCCGAGATGCCATTGAGGCCCAGAGTGAGGTGCTTGGTGAGGAGGACGCGCAGGGAGAGACGGCGAAGGGGCAAGAGTGTGGCGGCCGGTGGGTGGTTGCCTGAGTATCTGGAGATTGTGGAGGACAAGGAGACACTGAGAGACACCAAAGAGGAGGATGATTTTGGAGAGAAGGACTCAGGCTTCGAGGATTGGGAGTTGTGTAAGAGAAAATATTGACTAACGGCGGATTTAATTCCATTTTTTCAGTTTTAAGGTTAATTTGAAGGTTTTTGTGAGTCTTTCTCAAGAATACTTTGACAGACTTTTAGAGCGATTGCAGACTTGCGGTTGATCTACCCTTTGCACACAAAGAGTTAATGCTAGAAGATTCTTAGGGAGTTTTAAGGTCACAATTTAGTTGTTAAATGCTGTCATTTCTGTTGCTATGAATGTATTCTGTCCTTATGGAAAAATATCGGTGAATTCACGCACATGCAATCATGCAATCACGACGTGAACGAAACGTGTGTCACGGATGCGTGGCATGTGAGTTAAACCTCATTCACAGTATCTGTCTGTGGCCTTAAACTGTCTAATGTAAGTCGAATTCCAACCAAATCCTGCCCAATTGGTATCCCTGAAGATATTGTGGCGGGAATGCCATTGTCATGGCGGCCTTCTCCTCCTGATGAGATTCTCGCTGTTAGGATTAATTGACAACAGAGGCAGCAATGAGGGTGACGCGGTGAAAATCGCGATTCAGTCTTCAGAACTTCACTAAGTATCCTCTAGAGACCGCTAAAACGCGGATTATCCCTTGATAAATCGAAGGATTATCCAGTATTTTTGGGATTTCCAATGGCAGCGCACTGAAATTCGTCGAAACATTTGACAGAATGATTTTCTAGGCTGTTAAAATCATTAAATTCTGCGAATCTTTCATTTTTTTTGACAACATAAACATATGAATTGACAGCTGACAGTGACAGGTACAAACTTGCGCTAGTGTCGACAAAGAAGAATAACCTCTCTAAGTCAAGCGCTCGATTCGAGGATAACCCACAAGTCTGTAATCGCTCTTAGATGATCACAACTGTGTTTAGAGGCAGTTTCCAAGTCCAGAAACTCTTCAAATTCAATGTGAATTCTGCCAAAAGGCAGATTAATTGAGTGTTAAGTTCATTGAGTGCCCAAAACTTCGTCCTTCATACAATTATAACCCCGTTTTCCTTTAGGAAGTTGCTGTTTTTTTGTGGGGAAAATTTTCGCGAGATCACGACATGATCTCATGTTTTTCGAGCACTCATATATGAACACTCCCAGACATAAACACTTCACTATCGCTCATATTTAATACGAAAACCCGATAATGCCATGAGACAAGCAATTGAGCACTTTTTTTTCCCCACATTTTGCGCGGTGCTGAGAAAAAAGTCGCGGGTGGACTTAAGGTCAAAGGCACTTTTCCCGCACGGGGTGAAATCTTATGCAATTTTGTCGGATGATTTTGCACGAAAAGTTGCCGTGGAGTGCGATTTAAAGAGAGAGAGAGAGACTCTGGGGCGAAATAGGTCGAAGGTTGATTGAATTGCGTTAATTGCGTGTGTTTGTGTGTGTGTTTGACAATTATTGCTTAAGCAAGGGAATTTTTAATGAGTTCAATTGATGAATAGGGAAATATAAAGGTGGGCAAAGAGAAGTTGGAGTGTAATAAACATGGGTTTTTTTTTCCTTCTCTCTCTCTCTCTGTGTAGCCATGCCGTGGTTTGGAATGGACATTGGTGGAACACTGACGAAATTGGTGTACTTCGAACCGAAGGACATTACACCCGATGAATTGGATCAGGAGGCGGAGATCTTGAGGAATATTCGACGATATCTCACAAAGCATTCGGCGTACGGCAAGACTGGACATCGTGATGCGCATTTGCAGGTAAAGAACTTCTTCAGAAGCAGAATTAAATGCAAAAATATGATGAAAAAGGACTCAAAATCAGTAAAATATCAAATAAATGGCTAAATTGTGGTGTGAAAAAGACGAAAAAAAGGGAAAATAAGTGAAAAAAATTTGCCACGAGCTGGATTCGAACTCATGACGACACAGTTTGCGAAGGAAAAGGACGCGAAATTGCAATTTTAACAGATTTAAAGCGTGTAAAAAGAATGTTAGGGGAAAAACTTTGTGAAATAAATGCAAATCCGAGCGTCAAATGGCGTAATTGGAAATAATTCTTCTTCTCAAAGAGTTTTAGGTGAAGATTGAGGTAAAAATGCTGATATAAAGTGATAAAGTGAATAAAAATAATCATCAAAATTGAAAGAGAAGTGAAAAACAGTGAAAAAAAAACGCAACTGACGGAGAATCGAACCCGCGACACTTTAAGATCTTATGCTAAATTCTCTTATGTGGAAGATTTTCGCTAGAATTTGTGCAAAAAATCTTTCTGTCAATGATGATTTCGATAAAATTCAAGCTTGAATTGGAAATTATGGGAATATTTTGTAATTATTCGAAAGAATATTCCAGGAATGGATGGAATAGATGGAATGGAAAGGAATAGATGGAATATATGGGGAATTCGGTTGCTCAGCGTGGTGATTTTTTTTACCTTTCGCCAGATGGATAATGTGGAGATTCGCGGACGCCGCGGATCGTTGCACTTCATTCGCTTCCCCACGTCTGAGATGGGAAACTTCCTGACGCTGGCCAGAGCCAAGGGCATGGCGCAGCTGGTGACGACGGTGTGCGCCACTGGCGGCGGTGCCTTCAAATTTGAGCGGGACTTCAAGGAGCAGGTGAACATGAAGTTGGCCAAATTCGACGAACTGGACGCCCTGATCAAGGGCATCCTGTTCACGGATCTGCACAATCTCAATGAGTGCTACTACTGGGAAAATGCCTCGGATATCACGTGAGTGTCTCCTGAAATGCCCCCTGTTTTGTCTCTGTGTGTTTGTGTGTGTGAGATTAACTCTGTTGAGCCTCTTGTGTTTGACGCGTGAAACAAAACACTCAATCAAAAATCTTGAACGAAGAAATCTCAGGTCATAAAAGCACGTCAATTTGAATTGAATGCCTTTGGAGTGTGTGTGTTGTGTGTGTTGGCTTCTTTTGTGATGTAAATTGCGAGGGAAATTCATGCTTAATGTGTTGTATATTTCCATAAATATTCACGTGTTGCTGTCGCGCGAATATTTATTTAAAACACACTCTCGGAACTTCCTCGCGAATTTGTGAAATTGAGCAATTTTCACAAAACTTTTCTGCCATTCTTGCGCTTTTTGTCTCTCCTTTTTTATGTCTCTCTCTTGACGCCTTAGTTCGTTTAATTAGCAATTGATGGAATGATGTTGGAATCATAAAAGGAGGTTTATGTCGCACTTTAATTGCCCCATTGTTGGCTCAACAATGAGAGTCATTATGGTTGAAGATCAATGGTGAAAAGTGTTATTGAGTGAAATAAGGGGCTTATTTGAAGGTCATTCAAATGCTCCGCCTACTTTGAAGCCCCGCCTCTTAAACTTGATATGATTTTTGCTGAAATTTACATAGCAAAATCAACTTAAATTGATTCAGAGTGTCTTAATATGGTGAAGAAGACCATTTTTTTCGCGTCTGTAGTTTCGTCCGCCATTTTGAACACATCTAAAACACACTTTCATCATTTGTTCAGCCTCCAGAGCACGGATTGGGCTCAAATTCTAGTATTATTTAGAATGAATAAGAACGATTACAGACTTGCTGATGATCCACGGGAGGATAAGCGCGAATAATCCCTCGATATATCGAAGGTTCAGCCGATTTTTCAGGGGTTCGCGACGGCAGCGCGCTCGTGCGAAAATGCACCGAAACATTGCACGACTTAGGAAAGGCGCAAAATGGCCGAATCTCTTGCAAATGATTTCCTGAGTTATTAAAATCATTCAATTCTTCTGCGAGTCATCAATTTTCGCAATTTTAACGTAAAATTTCACTCTTTTGACGTATGCAAATTAACTGACAGCTGAACACACCAAACACAGTGTCACTAGTGTCGACAAAGAAGAATAATCTCTGAGTGTGTAAAGGTGCAGATCAACCACGAATTATCGCTGATCTGTCCTTTACACACTACAGGCTCATCCACGGAAGATTGATCCGAGTGCGCGCCGATTCGTACATAAGCGGCAAGTCTGTAATCGCTATAAGGAGATTTGAATCACAGAAAGAAAAAATTAGTAAGATTTTGTTAAATTTTGTAAAAAATTTCTGAAATCGTATGGGAAAATTACGAACATGCTAGTAAAAATGTCTTCCGGGTAAATATTTGTCAGATTTTGTAAATTTTTTTTTACAAAATCATCTAATTGACACATTTTACCAAATCTGCTCGTAATAATTTGTAAGTTTTCGTCAAAATTTGTGCTTGCAATTTTTACCTGCTGTTTGTAATCCTTTGTGATCCTTCTAATTGGTTTACATATTTTCGTATTTTTTTGTAAGATCTTCTTGGGTTTGTAATTTTTTGGGTTAATATAAAAACGGTGTTTGATTTTTTGACATCTATATTTAAAAAAAAATCAATTAAAATACATTTTGACCTTAAATTTTAACATTTTTTCCCTTATTTACTATCTATTCGCCTCATTTGCCTATATATTTACACAGAAAACGATCAAAGTTAAGAAAACATGAATCACTGAACTTAATTTCCTGACTAAGAGACTTTCTGACCGCGCAGTTTTTGAAAATCTGTTAATTTATACTTGAAATATGTTTGAATTCTTATTTATAAACTCACATCTTTGAAGATGAGCACACAAATTCATCCCTCTTTGTAACCTCGATGACTTATGACACACTGTAGAGTTGTCCTGGACAATACGCCTGGTTGAATTCCATCCACACGAAGTGTGAAAATGCGGAAAAGTCTTTTCCTAAACAGAAAAAATTCCATGATTGTAAAACGATGAAATTCACGAATTGATAAGTAGAAAACACTTACCAAATATTGTCTGGTGCACAGACGCACAATTCAACACTTGAAGACGCACATGAAGTACATTTTCACTACTTTTCCGCGGTGAAAACTGCATTTTTTGATGAATTACGGCACTTTTCACGACACGAATGCGTTCTGTTCCACCATTTTTTGACAAATTGAGCTGCCACCGAAGCAAAAGAGACAAATATACTAAATACAGTAGCGAAAATTAGGTTAGGACACTTATGAAATTTTGGCCATTTTTCCTTTTGGTGCTAAAAATTCGATATTTCTTTCAATTTTCGAGACAACTACCTTAAGACAAAAAATAATGAGAATTTAATGATCTTTCAAAAGGCGTTGAGATCATGACGATATTTCAATTCGGGGCTGAGATATTGCAAAATGCAGAGAGATATGCGTATAAGGATAGGGAAAATTACGTTAGGACACTGCTTATGTATTTTTCTCAAAATCCTTGTTATAATCATAAAACTGCCTCGGATAATCACATTAACTCATGAGTTTGGAGTGTCTTAAAGACATTTTCATCATAGAGCGCCTTGATTTGGACTTTTCAAATTGCTTTTGTATGTTTTAAGCTATCATTTAACGTTTTTTATGCATTTCTTAATTTCTTACGCACAATCGCGGCCCAAATCCTGTTCACAAGTTGTCTATGAAGTGTAAAAAAGGACTTCAAGTCAATCGTCCAAGAACAATCAAGTAGCCGTGAAAATTACAGCATTTTGTTCTTTAGAAAAGTGTGATTTTTAGTCAATTTCTTATTATAGGGTTCAGAAAATCGGTAATTTCTTATTGATGCTCGGCAGGAAAATGGTTCTAATTGCGTTTGCACATTGTCTAGGATACAAGGGTTCCATAATGTGGTGAATGGTGCACATGCCATGACACAAAATCTAGCATTGTGGCTATTATTGCATGAAAAGATATTCCAAATAACTAATATTCATTGATCAATCAAAATTGTCCAGAAATTTCATCCAACGATGCGCAATACGAACTTTACACAAAACCAGGATAACTAAGGTGTCATAAAAGGCACGCATAGAAGCAAAGTTTTCAGTACTTCATTGATTAGTCCTTAATTTAGTGAATTTTAAAATCTATTTGTCTCTTTCGCACTTGCAACTGTGATCACTGATGGGTGGTAAAAGTTCGTAAAAGTTTGTAAAAATTTATTATATTTCGTAAAAATGTCCGGTTTTTAACGAAAAATCACCTCTTTTTACATACTTTTTGTAGGTTTTTGTGAAAAAAAAACAATTACTATCGTGTTTAACAAGCTTTTTCACTATTTCAACTATTTTTTTCTTTCTGTGATCTAACTCCATTTTTCTTCGTATTGTTGGACTTTTGCAGGAGGAGTGCGAAGAAGCGATACGACTTCTCCACACCCTATCCCTTCATCCTCGTGAACGTGGGCTCTGGCGTGAGTGTGCTGACGGTGCGTGGCCCAGATGACTATCGTCGGATATCCGGCACGAGTCTGGGCGGCGGCACATTCCTGGGCCTGTGCTGTCTACTCACCGGCTGTCAGACCTTCGAGGAGGCCATCCAGCTGGCGACGGAGGGTGACCACAAGAGGGTGGATAAGCTGGTGAAGGACATCTATGGCGGTGACTATGAGCGCTTCGGGCTGCCGGGTGACCTCGTGGCCGCCAGCTTTGGTCAGATGAACTCACGCGAGCGACGCGCGAGTGTGTCAAAGGAGGATCTGGCCAATGCCACGCTGGTCACCATCACGAACAACATTGGCTCGATCGCGAGAATGTGCGCGAGCAATGAAAAGATCGATCGGGTGGTGTTCGTGGGCAATTTCTTGCGCGTAAATCCCATCTCAATGAAGCTGCTGGCCTTCGCGATGGACTACTGGAGTCATGGTACACTGAAGGCGCTCTTCCTCGAGCACGAGGGCTACTTTGGGGCCGTGGGGTGCTTGCTGCAGTTCAATGGGGAGCTGATGAGTGGCTCCTTTGCCAATGACACCAATGAAGTGTCAGAATGAGACTGTGAATTTTACATAAAAAAAAATCTTTGTTCAAAAAACAATTCCTTCTCCACAGCGCAGAAATTCTCTCTCCTTCGCGGCTTCATGAAAAAAAAAACAGAAAACAAAACAAAAAAACACTCAGGATTTTTGATTTAATTTTGAGCCCACAGAAAATGCTCAGAGAATTGCACAAAAAGAAAGAAAGAAAGAAGGAAAAGCTGTGTGTGGAGAGAAAAGAGTGGAAAAAAGAATAATAATGTTTCCAGTGCGTGAGTGATGAAAATGATGGGATATTTATCAAAAAAAAGTTCTTTAGGTGAATAAGGATGAGGCGCATAGAATTATTTCTCTGTTTTCTTTTTTTTTTATTTTCTATTGTAATATCGATTATCGGTGAGAATCGTGGATTTGCTCAAGTGGTGGGAAGAATGGGTTGAATGAACTTCAGCAGGAAAATATCAAGGAATGAGGAGGAATGGATGGGAATGAGAAGGAATGGATCAAATTAAAAATCAAAAACACAAGGAATATTCGGAATTTTAATGGAATGAAAAGGAACGTGAACAAGAGAGATATTTGAATTCTTGAAATTCACATGAATTGAAAGATATGTTGAAGATTCAGTGCAAATCTCCCAGATGAGAAGATGAAAAAGTCGCGGGTTCGATTCTCCTTTAGTTGTGATTTTTTCACAACTTTTTTTTCACTTTTCTTTCCTTTTTCCAGTATTTTTCTTCACTCTATCGCTTTATATCGGCATTTTTCCCTCAATTTTCGCAAAAAAAAAACTCATTATAACACTAAATATAATTTCAGTAGGGATGTTTCATCCTTCAGTATGCTGACGATGTGGTTGTGTGGGCATTGAGAGCTCCAGTGCGCAGGTTATTGAGAACAAACTCAGCATGGCTTGTGACTGCCTGGAACGTTTTTACGATGATCTGGGCCTTGAGCTCTCGCCTTGAGAGAAAGTGGTGAATGTTCACCTTGGAGACATCACTGTTCCGCAATCACAATCATTCAGATATCTGGGGATAATCTTTGATCGAAAGTGTCTGTGGGGGCCACACAGCAGACGATATCGTTAAGCGTAGTGCGCTGAGAATTAACTTCTTAAGGGCGATTGCTGGAACGTCATAGGGCGCACACCCGAGACAAATGTTGATTTTGTATAAAACCACTATTCGTACTATTTTGGAATACGGGTGCTTTGCATTTGCAGGGGCGGCGCAATGTCACCTCATTAAACTATATAGAAAGAATTCAATGGAAGGCGTTACGTCTGGTGTTTGGTTTGATGAGAAGCACTCACACTGGAGCGGTGGAGGTTCTCAGCGGTGTTATGCCCCTTCGCGTGAGACACAACTTCCTCATAGAACGATTCGTGGCACGATCCTTGCGAGTACAGTCGGATCTGTGGGTCTCTATGACCCAAATAGAGTCAAGGCAGCCGGCTAACAGAATTGGCGGCATTGTGCGTGCTATGGTTGCCCTGGGAGTTAGGGAACCAGATATCAGCGGGGGCGATTTAGCAATTCGCATTCAGAAGAAAGCGGAGGAAACGTGGCAGACGCAGTGGGATGACGGGGAACTGGGGAGGCTATGCCACTCCATTATTCCCACAGTTATTGATGCCCCTTGGTCTAGGGAAGAAATTGTGATGGGCAGTCGAATAATGAGTAACCATTACAGGCTTAATTTTCACCTTGCCAGGATCAATATCGTCCAGAATCCTTTGTGTGAACAATGTAATACGTATTGTGATGTGGACCATATGTTGTACATGTGCCAGGGAACGCAGCAGAGGGAAGATGCGAGCTTGTGGTAGCTAGCGGAGGTATAAATAACTCGCGAGACGCGTGCGCGTCGGCATTGGAAAGAAATGGGGGTGAGTTGTTTAGATCGCTGGCAAAATTCTGCAAGCGAAACGGAGTGGAGTTGTAGGGAGGTTGGTTGAGTGGCGTCCGGGAGCGGGCTGGTTGTCCTGTCTTCGGACGGTATGATTGGCTCGCTCCTGGAGCCGGAGGAGTGTAGGATGTCGAGGGAGTGTGCGAGTGGTTTTACTCGGCCCGAAATGGACTCAGCGAGTCCAGGGCCTGAGGGGATGGAGGTGGGCTTAAAATGAAAAAAAAATAATAAGAATAATAATAATTTCAGTAATAAAATACCACTTTTTTCATCATCTAACATTCTTTTTGACGCTTTAATGTCCTTTCTCGGACTTGAAACTTCCCCAAAGAATTCTTTTTAATAATTCGCGCACACAATGACTTCCTGTCGTATTCCCGGACCAGAAAAGAGAGGAATTTGAGTGCGAAAAGAAAGCTTTCCAGCTTTATCAGCTGATAAAGTGAAGGAAAGTAACTGAAAAAGGAAGGAAAAGTGAAAAAAAATCACAACTGAAGGAGAATCGAACCCGCGACTTTACGAATTTGCACAGGAATTTGTGCAACAATCTTTCTATCTAAGTCGATTTCGAATATAATTTTTTTCGAAGAATGAATGGAATGGAATGGATTGTGGAATGTATAAGAAAATCGGTGGAATGGAAATCACTTTTCTCTAACTTGAGCCAATCCTCGGTGAGAATATATTATTTCTTACGAATAAAAATCCTTTGGCGTGATGCATAAATTAGATCAAATATTTTTTCTTAATTCACAACACTATTTTGTAAGTTCGTTCTTCACAAACTGTTTTTTTTTTTTGTCTTTTCTTTTGTAATGGGACAGCTTTTTATATTACTGTTTTTTACTTGTGATGAAAAAGCCTAGATTTGTGCGTAATTTCACACACACAGAGAAAGAAAAGATGTTTGAAGATGATTCCTTGTAATTTGGATATTTATTTTACAAATAAATATTACATGTTTTTTCCCTTTTGTTATCACGAAAGAAGGCAATGTTTTTTTTTCTTTCTACTGTCATTGGCTGCTTTCTGACACGAAGGTGACAGAGAGAGTGACACAGAACAGCCGCCTTGGATCGCTTCTTTTGTTGCTATTCATCAACAATGCTGGAGAAGATTGGCTTCGAGGCTGCGTCTTTTCATGTATGCTAAAGATGATTCGATTTAAAACCGCTGTTTTTGGACATTTTCTCTCATCATAACCTCAAATTATATAATTAAGAGATTTTCAAAAGATTTTCAGATCACAAAAACATCTCTTATGATTTGCCAATGTTCCTAAAATTTTTGATTCATAGTAAAAACTGCCAAGAAAGTTGTCTAAAATATGCATTTTTTAAGTTTAAATGATTTTTTTGAGGTTATGTTCAATCTTAGCACAATTTGCTGTGTTTCTTGGCATCAAAGGATCAAGAAAAGCACTCTTAATTGCTTGAAAATGCTTTATTTCTGCCAAGGAATAGCAGAATTGATGTGCTACAATGCGAATTATTCACTAAATCTGTCCTTAATTTGTTACATAACCTAGAAAAATAATTATTAACGTTGGTTTCTGCGTGAAAATTGAAGAAAATTCAGCGAATCTGGATGATTAGTCAGAGAAAGAAGCATTTAGAAATGGAATATTGTAGGTTTTTTGGATTGCTAAGAAAATTGATGAAAAATTAGTTTCAAAAAGTGCTGTAAATTGATGTATTTTTAACATTATTGAGTTTCCTTCCTTTGAGATTCCATCTAAATACTTCGGCTGAGCACTTTTTGTTTGAGTCCTGCTCAAATTTTAGAACTTTTTAGCTGAATAACCTGCTTTTTTCTTAGCTTTTTGTCTCGCTGGGGAGTGATCGACTAAAGGAGCTGACACTGAATGATGGTTTTGATGTATCAAATCATTTTATTTACAATGAAATTGTAGAGAAAGTGTTCAAGAACCATTAGTTTAATTTGTTAACAGAGGAGCGTGAATCACAATAAAACGAGAATTGCTCAAGCGAAGAATGGACTAACGAATTCCGCTATTTCAGCTGGAATATTAAAGAATATCAAGGAATGGATGCAAATATACAGTAGCGAAAATTAGGTTAGGACACCTATGAAATTTTGGCCATTTTTCCTTTTGGTGCTAAAAATTCGATACTTCTTTCAATTTTCGAGACAACTACCTTAAGACCTTAAGTGTTTAGGATCATTATCTTGTTGGAAGATCCATACAATGGGCAGATTTTCTTCGGCAAACGGAAGGAGGACATCTTGGAGAATTTTCACATAGACATCTGCGTTCATCTTCTCCTTGATACGGGTGGATCGGGCCCATTCCATGCCAGGAGAAGCCTCCCCAGAGCATAAGAGATCCACCTCCATGTTTTACGGTTGGGAAGCAAAAATCTAGGATTCAGTCTCTGATTTCTTGGGCGCCTCACATAAAATATTCCATCTGAAGACATTAAGTTGTTCTTCGTCTCATCGGTCCAGAACACATGTTTCCATTGATCAATGGTCCAGTGTCGATATTTTTGAGCAAACTCAATTCGCGCCTTGCGATTTTTTGAGCTAATCAATGGCTTCTGCGCTGGCCTTCTTCCAAATAAGCCGGCCTCCCGCAGTCTGCTCCTCACCGTCTGCACTGTGATGCCCTCCTCTTGCTCACCAAACAGCTCCCGGTGGATCGATGAGGCACTCCGCTGAGGATCCGCCCGAGATAATATGCGGATTTGGCGATCCACTCGGTCACTAGTTTTTCTTCGCCTCCGCACATTCGTCACATTGGCGAAAGTATTATGCTCGCGAATGTGCTTAAGTGCATTATACACCATGTTGCGAGAAACTGCGAACATTTCAGCCTGTAGCTGAAATGCTTAAACCGCGATCTTTCGCACTTTTAATGCCGCGACGCAATTCCGGCGTACAATGTTTTCCACGGCTCATAATGTGTGATCTTTTTGAGAAATAGGCGAAGACTGATTGATATCTGATTGATTTAATAGATTTCTGCAAGTGATAAACCTGATTGCAGTACTGTAAATGTCCAAAAATCAAGTCAAGGGGTGTCCTAACCTAATTTTCGCTACTGTAAGTGAAAATGGGATAGAAGATTGGAAGGAATTCACAAAATTAAAGCATTTTCAATTGTTCGCGACACTTTACAATCCTAGGGGTACGCAAGCTGATTTTAAACGTGGCCGTATTGCAATATTCCTCAAATATTCCAAATATTCCTAAATATTCCTAAATTTTCCTAAATATTCCTAAAAGGAGGAATATTTTGGAATATCCAGGAATAAATGTTTCGAACTTGCTTTAATTTCATTCGAACACGTCCAGATGGCGCGAGAAGCCACCCACGTGGAAAGACATGAACAAGATCCAATTGAAACATCCGTATAGGAGCGATAGCATAGTGGTAGAGAGCTGGCTTCTAGATCGTGAGGTCTTGGGCTCAATCCTTCCACTGGCCGCCTTTTTTCACAATACTGTTACCATTCTCTTTCCTTTTTCGTGTATTTTCCTTCATTTTATCGCTTTATATTAGCATTTTCCCTCAGTATTCGCTTAAAATCCCCTTCAAAACACTCAATATAATTTCCTCTTCAAGAATTGTTTCTAATACTCCATCTGAGGCTCTGAATTGCCTTTCTCACTCTAAATTTATACCCTAACATTATTGTTAACGCTTTAATGTTCATCCTTGGGCTTGAAACTTCCCCAAAGAACACTTTTTAAAGACTTTAAAAGACTTTTTATCGCTCCTATACGGATGTTTCAATTGGATCTTGTTCATGTCTTTCCACGTGGGTGGCTTCTCGCGCCATCTGGACGTGTTCGAATGAAATTAAAGCAAGTTCGAAACATTTATTCCTGGATATTCCAAAATATTCCTCCTTTTAGGAATATCTAGGAATGTTTTGGAATATTTAGGAATATTTAGGAATATTTATGAAAATTTAGGAATATTTGAGGAATATCAGGAATAGAATATTGTAGGAATATTTGGAATATTGGAATACGGCCACGTTTAAAATCAGCTTGCGTACCCCTAGCATACACCTTATGTCTTCAGCTCCAGAAGCTGACTACTGTGTCTTTTTGTTATCTGATATCTAACGCAAAGCTTATTGTACAATTGGTGCAGATTGCTGTGAATAAACTTAACTTCCAATGGAAAAAAAAAATTGTCCGCGACACTTTACAATGTGAAAATCAGCGTTGGAGGGAATATTTTGTAATTATTTGAAAGAATATTCCAGGAATAGATGGAATAGATTTATGGAATATAGAAGAAAATCGTAAGAATGGAAAATCAGTTGAGCAATTCTCGCAATAAAATTATCTCATTCTATTCTCATCTCTTCGTTGCTATATTGCCTCTAGAAATCACACATTTTCCCATCACTGGTCGAAGTTGAAGACACTCGAGTAGTCTCTGTACGCCGCCCAGTCGGCGTCGAAGTTGAAGAGGCGCAGATTTCTGTCTGTCACCACGAACAACTGGCTGGCATCGCTGACGATGTCATAGACTGGAGAGCCGTAGGAGTTCATCTGCGATGGATAGAACATCTGCACGAACTTCCTGGTCACACGCAAGTCATACAGATTCACCCTGCCGTGATGCTTCATGCCGCACAGCACGCCAAAGTGATCATCGAAGTCCAGACAATAGACTGACGAGTCGTACGGATCCTCGTACACCTGCACGTCGCTGTTGCTGCGGATGTCGAAGACGCGAAAGGTGGAATCGAAGTTGGCGGTGAGCAGTGTGGTGTGATCACGCCAGAGGACGTGATAGACAGCATGTGAGGTGGATTTGAGCTGCTGCACAACACCTGTCGCCATATCGATGAGCTTGAGGGCACAGCAAGGATCACGATACCGTCCGGCGGCCATGTGATCTCCGTCAGGGGAGATTTTCACACACTTGAACGCCTCCTGGAGGTCACAAGTGCTCTCCAGGAGGACAAAACCCAATTCTATCTCCTTGCGCCACAACTTTGCCGACTGATTGGTGGTCGTGACGAAGATGTCATTGCGAAAGTCCACCGAATTCAGGTACTCCTTGACTGAGGCAATCTTCTGACTGATGAAATTCATTCCGGAACAGTGTTGAGGATCATACAGGAGCACAGTGCCACACATGGTGCCGGCAAAAATGATGCTTCCAGCCTTTGTGAAGGCCGTGATGTCGGGATCTCGTGTATTTCCATATGACATGTCAGGGAATCGCTTGAGAAAGTCCTTGCTGCGCCTCCGATGGACTCTCACCTGACCACCGTGTGTCATGTACAACCAATCCCGCTCCAGATGAATGTGCGAAGAATATGGCACACGATGAGGAAAGAACATTATCTCCTCATACCTTCCCTGACGCCAGTTCTCGTGCAACTTCCAGCGTCGTCTGAATGGGATGTCATCACCCTGTGTCCGGAGGCAGTGCAGGGAATCTGTCTTCCTGTGGCATGTCATCAGAAGATCTAAACAATGCAGAAGTTGAGACCACCTGGTCTGACCAGGAAACACTGGGTGAATCTCCCAGGAAAAAGCCAAAGACTCACCCAGTGTCATCCTGAAGAAGAAGTACCGATCCACCAACTCGGCCAACCTATCACAGACACGACAGACATTCTCCAGCTCCTTCACATCCAGGAATTGCAGAATACTGATGAGGATGTCTTCATTGAGGTCCAGTAAATTCATCCCCAAATCCTCTCTCTCTCTCTCTCTCTGATGTCCGCAAGACGCCAGCGCCTGCTTTTCCCCTCCACGCAGTGTGTTGGACAGACTTTTGATACTTTTTTTTACTTTTGCACAATTCTTTACATGGTAAAATATGTATTTCTTTACATACGACGTTTTCTTAACATGTAATAAATGGAGAAAAAAAAAACTGGAGATTTTGAACCGTTTTTGGGCTCAATGGGCCTCTTTATTTCACAATCGTTTAATCCTGAGGGCTGAGTCTTGAAATTCGTCAAAACCAGAATCAGTGGAAATTGACTGATTTTGAGAAATTTGCGAGTCTTGAGTAAAAATCAGTGAGAAACCGAGTCAAAATTGACTCAAAATCAATCAACTCGTGTTGACATGAGAACATCGAGTCAACACGATTGCTCGATGTCTCAATTTTAAGATTTTAATGCAATTTAAGTATCAAATGGCCATCGATGGCACACGGAAATGGATAATAGAATAATTATTTTAATTGTTCTTAATATTATATAGATAATTTTCCTTATTATTGCTGAGATATAAGCATCTCTTTTCTTGCGCTCGCGTAAGAGGCTCAGAGACGGAAAATAATTTCTTTCCATGCGCGCTATCTAGTCCCTGAGAGTCCTTCCTTACAGTGTTGAGGCAACGATAATCCCAATTTTATTATGTCATGCATAATCCTTGCCATTAACATTTTCAGTTTTGAAGATATCTTTAATTGAATGGAATTCCCAAATTCTTCGCCCTTAGAAGAAGTTGATCTCCATCTCGTGGGGCACCTCAAGATCACTCGCAGAAGTCTCATTCTGCTCCTGGGACTTCTCGTATAACCGCAGGAGAACATGTAGCGGCCAATTTACCTTTAAAATGTACAAAATGAGCTGGATCTGGCGAAAAATGACCGCGACAAAATTTTCAAGAAGTTTCTTCTTCTTTTTATTTTTTTAACGAAAGATTTGACACTTATCGACCATTGTCGAACTTCTGCGCCGACATTCTCCCCCAATAATTGAGGAAATGACTCAATTATTCTCAGATGATTGTTGAATGATCGGCAATTTGGAGAGTTTGGTGATGGCTCTGCGATACGATCTGGCCTTGCTGTCTGCACTGTGGCTACTCGGACTCTTCCGTCTGCTCCTGGGTGTACTTGCGTGATTCTCCCAAGGGGCCAGCGCAATGAAGGAGTGTTGTCTTCATACACGATGACTATGTCGCCGACTTGAAGATTTGGGATTTCTTCATACCATTTTGTGCGTTGTTGTAGGGTCGTTAAATAGTCACGCTTCCATATCTTGGTGAAATGTTCCACCAATTGTTGGCATCGTTGCCAGGCATCCAGACGATTGTCGGGAAGGTGATCCAGATTCGGTGAAGAAATTTCAATGATGGGACGATGGATCAAATAATGGCGTGGTGTTAAGGCTTGCAAATCCGCAGAATTGTCGGGGAGTTGCGAAATAGGCCGGCTATTAAGAGTAGCTTCAATTTGGGTTGTGATGGTGGTCAGTTCTTCGAATGTGAGCTTGGCATTTCCCATCGTTCTACGTAGATGATGCTTCAGCGATTTAATCGCCGCTTCCCAGAGGCCACCATGATTAGGAGATCTTGGGGGTTGAAAATCTGTACGGTAATAATGCACATTATTCACATATTTGTCGCCTGAGGGTTAATTTTTAGCCTTCTTAAGGCGCTGAAGACACCCTGATGATGATTCTTTGGGGGGTAAAAGTTAAGTTTGAGGAGCATTTTTATCATTTTATGCCTCAAACACCGCAACTTGGCCCAAATCAAAGCAAGAAAAAGACGTTTCTGCCTGCGTTCCGAAAGCCTTTTTCCCTCCCGAAAAATTCCGAAGGCTGATTTTGACTCAAAAGACTCACGAAACTTTCAAAATTGTGATCATGTCAACAAGTTAAAAATCGATGAGGTTCTGTTGATTCTGATTTTGACCATTTTCAACACTCAGCCCTCTGATTTTCACATTTTTTACACATTTTTTTTACCCGTGTAAAATGTGAAGAGATATTTTCTACCATGCAAACACACAAACACTGTTTTACCCCTCAACATCCACCAGCGCCACTCGGTGCCCAGCATTGGCACTATTTGACACTTTGCCCACCTTTTCGTGAGTTCCCCATTGGAAGAAAGATTGTGAAATTTCGCTGAAAAAGTCCACAAATCAAGGAGAAGAAGTCCATCTTGCACTGTAAGTCAATTCACAATTTGTCAATCTACAGCCAGAGTGTGTGAAAATGTGGGAGAAATCTGATGAAAAGTGTATAATTTTTAGGTAAAATTTCTGTTGTGTGAGTCTCTGGAGTGTGGTATAAACGCGCTAAGAAAGAAAGAAAGAAAGACACTTCCCCCACGTGCCCCCAAATTGCAGCTGCTGCCCCAATCTCAGCACCCCACTGTCCGGACATTGCAGCATGCTGAGGAAGTCTCCTGAGTTGCTTCTGCCCGAGTAAATCAACACCGCGCGCTCGTGTGTGTCAGCAGAAGAGTCCTTCGCAGTGTGTCCGGGAAGGTTGTACAGTTATTGTCCAGGGACTTTGCAATGTCATCCAGCGGCCGCTTGAGGTTGCCCACGGCCTCAGGAGCCGGCACATCTAGTAAATCTGTCGTGTGTGCGTACTACGCCAAGGGAATGTGTCGCTTTGGCGATTGCTGTCGCTTTGCCCACATTGACACACCTCCGGAGGCAGCGGAGGCGCCCGAGAAGCGTCCACCTGTGGCCAGCACATCCACAGCGGCCGTCATCAATCCGGGTGATCCACAGAGTTGGGTCCTGGCGCCCGTCTTTGTGCCCAAACAGCGCATCAGCGATGGCGAAGAGTCAAAGCTCAGCTACGCCGACGTGTGTCGCGATCCAAACGCCCCGGCGGACGCTGAGGAGGTGGCGACGACAGAGGAGGAGTTCGCCGCAGCACCTGTGCTGGAGCTGTGTCCCTACGTGAAGATCAATGAGGAGTTTGGCCACTGCGCCTACGGCGAGGCGTGCGTGTACGCACACGGCGATCTGTGCGATCTCTGTCAGCAATTCTGTCTGCATCCCACGGACGAGGAGCAGCGCAAGAGTCACAATGTGCAGTGCATTCGGCAGCACGAGAAGGACATGGAGCTGTCATTCGCCATTGCACGCTCCAAGGACAAACTCTGTGGCATTTGCTTCGAGGTGATCATGGAGAAGTCCGGACGCGATCAACGCTTCGGCATCCTGCCCAATTGCAATCACATCTTCTGCCTGGAGTGCATCAGGAAGTGGCGACAAGCCAAGCAGTTCGACAACAAAATCATCCGGTAAGTCTTTTAAGTATAATTTTCACAATGTTGTTGTTGTTTTTTTCTCTGCTGAAGGCGAAATTCTTGCTTGGAATTTGCATTTCCGTGAAATATTTCCACTCTCAGCACTTTTTTTTTCTTCTTTTTGGAGAGCTTTTGGTAGAGAAAATAGACGGAAAAGTCTGTCTTGTGTTGTGTCATGAAGAATTCTGGGAATTTGCCTGAGGAAAATTCTGAATTTCTAAAGACATAAAACAGTTGTGATGATAATCCGCATTTGTTTTAGGAGAATTTTCAAGATTTAGCAATTATTCAAGCTTTTTGTTCTTTTCTTGTAACGTTTCTCTAGAAATTTGAGAAAAAAACAGTTGAATTTCAAACATAGACACTTTTTATGGTGTCATTATTGAATCTTGAAATCATTTTTATTTAATATTTGCGAAGATTGCTCCATTTTTGGTCAGAATATTAAAGAATATCCAGGAATGGATGCAAATTAAAGTGAAAATCCCTTTTGGAATTATCCAAATCGAAGACTATTAAAAGTCGTTTTTTTTGATAATTGACGTCTTATGTCTGTTTGGATTGATCTTAATGTCTTTCATCGGCAAAAATTAAAGAAATACGATTTTTCTTAAAAACCTTCGCGTGTAGAAAATTTCTCAATGTTGCGTTGAAAAGTATGAAAAGTCGACTTTTGATAGTTTACGCCCAAGGGGCTAATCACTAGCGCAAATTGAGACCATTAACTTTATGATTTTTCAATCTTTTCTTTCGATTATTTCGTGATTTTTACTCAAATTTTGATTATTTTCTCAATATTTCATTAAAATTTGATTATATTTTGAATATTTCTTAATTATTTCCTGATTATTTCATTAAAAATTAATTATTTTATTCAAATTTTGATTTTTTGTACATTTTTTTTATTAATTTCTGAATATTTCTTTAAAAAATTTATTTATTTAATACAAATTTTGATTATTTCGTACAAAATTCTGATTATTTTTTGATTATTTTCTGAATATTTGATAAGAATTTGATTATTTTTCAATTTTACATTGGAAAATATTTATTTTTTTAATATGTCATTCAAAATTTATTTGCTTTCTCAAATTTACTATGGAAAATATATTCATTTTTGATTATTATTGAATTTGATTATTGAGATTTTTATGTAATTTTTCTTGGAATTTGTTTTTTTTTATTATTTTATTCAAAATATGATTATTTTTCAAAATTTTCTTGAGAAAATATTCATTTTTTTATTATTTTCATTCAACTTTTGGTTATTTTGATTTTTTTGTCATTTTATTTGGGAAAATAATTTTTTTTCAATTATTTTTCAATTTTTGTGTGAGAAAATATTCATTTTTTGACTATTTAATTTGGTTATTTTGCTTTTTTTGGTGATTTTACTGCCGGAAAATAATGTTTTCTTTGATTATTTATTCAAAATTAGATATTTTTTTGCAATTTTAGTTGAGAAAATAATCTTTTTTTTATTATTTAAATCATAATTTGATTATTTTTCAATTTTTTCTTGGGAAAATAATGGGCAGGAAAAATGTAAAAAGTTGATTTTTACGAATTGTTTGAAAAAAAAGTAGGGGTAAATAGGGCAGCTTCAGATTGGGGCAGCTTCAGATTTCTTAATTTTCTCAGAGATTTTTACATGAATAAATTCCTGGTCTTCACACAATGTTTGTAGTCCTTAAGGACTAGAATTGACGAAAATTTGCACAGGATAGCCTTTACTGTTTAGATAAAATAAGTGAAAATTGAAAATCACTCACAAACTAGAATTTTGCTGCCGAATTGATTGCGTGTTTTCTCCATTAAAAAAGCCACAATTCGCGTGAAACACAATCAAAGGTTATTGAGAGTTAAGTAGAGATTCTAAATATGCCCGAACTTTTCCTCCTGATCACGGCCCTTTCAGTGGGTGGTGGAAAATGCACAAAAACCACCCAATGGGACAGATATAGATTCTTTCTGACTGACAACAGCGCGCTCTGACAGTCTGACGCAACATCACGGTCGAAATATTCTTGTGGCAAATATTGAAGATTTTTCACAAAGTGCCGTTCTGTGCTGCATTGCTTCATCACGTTAAACGACTTCTTAGTGGAAAAGTGAGAAAATACACGCGAAAATCACTGATTAGAGCAGAATTTTCGAGCACATTTTGCGCGGCACTTTCGCGGCGCGTCAAGTTGCCACCACTCACGCATGGTGGCGTTGCGACACAGGAAAAATGACGGGCAACTTGCTTTTCGCTCAGACATTTTGACAGTCCGTGCAAGGGTCCAGAAAAGTCGCGAAAATATTACTTTAAAGGCGATTTTTAAGGAATTAAACAGTTTCAGTGCGTAGAATAGATATCAAAGTGATCATTTGCCCGCGATTCGACAATTCCACAATGGAATTTATGGTAAATATCAGTGAAAATCTGAAACTGCCCCAGAGCAATCCGAAACATCCCCGTGCGGGGCAGTTTCAGATAATTTACAATATTATTTTTAATCTCCTTTAGAGGAAAAAGGATCAGTTTTAATGCCCAATGAAAGGCATTTTCTGAAGCTCAATAGACGAGAGTTTATTTGAGCGTTGTGATTATTTCAATATATTCAGCCAATTTTTCAAGAAAAAATCCTAAAGTTGGAACAGCATTTTGAATCTGAAGCTGCCCCACTTACCCCTACACAAAAATTATCAAAAATCGTCTTTTTGTAGCAAATTTTCCCAATTTGTCTATTATTTCTTCGTATTTTAGTTAATATTTCAAACAAATAACAGTGGAAAAATCTGGGAAATTCTGCATAAAAATAGAATTGAGCAATTTTATCAATTTACTGAAAGATAACAGAGAGTTTATGGAAAAATTAGTAAAATTTCAAAGCAATTTCATCTCACAAACTTCAAATTGCTGCCTTTTGATAGTCTTCACGGCACCCGTGAATTTGAAAGAATTCATGTTAAATTTTGCCCTCTTGCAGTGCTTGTCCCGAATGCCGCGTGGCGTCAGATTTCGTGTGTCCTAGCACATATTGGGTGGACACGCAGGAGGAGAAGGCGAAGCTGATTGAGGAGTACAAGGCGGCTCTCAATGCGAAAGACTGTAAATACTACAAAAAGGTAAGAAGAAAACAATCCTTGGCAGATCCTTTTCTTTTCCTGTATTGTGAGTGTTGTGACTAATTGTGCGTGTGTGTTTTTGCTTCGCCAGGGGAGCGGTTCTTGTCCATTTGGCAACAAATGCTTCTACAAGCACGCCGACAGGGATGGCAAGCTGGTGGATTTGGGTGCTCCGCGGCGTCGCTTCGTTCAAAGTCATCCGAACGAAGTGGAGATTCTGCAGGTGAGTTTTCTCTTTCTCTTTCCTTCTCTCTTGTGGGCCTTTTCCCAGGGGATTGCAAGATGTTTTAAATGTCATGATCAAAAGTCAATTTCTCACGAGAGTTGCTCAAGTGAGGATTGGATTAATTAATGTGAATATAAGTGAAAATTCCATGAAATATATTATTAACGTGGGATAAAAGAATGAGAATTTAGTACTTCAGATTTTAAATTCATTTCCTTCACGAATAACATTTTGCGAGGTTTATTATGGATAATTATTTATTGAAAGCCATTCAAACTCCTCCAAATTAGTCAATTGATTAAATTTGTGGTGTGAAAAAGGGGAAAAAATTTGCCGCGAGCTGGATTTGAACCCATGACGACTCAGTGTGCGAAGGAAAAGGACGCGAAATTGCAATATTAATAGCTTTCTCAACGACTTTTATGGAAAATTACAATTTGAAGCTTAAAAAAGAGTTTTTTGAAAATTTTCAACACCGAGAATTGACATTAAAGCATTAAAAAGTGAGAAAAAAATTTTCTCTCTCTGAGAGAAAAGCAATTTTGAGCATCAGATGAAGAAATTGATGAAAAAATGCTGAAATAGAGCGATAAAGTGAAGGAAAATACATGAAAAAGGAAAAAGAAGGGAAAAAAATGCGAATTGAAAGAGAATCGAACCCGCGACACTTCACGATCTTGTGCAAAAGTCTTTCTGTCAAAGACAATTTGGATAAATTCAAGTTCAATTTGGGAATGGAGGGAATATTTTTTTGTAATTATTCGAAAGAATATTCTAGGAATGGATTATGGAATATAACAAGGGTTGCTCAAGTTGAAGAATGGATGAAGCACACTTCAGCAGGAATATCAAGGAATGAAAGAATCGATGGGAATGACAGGAATGGATAAAATTCTTGACAGAATAAAACATGAAAAAAAACTGAAGAAATACGCAGAATATGTTGTAAATATTCCGTTTTCCTCTCAGAATAAAAGATTTTCTACTAAAATCTCGCATTTTCGCGCCATTTTCCCTTCCATTTTCACACATTTCTCTATGATTTCCTAAAAACTTTCAAAGTTTTTAGAGCATTTTCGAACATTTAGAATAATTTCAAGCCCCCAAATAAAGATTAAAGCTTTAAAAAGAATGTCAGGAGTAAGAATTTAGTGAAAAATAAGCAATTTCGGCCCATCAAATTGCGCTATTAGAGAGAATTCTTGAAGAAATTGAGGGAAAATGCTTGAAAAAGGCAAGAAAAGTAGCGAAAAAAACGCGAATTGAAGAAGAATCGAACCCGCGACACTTTAAGATCTCGATTTTCGCTGGAATTTGTGCAAAAATCTTTCTCTCAAAGACGATTTTGCATACATTCAATGTCAAATAAGTCTCAAAGGGAAAGAATATTCCGAAGAATGGATGGGAATAGATCGAATGGAAAGGAATGGAAATGGATATTATGGAAATTTGAAGAATGGAAATGACTTTTCACCCACTTGAGCAACCCTTGGAATATAAAAGGAAATCTCTTAAGAATGAAAAACACTTTTATCCATCTTGAGCAATTCTAGGATTCCAACGCTTTGATGTCATTTATTGTGCATTCAAAAGTTAGTAAATATTCTCTAGTTGTTAATTTTGTACAAAAATATTGCAAATTATCCAAGGGTTAAACTCAAGTGAAGAATGTATAAACCATTTAGGCCGGGATATGACGGAATGGAAGAATGGATGGGAATGGCAGGAATGGATAATATTATAAATCGAAAAATCCGAGGAATATTCGGAATTTTTACCCCCAAAAACTCTTTCCAAATACTCAATATAATTTCCTCTTCAAGAATTATCTCTAATAATCCCATCTTAGACTCAGAATTGCCTTTCTCTCTCTAAGTTTTTTTCCTAACCTTCTTCTTAAATCCTTTAATATTCACCCTCGTGCTTGAAATTTCTCTTAAGTTCCCATTTAAAACCTGAAAACGTAATTTTTCGCCTTATTTCCTACTATAGTCGTTTGGGAAGCTTTCAATATCATATTTTCACATCCTTTTCCTTCCATTTTCATACATTTACACACACATTGACATTTTAGTGTATGAAAATGGAAGGAAAAGTATGCAAACATATGATATTGGCAACATTCCAAACGAGTATAGTACGACGGGTGCCGTGAAGACTATCAAAAGGCAGCAATTTGAAGTTTGAGAGATGATTTTGCTTTGAAATTTTACTAATTTTTCCATAAACTCTCTGTTATCTTTCAGTAAATTGATAAAATTGCTCAATTCTATTTTTATGCAGAATTTCCCAGATTTTTCCACTGTTATTTGTTTGAAATATTAACTAAAATACGAAGAATTAATTGACAAATTGGAAGAAATTTGCTACAAAAAGACGATTTTTGATAATTTTTGTGTACTTTTTTTTCAAACAATTCGTAAAAATCAACTTTTTACATTTTTCCTGCCCATCATTTTCCCAAGAAAAAATTGAAAAAATAATCAAATTATGATTTAAATAATAAAAAAAAGATTATTTTCTCAACTAAAATTGCAAAAAAAAATCTAATTTTGAATAAATAATCAAAGAAAACATTATTTTCCCGCAGTAAAATCACAAAAAAAAGCAAAATAACTAAATTAAATAGTCAAAAAATGAATATTTTCTCACACAAAAATTGAAAAATAATTGAAAAAAATTATTTTCCCAAAAAAAATGACAAAAAAAATTAAAATAACCAAAAATTGAATGAAAAAAAAATAAAAAAATGAATATTTTCTCAAGAAAAATTTGAAAAATAATCATATTTTGAATAAAAAAAAAATGTAAAAAAAAATCCCAAGTAAAATTACATAAAAATCTCAATAATCAAATTCTGAATAAAATTATCCAAAAATGAATATATTTTCCAAAGTAAAGTTGAGAAAGCAAACAAATTTTGAATGACATAATAAAAAAAATAAATATTTTCCAATGTAAAATTGAAAAATAATCAAATTCTTATCAAATATTCAGAAAATAATCAAAAAATAATCAGAATTTGTATAAAATAATTAATTTTTTAAAGAAATATTTAGAAATCAATAAAAAAATGTACAAAAAATCAAAATTTGTATAAAATAATTAATTTTTAATGAAATAATCAGGAAATAATAAAGAGAAATTCAAAATATAATCAAATTTTAATGAAATATTGAGAAAATAATCAAAAGTTGAGTAAAAATCACGAAATAATCGAGGAAAAAGATGGAATAATCACAAAGTTAATGGTCTCAATTTGCGCTAGTGATTAGCCCCTTGGGCGTAAACTATCAAAAGTCGACTTTTCATACTTTTCAACGCAACATTGAGAAATTTTCTACACGCGAGAGTTTTTAAGAAAAATCGTATTTCTTTAATTTTTGCCGATGAAAGACATTAAGATCAATCCAAACAGACTTTCAATAGTCCGATTCACCCGTCGAGTAGGAAATAAGGTGAAAAATTACATTTTGGGCTTTAAAATGTGGTACATCTCTTACCAACTAGACAATTTCGAAGACTTAATTTCGAATGATTTTTGGAGGGAAAGAATATTTCGAAGAATGAATTGAGAATGGATTTTTTGACAGCAATTCGTAGGAATGAATTGAAGAAATATTAAGGAAATGTGATGAATGGAGAATCATTTTTCACCCACTTGAGTAACCCTTGAAATTATCCAAAAAATGTGACATAAACAGTCACAAAAAAATCGACTTCTTGCAATCTTCTGGGCCTTCCAATGTGTGTGTTGGAAAGATTGCTCACAAAATGTCTTAATTTCATTCTAGCAATTGATATTTTGGGACTTTATTGAAGCATACGAAGTAGATTCAAATCTCTCTGATAGCGATGATTCCGATTGGTCTGATCTCTACAACATTTGGTAAATAAAAGGGGATGTTGTTTGTTTGTGTTTCCTTTGAAGAGACACAGAAATGAAGAAGAAGAAGATGAGAGTGAAGACGAAGATGTCGAAATCATTTGTAAACGCGTAAATTGAGATAATTTTTCATCATCAACACTTTATTTCTCGAAATATTCCACAAGTATTGATCAAAAGAGATAAAAAAGGAAGAGAAAAATTGTGTGATGAGGAGAAAAGGAGAGAAAATTTAATAGTTTTTGACACGTAAATGAGAAGAAGAAGAAGAAAAGAAGAGACACACAAATAATTGTGGGATCACAAGAGATGAAAAATTAACTAAAATTAGTACGGACAAAAAGTGTCTAAATATAGAGATGAAGATGATAAAAGAAAAGAAAAGAAAAGAAAAAAACTTGTATATTTTAAATGTTTCACACATTATGCAAAAATTGAAGAAAAAAAAAGAGAAGAAAAACACAAGAATTTAGTAACAAAACGAGGCAAATAAAAAAAAAAACCATCAATTAATTAACTCGTTAAAAAGTAAGAGTAAGAAAATTGTGTGAACAGAAGATGAAGAAGAAGATGATGAAATGTGAAAATAATGTGTAGAAATATTTAGCAAAAAAGAATCTTGACAAATTTCAACGGAATTTCAAAGAAGAGAATACGTTTAAAATGAAGAAGAAGGAAAAAACCACACTAAGAAGAGAAGGAAAAATTCAGAGGAGTAAAAAAGAAAATCTAATTTAAACCCCTAAAACTTATTGTTGAATGCTGTTCTTCTTTTTTTTTAATAAGCATAATAATTATTTTTTCTTCATTAATATTTGTAGTTGAAATAATTGAAAACAAAAAACTAAAAAAGAAAATACATTACAAAATTTAGTACAAGAAATGTATTTGAAAACTATAAAACTTACTTTTTGGCCATCAACAAAACATCCCCCGGACAAGCATTGCAAGAAGATGAAGAAGATGAAGATGACGAAAAAAAGGGGAGAAAACTATGATTTAGTGTTGTGTTTTTTGCAGAAGCAATATAGGTGAATTGAATGCATAAAAATAATAATAATAATAATAATAATAATATTTCTTTTTGTTTTCTCTCTCTCTCAAATTTAGCTCATTTTTTTTGTTCTTAAATTCTTTTGTGTCCTTTAATTAATTAAGGTTTAAGTTTTGTGAAGCCGGACGTGCATAAAAAATGTTCAAAATACAAATTAAGTGACATTTTTTTGTAGTGCTGAAAAATATGTGATATTATTTCCCTCCTCATTCTTCTAATTTACAAAAAAAAAACCAACGCCACTTCACAAAGCAACAACATCCTTTTACGATTAAGGATTGTGAAAGAGATGAATTTCACTGAAGAAAAGGACACATTTTCTTATTAATAAAAAAATGGAGCAATTCTCAGTAATACACAAAAGTGTTAAATTTCAAACATATAAAATGTTTAACAGACGCTTAAAAACAATGTTTTAGAGTTTTAAGCGATTTACACATTGTGTAAAAGAGGAAAAAATGATGAAATTTGGCATAATTATTAAAATACAAATTAATAAACAGTAAATCCGCGATAAAAAGAATTTATTGGAATCATAATTCATGTTTATGCTTGAAAATTAAAGCCACAATTGTGGATTGATTGATTTTTGCAAGATATTTGCAGATTAAGATCTGTCAATCTGCTTTTTGTGGTAAAATGACACATTCTGGTGATACAAAATGGCTTAAAAGATGTTAGCCAGAACCAAGGCTTTTTTTACTGCCAAATATCCGGATTCTTTGAATTCTCCTTTGATTTTTCTCGCCAAAACAATAATTAAACTTTTCTAGGTTATGCAAACTAGTGAATAATTGGTTTTCTAATACAATAAATTCTTTCTTTAATACTTTCAATATCAAAAAGCACTGCAAAGTGTGGAAAAGTTAAACATAACCTCGAAAGTAATCAGTTAACATGGGAAAATGTTGACTTAGAAATCAGTCTGAAGGATTTTGACACTGAATAAGCCATTTTCAGTTCATTGACAACTGATAAAGGGATGATTTTGTCTTTTTTTTTTGAGGTTATGGTGCGAAAACTTCATCCAAAAAAGCGTTTTTTCAGGTCAGGAAGTGAAATTTTGACTCAGAATAGCAAAAGTGTGTGTTAAACCAATATAACATAATTTTAACATATTTTATATGTGACTGAGAATTACTCCAAAAATTCTGTATTATATTTTGCGCACAAAACTTCAAGGAAATCTCAACTCTTTTCTCTCATTCTCTTTCACATTCTCAGAAGAATGCGGATAAATCTGCCTTAAAATAATACAAAACTTCCTTTTAATATATATATATATATATATCTAATTTAGTGAAGAAACATAGCAAATAACTAACTGTCCGGCTTCGTGTAGAATTTTCATTATTAGTTACACATTTTCTCCCTCCCCTCATAATAAACATTAATGAATATTAAATAGAAAAAAAACTAATTAAATAATCTCTCCATCAGTTGAGTTCAAGTGCCCAGCAAATAACAAAAGCTCTACTGAGCAAATTATTTTTCAAAGCATAAAATGTGTAAATAGATAAGGAAAAAACATGAGTTTTTTTTTAGTTCTTTCACTTATTGCCTCTTTTTTTAACACTAGGGGAAAGTGGGGCAGTTTCAGATTCAAAATGCTGTTTCAACTTTAGGATTTTTTCTTGAAAAATCGACTAAATATATTGAAATGATCACAATGCTCAAATAAACTCTCGTTTATTGAGCTTTAGAAAATGCCTTTCATTGGGCATTCAAACTGATTGTTTTTCCTCTAAAGGAGATTAAAAATAATATTGTAATTTATCTGAAACTGCCCCGCACGGGGGCAGTTTCGGATTGCTGTGGGGCAGTTCTAGATTTTCACTTATATTTACCATAAATTCCATTGTGGAATTGTTGAATCGCGGGCAAATGATCACTTTGATATCTATTCTACGCACTGAAACTGTTTAATTCCCTAAAAATCGCCTTTAAAGTAATATTTTCGCGACTTTTCTGGACCCTTGCACGGACTCTAATCAGTGATTTTCGCGTGTATTTTCTCACTTTTCAACTAAGAAGTCGTTTAACGTGATGAAGCAATGCAGCACAGAACGGCACTTTGTGAAAAATCTTCAATATTTGCCACAAGAATATTTCGACCGTGATGTTGCGTCAGATTGTCAGAGCGCGCTGTTGTCAGTCAGAAAGAATCTATATCTGTCCCATTGGGTGGTTTTTGTGCATTTTCCACCACCCACTGAAAAGGCCGTGATCAGGAGGAAAAGTTCGTCCTTATTTAAGATCTCTACTTAACTCTCAATATCCTGTAATAGTGTTTCACGCGAATTGTGGCTTTTTTAATGGAGAAAACACACAGATTATTTCGGCAGCAAAATGGATGGTTTCCACAGGCGTGAAGTTTACAATAAATGTTGAATTTTTGAATCTTTTTTAAAAATTTTAACAGTTTCCTTATTTCACTATCATCATTTCCTAATGCTATTATTGGGTCTTGATTAATTTTATTTCTAATTCTCTCTTCTTCATATTTCTTACAATTTGAAAATTATGTGATCCACTTTCCATCAAATATCCATGTGTTAATCTTGAATGGCCAATTCTTATTCTTGTAAGTATTGTTTCTTCTCTTCTATCTTTCTCTAATGGATGTGGCCCATGGAGAGATACATTCTTTTTAATCTTATGAAATCTCCTCACAGATTCTGAGCGCGGATCATTAACAATGTTATTCCATTCTTGATTCCATTTTTCTTTTATTTTGTTCTTCAATCAAGAATCAAGAATTTTTTCATTTATTTCGTGGTCAACTGCTTCTTTTGCGGCTTTATCAGCTTCTTCATTGCCGTCAATTTCTGAGTGTCCAGGAATCCAAATAATTGATATTTGTGCGTTTATGTTTCTAGCTAAGTATTTTATGTTATCAATAATTGGAGATTTGTCAGCCTCTCCCGATTGGATAGACTGAACAACGCTAAGAGAATCTATGAATATTACAATATTTTCTGCATTTTGTGTGTCTTCTGCCAATTTAATTTCATGTAAAACTGTTTCAACTGCATATGCTTCTGCAGAGAATATTTGAGCACTCTTTTGGAATTCTATGTGTCTGTGAAATTTCATCATTATAATAAATTCCAAATCCTGTATATTCATTGGTCTTAGATCCGTCTGTAAAAATTATATTACTATTTCTATGTATAGTGAAAATTTCCTCCAATTCTTTTTTATATTTTACAATGTTTTTTTTTTGATAATTATTTACTAATTTCATTTCTGTGTGAATTGGATTTGGCCCACTGTGGATTCCAACTTATTCTATAGATTTTAAGTACCTTTTCTATTGGGATTTTAAGTTCATTGCATAATGTCTTAAATTTATAAATAACTCCTCTTTGTGCCAGTAATTCATCAGAGTTTATCAAAAATTGTGTAATTTGCATGATCCTGGAGACTCATTATTTTGATACCATATTGTAAAGTTAATAACATTCTTCGATATTGGAGTGAATATACTCCCGATCACTTATTTTTATCTAAACAGTCAAGGCAAATCCTTTGCAAATTTTCGTCAATTGTAGTCCCTTAAGGACTACAAACATACAGGTGGTGCTGGCCAGAATACACAGGGGAGTTAATGAGGGGCAATGTGTAGCGAGTCTCTTTCTCGACGTTTCAAAGCCCTTTGACACAGTAAACCACGAGATTCTTCTGGAAAAGCTGAATTGCCTTGGCTTCAGGGGGCACAGTCTGGATATGATCAGGTCATACTTGGGTGGGCGAGAGCAGGCGGTGAGAGTGCGTGAGGAGAGTGGTGTTTTCCGTGGTGTGGTGTGGGGGCGTGCGACGCGCACTGCATAAAGATCCCTGTGGTAGAGAGTGCGAGATATTTGGGAGTGGAAATAGACTTTAAGCTTAGCTGGAGGCCCCAAGTGGATAAGTTGAAGACATCACTTTTTCCCCTTAATAAGAGGGTGTTATGATCTGTCGACACTGTGCCCTGAAGGGATCAAGAAAAACTTCTATCAGGCTTGTGTGGAGAGTCGCCTGTCCTATGGCTTGACAAACTGGGGAGGGGGGCATGCGTGACAATCTTGAATGTAGTCGGGATTGTGCAGCGCAAGGCACTGAGAGCACTGATGGGAAAGAAAAGATGGGAATCGGTGAGGGGAGTTTTCCAGGAATGGAGAGTCATGCCCCTGCAGTATCTCTATGAGTACAGGTTACATCGCGTAGACAAAGATTAGATAGAAGAGGTATCCAGGTTCCTGTACCTTGGCCTAGACTTGAGCTCTACAAAAGGACTTTTTTGAGTACCGCGCTCCGATCCTATTCAATGCACTGCCTCCGGAGGTAAAAGACATAAGCTGCTCGTTCCTGTTCATGGTAAAAAATTACGCGAAATCCTCTGGAAGAGGTTTGATGAAGACTTACTCCCCTCTCGGTTAACATGATGCAGATATTTCGTGGTTTTCATGAGTTTTCCCTGGGCGCTTGTGGCACTACCAAAGTCTTCGGACTTTAAGCCGCTAACAAACCCCTCGAGATCCTTTATTTATGTATTGATCATGCCATGCTTCTCGTACCTAAACACTTAAATATTGCGCGAAGACTAGAAATTGATTCATGTGAAAATCTCTGAGAAAATTAAGAAATCTGAGACTGTCCCATTTACCCCAACTCTTGGCCAGTGGTTATCTTTTTGGAGATGGTTTTAAAAGAGCAAAAATTATACATAATAACAATGTTAAGGAGAAAAACCGAAAAAACATCTTTCAGTTGAAATAACACACAAGAAGAAGTAGAAGAAGTGGAAAAGAAAACCCTTTGACGACGAAGAAAGGTGTGGTGAACAATATTACCAATTAATAGGGAAATTTATAGTGTGGATAAAACAGAGGAGAATGAAAATCAAAGTTAAAATAAAATAATGAGAAAATAAAAATCACCCCTAATAAGTGTTGTAAAACTTAAAACAGAACAAGAAAGATATCCAAAATAGAAGTATAAATTGTTGCTGAAGAGTGGTGAAAAAAAAGGGAGAGAAGATGACAGAGAAGCAGGAAGAGAGTGTCCAAAAAAAAACATAATAAATATTCCACCGGAGAAAGTTTTCATTTCTTGTCTCTTGGCTTACCAAAGTTCTAATTCACAAAACAAAACACACACACACAAAAAAAACTTAATTCCGCAAAGACAAATGATGATTGTAGAATGACAGAGGATAGAAGAAAGGAAGGAAGGAAGGAAGTGAAATGCAGTGTTGTATAAAAACCATAAAACACACACACACACACTCGAGCTGATAAAAAAAGGAAGAAAGATAAAAGAAACTTTATGTATGATTATAGAAATTAATGTGATAAAAATGGCAGAAAATTGATTTGAAGAAGAAGGATAAAAAAAAAGTAATAATACAGGAAAAGTGAGAAATGTGTTTTTTTTTTTTTGATCTTCTCTTGTCATTCTAGGACAACTCCTTTGATCCCTATTCCCTCACCTTCGCCATGACGGTGCGTGCCTTGGGAGGCGTCAACGCGAGCCTCCTACGCGATTTGCTCTCCGGAAACCCCTGAAATTCCCGACGAAGTGCGCGAAAAAACCCATGTTTAATTGAAATATTCAAGTTTTCCGATTGAAATAAATCGCGTTCGCGAAGAAAAACCATCTTGATTTCTCTGATTTTCAATGCAAAAATGTCAAAATCAAAGCAAGTGGAAAAATGAGTTCAATGTGTTTCTTCAAGGGATAAATATTATGATCGGATGTGGTGTACAGCGCTTAAAAAGGAAGTGTTTAGAATATTTGCACCGCAAAAACTCTCTGTTTCAACCAAATTCAGACATTTTCCCAATTAATCTTGCTTAAAAATCAATTTTATTGCTTTTTTTGAGGTTATGTTTAATTTAAAACATGATAAAATTATCAAATTTCTCTGTTTCTTGACAAATTTGAGCATTTTTGTGCAAAAAACAACTTCATATTGATGGAGAAAAAGCCTAAAAGTCAATCATAACCTCAAAAATTTCACTTTAATGCAGAAAAATGTCTGTACAAGAATATTTTCACAGCAAAAACTTCAATTTCATCAAATTGAGGCATTTTTAAAAACAATTTTGCCTAGAAAAATCAATTTGATCGCTTTATTTTTGAGGTTATGTGATAAAATAACCTTCAAAATCATCTAATTTGTGTTTAAGCTGGGAGTTTTCCTTTTTTCTTGGCAAAATTAAGCATTTGCGTTCGAAAAGACTTAAGATTAGGTTCGAAAACAGCTTAAAAGTCAAACATAACCTCAAAAATATTGCTTTAATGCAGAAAAATGTCTCTTTGCCTTGGTTATTTTTGCAGTTTTTGCTGTACAAGAATATTTGCACTGCAAAAACTTCAATTTCAACAAATTGAGAGATTTTTAAAAACAATTTTGCCTAGAAAAATCAATTTGATCGCTTTATTTTTGAGGTTATGTGATAAAATAACCCTCAAAATCATCTAATTTGTGTTTAAACTGGGAATTTTCCTTTTTTCTTGGCGAAAAGACTTAAGATTAGGTTAGAAAACAGCTTAAAAGTCAAACATAACCTCAAAAATGTCAAAGAAAATTATCTTTGATTGGTTATTTTCACGATTTGTGCTTTAAAATGGCAAATTTAACCTCATTTTTTAGTGAAAACATTGTAATATTCTCCATTTTTAGTCGTTTTCAGACTTGAAGTATTTTTTTAAGCCAAAATTCATAACCTCACTTTTTATTTAGAATTTCTTTTCATGCATTTTTTGAAGATTAAACTAGAAAATCAAGACAGAAATTGTTCATGGATAAGTTCTGGGACGTTAAAATCGTGTTTTTACGGTCTCAAATCTGAAGCATTTGAAGAGTTTAAGCTTCTTGAGATGGTAAAACCCGGATTAGCATTTGTGATAAGTCAATTTTGAGTGTGAAAAACAGTTGGTGGAGTGGAAAAAGTGATGGAAAATACATTTGAAGTGTTGAAGATTCTGCAGAGGAATTCTCAGCGGTGTACAGCTGAGTCAAGGGGAAAGTCAGTCGTAAGTTGAGATCATTAACTTTGTGATTATTCAATCTTTTTATCGATTATTTCGTGATTTTAAGTCAAATTCTGATTATTTTTTGATTTTTTTCTGAATATTTAATCAAAATTTGATTATTTTTTGAATATTTTTGTATTCTTTTTTGAATATTTAATGAAAAATTGTTTATTTTATACAAATTCGGATTATTTTTTGATTATTTTCTGAATTTTTTCTTCAAAACTTGATTATTTCACACAAATTCGGATTATTTTTTAATTATTTGTGATTTTAATTCAAATTTTGATTTTTTTCAATTTTACTTGAGAAAAAAATTCTTTTTTTTTTAATTATTTAATTCGGAATTTGATTCTTTTGAAATTTTTTTTGTAATGTTACTTTGGAAAATAATAATTTTTTTGATATTTTTTTTAGAATTTGAATATTTTTAAATTTTACTTTGGGAAATAATTACTTTTTTGATTCAAAAATTGATTATTTTACAATTTTAATTTGGAACACAATAATTTTTTGATTATTTTGTCCAAAATTTGTTTTTTTTTCAACTTTACTTTGGAAAATAATAATTTTTGGATAATTTTTTTTTAATTTGATTGTTTTTCAATTTATTTCGAGAAAATATTCATTTTTTTATCACTCAATTCAGAATTTGGTTATTTTAAATTTTTGTCATTTTTTTTTGGGAAATAAAAATTTTTTTCCAATTATTTTTCAATTTTATTTGCGAAAATATAATTTTTTTTTGACTATTTTATTCAGAATTTGTTTATTTTGATTTTTTTTTTGTTATTCTACTCGGGATAATAATTTTTTTTTGATTATTTATTCAAAATTAGATTATTTTTCAATTTTACTTGGGAAAATAATCATTTTTTGATTATTTTACTCAAATAATTGATTAGATTGCATTAGAGAAAATTAAGTTTCCTCAAAAATCGCCCCTTGTGATTTGCCCCTTGAGCTGAGTGACAGACTTTCCATCCCTCAATGCAGGACAATTTGAGCGATTGAGCGTGGCGCATTTGAGAGAGAGAGAGAGAGAGAGAGAGAGAGAGGCGAAATGGGACGGAGAGAGACGTTGTCGAAAAGTGTGGTGTGATGCTGACGAGCCTCCATGATCAGCGAATCACAGTCGAGCGTCAGCGCTACGGGTGGCCGTCGTAAGCATTTCCTGTCACTCTCTCTGGCCATTGTTGACTCCCGAAGCGAAGACACACACACACACACACACACACAGATTGTGGCAATCACGAGAGGCCCTTTTAAATTCCACCACCATCAAAAAAAAAATTCTGTCTCTCAATGAATGCGCTTCTATTGCATATGTTGATTAAATCACGCGCAATTTTGATGATTGGAAATTTGTGTGTTTGTTTGTGTGTTGGATGGAGGAAAAATTTTCCATCAACTTAGGAGCTACAAAAGTAATAAAAAAAAATAATGGACTTCGAGAGACCTTCGTAAGTGACATAATTGAGTAATTAATGAAATCCATTGAAATGCTGTGTAAGAACGCAAAATCACTTTGTATGTCGTGAAAAATTTCCACTCTTCCCTCCCATAATAATTAGTCTACATTATATATTATATCGACGGGTGAATCGAAAACTATGAAAAGCCAAAAACACAATTTTTCAGCAGAGCGAGTTCAAGATTTCGCTTCAATATTGCTGCAAAATTTGCCAAATTTATCTTAAAAAACGCCTTCAAATCGTCCGTTAAAGTGTAAATATTGCAAAGAATTTTTTATTTTGTAAATATTTTAGTAGATTTTATCAGTATTTATTGGAATTTTTGGTCCTAAGCTCGCAGAGCTTATTTCGGACCGGAACAAATCCGTCATTGTGCTACAGTAGCGAAAATTAGGTTAGGACACACCTATGAAATTTAGGCCATTTTTCCTTTTGGTGCTCAAAATTCGGTATTTCTTTCAATTTTAGAGACATTTACCTTAAGACAAAAGATAATCAGAATTTAATGATCTTTCAAAAGGCGTTGAAATCATGTTGATATCTCAATTCGAACCCGAGATATTGCAAAATGCAGAGAAATGTGCGCAAAAGGACAGCGAAAATTAAGTTAAGACACTGCTTAGCCTGCTCTAAATCCTTGTGAAAAACATGAAAATTACTCGGATAACCACATTAAATCATGAGTTTGGAATGTTTAGAAGACATTTACATTATAGAACGCCTTGATTTGCACTTGTTAAATTGCTTTTTGTATGTTTTTTTAGCTAATGTTTAACGCTTTTCTATCAATTTCTTCATTTCTCCCGCTCAAGCGCAGACCAAATCTTGTTCACAGGTTTTCTATGAAGTTTTGGAATAAGAGGTTAAGTTAATCGCCTAGGAACAATCATGTAGATGTGAAAATTACAGCATTTTTCCCATTCCCAATTGCCCAAATTTCATAGGTGTCCTAACCTAACTTTCGCTACTGTACATGCCCACCGGCGGCCTCAGCGATGCGCAGCCACGGCACTCTTAGATTGCAATGTTAGCATTTTTAGTAAACCTTGCCACGGCTTTAGGCACTTTTCTTATGTGGTTTTCAAAAGCGATAGCTAACAAATCTCTAATATTTTAATGTCCCACGCAATCCCGAAGCAACTGCCGCCTATCCGTCTGAATCCCTCTAGGGATACGCAAGCTGATTTTAAACGTGTCCGTATTCCAATATTCCTACAATATTCCTAAGTATTGTGAGTCTGTTTCACAAATATCAATTGGGTAAATTTCAGTCTGCAAATGCGTGAAAAAGGAAGGAAAAGAACGCAAAAAATACGATATTAGTTGCTTTCCAAATGAAAATGGTAAAAAAAACGGGGTAGAAAGTGACATTTGAGTCTTTAAAAAATGTATTCTTTGGGGGAAGTTTCAAGTCCAAGAATGGACATTAAAGACACTTTAAAGCGTCAAAAAGAATGTTAGGGAATAAACTTAGAGAGTGAGAAAGGCAATTCAGAGCCTCAGATGGACGTTATTAGAAATAATTCTTGAAGAGGAAATTATATTGAGTGTTTTGAAGGGGATTTTAAGCGAATACTGAGGGAAAAATGCTAATATAAAGTGATAAAATGAAGGAAAATACACGAAAAAGGAAAGAGAATGGTAACAGTATTGTGAAAAAAGGCGCCTAAGTGGAAGGGATTGAATATTCCTAAAATATTCCTAAAATATTCCTACAATATTCCAGATATTCCTGGCCAAACGTGTCCATATTCCGAGCTTGCGTATCCCTAGGAATCCCTGAACATTTGAACAATACATGATCTACATCTATGTACAAACAACAAAAATCACAGAGAGCAGTGTTTACTATGTTAAATCTTGCCAGATGTGCTTTAGTTCTAGTGTGATTACTAGCAATTCTGCATGTCGTCACTATTTCATGCCTGTTCAAGCCTCCGCATGCCTTAAACCACGATTTAAGTGAGACTTTAGGCAAAATGGAGTAACAAAATCTCCCCAATTCTGACTTATCCCAGCCTTCCTGCCATGTCCCCATCGTCCTGGCCATTATTTTCTCATTCACTTCTCCGGGAGGTGCTTCGGCTGTGTACCTAAAGGCTCTTCATCCTGTCTAGGGCTAAAATCCACCTGCTGTTGTTGCATTCTGCCTCAACTGTACTCAAATCTATTAGACAATCAAGAGGCAGGGTGGGGAATTTTTGACTAAAATATGGTGAAATTAATGGAAAGTCTGAAAAATTTTATTTTTCAAAGTCGCTTTTTATTAGTCTTCGAGTCGATTTTATCGAAATTAGTTCTAAAAAATCAATTTTTCATACTTGACTTGAATTTTTCCTTAATGTTTTCAAGTGAAAAAATTTAAAAGATATGAGAAATATTCATTTAAAGTCCAAAAAAACATTTTAGAATAATTCTGAACATCTACAAATATTTTCCAAAAAAGACGTTTTATGCGTTTGATTGCAATTTTTGAGACATTTTTCTTATGGAAAAATTCTTCAGCGTAAACAATGAAAATTCGACTTTTCATTCGCAAAACATGACAATTTTTTTTCATTTGTGCTTTTTTAGATGAAAAGGATTTTTTTCTATTGTCTCATAAGATACAAATCTTAAAATTCTTGTACAGAAAGAACAAATAAAAAGCTTTTCAAAAATTCATAAAACGTAAACTGTGATAAATCGGCTTTTCATAGTTTTCGAGGCACCCGTCGACATGTTCAAGCGTCACTTTTTTCCTCTCTCTCTCTCTCTCTTTCGTCGTAGCCGTCAAAATTACAATGTGAGAATGAGTCATTATGTGGCGAAGGCAAGAGAGATTAGAATAGTGAGGCAGATAATTTTTGTGTATTGTAGATTTCCCTTTTTATCTCCTGTTTTCAGCTCTCTTGTCTACTATGTTATGTACATACATAATTGTGTGTAATGTTGAAGAAAAAAAGTAGACGCATTCAGAGTGCATGATTTTCGTCACGTAACCACAAATCTTGCTCCTTTTCTCATTGCTTGCACCGAAACGAAAAAAAAGGGAAATGTGAACATAAAACAGTGTATTTTGTATAATTATAAGGAGTGATTTGGATGAAAAATTTAAATATTACTTTGTATTCATTCTCTTGACTAAAGAGAATCACTTTAGTCACGGTCAGAATCTTCTTAAGAGCTTTTTCGTGGAATTGATTTCTTATTTTATGGTATTTTGTACAAAAATGCCCCGCGACGGGGCAATTTTGCACAGCATCTTATTCACTTATCTTTAGAATATAATCTGAAAGAAATGTAAGAAAAAAAGATTCCAGAAATAACCGGAAAACTTCATTTCAAAGCCTACAGATTATCTTAGAACAATTACAGACTTGCGGGTTAGTTTCGAATCGATGGGAAATGGGATTAACCCTTCGTGTAATTAATTTTACACAAAAGAAGCAAATCACAAGACGATTTTTCAAGAAAATTAATTGTCTCAATTAAATATTTGAATTAAATATGTGAAAAAATTATTATTTTTCAAGTAAAATTGCAAAATAATCAAATTTTGATAAAATATTCAGAAAATAATATTTATTTTGCCATCTGTATTATATATAATAAGCAATAGATTAGGCGGATGGCGAAGGTAGAGCATGAATTGAGTACTTGTCCAGTGACAGACTCAACAAAATAGAAATAACATTAACAGACTTTACATGTTGGCAAAGTCAAAGACTCTTTGCCTATTTAGTCTTCTCCTGGCTCTGACAAACAGGAGGTTTCTGGCGAGATCGTTTGGATGCAGAGATAATCTCGGGACAATCTTCAAGTCGGCATTTGAAGGTCGTTCCTGATGAGGGAGTTCAGCACATACCACGGGACATCCACTAGCATTCTCAGCACCTTGTTCTCGAAACGCTGGATGATATCTATTGTTGAACGGGCCGCTGATCCCCATATTTGGATGCCATAAATCCACTTGGGCTTTAGTATTGATTTGTAGAGGATCAGTTTGCTCTCCATGGAAAGTTGCGCCTTACGGCCAATCAACCAGTACATCCCGCGAAGTGTCTCACCAAGATGCAGCCTCTTTGACATCAAATCAAGGGGAAAGTCAGTCGCAAGTTGAGACCATTAACTTTATGATTATTTAATCATTTTTATGATTATTTGTGATTATTAATCAAATTTTGATTATTTCATACAACATTTTGATAATTTTTTTTTGATTTTTTACTGAATATTTGATTAAAATTTGATTATTTTTTGAATATTTGATTAAAAATCAATTATTTAATACAAAATTTTGATATTTCTAAATTATTTTCTGAATATTTGATTAAAATTTGATTAATTTTTTGTATATTTTTTGAATATTTAATAAAAAATTGTTTATTTTATACAAATTCTGATTATTTTTAAATTATTTGTGATTTTAATTCATTTTTTTTTAATATTTTTCAATTTTACTTGAGAAAAAAATCATTTTTTTTTTAACTATTTAGTTCGGAATTTGATTATTTTGATTTTTTTTTCATTGTTACTTTACTTTCGAAAATAATAATTTTTTTTTTATATTTTATTTGCGAATTTGATTTTTTTTGCAACTTTACTTTAGGAAATATTAATTTATTTGTTATTATTTTATTCAATATTTGATTATTTTGCAATTTTATTTTGGAAAACATTCATTTTCTGATTATTTTATTCAAAATTTGTGTTTTTTTCAACTTTACTTTGGAAAAGAATCCGTTTTGGATAATTTTTTTGTTGAATTTGATTATTTTTCAATTTTATTTGAGAAAATATTCATTTTTTGATTATTTCAGTCAAATAATCGATTTAGTTTCCTCTAAAATCACCCCTTGTGATTTACCCCTTGCATCAAATGCTTCCTCCAGGTGAGGCGTTTGTTGAGATGAAATCCCAGATATTTAGGTGGAGTCTGATTGCGGAACAGGCTCGTTGTTCAACAGGACTGGTGGGCATTCGCATCTCCTAGTTGAGAAAGTTATGTGCGAGAGATTTTTGTGCGTTCACCTTCACCTTCCATTTGTGCATCCAATCTTCAGCAATTGTTGTGCAGGCTTGCAATTCCCTGGAGGCAACCACCTGGAGACTCATTTGAGGTCAGGAGAATTGTATCATCCGCATAAGTGGCACACAGAGCACTGCTACGCCAAACTAACGCCAGACTGTATCTTTTGCACGCCAGAGGATTCATCTTGAACTTTCACGAAGAATGTTCTGTCCCTCCAAATAGGATCTCAAGATGAGATACAGCTGATGTGGAAAGATGGCTTTCAAACTTATGGAAAAGTCCTAGGTGCCACACCTTGTCAAAAGCCTGACTGATATAAGAAAATTATTAGAATTTCTATAAAATATTCAAAATTTGAATAAAAATAACGAAATAATCAAGAAATTATTGATTAATCGTTAATAATCTCAAATTGCGAGTAAATTTCCCCTAGATTTTAGCAAAGAGCCCAAAAAGTGTGAAATTTTACGATAAATTTACGGAAACAATAATAAGATTCGCAGAAGAATTTAATGATTTGGAGTTGCCATGAAAAATCATTCGCAAGAAGTCCGTCATTTTGTGCTGTCAAATGACGAATGTGTGAATTCAGCCCCTTTGTCCACTGTGCCCCCACACTCCCCTACACGACAAATCCCAAGAACACGACGCCAATGTTGAGTATTTTGCTCGTGAAATTCATTAATGACAATGTTTTGCACACGCAAAGATGATCATAAAAGTGTGAAAAGAGTTGGAGAAGATATTATGCTGAGCGTAGAAGATGTCTTGGCTTTAAGTATATTTGTAGCAATAAATTTCAGAGGATTGGCGTGACTGTTTGGAGAGAGAAGAAGAGAAAAAAAGAAGAAGTTTAATTATCTCTGACTCCTCTTTGAGATCTTGTTTCCCAACTTCATAATAATGATAGAAATCTTCGAATTCATTGACGTCAATGTTTAGTTTATTCACTAAAAATTTTCATAACTCAGAATTATATTCTCTCAATATTATCAAAACATGTCCGCAATTCATTAGTTTTTGTTTTTTTTCTTTGAATGTCTCCATGATAGATGGAAAACAGACTCCGAAAATTGCGTCTCGCTTATTATTTTCATGTTGTGATTTTATCGATACTCAAAAGATGCTTTTCTTCACAGTCTTTCTACATATAAATACATGTATAAATCAACACAACAACAACCAATAATAATAATAATAATAATAATAACACTATAGAATCGAAGAGAGACTCCCATTTGTGGAAAAACAGGCTTGGCACAGCAACAAAAAAGAAACCATTGATAAAAGTGTTTTGCAAATTTTCTACTCAATCAATGAAGAAACGTTTGTGTTTGGAAGATGAAATCAACATGATCGGAAGAATCACGCATTTTAGCGTGTTGCTTATCAAAAGTAAATTTGTTGCGTTGAATTTACATTGACTGTGATCAGCAATTATGGATGAGATCATCTTTTTTTTCATGCAAGAATTTCATGAAATTTCAGCTGATTTCGTATGAAAATGAAAGTCAATTGAGAATATTTTATGTTTCTAAGTGATAATTTCATTCATTTGCTGACTTTAAATTGCGTGACTGAATCAAACACAGTTTGATGGCATTTTGCACACCACTTTGTAGGATTCTTGACGGTAAAATTTCACATCGGACGCGTCCGATGTGTGTCCGATGACCAAAATGATGGATTCTCACAGAGATTTCGGAGTTTTTCTTTCAATATAACACTTGAAGCCAGTTACACAGCTGAGTTAGCCGGTGTTTCACTTGCTTTGCAGTGGTGTATTGACGTGATCTCCCTCAAATGGCCAAGTCAGCGTGTGCACGGACTGTAAGTCGGTCCTAGATGCGATTAGGGGCTGTGTATGTCCTGGGGAATAAGTCAGAGGAGGGTCTGTTGTCCCAATATATACGGAATGCTTAACACGCTTGGGGAAAAGGGAGTAGAAGTGGCATGCATTTGGGTCCCAGGACACGCTGGAATTAGGGGGAATGAAGTAGTGGATCAGATGGCAAAGGAGGCTAGGCGGAATCGATAGCACAGGCTGAAGCCATGAGTACGCCGAATGATTGGTACAGCGTCCTAAGACAGGAGATGTGCAGTAGATGGCAGAGAGATTGGAATGAGAGTCCTCTTGGAAGACAATGTGGCTCTGGGACCTTGATCGTGAGACCATAGTCAAGTTGTCTCGTCTTGTGTCTGGTCATAATAAGTGTAGATCACATCTGTTTAGAATCAATTGTGTGAACAGTCCTCTGTGCGAGTCCTGTGGGGTGGTGGAGGATATGGACCACATCTTATTACGATGTGCCCAATATTCAAATTGCAGGCAGGAGATGCTCCGGGCATTCGGGCTAGGACAAGAAACAACGGATATAAGAAGCTTGCTGGCGAGTTGCATGTCTGAGGAGGGCAGAATAAGGAAGGACGCACTCATGAAGTTCGTCAGAGAAAGCGGGATCAGCAATGTGATTTGATCACTCACACATAATGTATTTATTCTGCAGTGAAATGATCCCCGGCCCATTATACTCATTGTAAAGGCCAGAGGGTAGGGTGGAATAAAAAAAAAAAAACACTTGAAGCGTATATTTCCCTGTTTCCCAAGGACTTTACACCGTTTTCCCTAAGCTAGGAGTGAAAATTTCCACAATAGAAATATATTTGGTAAAAAATATTTTCCAAAAATTCATCAAAATCGACAAATTTTCGACACGAAAAGTATTTTTTCCCCTCCTATCGATTAATTCTGTATCATGGAAGCATCCTTGCATCGTTTTCTCACATACAACCTGTGCAGGGACTTTTTCATAGTTTTGTCCTGAAGGTTGGTGATCAACAACTAAGACGGCGATGGTCGCAATCTTGCTCGAAAATCCGATGGATGTCAGTGGACAAAATACGTGATATCTGGAGGAATTCGGCAGGATTTTCCGACAAAAGTCTCTTGTGGACATATCTGACTGTCCAGTGGGAATTCTGAAGGATTTCTTTAAGCTAAATGTGAGGCATTTTTTTTTCTCTCGCAAAGCCTCTCTTTGGCGCGTTTTGGCTTGAGGAATGCATTTGCTCTGGTGCGCAAATTAACTGTCGATTGATTGCATCTTTCTCTCTGTGCGCGGGTCAATTCGACGGGGTTAATGCCGTCGCTGCAGTGGTGAGAGAGAGAGAGAGAGGACGAGATGCGGGGGTATTTTGTCGGAAATTGACCTCAATCATCAGTGAAGTTCCCATGGTGTGCAGCTGGATGGTGGAGAAAAGAATTGAGCTTCATTGGGGGGGGGGACAGTGGCGTGACAGAATTGCAATGTTCTTACGCAATTCACCCATTCCAAGATGCCCTCAGAGATGATTATGTTGCGATTGTCGCTTCCTCCGTCACAGACATCAAGTCACCATACTGACTTCCAATATATCGTCGTCTCCGGGACGATTCAACCATGTGAAGGTTGATGAGGAATTGCATGTCAATTGATGATGTGATCTCTATTGAGTGTTCTTCTTCTCTTCTTGCCGAATGTGCACCATGATTGGGGATTCGTATGCAATGTGTAGATGATGCTCATGTGACCGTCATTCTTTCTTACAAGCACAATTGCCGCCAATTGCAGCGTCCAATTGTCTGGGAAGAGTTTCAACCGTGGGTCACTCAATGCCTGTGTCCGCAATTGCTCACGAGATGTGATTGCCTGTTCTTCTTGTCTCTTCCCCATAAATATTCAATAGCATTCCACATCTCACACTGGACTATAATTGTGGCTTGCGCGTCATTCTCAGTTTATGGCTCATAAAGGGGAGAGTGGGGCACAATGGGACAGGGATGAATTGCTGTCTCACCTCCTGCAGAATGCCAGAATTCATTCATTCATTTCTTTCATTTGTTCATCCCAATTTACAAAGGGGTGGGAGATGCCTGAAGGGCCTTGTAAAGGCCGATTTACCTTTAATGATGAAAAAGGGAGGTTAGAATGCGGTCTTGAGCGCCTTGGCCAGAATATCCGGCTCGAAGGACCAATGTAAAGGCCGATTTACTTTTAACTGGCCGATTCACATGGGGATAATCGAGTATTGGGACTTCTATTGGGACGGTAAATGGGTGTCTCGACTAATGTTTCTAATGCAAACATTAAAATAAAAATTCCGTTACGCTCCGAAATTTCAAATTGGCCTCTCGCGCAGGGTGGAAATCTCGCGAAAACTCGTTGAAATCTTGCTCCGGAGAGGAAAACTCGTCAAATATCACTTCTGCGCACCATTTCGCGCATTTTAAGTGAATTTTGCTGGAATCATGCGGTATATTCATGATTTTTTGGCATGTTCTTTCCCGCATTCAGCATTGAATCTGATTTTCTGGTCACTTTCAAGTAATCTTCGTCCTGCGTCAGGGCGGCTGAGAGTCTTGGAAGTGACTTTCTTGAGAGACGGATTGATAAAGAGACACACAATGTTCCTGGGCAGGAAGTATTTGTGACTATGCCAAAGATTGTGCGAGAAGATGAAATTCTGGGAATCACTTTGACCTCTCTGGATGTCTTAACACGATGAACATCTCGGATTCCCAGTGGAGTCTGTCGGTGTTCAGCCAGTGCTTCCGCCAGAAGTTCGCCCTCTGAGAGTCGATATTTCCGTGGAATTCAGCCTCGACGGCGATCACTTTTCCCTCGCCTTTCCGCTGCGCGTGATCTTCAGCATCGAAGACGCTGCGCCGAGTCCTCTCGCGGACTTCTATGGGAAGCTGGAAGTCCTGCACAATTTTCCGGGGCAGCAACTCGGCGATCAGAAAAGACGTACAGAATCCGCAGTTTTGTCACTGCAAATGGCATGCGATGATGGAATCGAGCCTCAGGACTTTCTGGACTGGCAAGCCTCGTGAGCTGGCCTGACTTTTGGCCGTCGTGATCACTTTGACGGGCTTCACTGCGGCTTCTATCGCTCGCGCGCGGCCATTTTCATTGTCCAGGGATGCGAAGATGCTCTCGGAAGCGCCGTTTGATTATGATTTGGCCATCGAAGCATATCCAGCGGACGTCTATGAACTTCCTGGCAGTCTCAAGTGCTTGTCCGAAGCCTCAAATGTGCTTCAAGTGGTTTTTGCACGCCATAAAAACCACACGATGAAGCAGTGGGCATGAAAATCCTCGTCTCTGGCCAAAAATCTATCCAAGAATGTAGTTTAAGAACACACGCCGATGTTCTAGATGTCTGTCCGCTGTTGGATGGACATTTTGCTGCCACGCAGGAGATCCTCGATGGTCAATCTGCCATGAAAATACCTCGAGAAGCACTGAAAACGCAAGGAAGACACGTTCAATTAGTCACTTTACTCACAAATTTAGAATAAACCTCGATATTCCATCATACAAATGTCTCAGAACATTAGTTCTTGCATTTGATGATGACTTACCTGCTCAATGTGCGCACAAGTAGCGGATTTTCGCGAGTTTCGCGGCTGTGTCCAAAAGGTCTAACTAGAAATTTGGGAAAAGGCAACAAGGTATTCCGGAATAACTATTCCCCTGTGCTTTTCAGGCTCTGAATTTGCGGAGTAGTGGGACATATTTGTAGAAAATGTCTCTGTACCAAAATCACCCCCGCACTCCCCTATGTTCATACCTACAGTGCACGACAATAAAATTGCTCTGATTTGTCGTTATTGGAGAATAAATGGCAATTGAGAATGAATGATTGACAATAAATTTCATCTGTTTAGCATTATTTATCAGAAGAAAAAAAAAAGATGGCGAAGCATGAGATGGTTTTTGTTAAACCAAACCATTTTGATGCACTTTAGCCACTGAACGAGAAAGATCACATTGTGACTTGAGACGTTCTCTACGCACTTCCTTTTTCATGTGCGTTGTTTCAGAATTCTTCTTAATTTCTCTCTTCTGTTTTTTTTTATCTCAACAACAACGGAAAGAAGAGCGAAAAATCATTTCATATTTTAATTACAATTCAATTGACTTGATTCCTGATAACAACTCTCGACATATTTCATGTGTACAATTACAAACTTCATCCATATTGTACGCGTCTCGCTGTATCAAGTTGGTAATCCGTGAAGTGTGAAGGAGGTCAATGAGTTTAAGAGCGATAGTATTAAGCACAAGCAGTGATAAATTCTTCATCTTTCATTCATAAATTCTCTCACTCTCAATCGCTGTAATTCACAAATTATTTTTCCCCTCACATCGAAATCCAAATAAAAATGTACTAATTTTCTGTAATTTATTGTTGATTTATGCAAAAAAACGTGTTTTGTCACTGAGTAATTGGAATAATAACATAAAAAAAGGGGGGAAAAACCCCGAAGAGTCGCAATACAGTGTTTACATTGAGAAAATCAATGCAAATTGTCTTCCTTATAATGTGGCAAAGGGAAGATTATATGGCTATAAAATCTGTAATTTGTATATCGACGGGTGAATCGAAGACTATTGAAAGTCTGTTTGGATTGATTTTAATGTCTTTCATCGGCAAAAAATAAAGAAATACGATTTTTCTTAAAAACTCTCGCGTGTAGAAAATTTCTCAATGTTGCGTTGAAAAGTATGAAAAGTCGACTTTTGATAGTTTACGCCCAAGGGGCTAATCACTAGCGCAAATTGAGACCATTAACTTTGTGATTATTCAATCTTTTTTTCGATTATTTCGTGATTTTTACTCAAATTTTGATTATTTTCTCAATATTTCATTGAAATTTGATTATATTTTGAATATTTCTCTATTATTTCCTGATTATTTCATTAAAAATTAATTATTTTATACAAATTTTGATTTTTTGTACATTTTTTTTTAATAATTTCTAAATATTTCTTTAAAAAATTTAATTTTTTTATATAAATTTCGATTATTTCGTACAATATTATGATTATTTTTTGATTTTTTTTATTATTTCGTATAAGATTCTCACTAATTTTTTTTTATTCTTTTCTAAATATATGTAATCAAATTTTGAATATAATTGAATAATTGTGAATATTCTGATTCAATGATTATTATTGATTGAAAAAAAAATCTTTTTTTTGATATTTTATTTAGAATTTGATTATTTTTCAATTTTACATTGGAAAATATTTATTTTTTTTATTATGTCATTCAAAATTTGTTTGCTTTCTTAACTTTTCTTTGGAAAATATAATCCAATTTTTGATTATTTAATTCAAAATATGATTATTTTTCAAAATTTTCTTGAGAAAATATTCCTTTTTTATTTTTTTCATTCAATATTTGGTTTTTTTGATTTTTTTTGTCATTTTATTTGGGAAAATAAAATTTTTTTTCAATTATTTTTCAATTTTTGTTTGAGAAAATATTCACTTTGTGACTATTTAATTTGGTTATTTTGCTTTTTTTGGTGATTTTACTCGGGAAAATAATGTTTTCTTTGATTATTTATTCAAAATTAGATATTTTTTTTGCAATTTTAGTTATATTCATTTTGTGACTATTTAATTCCAGAATTTGATAATATTTTGATTTTTCTTTGTGATTTAACTGCGGGAAAATAATCTTCTTTTCATTATTAAAATCATAATTTGATTATTTTTTCAATTTTTTCTTGGGAAAATAATGGGCAGGAAAAATGTAAAAAATTGATTTTAACGAATTGTTTGAAAAAAAAGTACACAAAAATTATCAAAAATCGTCTTTTTGTAGCAAATTTTCCCAATTCGTCTATCAAATCTCCGTATTTTAATTAATATTTCAACAAATAACAGTGGAAAAATCTGGGAAATTCTGCATAAAAATAGAATTGAGCAATTTTATCAATTTACTGAAAGATAACAGAGAGTTTATGGAAAAATTAGTAAAATTTCAAAGCAATTTCATCTCTCAAACTTCAAATTGCTGACTTTTGATAGTCTTCACGGCACCCGTCGATATAATGAATCCTTAACACTTCTCAGGACTTCAAACTGCATGGATTTTTCTAACAAGTCTAAAATCAACTAATAACTGGAATATAACTGAAATATGACTGTAATTTAAACCGAAATCTAACTAATAACTTTAAAACTCGTGTTTTCATATAAATTTTCTATGATTTTTGCCGTTAAAATTGCACTTTTGCGTATTTTTCTTAATCATCAAAAAGAAATTGAGGTTATGTTTCACTTTAACATTGTTTTTTTGCTAAAATCACGATTTTCATTGAGTAAAAATACACAATTTTACCAATAAAGTGAAAATACTTTCTGTTTAGGTGCTAAAATGTCTTCTTTTAGATGTTATTTCGTCATAAAACAGTAACATAACCTAGAAAAAAAATCTCAAAATTAAATAAACTTATATAGATCTTTACACCACTTCTGACCATATTATCTCCCCCTTTGATAAGTTGCTTTTTCCAAAAGTAACACGGCAGCTTATCTGCATTAGTCACGATTTTACATACAGTCAATTTACAATTACAAATGGCAAGAGATGCAAAAGACGCAGTGAAGACAAATATCTATGATTTTCCCTTGAATCCCAATTACTTTTGTTGGCCTTTTTTTTTCTTTAATCGTATCTCTTCCACTACATAAATATCAGAGAAATGTATGAATACGATTGCAGATATTAAATTCACATTATATTATGATGAGCATTGCTGCGTAATGACCCATCGGTTATCACAAAAACCATAAAAGTTAAACCAGAAAATATCATTAATTAGGCACATCGTAAAATAATTTTTCCCCTCAAGTCTGTCATCTAATTACATTTTCTACATCATCTCACATTGGATTGATAGTTGGGATTCGTTTTTTTCTTTTTTCTTTCTTTACTGGTCAAAATAAAGGATTTATAGTAGGTATTTATCGCATTACACCTTTATCATGCACATGTAGGGGAAGATGGGGCACAAGTGCTCATCTGTGATTTTTATGGTGTCTCGACATACTACGACTAAGTTCGAACTAAGTAGTCCAGAAATTCCATTCAAAAATGAATGAGACGAACTGTACGCAAAGCTAAGATAATTTAGGTATTCTTTTACACAGAAAGAAAAAAATAGTAGAAATAGCGACAAACTTCGTAATTGACGGTTGTAATTGCTCACTTCACGAAAAGTTACAAAAAGTATGTAAAAATAGGTAATTTTTCGTAAAAATCCGAACATTGTTACGAAATATAACAAATTTTTACAAACTTTTACGAACTTTTACCACCCATCATTGACCACAGCTGCAAGTGTGAAAGAGACAAAGAGATTTTCACCTTTTTTAGTATATTTGTCTCATTTGCTTTGGTGTTAAGTCAGTTTTTGTCAAAAGATGGTGGAAAAGAATGCATTGGTGTCGTGAAAAGTGCCGTAATTCAGCAAATAATGCAGTTTTTCTCGCGAAAAATAAGTGAAAATGAACTTCATGTGCATCAGCAAGTGTTGAATTGTGCGTTTTTCCACCAGACACTCTTTGGTAAGTGTTTTCTTCCCTTGAATTCGTGAATTTCATCGCCTAAATTGGACTTATTTTCTCTATTCAGGGAAAAATTATTCCCACAATTCCTCACTTCACCGTCAGCAAGTGACAAGGATGCTGATAAGATTCGTGTATTGTCCAGGACAAATCTACAGTGCATCAGAAGTAGCTGAGGACGCAAAGATGACATCATAACCTCACAATTCCACGGCAACACGACTAGAATCGGGCCGCGAGCATCAGAGAACATCGCCCGGACTTGTCTCCAAATGGAATTGATTCCGGACAGCGTTGGAAGAACGCTGCCTTCGAGAGTTATTCAACGAGCACAGTCGCCAACGCATCAGTGTGTTCATCTTCAAAAATGTGAGTTTTACTAATTTTAAAAGTTCTCTTTAATAACAAGAAGAACAAAAGATTGCAAGTCATTTAATGTCAAATGTAAAAAGATTCAAGTAGATGATTGTCTTAATTATATGTTTGATAAAAGAAATATTAGAATTTAAGGAAATCTCAAATGTATTTGTTTCAGATAATAAAATCATGAAAGAAAAGCGAAATATAATCTTATACGTCCCAAAAAATTACAAACTCCAGAAAATTTTACGAGAAATTACCAGCATTTGTAAAACCCATTAGAAGGATTACATAGAATTACAAACGGCAGGTAAGACTTACAAGTACATATTTTGACGAACAATTACGAGCTTTTACGAGCAGGTTTGGTAAAATGTGTCAATTAGATGATTTTGTAAAAAATTTTACAAAATCTGACAAATGTTTACCCGGAAGACATTTTCACTAGCCTGTTCGTAATTTTCCCATACGATTTCAGACATTTTTTACAAAATTTAACAAAATCCTACTAATTTTTTCTTTCTGTGTAGGCACTCATAGAAGCAAAACCTTCATTAGTTTATAGATTGCACATAATCTTAGTGAATTTTCGTTTTTCGGAGTATGTTTTTGAGCAATAATAGCCTACAATGCTGGATTTAACGGCATGGCATGGGCATAATATGCAACATTATGAATTGCTTGGACACTTAGAGAATATCTGTAAAATCTCCAGCCTAAAGCTAAAGCTTTTACTGAGAGGAGCAGAGTGTCTGAAATCTCGTCAGACCACCCTCCTGCTCTTAGGCGACAATTGAGTCTGTAGCGAATTCCTGAGTCTCCTATACCTTGGCTATTAGCATGCCTCCTGAGCTTGAAGTGTAGCGCTCTCAGGTGGTCAGATGGGCTGTCGTGAAGCGACGCCTTTCAGAGATGTCTCGAGACTGTGATGCAGAGTCTGGAGACCTCAGTTAGCCTCTGCACGGGCTTGCCGCAGATCTCAAATTATCTCAAGTGTCTGTACACTTGAGGAGTGAGCCGTGGATCAAGATTTACTTGATTCTAGGCTTGAGACATGTTGATTTCTCACTTGAAATTGCCGTTGATTCCGCTGCTGCTGAGGAGATGATCTCGGCAATACTGTGGTGCTGAGATCTGGTGGAGTCCACGGGTAGCGCTCCTTGACCGCTCTCTGGCTGGCTTCTGCTGGTGATGACACCGTCAGGATCCTCAGGGTGATGCTGGATCAGCTGCTTCTTCTCGGGCTTCGCTGGGTCGATGGTTCACAGTAAAACACTTGTTCTTCTGTTCAACTGCCGTCTTCGTCACTGATTTATTCATGCTTCACCTCTCCAATATATAGGTAATCAAAAAAAATAATCCAAATTTTGTATGAAATAATCAAAATTTGAAAAATAATTAAAATTTTTTTTTTTATGATTCATATTCAAATTTTGATTATTATTTGATTATAATAAAAAAAAAAATTAGAATTGTTTTGATATAATTTTTAATAAAATATTCAGAAAATAATCAGAATTTGTACAACAAAAAAGTTTTTAATCAAATATTTAGAAGAAAAAAAATCAAAAAATAATCAGAATTTTGTATGAAATAATCAAAATTTGAATAACATACCGAAAATAATTATTTATGATTTTTATTCGTATTTTAATTATTTTTCGATTATAATGAAAAAAATAATCAGAATTTGAATGAAATAAAAAATTTTAATCAAATATTCAGAAAATAATCAAAAAATAATGTGAATTTTGAACAAAAAAATCAAAATTTGAGTAATAATCACGAAATAATCGAGGAAAAAGATTGAATAATCACAAAGTTAATGGTCTCAAACCGTGAGTGATTGTCCCCTTGGGCGCAGCTGAATTCTGGAAATTTCCAGATCTCGCCTTTTTTCTGGCTCACATGAGTCACACAAAAATGAGTGCGCGCGCCCCTTTTCGGGTCTCCCTTTCAATGGAATGCTGAACTGGCCAAGTGGTTCACGCGTGGTTCTGTGAATGGGAGAGAAAAGACAGAGTGGTGAATGGCCAGAAGGGCAACAGATTCAGAGTTTTTTTTTTTTAATGAAAATCAATCTCTGAATCTGTGAAGTTCAAAAGTCCCATTTATTGTACATCACATTGAGAAATACTACGAATTGCGGTCACGAAATGCCTTGAAATGGGCGAATGGCAGAGATTTTACCCATAATTTTCCCCTCTTTTCAAATGCGTTGCATTTGCTCTTCTGATTGATCTTCCGCAGGTCTTTCGCAGGAATGCTTCCAAGAAAATCTAAATCTTCTCGGTATTCCGAAAAAAAGGGAAGTTCAATCCTTAGGGTGAGATAATGTGCCTTAAATCTGTACACCACTTTTTCACACTGTCACAACTTCTCTTCTCAATTTGCTAAACACATTGCTAATATTTATGCTTCAAAATATTCTGGTCAAATTATTAGGTTGAGACATTTTCCCAATTAATCTTGCTGAAAAATCAATTTTATTGCTTTTTTGAGGTTATGTTTAATTTAAAACATGATAAAATTATCAAATTTCTCTATTTCTTAACAAATTTGAGCATTTTTGTGCAACAAACAACTTCATATTAATTGAGAAAAAGCCTAAAAGTCAAACATAACCTCAAAAATGTCACTTTAATGCAGAAAAATATCTGTATAAGAATATTTGCACAGCAAAAACTTCAATTTCAACAAATTCAGGCATATTTTTTTTAACAACTTTGCGTAGAAAAATTCATTTGATCGCTTTATTTTTGAGGTTATGTGATAAAATAACCCTCAAAATCATCTAATTTGTGTTTAAGCTGGGAATTTTTATTTTTTCTTGGAAAAATTAGGCATTTGCGTTCGAAAAGACTTAAGATTAGGTTCGAAAACAGCTTAAAAGTCAAACATAACCTCAAAAATGTCTCAGAGAATTCTCTTTGCTTCATTATTTGCACGATTTGTGCTTTAAAATGGCAAATTTAACCTCATTATTTAGTGGAAACATTGTAATATTCACCATTTTTAGTCGTTTCCAGACTTGAAGTATTTTTTTAAGCCACAATTCATAACCTCACTATTTATTTAGTATTTCTTTTCATGCATTTTTTGAAGATTAAACTGGAAAATAAGGATAGAAATTGTTTGTTACAATGTATTACGCGTTACAATGCCGTAGTTAATTGCATCATCTGATCTTTTTCGCCTGAGTGTACACTGTTTAGCCTATATTATCGCCCCCTTGAGTGTGTCATATCATCAATCTCATGACTTGTCTCATGAAGAGATGATTGGCATCGTGCAATGGAGAAAGAGAGTCACCATCGAGCCTCCAACTTTTGCCTTGTTTGCATACACGCGCGGCATAATTTCAAAACGTGATACTAACGTGACTCTCGTCATGATTCCCTCACACTCATCCTGTCCACTGACTTCGCCAGCTCCTAATCACCCACCAGATGATAGTTGTTATGTGGCCAGAATCTTCGTCTCTGGGCCGATAAGGCCACCCAATCAGCTCGCGTGTGGAGGGATTGACGTGCGGAGACCTCAGACAAAATCAGCCCAAATCACGAGATGCCCTAATGCCATGTGGCAGAGCTGAGAGCAATGTGCAATCAAGAGAGGGACGCACAAGTGCCTCAAATTGTAATTCATTAGTAATTGACAGTGTTGTGTCATTACATGGTAAAAAATACCTCTTTACATTTTACACGTAAAGAATGTGTAAAAAAAATGTAAAATGTAAAGTAAAATGTAAAATGTCATGTAAAATGTTAAAATATTCTTTTCTGAAGTTAAAAAAAAAACTACTGAAATTCCCGTGGAATTCCCATGGAATTCCTGTGAAATAGCAATGAAAATACTTTTTTGTCACATTCACGCCGAGAAGTCGCAAAATTGTAAAGAAACAGTGAAAACTCAGGAAAATCTGCAAATTGTTGGCATAATTGAGTAAGGTAAGTTAATAATTCAACAACTGATGTTCCAATACATTTATTTGATGGAATATCGAAGTTTTACTCTAGATTTTACAAGAAAATTTGCAAATTGAACGTATATTTTTGTATTCTTTTCGAGGTGCTTCTGCTGCCGATTAACAATCGGGGAAAATACCAAGCAAGGAAGAAGAATGTCCATTCAGCAATGGACAGGTCTATGGAATGTCGGATCGCATTTTATAAACTTCATTCTTAGATTTTGGGCAAGAGAAGACGATTTTCATGCCGATTGCTTCATTCCGTTGTTTTTTGGCGAATAAAAACCACTTTAAGCACACTTGAGTCTTCTGACAAGAGCTTCGGACATCCCAGGAACCCCATAGACGCCCGCAGGATATGCTTCGATGGTCAATTCCGAACTAAAAACGGCTCTTCAGAAATCATCTTCACATGGACCAAAAAGAACCATTTAACCGAGAAATCTGTCTGCACATTTTGATATTAATTGTCTAAATCGACGGGTGAATGGAAAACTATGAAAAGTCGATTTATCATAGTTTTTGTCTTATGTTATTTTTGAAAAGTTTTTTATTTGTTCTTTCTGTACAAGAATTTTAAGATTTTTATCTTATGAGAAAATAGAAAAAAATCCTTTTCATCTAAAAAGCACAAATGGAAAAAATTGTCATGTTTTGCGAATGAAAAGTCGAATTTTCATTATTTACGCTGTACAATTTTTCCAAGAAAAATGTCTCAAAAATTGCAGTCAAATGCATTAAAAAGTCTTTTTAGAAAATATTTGTAGATTTTCAGAATTATCCTAAAATGTTTTTCAAGACTTTTAATGAATATTTCTCATATCTTTTAAATTTTTTCACTTGAAAACATTAAGAAAAAATTCAATTGAAGTATGAAAAGTTGATTTTTTGTATAAAATCGACTCAAAAACCATTAAAAATCGACTTTGAAAAGTAATATTTTCAGATTTTTTATTAATTTTGCCACATTTTAGTGAAAAATTTCAATAAATACCAATAAAACATTTACAAAATAAAAAATACAGAGCAATATTTTCACTTTAACGAACAATTTGAAGACATTTTGAGTATTTTGAAGTAAATTTTGGCAAATTTCGCAGCTGTTTTAATGCCAAAATTTTGAACTCGCTTTGCTGAAAAATGGCGATTTTGACTTTTGATAGTTTTCGAGGCACCCGTCGAAATGAGGATGTAAAATTCACAAAACTCTTCTCATGATTTTGGGCTTCATGGAAGAAAAAAAAACGCCTGAAGTAAATTTCCCGATATTAACGAATATTGTTCAATTCGAAAAATTGAACCCAATTTTCATATTTTACATTTTTTCTTTACATGTAAAGAAAAAATTGTGTGTAAAGAAAACATTTTTTACCATGTAAAGAATTGTGTAAAAGTAAAAATGTAAAAAATTCACCCCAACACTGGTAATTGAGAGTTGACCTTTATTTGGTCTCTTATCGTCACCCAAAAATTCACTTGTTGAGAAACCCACAAAACTATAGAAAACTCACGCAGCTTCTTGTGATTGCATTTGCACTAGATTTGCGCCGTTTTTTTTAAAGCTCTGCAATGGAATTATGCTGAAATTATGTGATTTTTTTAATGGACAACTGAGAGTTAGAAAAAAACTCTTAAATTCCCCCTCAAGGTCTAATTTTTAATTGTACGAAGAATAATTATCAAGGAATGTCACGAATTTTCTGGGAATTGTGAACAATTAGCATTTGTACTTAATTTATTTCTGAGAAAAAAACTAAGATAACCAATTGAGTGAGCGAATGTCCAATAAATTGGATAATATTTGGCAAATTTGCCTGTGAAAGTAGAATATTTTTGATTCACAAGATGCAATTTTTTAAAACCTTTTTATAACCTCCAAATTGTCTGATGCGCGCGCGCGGAGACAATTTTGAGGTTGTTTTCCGACTGTCTCTAAGAATTCGAGGAAAAACGGCTGTGAAATTGTTTCATGAAGACAATAAAATACGTTTTTGATCAATTTTGCAGGAAGAAATGTCCGTGAAAAGTGAGTAAAATGCGAAAATTTGTTCTAATTTCTACAAAAATCACAGTAAATTCCACTTAAATAACCTAGAAGAGATATAAATAAAGATAAAAAAAATCTTAGCCGGAATTCAGAGTCGTTCAACGATCGTACAGTGACTCCAAATCGAATAGGACCCCCGGAGGCTCTGAGACATATCGATGTGCCGCGAATTTCCACGTTGGGCTAAAGATCTGAATTTTTCCACTAATATTCTCTCATTAACAAGTAATGATCATGCCAAGTTTGAAGACATTCGGCTTAATCCTTCATCCCTTTATGATATCAAAACTGAACGAAATTAGCCTTACAATTTGAATAGGACCCCCTGAGTAATATTTGAATCTTGTCCATATAAATATGTTTTGGTTTCTTAATAAGGTTTAAATGTATCTGAGGTGTCTTCAGGATAATTGTCCTGTCGATTTTAACATTTTATTTGAACTTTATAAGTGTTCGATATCAAAATTTGATTAAGTGAATATCAAATTATGGGGAGTGAACAATACACGACTCCAGATCATCGTGCGGAGATTTTCCAACTGCGCAAGAAAGGATATTTAATCAGGGAGATGACCAGAAGGACCTCTTATCCCAGCAAGACAGTTTTGAGCGCAATTGACCGCGTAAAAAGGATCGATTTCGCAGAAAAAGTGTCGCGAATAACTTTTTCGACCAATTGTTCAGCATTTTTTAGTGAATTCCGTCATGTCTGCTTCTAAGTTCCATTAGGAATTGTGTCCTAATGTCCCTCTAATCCTTTTAATATCGCGAGGAACAGATTTCATGAGTCAAAAATAAAATGAAATAAAATGACACGGAAAAAATAAGGCAATTTTTGCGTAGATTTTGACTCTGAATCAGAAAATTTTTCAGTTTAGCGACTATTTTATCATCTAGAAAGCTTCTAATTGGAGTCTTTTAAGATCTCTTAGTGATATTTTTGAGGTTATGTTTCGACGGGTGCCTCGAAAACTATCAAAAGTCAAAATCGCCATTTTTCAGCAAAGCGAGTTCAAAATTTTTACATTAAAACAGCTGCGAAATTTGCCAAATTTACTTCAAAATACTCAAAATGCCTTCAAATTGTTCGTTAAAGTGAAAATATTGCTCTGTATTTTTTATTTTGTAAATGTTTTATTGATATTTATTGAAATTTTTCACTAAAATGTGGCAAAATTAATAAAAAAACTGAAAATATTACTTTTCAAAGTCGATTTTTAATGGTTTTTGAGTCGATTTTATACAAAAAAATCAACTTTTCATACTTCAAATGAACTTTTTCTTAATGTTTTCAAGTGAAAAAATTTAAAAGATATGAGAAAAATTCATTTAAAGTCCAAAAAAACATTTTAGGATAATTCTGAAAATCTACAAATATTTTCTAAAAAGACTTTTTAATGCATTTGACTGCAATTTTTGAGACATTTTTCTTATGGGAAAATTCTTCAGCGTAAACAATGAAAATTCGACTTTTCATTCGCAAAACATGACAATTTTATTTCCATTTGTGCTTTTTAGATAAATAAGATTTTTTGCTGTTGTCTTATAAGAAAGAAATCTCAAGATTCTTGTACAGAAAGAACAAATAAGAAGTTTTTCAAAAATACATAAGACGAAAACTATGATAAATTGACTTCACCCATCAACATGAAAAATCATTTATCATTTTTATTCCATAGAATTCTCAATTTAGAAGGGGAAAAAAGCACCCTTCGTTAAAAAAATATCGTTTAACGACAGAATTACGACCATCTGCTTGTCTTTTAACGGATTATCAGGACATCTGTCGCTTCAACGGCTCTTCTTGAGGCTTTTTCTCTGTTCATTCAGTGAAATCTTATGAATTGAAATTGCTCTTTATGTCCCCAAAAATCCCCTTAATCACACACATATCAATATGGATTGATAGTATTTTGCGTGCTGCTGAAGTGAGACAGAAGATCAGCGTGTGTCGTTAAAGTGGGGGGGGGGGGGACATTGAGCTGAGAGAGGGGGTGAAGGTGGGAAAATTAGTTCAAATGAAATTATAGGCGTAGTTTTTCGTAGAATTTTTTATACATATTATATGCCTATATATAGTTATTATGTTTTGTTGCGTGTGTGTAATGAAATAAAGAGGAGAATTCCAATGAAGATGTGTTGATGATGTTTTTTCCCCCTCCAAGAGGCACACAAACAAACACACACACACACACACACAGATGAAGACAAAACGAAGGCGAAACGACAACGAAGTTCGCAGCAATAACGCCGCTTATAAATTCAAAGCCACGGAACAGAAATCTTCATTCACAAGTTGTCTGTCGCTTTTGATACACTTGCTCTTCTCTCTCTCTCTCTGTTCCTCAAGTCGCACACACAACACCACACTTTGGCCACCGCGTCAACACTTTGTCGTCAAATATTCAAAAGATATATTGTGGTTTTTTGTGGAAGAGAAGAGACATTTATCTATATAAGAAAATTAGTTCGGATTTTTTTTCTTAGAGAAAAACAAGAAGGAAAAGTGTTTTTTTTCGTTTTGTTTGTTTGTTTTTGGAACAATTATTGAAAGTCTTTCGCACACTAAAATTCTTCTTAATTAGTGTACAAGCTCTTCTTCTTGGTGTTCTTCTGCAAATTTTTGCACTTTTTTTACCAGAAATAAAATGGAGAAATTGCCACTGTGTCTGTTTCTGCTAATTGGACTGGCTCTCTGTTCAACATCAAACGGCGCATCAATCGTGAATAAGGTAATTACCACTTCTTCACTTCATCCCACATCCGTTCCATCCCATCGACTCCCTTTTTCTTTCTTTCATTCTTAAAGAACACACACAAAACGTGAAAAGTTAGTGAAGAGAAGAGTGCAAAAAAAAGGGATTTTAAGGCAGTTAAAATGAGATTTTTTGATGTGAACAAGAAAAAAAAGTGTTTTTCTTCATCAAACTTGACTTTGATTTCATCAGCAAAGGGGGAGATATTGTGGTTGGAAGTTGTGTAGATGAAAAGTGAAAGTGAATATTTATTATTTCAAGCAATATTCGGCGATTGTGAGCAAATAAACTGCATTATTTTACCTCAATTTGACTTTAAAATATTTTTAAACCAATTTATAACCTCACATTTTACTTAGGAAACTGTTTTTTAGCCTTTAAGTTGAATTTGAAGTGGAAGTGAGTTAATATTTCCTTGTTGAAAGTTCAATTGAAACATAAATTAGCGCAAAATTTAGATCATTTCTAGGTTATGTCATTAAATAAAGACTACATAACCTCAAAAATAATTTAATCTTGTGCCTAAATTGGTTTAATTTGCATTTACTAGCATAATAGTTATGAAATCTGATGAAAATCACAAGATTTCAGTGTTAAACATTGATCATAACCTCAAAAATAATTTAATCTTGTGCCTAAATTGGTTTAATTTGCATTTACTAGCATAATAGTAATGAAATGTGATGAAAATCACAAGATTTCAGTGTTAAACATTGATCATAACCTCAAAAATAATTTAATCTTGTGCCTAAACTGGTTTAATTTGCATTTACTAGCATAATAGTGATGAAATCTGATGAAAATCACAAGATTTCAGTGTTAAACATTGATCATAACCTCAAAAATAATTTAATCTTGTGCCTAAATTGGTTCAATTTGCATTTACTAGCATAATAGTTATGAAATCTGATGAAAATCACAAGATTTCAGTGTTAAACATTGATTATAACCTCAAAAATAATTTAATCTTGTGCCTAAACTGGTTTAATTTGCATTTACTAGCATAATAGTAATGAAATCTGATGAAAATCACAAGATTTCAGTGTTAAACATTGATCATAACCTCAAAAATAATTTAATCTTGTGCCTAAACTGGTTTAATTTGCATTTACTAGCATAATAGTGATGAAATCTGATGAAAATCACAAGATTTCAGTGTTAAACATTGATCATAACCTCAAAAATAATTTAATCTTGTGCCTAAATTGGTTCAATTTGCATTTACTAGCATAATAGTTATGAAATCTGATGAAAATCACAAGATTTCAGTGTTAAACATTGATCATAACCTCAAAAATAATTTAATCTTGTGCCTAAATTGGTTTAATTTGCATTTACTAGCATAATAGTAATGAAATCTGATGAAAATCACAAGATTTCAGTGTTAAACATTGATCATAACCTCAAAAATTGTCAATTTTAAGAGCTGTTTGATAGATTTTCTAGTTCAAAATAGATTAATATTCCCCAAAGTTGCTTTTAAATATTCCGAATAAGTTGTTTTTCAAGGATTCTTCTAAATATCTGAAGAGAATTTTGAGGTTATGATGTAAAATGCATCCAAAAGAGTGATTTAAAATTGAATCACAACAAAATATCCACTTAAAATTTCAAATATATCTGAAAAACTGTTTTTTCTGCAAGTTTTCAGGCTGATAAAAGTAAAAATTGCGTCTATTTTGAGTGAAAGAGCTCTAAATTTGAGGTTATGACACGGAAAATGGGAAGAAAACTCATGTTTTAAGCACTGCTGATGTTGTGAAAGTGACAGGAAGTGATGTTTGACCGTTTTTATCTCCCCCTTGGATGTGTTATGAGCATAAGAAATGAAATGATTGTTGTGTGCGCGATGATAAATCAAATCAACATTCAATTTAGCAATCAATTGTGCGATTCTATTTGTCGTTAATGATCACAATGATGTGCGATGTTTTGAATGGAATTTCTCCCCTTAAAAATTGTAGGACATCCAACTTGTTATTCTTTTTTTTTCTTGCTTTTCTCTTTGACGCCTTTGATAAACTGCGTAGTTCGGGTGACTTTGACCATTTTATATTCGCGCTATTGAAATTATTTGACAAGATTTGTGCGCGCCAATCATGAAATGATCACCAAAGGAGGAGGAAAAATTCCATCAAATGCGTATCGATAATGGCTAAATTGATTAGAATAGGTCGAAAGATCAACAACTCTTGGACAACACTATTTGTGGCATGAAAAGCTTTTTGTGCTTTTTTCCGCGCGCGTCATTCAAACACTTTTCGGCGGGTTGATTTGGAAATCGCGTGGAAAGTCGAAAATGCTGCAAAATTTGCCAAATTTACCTCAAAAGACACTCTAAACAATTCATAAAAGTGTTAAAATTACTCTGTTCTAATGATTTTATTGATATTTATTGGAATTTTTTTATATTTTGTACAAAAAAAATCAACTTTTCATACTTCAAATGATCTTATTGGTCGTTGCAATATTGCAAATTTTGCATTTCAATTCATAAAAGTTACTTTTATATACTTCAAAATGCTTTGGGAAATGAATTAGTTCGTCTGGAAATACATAACCTCAATTTGGAGTATTAAATTCTCTTCATTTCCTTGCTTTTCACGTGAATTTTTCATCTCTTTATGTTCTTTTCTTGCCAAAACGTCAACGTTTGAATTGCAATCTTGCAAGATTTTTTTTTTACAAATTGCATTTCCCAGTAAAAACAAATCCGCTATCCGCCGTTTTTCCACCGATTTTTCCATCATGTTGGCTTCAGAGCCCAAATTATGTTTTGCTGGATTCCTGCAGGAAAATCCACCGTCAAATCCGCCATCTGAAAATGACGGACTCCGCACTGCGGGATTCCACTTAAGAATCCTTAAAGCTAAATCCCTTTTCACTAAACGGGGAGACAAACGGTGGACGAATCTTGCAAGATTCCTCTAAGAATCCCGAATTCAAATTTCCCTCACTTTAAAGGCCGTACAAATGCCGGAAGCCTCCTGCAAGATTCCACCATGAATCCTGCAGGCAAATTCCCTCAATTTAAATGACGGAAAAAACGCTGGAATCCTCCCACAAGATTCCACCACGATTCTTCAAGGCAGAATCTCTCATTTAGAAAGCCGGAAAAACGCCGGAAGCCTCCCCGGAAGATTCCACCATGAATCCTGCAGGCAAATTCCCTCTTCCGAAGGCCGGAAAAACGCCGGAGGCTTCCTGCAAGATTCCACCAGGAATCTTCCAGCCAAATTCCCTCACAGTTGAAAGGCTGAGACGCTGGAAGCGCCAGGATGACAGATTTGCCATTACGGATTATTGCTGGAATCTTGCGGGAGAATTCCACCGCAATTCCGGTATCTTCTTTCTCAAATACCGGAATTGCGGTGGAATTCTCCCGCAAGATTCCAGCAATAATCCGTCATGGCAAATCTTTCGTCCCGGTGCAATCGACATCTCCGCCACTCAGGAAGAGGGCTTTCACCTTAAGGATTCGTGATGGAATCTTGCATAGCAATCCGCAATGACTAAACTGTCTATATTTCGGAGATTGTCTTTCAAGATGGCAGCTGTCAAAAGTGGGTGGGGAAAAAATCACACATTTTATCCTCAATATTGAGGAAATTAGCCTCTAAGAAGCGTATATTTGTACTGTTTCGATGATTTCACATTGATATCCTTGAGAAGCAATGAGAATTTCGGCAAAAAAAAATTTTTTTTCCTGCAGGATTCCTGCAGGAAAATCCGGTACAAATTCGCCATTTAAGGTTCTTTTCAACGGATCATCTTGCGTGATTTCGGCATGGAAATCCGGTGAAATTCCGCAATTGTCCTAGTGGAATTTTAACGCAATTTTCCTCTATAATTCCACCGAGAAATCCCGAGACCCAAAACCTCCGGGACATAATTATAAATAGCAGTAAATAGCGCCAAAGTTTCTGCCAAAATTTCCGCTATCCGTGCCGACAAACAGCGGATTTTTGGTGGAAGATTCCGCTGTGGAAAACAGCAGAGATAGAGGAAAATCCGGCAGGAATCCCGCACGATTCCTATAGGACTGTTTTTACTGGGTTGTGTACAAATTAATGCAACAAATTGAGGTTATGTTTATCCGGATATCTTTCGATAATTTTTCCAGGGAAAATTTGAAGGATTTCTTAAAGTATTTTCAAGTAAAATGTTACAAAAAAAAGATTTCTTTTGAAATTCATATTAAATAAAGTCACAATTTCACATTGCAACGCCTTGTTTCAACACAAAATTCGTAATTTTTACGAATATTATGAAATAAGAAAAACAGCAAAGTTGCAACGAGTGATTTGGATAAAAACAAGTCAGAAAATAATTTTTTTGCGGGAAAAATTCAAAATTGCACTTAAAAGACAACTGAAAAACGACAATTTTTACTTAATTATCTGAAATTCGTCAATCAATTCTGCCTATTTGAGTGTATATTTCAATAATTAAGCAATGAAATCAACTGAAAGTGAGATAAAATAATTCAAATTGAGCAATATTATCAATTTAAAGCATGATAAGAGAGCATTTAGTCGAAATTACGCCAATTACGAAGCAATTTCAGCTCTCAAAGCGTCGAAATTGGTCCCCAAAATCACAAAAATAAATCAAAATAATCAAATTATGATTTAAATGATTTAAAAAAAACCGAGAAAATGATTATTTTCTCAACAAAAATTGAAGAAAAAAAAAATCTAATATTGAATAAATAATCAAAAAAGATTATTTTCCCGAGTTAAATAAAAAAAAAAATCAAAATAAGCAAATACTGTATTAAATAGGCAAAAAAAAGAATATTTTCTCAAATAAAAATTATTATTTTCCCAAATAAAATGACAAAAAATCAAAATAACCAAATACTGAATGAAAAAATAAAAAAAGAATATTTTCTCAAATAAAATTTTGAAAACGAATCATATTTTGTAAAAAAAAATAATCAAAAAAATTCTGAAAATAATAATAAAAATTAAATATTTTCCCAAGTAAAATTGCAAAATAATCAAACGTAAAAAATTATCAAAAAATGATTTTTTTTTTCAAAGTAAAGTTGAAAAAATTCAAATTTTGAATAAAAAATAATCAATTTTTAATGAAATATTGAGAAAACATCAAAAAATATTTAAAAAAAAATCAAATCTTAATTAAATATTCAGAAAATAATCAGAATTTTGTATGAAATAATCGAAATTTGAGCAACAATCAGAAATAATCGAGGAAAATGATTGAATAATCACAAAGTCAATGGTTTTGGCCTCTCCTGAAGAGTTGTTTCTTTTTCTGTGGACTTACAACACATATTTTGGGAGGCGACGTGTTTTTGTGTAAACACACATATATATGTATTTATTTCTGTGAATGAAATTCCAACGTACTCGCCACACGCCGGCGATGGCATGACGAGTGATGTGAAGTCACAAACGGCGTGAGTTGCATCAGAAAAATCGAACAGAAAAACCATTCATTCAGCAAACTCACTGAAACGCGCTGATTGTGTGACTGTGAAGCCATGAGGATGGCAAAAAAGAAAAAAAATGTTGAGCACGATGATTGATAGTTGATTTGATAAGAAAAGTGTGTGATTTCATCATCACATTCATGCACATTCGCGAAGGATATGGTTGAAAATTCCACTCATGGAAAACACATCCTCACGACGAACACAGGCAAAAAAGAAAAAAGACGAATTCAGGGTCAACAGAGAGTTGCCCTAAATCAATACACATTTACGACGGGTTCCGTGAAGACTATTGAAAGTCTGTTTGGATTGATCTTAATGTCTTTCATCGGCAAAAATTAAAGAAATACGATTTTTCTTAAAAAATTTCTCAATGTTGCGTTGAAAAGTATGAAAAGTCGACTTTTGATAGTTTACGCCCAAGGGGCTAATCACTAGTGCAAATTGAGACCATTAACTTTGTGATTATTCAATCTTTTTCCTCGATTATTTCGTGATTTTTACTCAAATTTTGATTATTTTCTCAATATTTCATTAAAATTTGATTTTTTTTTTAAATATTTCTCTATTATTTCTTGATTATTTCATTAAAAATTAATTATTTTATACAAATTTTGATTTTTTGTACATTTTTTTATATTGATTTCTAAATATTTCTTTAAAAAATTTATTTATTTTATACAAATTTTTGATTATTTTGTAGAAAATTCTGATCATTTTTTGATTATTTTCCGAATACTTGATAAGAATTTGATTATTTTTTAATTTTTTTTAATTATTTCCTGAATATTTGATTCAAAAATTTATTATTTCGTACAAGATTCTCACTAATTTTTTTTTTATTATTTTCTGAATATAAATTTTTTCTGTAATCAAATTTTGAATATAATTGAATAATTGTGAATATTCGGGAATATTCTGATTAATTGATTGATTATTGATTAAAAAAAAATTTTTTTTTTGTATTTTATTTAGAATTTGATTATTTCTCAATTTTACGTTGGAAAATATTTATTTTTTTTATTATGTCATTCAAAATTTGTTTGCTTTCTTAACTTTTCTTTCGAAAATATAATCAATTTTTTGATTATTTAATTCAAAATATGATTATTTTTCAAAATTTTCTTGAGAAAATATTCATTTTTTAATTTTCTTCATTCAATATTTGTTTTTTTGATTTTTTCGTCATTTTATTTGGGAAAATAAAATTTTTTTTCAATTATTTTTTAATTTTATTTAAGAAAATATTCATTTTTAGACTATTTAATTCCAGAATTTGATAATATTTAGATTTTTCTTTGTGATTTAACTGCGGGAAAATAATCTTCTTTTCATTATTAAAATCATAATTGGATTATTTTTCAGTTTTACTTACAAATGCCTAATTCTGCCAAGCAATAGCAGAATTTATGCAAATTTATGTCAAAATTGTCCAAAACGATGATAATTTTTGAGGTTATGTTTGATAAAACACAATTTGAGGCTTTTCTCGGCATGAAATGAGTTCAATTCAAGAGGAAGATTGTGTTGTATTGAGTTTCCATTCCATATTTGTCTAAGAATTCATTTAAAACCACTTTTTTCAGCGTCTTTTGCGAACATAACCTCAAAAATATCACCAAAAGATGCTAAAAGACTTCAATTGGAAGCTTTTTAGATGATAAAATTGTGCAGAAAATGGTCTAAATAAACATTTTCCAAGTTCAAATGACTATTTTTGAGGTTATGTTGGATTTGAATACAATTTTCCGTGTTTTTTGGCATCAAAGGTTCAGAATATCAATGTTTATCGCATGGAAATGCTTAATTATGCCAATGATTAGCAATCTAGGCGAATTTAGCATAAGAATTGATGTTCTAGAATGTGAAATATTCACTAAATTTGTCCATGATTTATCCACATAACCTAGAAAATTATTGTTTCTTCGTGCAATTCAAAGGAAATCCGGGAAATCCAAAGAATCAAGATGATTAGTCAGTAAAAAGAAGCACGCTGGAAAGGAAGATTGAAGGATTTCTGAACACTTCCACTTCTTGAGAGGGAAATTTTGTTCAAGAAAGAAGAAAAATGCGTCTTTTCACGCACTTTCAGTGCGCACAAAAAGTGTAGAAGTGTTAAGAAGTGATGTTACAGATAAAAGACCTTGTTTTCCACAAGACCTCATCTTTCTCAATTAATTCATGTCAATATAATTTTCACACATCGCGCGCGCACGCCTTCAATGTGTGAATGTGCGCGGAAAAACCCAACATAATTTATGTTAATCTTGTTGTTGATATTTCCCATAAGAAAACACTCGAAATTTTGTCCGGTTCTTGACCTTTGGCGACAATTCAATTCACTTTAGGGATTTCCAATGGTTTCACGCAGTGGTGTAGGCAGAAAAGTCGACAAATAAGACAGAAATTCTTGTCTTTCTTGGCAATTAAGACAGTTTAATAAGATTCTTAGCAAATCACAAATGCTAAAAAGTGCTAAAATATAAAATATTAAGTAATTTTTTTCACTTCATTCAGCTAATTTCGATCAATTTTCTTAGTATTCATCTAAATTCATTGCTTCCAAGGGGGAGATAATGTGTTTAAAAACTGTACACAACTTCCAAACACTTGAATTATAATGAATCTCTTATGTTTCCGTTCCAAGGGTTGCTCAAGTGGGTGAAAAGTGATTTCCATTCCTTTCCATTCGATCTATTCCAATCCATTCCATCAATTCTTCGGAATATTCTTTCCCTTTGAGACTTATTTGACATTGAATGTATGCAAAATCGTCTTTGAGAGAAAGATTTTTGCACAAATTCCAGCGAAAATCGAGATCTTAAAGTGTCGCGGGTTCGATTCTCTTTCAATTCGCGCTTTTTTCGCTACTTTTCTTGCCTTTTTCAAGCATTTTTCCTCAATTTCTTCAAGAATTATCTCCAATAACGCAATTTGATGGGCCGAAATTGCTTTTCTTTCACTAAATTCTTACTCCTAACATTCTTTTTAAAGCTTTAATCTTTATTTGGGGGCTTGAAGTTAGTCTAAATGTTCGAAAATGCTTGTAAAACTTTGAAAGTTTTTAGGAAATCACAGAGAAATGTGTGAAAATGGAAGGGAAAATGGCGCGAAAATGCGAGATTTTAGTAGAAAATCTTTTATTCTGACAGGAAAACGGAATATTTACAACATATTCTGCGTATTCCTTCAGTTTTTTTTTTGATGCTTTATTCTGTCAAGAATTTTATCCATTCCTGTCATTCTCATCGATTCTTTCATTCCTTGATATTCCTGCTGAAGTGTCACTTGAGCAAATCTCAAGGCGATTTTTGAGGAAACTCAATGTTTTCTAGTCAAATAATCAATTAATTGAGTAAAATAATCAAAAAATGATTATTTTCCCAAGTAAAATTGAAAAAACATTTTGTCCTGGAGGCTGGTCACCAATGCTAAGACGGCGATGGCCGCAAGAAAGGGACTGTGACATAAATAAATCTAATCTAATCTTAATAATCAAATTTTCAATAAAATAATTGAAAAAAAGATTGTTTTCCCAAGTAAAATTGAAAAATAGTCAAATTTTGAATTAAATAATCACAAAAAGATTATTTTCTCAAAAAGAATTGCAAAGAAAATCTTAATAATCAAATTCCGAAGGGAAAATATTATTATATACACTGCAAAAGTTACTTTTTCAACAAATTCTTACATTTTTATGTGATTTTGCTTAGAAAAATCGTTTTTATTGCTTTTATAGGTTATGTTTATGATTAAATAACCCTCAAAATGATCAACTTTATGTTAAATCCTGGAAATATTTCTCTCTTTCTACGTCAAAGTTGAGCATTTGTGTTCCAAAAAAAACTTCATATTGATTGAGAAAAAATCCGTAAACTCTAACATAACCTCAAAAATATCATTTCAGTCACGAAGAATGTCTATTTTTTTAGTTATTTCGGCGGATTGTTTCTTAAAGAGGGAAATAAAATCTAATTATCTTACAGAATTATTGATAATATTCGTTTGATTTACGCATTTTCAGATTCTAAAGTATTAAAATTAGTCAAAAAAGAGTGTGATTCGTCCATTCTTCAACTTGAGCAACTCTTGTTCCGTTTGATTTTTCTGTAGTGATTAAAAAGTGATTTAAAAACGTATTTTTCAACATCTTTTTCAATCATAACCTCAAATATTGAAACAGAATTGCTTACAATCAATACTTTTATTGATTGTTGCTACCAAGGGGCAAATCACAAGGCGATTTTTGAGGAAACTTAATGTTCTCTAATCAAATAATTAATTATTTGAGTAAAATAATCAAAAAATGATTATTTTCCCAAGTAAAATTGAAAAATAATCAAATTATGGTTTAAATAATAAAAAAAAAAAGATTATTTTCTCAACTAAAATTGAAGAAAAAATCTTATTTTTAATAAGAAAAAATTACATTAGAAATTGAATTTAATAATTTAATTTATTTTATTAGAAATGTAATAAAAAAAATTATTATCCTGATTTAAAATCACAAAAAAACAAAATAACCAAATTCTGAATAAAATAGTCAAAAAATAATATTTTCTCAAATAAAATGGGAAAAAAGTATTATTTCCCAAAAAAAAATTACAAAAAATCAAAATAACCAAATTTTGAAGAAACAATAATCAAAAAATGAATGTTGTCAAAAATTAAAATTGTAAAATAATCAAATATTGAATAAAATAATTTAAAAAAAATATATTTCCCAAAGTAAAATAACTAATAAAAATCAAAATAATCACATTCTGAACTAAATATTAAAAAAAAAAATTTTTCTCAAGTAAAGTAGAAAAAAAAATCAAAATATGAATCAAAATAACAAATAATTAAAAAGAAATAATCAGAATTTGTGTGAAATAATCAAATTTTGAAAAAGAGTTCAGAAAATAATAATCAAAAAATTATCAAAATTTTGTACGAAATAATCAAAATTTGAATTAAAATCACAAATAATCGAGGAAAAAGATTGAATAATCTCACAAAGTTAATGGTCTCAACTTGCGGAGTGATTTTCCCCTTGGTTGCTACTTAATGACTGAATGTTAAGCAAAAGAAAGCTAAAAAATTTGCTTTTAAAGTCTCAATTTTGAAATGATTCCCTGTAAAATCTCCAAAAATACCCTTTTTTCTTTCCCCTTTCCAGAGAGCCGTGGCCGAGAGCGAAGCGCCAAAGGTGAAGATCTGTCAGAACAATTCACCGTGCGGCTGGGGAATTTACACGCCATTCACGCGACAAGTGGACTACTTCATGAAGAACACGTGCGTGTGCGAAGAGCACAAGCAGTGCGTGCGCACGGACGATGATCTGTCCGTGAGCGCCTACGTTTATCGATGCAGGGAACTTGGGCAGCGAAAGACACCCGACAATTCCTCCTGAAGACCAACAAATTGCCATTCTCAACGTCGCAGATAGGAAGCGAACATATAAGACAGAATTTGTTGAATCTGTCTCAGTGCCATTTTCTCTTTCATGAAGACACACACCGCCAGGAAAAATACACACAGAAACACCACTGAAGTTCACACATCTCATATATTTTATTTTGAATAGTTTTTGGTGCATTAAGATGGAAATTAAAAAGAAAAAAAGGACATCAAAATAGGCATGTGCAATTGAAATGAAACTATAAATAATTCCCCCCCCCCCCTTCACCGTAAAACACTATATTTATGGCCAAATGTACTCAGATTTTTTATTGTATTTGTGTTAATATTATAAACAATTAAATTATATTTCGATCAAATTGGATGTTAATTAGTTTAATTCAACAGAAAAACAAGGAAAAAAAATATGAATTCTAACATGTAAATTACGCACAGACAGGCATAATTTCTCTTCTCATCTTCTTATATATATATATATACAGTAGCGAAAATTAAGTTAGGACACCTATGAAATTTAGGCCATTTTTCCTTTTGGTGCTCAAAATTCGGTATTTCTTTCAATTTTCGAGACAACTACCTTCAGACAAAAGATAATCAGAATTTAATGATCTTTCAAAAGGCGTTGAGATCATGACGATATCTCAATTCGAACCCGAGATATTGCAAAATGCAGAAAGATGTGCGCAAAAGGACAGCGAAAATTAAGTTAAGACACTGTTTAGCCTGCTCTAAATCCTTGTAAAAAACATGAAAATTACTGAGATAATCACATTAAATCATGAGTTTGGAATGTTTAGAAGACATTTACATTATAGAACGTCTTGATTTGCACTTGTTAAATTGCTTTTTGTATGTTTTTTAGCTAATGTTTAACGCTTTTCTATCAATTTCTTCGATTTCTCCCGCTCAAGCGCAGACCAAATCTTGTTTACAGGTTTTCTATGAAGTTTTGGAATAAGAGGTTAAGTTAATCGCCTAGGAATAATCATGTAGATGTGAAAATTACAACATTTTACTCTTAAGAAAGTGTTGATTTTTAGTCAATTTCTTATTATAATGTCCAGAAAATCTGTAATTTCTTATCGATGCATGACAGGAAAATGGTTCTAATTACGTTTGCATGTTATTTATAGTGAAAACACAGTATTTTGTTCATATTATCTCGGCTCAGTCCCGTCAGATTCCCTTTAGAATTTTGGTCTGCAGATCAACTTTTGGCGCCTTCAAACAATCTGATTTTCTCCACAATTATGGCTCATTATGGACGAAATCAATTAATTTTTGAGTTTTTTCCACACTTAAATTCATTTCATTGACGATTTTCTCGATTTTCCATAAGAAATTTGTTTATTTTGACCATTTTGACAGCAAACGCATTGTCAGACACGTCAAAGTCAAATTCAGCGCGGGTTGCCCAATGTAAAATCTGCAGGCACACACTCAACATAGAAATGTCGTGAGCAGGAATGAAAATAACACGATTCGCGTGGGGAAGAAAGAGATGAACTAAAACAATTGTCCAATGACCAAGGGGCAAATCACAAGGCGATTTTTGAGGAAACTTAATGTTCTCTAATCGAATAATTAATTATTTGAGTAAAATAATGAAAAAATGATTATTTTCCCAAGTAAAATTGAAAAATAATCAAATTTTGAATAAGATAATTTAAAAAATGATTATTCTCCCAAGTATAATTGAAAAAAAACAATTGAAAAATAATCAAATTATGATTTCAATAATAAAAAAAAGATTATTTTCTCAACTAAAATTGAAAAAAAAATCTAATTTTGAATACATAATCAAAGAAAAGATTATTTTCCCACAGTAAAATAACAAAAAAAAAACAAAATAACCAAATTCTGAATAAAATAATCAAAAAATGAATATTTTTTCAAACAAAAATTGAAAAATTTTTGGAAAAAAAGTTACAAAAAATCAAAAAACCCAAATTCTGAATAAAATAATCAAAAAATGAATTTTTTTCAAACAAAAATTGAAAAATAATCATATTTTGAATAAAATATCCCAAAGAAAAAAAACAAATCCCAAGTAAAATTATACATAAAAATCTCAATAATGAAATTCTGAAATAAATTATGAATAAAAATAAATTATTTTCAATTAATTAATCAAAATATTCCGAATATTTACAATTATATTCAAGTATATTCAAAATTTGATTAAATATTCCGGAAAATAATAAAAAATAATCAGAATTTGTATGAAATACAGAATTTTTAATAAAAAATTGAGAAAATAATCAAAAAATATTCAAAAAATAATCAATTTTAAATCAAAGATTGAATAATCACAAAGTTAATGGTCTCAACTTGCGCCAGTGATTTTCCCCTTGCCAATGACAAAAGCTGTGTTTTCACCATAAGGATCAATCAAATGTCTTAGAAAACACCTTAGTTAACTTGGTTTTGTGTAAAGTTCGTATTGGACATCGTTGAGTGACATTTCTGGACAATTTTGATGAATCAATGAAAATATGGAATTTTTGCATCAAAAATGTAAAAATGGCCCAAATTTCATAGGTGTCCTAACCTAACTTTCGCTACTGTATATATCTATTTTGCCAAATGTCAAAGAAAACACACCAAGAATTTTTTTTTTGTTATCTCATGAGAGAGATTTTCTATTCCTTCCTACTTATTAGTGACTTTTACTTATAGTTTGTAGAGATAATTTTTTTCTTCCTTCTTCGTCGTCTTCTTTAACATCCCTTAGAATTTATGGTAGGATTTTGGGAGAACAAAAAAAAAAGCAAGTAGAAATAAGAAAAGAACAATATTTGTTTACTCTTAGAATTTTAAACTCTAAATATTAATAATCATTGCATTTAGATTTTTTTTAGAAATGAACAATTCTGTTTATTTTTTAAAATCAGTATTTATAACGAAATCATTGCTAAGGATATAGAAAAAAAACATAGAAAAATCCAACATTTGGGAAAAGTCACTTGAGATCACATATTTTGGATTATTTTCCTCCACAAATTGTCACTCAGAGGGCAATAAATGTCAGAGAAAACAGGGGGAAAAAAAAACAGGGAAAAAGTCACAAATAACAATATGGTTTAGCGCGTCCCCCACGCCATCTTTCCTGCCATCTGGTGTCAATTTTGTGGAGAGAAAACATTTGAAACACAAATGATGAATATATTTTGGCCTATTTTGCCCGAAAACAAACATTTTAATTTTAGATTATTTTGAAATTGTTTTTAAAATCAACCTTGTGACTTTCCATGTTGGGAAAATTCCCCTCAATTGGTGCATTTCGCAATCTGTAAATGAAGCAAAAATCTCTGTTCAGTATTGTTACTCATAGAATTCACGCACTTTTACACAATGTTTTGTATAATTCAAAATAATGTTCCCTTTGGCAGCAGCAAAAGCAGTACGTAAAAGAAAAAAAACAACAACAATTGTATACTTTTAGGGGCAGCGAGAGAATATACAAAATATTATTGTATAAAACAGAATCTAATGAAGAATTGAGATAACAAAAATAAAACTACTTTTTCATTAACATCAAATATCAAACCATTTTTTTTTGCCTTCACCAGTCCTGTGTTTCCTTTTGCATCCGCCAGAGGGAGAAGTGCAGAAAGTTGGGTGGAAAGAGAGCGCGGGAAAATCGTTTGTGTGTGTTTTTTTTTGTTCAACTCCTATTTAATTATCGCAACTGTAACGATGTTACATCCAGCAGATTTTGGCGTCAGATTGATATAGACATGCAGGATCCTAGTCCCAGTGGACTAGATCCTTCCAAATAATTGGCCTTCACGACATTAAGACATCACGGAATAAGTAACAAAATAAAAAAAAAACAATGAGAATCACAAGTTGACTCTAGGACGTCTACATCTTTTGAGCCTACATCCAGCCTCTCTCCATACTTGCGGCAAAACTCCTCGATGACCTCCTTCACAGTGGGAATCAGTAAGTCCTCCTGCATGGAGATCGTTGGGCACAAACCAAGGAGCGTCCACAAGGCATCGCAGGGCTTTGTTTTGAAACCGCTGAATGATTTCAATGTTGGAGTGAGAGGCAGTGCCCCAGAGTTGAATGCCATACGTCCACATGGGCTTTAGCCATGGCTTTGTAGAGCAGGATCTTACTCTCCAAAGAGAGGTTTGATCTGCGGCCAATTAGCCAGTAGAGCTTGCGGAATTTTAGTCCTAGTTTTGACATCGTTTTGCCATTATGTGCGTGCGCCAGGTGAGACGCTTGTCCAGATGCATTCCTAGGTATTTAACGCTCTCGTGGATAGGAACAGGTGTGCCATTCAGCGTGACAGGCGAGCAGAACCCACGCCTGGTAGTGACACTTTCACCCTCCATCGACCAAGCCAAGATTCAACTTCAGAAATTCCCGATTGTAACATGCGGGAAGCAGTCGCTGGATCCTCATGGCACGCCATCGTGAAGTGTGTCGTCTGCATAGGTAGCAATTATATTCCCATCCAGTACGGGGATATCCGCTGTATACAGGGCATATAGTAGAGGTCCAAGTACACTACCCTGGGGAACTCCAGATAAGATTGGTTTGAGCTCGGAGGCAGCATCATCGCACTTCACGCAGAATGTCCTATTCTCCAGGTATGATTTGAGGATTTCGAAGAGCTGGTGTGGAAAGAGCCTCTTGAGTTTGTACAGCAGGCCATCGTGCCACACCTTATCAAAGGCCTGTGCAATGTCCAGGAAGACCGCCGAGCAGTACATTTTGCCATCAAGCGCCTTTTGCACCTCAGAAGATATTCTATTGACCTGCTCAACAGTAGAGTGGCTTCGGCGGCAGCCAAACTGGTGGTCAGGGATCACCCCCTTTCTCTCAAGAAAGGGAGTCAGCTTCAGGAGGATGAGTTTCTCACAAATCTTCGATAACACCGGCAGAAGACTGATCGGACGATAAGAGCTCGCTAGAGTTTCATCTTTTCCGGGCTTGCCAGGTCCGATCGCCGATCGCCCAGGGACGAAAAGAACTCAGTGAATCCCTCCTCTTTTACAGCAAATCTCGGAGGGCAGTACACAGCCGCCAATGTGAAAGCACCCCCGTTCGTTTGCACTTCAACACTCATTGCCTGGATATCTTTGCGAGCCCATTTGGCCAGTTCGCAATGCCCAATTCCACGTCGCACCAGTATTGCCGTGCCCCCGTGAGCCTTGTCGTCTGGGTGTTTAGTGTCATAAGTGATGAAGACACGAATAGCAAAGAAATTCTTTGATGTAAAATGTGTTTCGGAGATAACCATCAAATCAATGTTTTGCTCCTGAAGGAACTTTTGGAGCTCCAATTTGTGTTGGCTAAGCCCATTCGCATTCCAAACTCCGATTTTGAGGTTATTCATTTTGGATAGTGATGGGCAGCCGAAGCTGAAGTTATTTCTTACTAAGTAAGACTTCAATGTGTCTAGAGAGTGTCGCAACACTCTTTTCCATCGCGGTGTGTTTCTTAATTATCTCATTCATTTGCAGCTGAAGAGTATTCATGTTTTGCTGCATGAGAATCATTAGCTGAATGACTTCGCTGCCCTCAGCGTTTTTGGGGGACAATGATATCGGCACGTCGCATGGGATTATCACCACCATTCGCGCCCTTGATTGCCTCAGCGAAGGACGTATATTGTGAGTTGTGCACCCTTGGATTATAATTGCTTTTACTCACATTTGAGTTGAATCGCTGGCTCGATCCTCTTGATTGCTGTAAGTTCTTGTTGTAAAGGAACTCTCGCCTCTGCTTGGGATTCACTCGCTCGTAGAACTCCTTGAACACTGGACAGCCCTTGTAACTTGCACAATGGGCTCCTTCACAATTATTGCACTTCCTGTCTTCCGGGCGATAAGATGAGCATACCTCTGGGGGCTTGCCCGGCTTGGCACACATGACGACCTCGGTCACTTTGAGCTGCACGGTCACATATTCTAGGCGCAACATAGCGTTGAAGAGGAGCCTAAGATACAGGAGACCCTCATGAGGCAGCTCACGAAATGTGTGTGTGTGTGTGTGTGTGTGTTTTTTCCTTTAGAGCAATCGCACGACATGGATTTATCAGAAAGAGTCATTTACGTAAGTGTCGATGCTGTGTTTTGCTGCCACGATTGTGCGACAATGAAGAGGATGTTGTGATTAACTTGTAGATTGTAAGCAATTAATGAGCATATTTCCCCAATTCGTGCTCATGCAGGTCAATCACACTGCCAAGCAAATGCATATCAATGCAATTATCATCCATTCAACGACATTGATCTTCTCTTTCTGACGTTTTTTTCTGGTGTTTGTGGAGATCCTTTGACAATATCCTTTTGGAAAACACGATCAATTTCCCGATATATCGATCAAGGGAGAGATTATATGGCTAAATTGTGTTCAACACTTTCATAATTTCTATGAAGAATTACAGAAACTTCCCAGAACTTCAGCAGTTGTTAAACATGCGATTTTCTTACTTTCTTCACCATTTTCCTGCCATGCATCGATAAGAAATTACCGATTTTCTGGACATAATAATAAGAAATTGACTAAAAATCAACACTTTCTTAAGAGTAAAATGCTGCAATTTTCACGATTACATGATCGTTCTTGAACGATTAACTTAACCTCCTATTCTAAACTTTATAGAAAACTTGTGAACAAGAATTTGGCCACGATTGTGCGTAAGAAATTGAAAAAATTGTACAAAAGCGTTAAAAAGGAAGCTAAAAACATACAAAAAGCAATTTAACAAGTGCAAATCAAGGCATTCTATAATGTAAATGTCTTCTAAACATTCCAAACTCATGATTTAATGTGGTTATCCCAGTAATTTTCATGTTTTTTTTACAAGGATTTAGAGCAGGCTAAGCAGTGTCTTAACTTAATTTTCGCTGTCCTTTTGCGCACATCTTTCTGCATTTTGCAATATCTCGGGTTCGAATTGAGATATCGCCATGATCTCAACGCCATTTGAAAGATCATTAAATTCTGATTATCTTTTGTCTGTATGAAATTGTCTCAAAAATTGAAAGAAACACAGAATTTTGAGCACCAAAAGGAAAATGACCTAAATTTCATAGGTGTCCTAATCTAATTTTCGCTACTGTATGTTCACAGATGTGAACATGCGTAGAAATAAGAAGCATTAAAATAAGTAATTAAACTAAAACACTAATCTTTCATCTAGAATAATTCAATTCAGACTAACAAATGCACAATAATACCTAAAAATTGTGCTGACGATTCAATTGAGCAATCCGGCAGTGCCGCGATAAGTTGACAATTTTCGCCCCTCAAAGGTGCACCCGGAAAAACACTCAATTGGGCCGTGCCAATTTTCACCATATAAATTAAGGCAATTACAATGAATAAACCAGTAATTATTCAGCAGCAGTCTTAGCCTTGTCACTCTGCGGAGGAGCATATAAACCTACAAGTAGGTGATGCTGCAAGACTAAGAATTCTCAAGCAATAAGACTCGCCATCCAAATTCCCTTCTCCATATATCTCGTTCGACTTGAGCTGGCAGCGCTCGCTCAGTCCCACGAGATCTCCTACCTACACTTTCATCGTCGCCAAAGCTCTTCCTTGAGCCATCGAGGGAAGGAAGAGAGGACAATAGTCCTAAACCCCCTTCAATATATTTTTAGTCTCATTAATCAATAAATTAAGCAAAATTTTACAGCCAAACTTTATTTTTAAAAAATTCAAACTTCAATTCTTCTCCTTCTTTCTTCTTTTCTTCGTGACTTCAACAGTTTTTGATCTCTTCTCCTCCCTTTTCTCTTTCCCTGGAGAACTTTTTAAATTGGCAGATCTTTAACGTCTGTTTTGCACCCTTACTTCTTTTCTCAACATTTTCAATTACAGGAAGTGGTTGAACAATCTCTGCATGAAATCTGCATGATCTGATCTTGAGGCAGATTCCTTGAAAGATCTGAAGAAGTCTTATTTGCCAGCATTATCATTAAACTCATTATACAATGATGTTTTATCAAAGGGATTGAAACCCTACTTTAAGAAAGCCAGATTGGATATTTTTGGCTGTGAAACTCTTTATCCACTGCCTCTGCAGATATTCTTTCAATGTTGTGAAGAGTGATCTTCTTCCCGGGGTTTTATTCTTGTATTTTCTCATGATTTGAGCTGTATTAGCAAAACAAAGACATTAATAACAATTCAAGGGCAATAGAAAATCATTTCTTTGGATTTCTAAAATTGACAAATATCTTACTTTTTCATGATATTGACTGATGATGACTGACTTGAAATTCACTTTGTCTCAATCTATCCCATTTCTTTTGCATGACGTTAATATTTTGTCTGCAAAAACCACTTAGATTTTTCACAGAGCCTATTATGTCAAAACATATCCTAAATATGTGAGAAAAATATTGGAATATTTTAATTGGCTCTCCCCTAATATACAAATCGTAACCTTGAAATCATATTTATTACAGCTTATTATAAATGGTATGAACGCAAAGTTGCAACGACGAAGTCTACGTTTGAGGATTGGTGTCTTGAGATTTCCCTCCAGTTTGCGACAGATGACGAATGATGTCCACCCAATTCCACCCCCGCGGACGATCACCCTTGTGATCTGTTCTCTCCCACTGTCGGCGCTTCTGTGCCTTCGTCAGATGTTCCTTCTTGGGCGCCTTCGTCACTTCCAGTCTCTCCACTTCCTCCGTCACTTCCGCCACACTCTGGCGCTGCGTGATCTCCGGCTGGGCAGCCGTCAGCTCCGCCGTGCGCTCCTTCAGACACTCAAACAGCGTGTAAGTCATGCCACAGCCCAGCCACTGCTGCGCCTCTTCCGTCAGCACCTTCAAGATGTTCTCCTTCACGCACGCCACCAGATTCCGATTGTAGAATGTGTCCAGATTCATCTGTGGCGCCTCATTTGGATACTCTGTCGTCCACACTAACTCCACCAGGAAGGAATTGCTCGTGTCCTCCTCGCCATACTGAAGAAGAAAAAAACACACACAAAATTTAGCCGGAAAAGCCGCAAAAATGCCTGAAAATCCCTCAAAAGAAAGTGTCATCTCACCTTATACTGATATGTCGTTGGATTGATCTGCTTGAAAGCATGATCAGTCTCATAGATTGAGAGTAGAGCCTCAGCTTCCTCATCCTGGAGCTCTTTGGCACTCATTTTCACGTCCAGAAACTCTTGTATTCCTCGCGAAAACCACCAAAACACACTTCAAATCTGTCAAAAGACCTGCAAAAGAATGTCCAGAATTCATCGGCAAAGTAAGAAGTGTCTGCAGACTTGTGGGACAGAGTGTGGGACATAAAACTCACCGGGTTATTCCAATAATTGGCAGTTAAATAATCATTTTGCTTAATAAAATCAATTTTATTACTTTTATTAGGTCAAAAAGCTGATATTTTAGCTGAAAAGTGCTAAAAAGTCTGAGCTAAAATTTCAGCAGCAAATTTCAACAAATAAAGGCATTTTTAAAAAGTATTTTGCTCAATAAAATCAATTTTTTTGCTTTCATTAAGCCAAAAAAGCTAAGAAAAAAGCTGATATTTTAGCTGAAAAGTGCTAAAAAGTCTGAGTTAAAATCTCAGTAGCAAATATTTAGAATATTTGCATTGCAAAAGTTTCTGTTTCAACAAATTTAGACATTTTCTGAATCATTTTGCTCAGAAAAATCAATTTTACTGGATTTTTGAGGTTATGTGATTGATTTAAAACCAATTTTAGTGATTAAAAAACCCTCAAAATCATGAAAATTGTGTGTTATTCTAGAAGAATTTCTTTTTTTCTTGGTAAAATTGAGTATTTGTGTTCAAAATAACTTCATACTTGATGGGAAAAAGCTTGAAAGTCAATCATAACCTCAAAAGAACTTCATTTCAGTGAAGAAAAATGTCTTTTTGTGTATTTTTTTTCGCGGTTTGACCTTCAAATTGTCAAATTCAACGTCAATTTCTAATAGAAACCTTAAAATTTTCTGTAGTTACTTATTTTCACAGGTGTGAAAAGATTAAAATTAGTCCAAGAAGGATTTTTAAACCCTTACAATTTAGTTAGAATTTTTCTAAGTATTTTCCAAGGACAAAACTAGGAAAATATGACAGAAATTTGTCATTAATGAATCCTGGAAGAATAAAATCACTTCTTGTAGTTTGAAATCTAAGTATTTGAAGCGTTTTAACGTCTTCAGAGTGTGTTAAGTCAGAATTGAGTGTAAAAAACCGTTAAAAGTCTTTAAAAACTGATTCAAAATGCCCTTAAAGTGTCTGAAGTGTTAAATGTTAGTTTATTTCTATCAATTTTCTCAATTTCCGGTTTCCTTTGCCATATCGACGGGTGAATGGAAAACTATGAAAAGTCGATTTATCATAGTTTTCGTCTTATGATATTTTTGAAAAGTCTTTTATTTGTTCTTTCTGTACAAGAATTTTAAGATTTCTATCTTATGAGACAATAGAAAAAAATCTTATTTATCTAAAAAGCACAAATGGAAATAAAATTGCCATGTTTTGCGAATGAAAAGTCAAATTTTCATTATTTACGCTGTACAATTTTTCCAAGAAAAATGTCTCAAAAATTGCAGTCAAACGCATAAAACGCGTTTTTAGAAAATATTTGTAGATTTTCAGAATTATTCTAAAATATTCTTTAGACTTTAAATGAATATTTTTCATATCTTTTAAATTTTTTCACTTGAAAACATTAAGAAAAAGTTCATTTGAAGTATGAAAAGTTGTTTTTTTTTATATAAAATCGACTCAAAAACCATTAAAAATTGACTTTGAAAAGTAATATTTTCAGTTTTTTTATTACTTTTAACACATTTTAGTGAAAAATTTCAATAAATACCAATAAAACATTTACAAAATAAAAAATACAGAGCAATATTTTGACTTTAACGAACGATTTGAAGGCATTTTGAGTATTTTGAAGTAAATTTGGCAAATTTCGCAGCTGTTTTAATGCCAAAATTTTGAACTCGCTTTGCTGAAAAATGGCAATTTTGACTTTTTATAGTTTTCGAGGCACCCGTCGATAAGGACTTGCAAGACATTCAAATTAAGACACCACAATTCGATCTCTCCATAATTTTTTAGAGATTTTTTCCAGTTTTTTTCTTGAGTTTTTCATGGTTTTTAGTCTCATAGAGGACAATAAACATCTAGAAATATTTATATATTATCTCTAAATGCTTTTAAACACAAGAATCTTTCATTTCTCTGCGCAAAATATGTTAAAGATGCTTTGCTATGCCTCAGTTCGAGATTCCGGACAGAAAATCTACTTTCCTCATTTTTTTTCTCTGGATCAATGGCAATTGCTGTTAATGAGCTGACTTAATGCTGCAGAGATTTTGATTCTGTTTTTTCCCTTGTTCCCGGACGAGGAAATCAAAGTTTTAATATCAATTTCAAGGCTTTGAGACCATTTCTCGCATTCAAAAGGAAAAAAAGCCAATATTCTCTAATTTTTAGGATTAAAATTCCTGAAATGGATTGGGTTTTGGTGGTAAAATGTATTTTAATTGTTTAGAAGGATTTGTCTGCTAAACATTCGGAAATTGAATTGCCGAAGCAGCTTGGATGCTAAAGAAAGCAGTAAAATTGTTCGTGGGCTGCAGACTCCCTGGATAAATAGCAACATTCTGCTGTTCATTAAACGCCGTAACAATGCATATAAGAAGTGGAAGCGCAGTCGTTCTTCCTCTGACCGTGCCTTATACCGCCGCCTAAGAAATAAGGTTTGCTCCTTAATAAGGTCTGCCAAGAAATCTCACTTTTCTCAACACCTAGATCCATCTTTGCCCCCTAAGAAGCTCTGGGGGAATATAAAGAAGCTTGGACTGCGTCCGTCGGTGAATGCTTCTGTCGGTGTCACTCTCTCGGCAGATGACTTGAACAACTACTTTGCCTCTGTTGCTCTGGCCGATGAGGTGACCTGTCCTGCTCTTCCTGCCGCGCCCTGGGAGGGTTTTGGCTTTCGCTGCGTCTCCGTGGAGGCGGTTGCGGGTGCCATTTCCCGCGTGCGGTCGGGTGCCGTGGGGTGTGATGGCGTCTCTCTTGCCTTCGTTAAAATCATTCTCCCGACTCTTCTCCCAGTGCTCACGGAGACCTTTAATCATATCATTACCACTTCTTCGTTTCCGGATACTTGGAAGCTTGCTTTTCGTCATTCCAATTCCGAAAACCTCTAATCCCACTGCTCCTTCTGACTTCAGACCAATAAGTCTCCTTCCGACTCTATCCAAGGCTTTTGAAGCTCTGCTTCACTCACAAATCTCCTGTCATTTACTCTCTCATAATTTACTTTCCGACCATCAGTCTGGCTTCCGAGGTGGTCATGGAACTACTTCGGCTCTGCTGAAGGTTAACCATGACATTGCTTCCGCTTTAGATCGCAATTCCTTTGTTGTTTTGGTCTTACTAGATTTCACAAAGGCATTTGACAGCCTCCATCATGATCTCTTTTGCTACAAGCTTTTCAAGCACTTTAAATTCTCTTCTTCGACTATAGCCTTGGTTCGATCCTACTTCCGCGATCGTTCTCTACCCTAGGAAGGGTCATTGGTCCGGGATCCATTCTTGGTCCTTTGCTCTTCTCCATGTTCATTAACGATCTGCCCTCTGTTCTGCGTGGTTGCTCGTATCATTTGTATGCGGACGACCTCCAGATTTACGTTGAAGGTGATCCTTCAAACTCTTCCTGTGCTTTCAAACTTCTCAATGATAACCTCTCCCGAATCGGGCACTGGGCCTCTTCAAATGGGCTTCGACTGAATCCTAAAAAAAAATCGCAGGCAATTATCTTCTCAAAAAGGAGTGCTAACTTTCCTTATTTCACCGTTCTTCTTAACGGTGAAGTTATCTCTTATGTGGATCAGGTTAAAAACCTTGGTATTGTCTTTAATTCGACACTATCCTGGTCTGATCATGCCACCTCCCTTTGCCGCAAGGTCAACTATTCTCTTTACGTCCTAAGACGCTATCGGGACATCACGCCCTACGACACTCGGTTGCTTCTCGTGCGAGCGCTAATTATGCCATTCTTCTCATATGGAGCAGAGCTATTCTTCCTGGCGGATAGTGACACACTCCGTCGGCTGACTGTAGCATTTAACAATTGTGTCAGGTACGTCTGCGGACTGGGTCCCCGCGATCACATTTCTGCCCACAGGGATGTGTTGGTGGGCTGCAGCCTGTCCTCCTTCCTGCAAATGCGAGCCCTAATTTTCTTAGATCGTCTTTCCATCAGCGGCTGCCCTGGATATCTGGCTTCACTCTTGACGAGGGGTGGGGCTCGACCAGGTTCCGGGGACTTCTTGTTCCTCGAGCTGAGACGAGACTTTTTTTCGTACCCTCTTTGTCCGGGGGGTTTCGCTTTATAATGCCCTCCCGCGTGAGGCGCGCGAGACCGTGGGGGGCATCAGGAAGTACTTTCAGGCTGCTGATCTGGTCAGTGACCCATCATAATCTATAGCTAAACATTTTGAAATCTTTTCTTTGTTTTGTCAATTCTTAATCTCTGTTTTTCCATTTTTTCTTCTGTCTATCATCAGCAAATTGTAAGAGGGTCAGGCCCTAAATTTTGTTGCTCTAATAATAATAATAATAATAAATAATTTCTTGGGACGTGTCACAGTGAAGGTCCCTGGGACACTGGGGGATGCGTCCATGGACATGTTCCAGTCGCGGGACGTCAGTTAATGGGTTTTGGAGAGTTGTCAAAGTGACGGCGGAAAAGTCTCCAAAGCAGTGTTTTGACTGGGAAGTGAAAACATCCCAAAGATCCAGGAAAAGTCCAGAAAAGCCCAGGAACTGACGACGAATCCTCATGGAGCGCACGGTGGAGAATAAGTTCATCGAGATCGAGCCGAAGATGGCGAAATCCGCGGACAAGGAAGAGCTCTCGGGCGTCACGATGGTGATAATTATTGGCGGAGGCGTTCTCACCTTCATCATCTTGTTCATCTTCGCCAAGCGCCAGATTATGCGCTTCACGCTGCGCTCACGCCGCGGCCCGCACGTGCCCATCGGCCACGACGCCCGGAAGAACATGAAGAAGGAGATTGAGCGTCGCATTGACGCCATCGAGAAGATCTCGCACGAGCCACAGCTGATCCTGGACGATCATCGCTACATCTTGCGGCCGGACTGCCCGCTGCCGCCCTTCTACTACCGCCTCAAGGCCGTGGACGACGTGAAGGTGCTGGAGCGCGAGATTGCGCGCCAGGACGGCAGCGTGCGCCAGCCCAGGGAGAATCTCAGGGCCTTCCTGCTCACCACACTCGCCGCCGCGCTCAACGGCTCCGGCCAGAGGCTCATCCACCAGTTCTGCGACATGTGAGTAGCTTCCTCTGCCCGCCCAGACCTTGAAGGAGGGCGGAATTCCCTCTTTTTGCGCCTCTTGGGACTTAAAAAGCTAAAATGTTAGCTTTCTTTCGCTCAAATCTCAGCAATTCGGTTGATGCAGTAGCGATCGTAGCGGCGACCAGACAAAATACTGATTCGCCACTTAAATGTACAGATGTCGCATCATGTAAAACCGTGCCATTTCAATAATATACTTCATGATAACAACACTCAAGTTAATTGTATAAATAAAGCCAAGAAAATAACCTCAAAATTGAGAGATTTAAGGACTTTAAGACGTTTTAAGACACAAACATATGTTTTTATATGGCACAGGAAACCGGAAATTGAGAAAATTTATAGAAATAAACTAACATTTAACACTTTAGACACTTTAAGAGCATTTTGAATCAGTTTTTAAAGACTTTTAACGGTTTTTTACACTCAATTCTGACTTAACACACTCTGAAGAAGTTAAAACGCTTCAAATACTTAGATTTCAAACTACAAGAAGTGATTTTATTCTTCCAGGATTCATTAATGACAAATTTCTGTCATATTTTCCTAGTTTTGTCCTTGGAAAATGCATAGAAAAATTCTAACTGAATTGTGAGGTTATAAAAATCCTTCATGGACTAATTTCAATCTTTTCAAACCTGGAAAAATAAGTAACTACAGAAAATTTTAAGGTTTCTATTAGAAATTGACGTTGAATTTGACAATTTGTAGGTCTAACCGTGAAAAAAATATACAAAAAGACATTTTTCTTCACTGAAATGAAGTTTTTTTGAGGTTATGATTGACTTTTAAGCTTTTACCCATCAAATTTGAAGCTATTTTGAACACAAATGTTTAATTTTGCCAAGAAAAAAGAAATTCTTCTAGAATAACACACAATTTTGATGATTTTGAAGGTGTTTTAATCGCTAAAATTGGTTTTAAATCAATCACATAACCTCAAAAATCCAGTAAAATTGATTTTTCTGAGCAAAATGATTCAGAAAATGTCTAAATTTGCTGAAACAGAAACTTTTGCAATGCAAATATTCTAAATATTTGCTGCTAAAATCTTAGCTCAGACTTTTTAGCACTTTTCAGCTAAAATATCAGCTTTTTTCTTAGTTTTTTTGGCTTAATGAAAGCAAAAAAATTGATTTTATTAAGCAAAATACTTTTTAAAAATGCCTTTATTTATTGAAATTTGCTGCTGAAATTTTAGCTCAGACTTTTTAGCACTTTTCAGCAAAAAACTGTTTTTTCAGCTTTTTTTGGCTTAAAGAAAGTAATAAAATTGATCTTACTAGTCGAAATAATTCAAGAAATGCTTTTATTTGTTGAAATTTGCTGCTAAAATTTTAGCTCAGACTTTTTAGCACTTTTCAGCTAAAATATCAGCTTTTTTTTTTAGCTCTTTTAATGAGTATAAAAGTGTTCCTGTTGGAAATTGAAGTGATTTCAATTGAGTGAAATTTAACTGCGATTTATTGAGCTTTTCTCTTGTTCTTTTCCTCCGTCTTCAGGTACGAACACGCTCGCCACGATCCCAGTGAGTTCGGCAATGAGGAGTACGAGGCTTACCATCGGATGCTGATGAAGTTGATTGACGCGTGAGTTGCTCTTCGTCGTGGTTTTCTCTTCGCAATCGCGCATTAAACGAACGCTTTTTGTTTGTTTGCAGCGCAAAGTCCATGAAGAACTTCTGCAACAGCCGCAAATCGTCGCCCAGCCGGACGCCGGTGAAGAAGCAGCAGACGAAGATGCAATCGCTGCTGGATCCGTCGCGTCTGCGGCCGCCGCCGTTGCTGAGCGAAAGCAACGCGCGCATCAATCTGTCGCTCGGCGTTCAGCTGCAGCAGCAGCAACTTGACCAGATCGGCGACTTGGGTGAGAATGAGATCCTCGCCGTGCCGCACTTCCACGACGAGGCGAAGGCTTAGCGGCTGTGGCGCCCGAGTGGGTGGCGCCCGAGTGGGTGGAGCCGCGGTGTCAACGCGATGACGGAGAGGCGCAATTAGGCCGCACTCAATCACACATCGCGAGAGATGTCAATAAAGTTGGAAGTCAGATGTTTGTCGAGACTCCGATTCATCCTCACGCAGTCCTTTGAGGACACCCAAAGGGGGCGCCAAAGGGGGAGATATTGTGGTGGGAAAATAGTTTGACGATCAGTAGAAAATAAGCAGAAATGTGTGAATATTCATCGATATTTCTTCATTAAAAGCTTCTTTTTATTTCATTCACGATTAGTTTAGCTAATCTTTGTACTGTTTTAAATTTTGTGATTTAATATTTAAGCGAATTGTTAAGAAATTACATTAAAAAAATATTTTTTTCTTGATTTTTAATCACCAAAAACTCAGTGTTTTTCCACTCAATTCGGTTCAAATTAGTGATTCTGTGGAGAAAAAACGACAAGAAATACTGGCGAATTGGTTGCTCATGTAAGCTGTTCAAAGTGAACA